>NC_135880.1:125784938-126531242 GCF_964194155.1 Cetorhinus maximus | reverse complement strand
GCTTTTCAACTCTTTTCTTCTCCGCTGATGCTGCCAGACCTGCTGAGTTTTTCCAGGTAATTCTGTTTTTGTTTTGGACTTCCAGCATCTGCAGTAGTTTTTTTGTTTTTATCTATGTTTTTGACGAGATTAGCCAATTCCATTAGTGCTCCGTCCAAAAGCAGGTCCTTGCCTTGTCTGCTGATGCTCCATCCTGAGCTTGGCAGTTTTTGTCAGTGGTGATTTGCCATTGCCTTCCATTCTCAGTGGCAGAGCGAGGAGGCAGGTCCCAAGATGACCTCAGCCAGAACAAGAATGAAACCTGCACTGTTGGCATTATTCTGAAACACACTAACCATCTAGGCACCTGAGCAAACTGCCACCATTTGTACTCGGCTACATGGTTTATCTATTCCCCTGGGTCACCAAAAAGGAAAATAAGTTAAAAGCAAAACAAAACAAAAACAAAAACTGCTGGAAAAACTCAGCAGGTCTGACAGCATCTGTGGAGAGGAAAACAGAATTAACATTTCGGAGTCCGTATGGCTTTTCATCAGAGCTAAAGAGAAATAGAAATGTGGTGAAATATAAGCTTTTTAAGGGGGTGGGACAGGTGGAGCTGGATAGAGGGCCAGTGATAGGTGGAGGCAAAGGAGAGATTGCCAAAGATGTCATAAACAAAAGGTCAAAGGGGTGTTGACGGTGGTGATATTAGCTAAGGGATGTGCTAATGGTGAGATTAAGGGTAGAAAGCAGGATGAGCAAGTGTCAGATGGCCCTAGTGGGGTGAGGTAGGGGGAAGGGATCGAAATAGACTAAAAGGTGGAGATAAAACAATGGATGGAAATAAATTTTTAAAATAATAATTAGGTGGGAAAAAAATATATAATAATTATTGGAAAAAAGGGGATCAAAAAGGGGGTGAGGATGGAGGAAAGGGTTCATGATCTGAAGTTGTTGAACTAAATGTTAAGTCCGGAAGGCTGTAAAGTGCCTAATCGGAAAATGAGGTGCTGTTCCTCCAGTTTGCGTTGAGCTGCACTGAAACAGTGCAGCAGGCCAAGGATGGACATGTGGGCATGAGAGCAGGATGGTGTTGAAATGGCAAGCGACAGGAAGGTCTGGGTCATGCTTGCGGACAGTCCTTTGCGGAAAATAAGTTAGTTCAGCAACTATCTTTCATCCAAAGAACATCAATTTTTGAATAAATGTCACTCCTTTGACTAAAACTTTTCACTTAACATAAAAACATGAAGTATTCTGGAGAGATGGGTGTATATTTTTCTTGGACAATGAGATGCTGACAATGGGAGAAAAAAACAACTTCAGTGGGGATCTAAAATTGATGCAAATGGAAAAGAAAAATCCGGGAAGGGGGAGTGGGGTGGGAAGAGGGGCTGGTTACAGGCTATCAATCCAGTAATACTTGTTTTGCCATCCCAGTCAAAGTTGAATTTTACCTCCAGTAAGGTCATACATTCATATAAAATGTAGACTTGCAAAGAAGCATCATCAAATCAAGTCCAATTTGGAAATTAAAATAAGTTTTACAAATTCAGTAAGCGTCAGCACTCATTGTGCAAATGGGCAGCCTTTCCACTATTCCTAGGATCATAGAATGACACAGCACAAAAGTCCATTTGGTCAAGGCTGTCAGCTCTTTGAAAGAGCTCCCTAAATAGTCTCATTCCCCTGCTCTTTCCCCTTAGCCCTCTAAATAATTCCCTTTTAAGTATATATTCAATGCCATTGAATCTGCTTCTACCATCCTTTCAAGTAAATTCCAGGTAATAACTTGCTCCATAAAAATAAAAAATAACTCTTACTTTGCCTTTGGTTCTTTTGCCAAATTCTGAAATCTGTTGTCCCTCTAGCTGCTGATTCCTCTGCCACTGTAAATATTCTCCTTATTTACTCTACCCAAAACCCTTCACGATTTTAAACATCTTTATCAAATCTCCCTTTAACATTCCTTGCTCTAAGGAAAATCCTAGTTTTTCCCTTTTCATGTGACGGAAGCCCCAGATACTGGCATCATTCTAGTAAATTTCTTCTGCAACCTCTCCAGGGCCTTGTTATCCTTCTTTAAAGTGTGATGCCCAGAATTGGGCACCTCTGCAACTAACTAGTGTTTTAAAAAGATTTAGCATAACTGCTTTGCTTTTGTGAGTGCTTCTATTTATAAAGTTAAGAATCCCAAGCGTCTTCACAATTTGCCCTGATGACTTCAAAGATTTGTATGCATACACTGAGGGTCTCTTTGTTCCTGTACCCACTTTAAAATTGTACTATTTAGTTCATATCGTCTCTCAAGTTGCCTACTAAAATGAGTCACTTTAAATTTGTGTTATTCATTTTCCATGTGTCTGTTCATTTGACCAGTCTCTTTATGTCCAACTGAAATGTTATTTTTCTCATTGTTTACTACATTTCTCAGTTTCATGCCATCTGCAAACTTTGAGCATACCATGTATATTAAAGTCAAGGTCATTAATATAAATAAATAAGTTGAATACTTCCCTCCAGTTTGAAAAATAACCAGCCACCACTTTGCTCAGCTTTCTGTATGTTAGCCTCCCAGCCACCACCCCCTTAATCCCATGGACTTTATTCTCTAGGAAAAGAACACCTCATAAAATTTAATCTTAGTTCTGACCATATATAACTTGAGATTATAACCCCTGGTGCACTCCAAGATATTTCACTGAAAAACTGTCTATATACACACACAATAAATGTTTCCTCAATCATCTTATGAATCTTGATCAAAATATCCTTAAGTTGCCACTTCTCTAAAATAGAGACCCATCTCTTTGAGCTTGCCCATCAGTCATTGAGACTCTAAATTGAATATTAATCTTTTGGGTTTCCTCTGTAACCTTTTCAAAGCCTCATTATTACTCTCCACATGAGGAGACCAAAACTTGACATTACTCCAACTGTATAAGATCTTGGTCAGGCCCCAGTGACAAAACAATGCTGTGTCTTAATTAATTCTTCTATAAATGCATCCTAGAACCGTATTCCCTTTAGCTACGTCTTCACAGCATTGGTAATGAATCTTTAGAGATCAATGCACTAGAATTGCCTAAATATCTCTCTTTCTCCACCAGTTTTAGTACTTCTCCCTGAAGGGTGTATGGATGTTCAGCATTTGCCCTGCCGATTTGTAAATGCTGCACTTTTCTAGGTTAAAAGTTACTTGCTAGTCACAAGCCAAACTCCAGCACAAGATCTGCTTGTAGTAGTCGAGCATAGTCTATCTTTAATGTCAAACGTAACTTAGCATCAAATTTGCAAACTTGCAGATCGTTTCCCAAGACATACATCCTGGAGCACAACAACACTGAAAGCACTATAGTATACGAGTACCAGCCCTTTGTTAATTGTTCTGTAATAAAATAAACTAATTGTAGTAAAAAATAATTTTAAATATCTCAAGGTTAGGAATGGTTTATCTCAAATACATTTTACAACATAAGGATATGCTGATAGGATGACATGAGGCAGAATGGGAGGAGGTTCATGTAAAACATATACACGAGCATAGACAGTTGGGCTGAATGGCCTGTTTCAGCACTGTAAACTCTATGTAGCCCTTGTAATAAATTTAAGAGGATTTCTTTCCTAAGGCATAGAAATTGAATAGAAGATGTGTGTAAATTAAATGGTCAGTTTGAGGTACTGTTAAATTCATTTTAGGACAATGATAATTTAGAGCTAGAATAATCAATAAACCGCACTCATGGATCACATCACCAGCTCTGTTGGTCTTGTGACAAAACAAAGCAAACTTCTTGTTTGATTAAACTTATTTCTAATATTAGGTTCACATTACAATTAGACAAAAATAAAAAAATTTTTAAGTTAAGAATTGGATGCTTTTTTTTCTCCAAGCTGCTGATGTAGAAAAGGAATTTCTTGACAATTCAAGCTGTGATTAAAAAATAAATTATTCTGGATCAGTGCACAGACCATTAACATCAGCGTCCCTTTATATGACCTCACACGCAAGATTAAATTCATTTTATTAATCAGTCTTCACAGCAAAACTGTAATTATAGTATTTCACGTGCAAGACCAAATTTTACAACTCTCCATCATTTGGAAAATTCCATTATCTAGCCAACAGAAAAAGAGATGGGGGAAGAGAAACTACAAGGTGAATGTTCCCTCCACAATGAATGATTTAATGACAGATGGTGGTGGTTCCATACTGTAACGAGCAAGTGAATACGTTACATACAGGAGCTGAATTGGACAACAAGAATGTGGTAACATACTGGAGAATCCCTGAAAGCAGGTTTTAATCCTCCCCAAATGTCTGTGGAATTAAGAGAGCAATTTAAGTTGAGAATTATTCAGTGGCCAATAAAAGGAATTGTAGTGAGGGAAATCTGAATGTTTTCATCTACAGTTTTACATATAAAATGATAGGTCAACTGTTTTAATTTACTGGAAACTTCTCAGAAGTACAGCAAGTAAAATATTCAAACACAATCACATTTCTGCAAATCATTTATTCTTAATATTTTATTTATATGTTGTACTTTTCTTCTGTGGCAGTTCCATCACAAGAATCAAACACTCCAGCATTTCTTTACCTACCATATGTCTCATTTGTCAGAGTTTATGGAACAATGTAATCAAGATTGATATCACTTTGCGATAACCCATGAAAATCTATAATTGGCAATCACAGCACCTTCAGAACTAATCTACAGCAGTCACCAACTTTAGCTGGATCTGATACAGAAGAATACTTTCGGATCTGTGAATCAACTCCCAACGATTGTGCCAGCTGCAAGGCATTAGGATCATTACTAATAATTGTCCCGAGAGCTACCAAAAGTCTGAAAACAGCTTCATAATCTTGGACAGCTTCTATGGCTGCGCTAATAATGGATAAACAATTTGCTTTACCTTCAATATCATTTCCTGCATGCAGATTTACTGCATAGTTTAATATCAAAGTGGACAGTGCTATATGAACATTCTTGTTGCTAGTTGATCTCATTTCAATTGCTTGGGAAAGTACTGTGTCTCTCAAGGACATCATGAGCTTTGAACCATATGATGGGCTAGAAAAACAGTTGCAGACCGTTCGGAGGACAAGCATTTGATTTGCTGGTTTTCCCTGCAGGTTGATTTTGTTTAAGAGGTAGTTGCTGAACTGTGTGCTATAGTTTCCACTGCAGAAATGTTCATTTACTGCTGGGTGTCTCATAGCTAGACGAAGAATATCCAGCACAGGAAACACAATGTCTAGATTAGGGAAAAGATATAACACAAGTTAAATTTATATAGATAAAAGCAAAATACTGATGCTGAAAATCTGAAATAAAAACACAAAATGCTGGCAAAACTCAGGAGGTTTGCCAGCTCTGAAGAAGGGTCATATAGACTCGAAACATTAACTCTGTTTCTCTCTCCACAGATGCTGTCAGACCTGCTGAGTTTTTCCAGCATTTTCTGTTTTTATTCTAAATTTATATAGCACTGACAACATCTCAATAATAAAATATTGAACGCACAAAGCTAACAGAGAATCCAAATGGCTGCATAAATATAAGTTTTAATAAAAGTTGATAACATTTCATAAAACCAAGATTTTTGAATAGTGATTAATGGACTGTTGTAAGACTTGGCTTTATTTAAGGAAGTAGTTACGCTTATCAAAAGCAAATCAAATCAAATCTACACCCCAGCAAGTTACATTTTTTCTGCTAATTCACCCACTGGCATAAAAACACATAAAACAGTCAACTCTCCACTTAATAATGTCAAATCTTGCCACGACAAATCACTTTTGAGAATTTCAATCACCAAGTCTAGAAATAAGAAGTGCTATGTGGTAATTTAGAATTATATTTTCATCAGACATATATGTAGAGAACAGCATCTCAGATAATAAATGAAATATAGCCTTGATTTTGTCAATGAAACAAATTATGCTGGCCGAGGCAGCCCAAATGGCTGGTCACATCAATGCTTGTGAAGAGAAACTTCCTCCCATCCCAAGTTCAAACACGCTGACAAGAAAAGCTTGCCCAGAATGCTCAGCCTGGAGAACACAAAATCCAGAAAGGTAGACGTTCTTTTAAGTGCAGTTTGCCATAAAATGTAAAATTGTTATGATGGCAGGAAAATTAGCTACTTGTTCACAGTAGAATTTAATCTAGCAACGGGGATCTTCCTTGCCAGCTGGAGACCCAGCGAGAGCCCCACATCACCCACTTTGGGGAAGACCCGCTGTACTAAGTGCCAGTCAGGCACTTAAGTAGCCAGCAGTGGGCCTTCCCTGGGATCAAGGAACCCAGGGGCAGAAATTTTCTTCTCACCCTTTAAAAACCGGACACGGGGGAGTGCTAGGATTTGACCTGCTTGATTAGACTGCTTAAAATGGGCAGTGGTTTCTGCTGGAGATAATATTTTTTCTGGTTTTAATTATCTTGTGCTGCCTTTTGTGTAATATTAATTGGTTTTGCAGACTTGTCCATATTTTGATTTTTTTTTGCCAATATCTTCATTGTTGCTAGTTATGTAATCATGCAAGTTTGGGTATTCTTCTGGCTTTTCCTCACAGTTAAGATGAGGAAGAGAAGTTTGTGAGGGGTTGGTGAATTTAAATGTTAGAAGACCTGTAAATGTGAAGAGAATACTTTGGGCAAATATGATTGTAGACTGAGAAATCCTTTACTCACCAAACATTTGGTCTTGCTTTGCAATACATTTTATTCCTTCTCACTTTTTTTTACCCTGCCATTCTCGTGGTTAACTCCTCTCTGGTACCTCACCCAAGCAGCTATTCACAGTTGAACTCAACAGCAAATGCCAAGATTATTCATTCACAGGAACATCACAAGTGAGTCTGATCCTCTCCTCACCCAATGCACACATATATTTATAGTAAGCAACTAGGAGCAGAAATCCAAGCTAATTTCACTGACTATTGTGTCACATAATACATGAGCTAAGTTATCAGGGCAGCAAAAACTTTGCATTTTTAACAAATCCCACAGTAACAGTAAACTATTACTGTTAGGACAAACTGAAGAAAATGTACTCCAGCACTGCATTTCAATATCACGTTAAGTACACTCTTCAGGAAGAGAACGCTCTCCTCTGCTTTCTACCAATTAAATCCTGCATTAACCTGTTACTACAAGCTGACTTAGCAAAAATAACAAAGCCACCATCATGTCATATACAATAATACATTAAAAAAAGAGATAAAAACAAAAAACTGTGGATGCTGGAAATCTAAAACAAAAACAGAATTACCTGGAAAAACTCAGCAGGTCTGGCAGCATCGGCGGAGAAGAAAAGAGTTGACGTTTCGAGTCCTCATGACCCTTCAACAGAACTGAGTAATAAACAATTATAAATAAATAATTACTCAGTTCTGTTGAAGGGTCATGAGGACTCGAAACGTCAACTCATTAAAAAAAGGGAACTTGCTTCTTTCAGTCACAGAATATGTCGCCATTCTTGGCAAGAAAAAAATCGAAGTCCCATATAATAACACCAATTAGTACACATTTCTGTTGTACAAGATATTTTGCCCTAGGCATTTAAAACAATACTTGATCATTAATATATTTTCTTTTAGCTGTTCAGTATGATCACTTGAGTTTCAAGAATGCCTTTAGACAACTGTGAAAATGAATAATGTCAATTTGTGTAGTCTTTTACCCACCTTCAGGCCACTGAGCAGCTTTCCATAAAATCTCCAATTGCTGTGGTGTTGGAGTTTCTAGTGCAGAAGGAATAGAAACAATGGAAAGAAACTTCTCAAGCATTTGCAGGTCATCTTCAGATAGCTTTTGTTCAGCAGATGTGCTCTCATTCAGTTCTTTTAGCTTCCCTGTAATACAGTTGTTTCTTTCATAAATTGTCATATTTTCAAAAATACCTCAGAGAATTTGTTGTATTTCACAGCAATATGAACATGAAAAATACTTATTACTGTTGTAATTTAAACATACACTTTCATAATGAGTAAAAAATGTAATGAAAACAAAACTTTCTCATGAAAAGGAAACAACGGTTTTGTTCCTATCAAGGAAAGATTAATAACACTTACCTATTATCTGGGTTATATTTGCCTGATCAAATGTGACAGGGTCTTTTTTGGGAAAGTAAAGGTTGCTGATGGGTGTAGTAGCTGCATGTCTGTCAGCAGAAACATAGGCATTTCCTCCTGTGAACAATAAGGCACTTTATAACGCAAAAGTAGTTTTCATATTTTAAGAAAATTGTTATTTTACTCAATCTTGGGGTACTATAGAGACATTAGGAGATAGTGGTGTACTGATAATGTCACTAGACTAGTAATTCAGATGCCCAGGCTAATACTCTGGAGACACAGGTTCAAATCCCACTGAGGCATCTGGTGGAATTTAATAATTCAATGAATAAAATCTTGAATACAAAGCTAATCTCAGTAATAGTGACCATGAAACTATCAATTAAGAACATAAAAAGTAGGAACAGGAGTAGACCACATGGTCCATCGACCATGCTCACCATTCAATAGGATCATGGCTGATCTTGGGCTTCAACTCCATTTTCCCGCCTGCTTCCCACATCCCTTAATTCCCCGAAACCAAAAATCTGTATATCCCAGGCTCAAATGTATTCAACGATGGAGCATCCACAATCCTCTGGGGTAGAGAATCCCAAAGATTCACAACCCTTTGAGTGAAGTATGAGATTCACAACCCTTTGAGTTGTAAAAACTTATTTGGTTCACTAATGCCCATTAGGAAAGGGAATCTGCCATCCTTGCCTGGTCTGGCCTTCATGCGACATCAGGCCCACAGCAACGTGGCTGATTCTTAACTGCTGTCAAGGGCACTTAAAGATGGGAAACAAATGCTAGCCTTGCCAGTGGTATCCACATCCCACAAAAGAATTTTAAAAATTGGTCTCGGAACAACTCATACGCCAGGTGAGTCCAAGCCTTTAGTCTTCCTAACTGCATACTACTGATCACATATTAATAATCTAATTCATTTCTACATTTCTCAAACAACTAATACTAACAGATCTTAGATTTCTAATTTATGGTTTATCCGCCAATGAAATCAAAAATAGTCCTTTCCAAACTTCCAGCTCTCCAAAATTCAAAGCACTTCAAGGGGTAAGATATAGAAATGCAATTAGTCAAATAGTTCAGATTCAAAATGTGACAAATAAATCCTTTTCTCCATAGTTCCTGGGATATATAAACTACATCAAATCCAGCAGCCATTTCTTGATGAAGAAAGGGAATTTATCCACAATACAGTTTTCAGTGAATTGTGGAGGGAATACAGCATTAATAGGGAAAAAATGGATTTTAAAAACTGTCTTCTCCATATGTAATGCTCAAACTCCACCTGTAAAGGGATCACCTCCTGCAGACGGAGCCAGATTAGCTGGTACAGAGCCAGGTACGTAGCGACCAGATCCTGCAATAACAACGGACAGACAGTAACATCAACACCAGAATACATGTAGTTTGCACAATCGTAAAAGCACATTATATACTCTCAGTTGCATTATATCAGCAAAGGCTCCCCTCAACTTTAAGGTTTATTTTTCACATGGAAAAATCATTCACACGTTTATTAAGGAAAACCGTACATTTATATTTCAATAAGCCTTACCAGTAATGCAAGAATCTTCCAAATTTAGTCAGGTTGCTGAACTGTAGATCAGAATTCGAGTACTATGAAGTGTAGTGTGCAACCTGCAGTTGAAACTGGGTACATCAATGCCAACTCTGACTCACTCAGATTATATACCACAAAATAACCCCAAAAAGGATGAGGATGGGAGTGCAAAATCCCTAAAGTATCAAAGATTACGACCAACAGGAAGCCAAAGAGAATTGGAGAACCACTCCAGGACCAAGCCATTAATGCTGGGAGCATTAAAAATGACTGGTGCACTTAGAGCTTAGGGATTGGAAGAAAGTTGGTTGTAAGTGTGGAAAGATCATTAAAACTTGAGTTCAATAAGACCCCTTCTCTCATTATCTGAGAAGACAGGAATAGGAGTAGGTCATTTGCCACCTTGAACCTTTTCCACCATTCACTTAGATAATGGCTAATCCGTACCTCAACTCCATTTACTCACCTTTATTCCATATCTTTCAATATCCACACCAAACAAAAGTTATCAATCTTAGTCTTGAAAACATCAATTGATCCAGCAGGTACAGCCTTTTGGTGTTCAGAGATAAGAAATAACAAAGGTAAGAAGTCATTTGTGGGAGTAATTTATTGGTCCCCCAACAATAACTATACTGTAGGAGAGGAAGAAATAATGGGGGCTTGTAAGAAAGGTACTACAATAATCATGGATGATTTTAATCTACATATAGATTGAAGGAATCAGAGTGGCAAAGGTAGCCTGGATGACGAGTTCATATAGTGTATTCAGGCCAATTTCTTAGAGCAGCACGTTCGAGAGCCAACCAGGGAGCATGCTATTCCAGGCTTGATGATGCGCAATGACACAGGATTAATTAATGACCTTATAGTAAAGGAACCTCTAGCAGTCATCATAACATGGTTGAATTTTGCATTCAGTTTGAAGGTGAGAAGTTTGAGTCTAAGACTAGCGTTTTAAACTTAAATAAAGGCAATTACAAGGGCATGACGACAGAGCTGGCTAAAGTGAACTGAGAAATTAGGTTAACGAGTAGGACAGTAGAGGCGCAGTGGCAGACTTTTAAATTAATATTTCATAACTCCCAGCCGAGATATATTCCAGTGAGAAAGAAAGACTATGAGAAGGGTGCACCATCCGTGGCTAACTAAGGAGGTTAAAGATAGTATTAAATTGAAAGAAAAAAAGGGTTCAATTCTGTGAAGTTAATGGTAGGTCAGAAGTTTGGGCATAATTTAAAAACCAGCAAAGAATGACTAAAAAATGAGGGAGAAATAACAGTATGAGAGAAAGCTAGCTAGAAATATAAAAACAGATAGTAAGAGTTTCTACAAGTATTTAAAAAGGAAATGTAATTAAAATGAGTGTTGGTCCTCTAGAGAGTGTGTCTGGGGAATTAATAATTAATAATGGGAAATAAGGAAATGGTGGAAGCATTGAACAGATATTTTGTGTCTGTCTTCACTGTAGCAGACACAAATAACATCCCAGAAATACTTGTAAATGAAGAGGCGATAGCGAGGGAGGGAGGAACTCAAAACAATTATAATCACCAGGGAAAGGGTACTGAGAAAACTATTCGAACTAAAGGCTGACAAGTCCCAAGAACTTGATGGACTGCATCCTAGGGTCGTAAAAGAAGTAGCTGTTGAGAATGTAGATGATTTAGACTGTAATTTTCCAAAATTTCCTAAATTCTGGATAGGTCCCAGCAGATTGGAAAATAATGAAAGTAACTCTTCTGTTCAAAAAAGAATGGACATAAAGAGCAGGAAATGACAGGCCAGTTAGCCTAACATCTGTCATAGGGAAAATGCTAGAATCTATTATTAAGGAGATTTTAGTAGAACACTTAAAAAATCTTAATGCAATCAGGTAAAGTCAACATGATTTTGTGATAGGGAAATCGTGTTTGACTGATTTATTAGATTTCTTTGAGGAAGTAACAAGCAACATGCATAAAGGGGAACCAGTAGATGTGGTGTACTTGGATATCCAAAAGGCATTTGATAAGATGCCATATCAAAGATTACTACACAAAATAGGAGGTGCAGGGGGTAACATTTTATCATGGATAGCGAATTGGTTAGCTAACAGGAAACAGAGAGTAGGGACAAATGGGTCATTTTCAGGTTGGCAAGCTGTAACCAGTGGAGTGCTACAAGGATCAGTGCTTAGGCCTCAACTATTTATAATCTAGATCAAAGACTTGGATGAAGGCACCAAATGTACGGTTCCTAAATTTGCTAATGACAAAGAGATAGGTAGGAATATAAGCTGTCAAAAGGACAGAAAGAGTCGACAAGGGAATTTAGATAGCCTAAACGAGTGGGCAAAAAATTGGCAGATGGGAGTATAATGTGGCAGGGAGTTTAGAAAAGCAGTATATTACATAAATGGAGAGAGATTGCGAAACTCTGAGGACAGAGGGATCTGGGTGTCCTGATGGATGAATCATAAAAAGTTAGTATGCAGGTAATAGTATCGTAAATGGAATGTTGTCATTTATTACAAGGGAAATGAAATATAAAAGTGGGCAAGGTTTGCTACTTCTGTACAGGGCATTGGTGAGGCCACATCTGGAGTGCTGTGAACAATTTTGGTCTCTTTACTTAAGATAAAACTGCATTGGAAGCAGTTCAGAAAAGGTTCACCAGGCTGATTCCTCGGATGAAGGGGTTACCTTATGTCGAAAGGTTGGACAGGTTGTTTCTGTATCTATTGGAGTTTCGAAGAATGAGAAGTAATCTTAGTCATAGAGCCATAGTCAGAGTTATACAGCACAAAAACAGGCCTTTCAGCCCATCGTGTCCGTGCCAGCCATCAAGCACCTATCTATAGTAATCCCATTTTCCAGCACTTGGCCTGTAGCCCTGCATGCTATGGTGTTTCAAGGGCTCATCCGAATACTTCTTAAATGTTGTGAAGAAACATTAGATCCTGAGGGGACTTGACATGGTGGGTGCTGCGATGGGAGAGACTAGAACTAGGGTACACAGTTCAAAACTAAGGGGTCTCCCATTTAAGACAGATGAAGAGAATTTTTTTCTCAGTGTTGTTAATCTGTGGAATTCGCTTCCCAGAAAGTGATAGAGACAGGGTCACTGAATATTTTTAAGGCTAAGTTAGATGGATTCCTGATTGGCAAAAGAGTCAAAGGTTATAGGGTATAAGTCAGGGAAGTAGTATTGAAACCACAATCAGATCAGCCATGATCTTATCAAATGGCGGAGCAGACTCAAAGGGCCAAATGGCCTACTCCTGCTCCTAATTCATATGTTCATATGTTAACAAGTTCCATATTTCCATTACCCTTTCTGGAAAAATGTGATTCTTTATTTCACTCCAAAATAGCCTAGCTGCAATTTTAAAATCATGCCCTCTTTTTCTGGATTTGCCTACCAAAAAAAGGTGTTTCGCTGAATCAGCCCTATTGTATGCTTCAATCATTTTAAATACTTTTATTAGACGAACCCTCAGCTATCTATACTCAAGAGCCAAGTTTATGCAACCTGTCTTCATAATTTAACCCTTTAAGCTCTGGCATTATTCTGTTTAATCTGCATTGTAACCCTTCCAAGGCCGATATCTATTAAGGTTCAGTGCACAAAACTGAATGTAGGACTTAGGATGAGGTCAATCCAAGACCTTGTAGAACCAAACTATAACTCCCACACTTTTGTATTCCAGTCTCCTTGAGATAAAAGCCAATATTTAATTAGCTTTTTTGATTATGTTTTGTGTCTCTGCACTATTCAAATCACTTTGTTCCACCATAGATTTTGGGTATCTCACCAATAAGAAAATTTGCTGATACAGCCTTAACCTTTGAGAAAGACATAAGAGCAGAGTAGCGAATTGGGTAAAATAAGCAGATGGTGTCAGGATGGAATAGTGTGTTTAACAATGCTAATAGTGCATTTAACGATTATGGCCATATCAGGAGAAAAAAATAGTAAAACTTTGAAAGTAAAGGCACTATATCTGATGCATGAAGCATTCACAACAAGACAGAAGAATTAACAGCACAAAAAGAGTTAAATAAGTTTGACCTAGTGGCCACTACTGAGACATGGGGGGGAATCTTACTACCTTATCTCTAGCAAAGCAGTGAACTGAACCGCTGAGTAGCAGGCCTTTTAGTTGCTCTTTTCAGTAGCCAACCTCCAGGATTGCCACCCAATTACAGAGAGCGTGCAGGCTGAAGCATCAGAAGCATGAATGAAGGGTTAGTATTTAAAAGGACACTGGCAGCACAGTTTGGTGGTGTTTACTCAGCTAGAGGCACGAAAGAGGGGAATGGATGGGAAACGAGGAAGCACCATCTCCCGTTTCATGGCCACGACCCTGGAGGTGATGTTGGAAGCAGTCAGGGCACAGAGACAGGTGCTTTTTCCAGATAATAGCAAGAGGAGGCTAGTCGGCGTCACCAAACGGGCTTGACTGGAGGTTGCAGAGCAGGTGAGCAGCTGACATATGGTGCAGAGGACACAGATCCAGGAAAGGGAAAGATTCAATGATCTCAAGGTCCAGCAAGGTGAGCGTCATGTAACGCTCAGCTGGCAGCCATCACTCTCTCACCTCCATATCAGTTTGTAGCACAGAGATCAACTGAAGCACTCTCCAAATCCAAAGTAAGCAATGACACTCACCCTAAATGTGCTAACCTAGTGCTCCCTGTTCCAGAGTGCCACCCTCAAAATGTCATGCCTTATGCCAGAGCAAAGTCTGTACTCCTCAGTCCTAACTATCTACATTTTCTCACTGCAGAAGACAGCCTATAACTGTCAGGAAAAACGAAGAGGTGGGGGTTGAGTTGGATCTTTGGCCATTCCACATTCATCATGGGGAGGTGCATGCTTTTCTTTTTCTTTCATGGGATATAAATGTCATGACAAGGTTGTTGCTCATCCTTAATGGCCCTCAAGGTGGTAGTGAGCCACCTTCTTGAACTGCTGCAGCCTATCAGGTGTAGGTACATCTACAGTGCTATTAGGAAGGGAGTTCCAGGATTTTGACCCAGAGACAGTGAAGGAACAGTGATATAGTTTCAAGTCAGGATGTTATGTGGCTTGGAGAAAAACTTGCAGGTGGTGGTGTTTCCATGTGTGCTTGTCCTTGTAGGTAGTAGGGATCAGGAATTAAGAAGGTACTGAAGGAACCTTGGAGAGTTGCTGCATTGCCTCTTGTTGTTGGTATAACCTGCTGCCATGGTGCACCAGTGGTGGAGGGAGTGCATGTTTAGGTGATGGATAGGGTGCCGATTAAATGACTGCTTTGTTGAGTTGTATCGAGTTTCTTGAGTATTGCTGGAGCTACGCCATCCAGGCAAGTGGAGAGTATTCCATCACACTCCTGACTTGTGCCTCGTACATGGTCAACAAGTTTTGGGGAATCAGGAGGTGAATTACTCGCCGCAGAATGCAGGTGGACAGCAATGGAGGATGATACCCTGGAAATCAGCAGGGTAGCAGCAGTGCAGGCTGTTGCCCATGGAGAGATAGAGGTGACAGAGACCGGATGAAAGCACTATATAATCACACTGGCCCACTTGGCACTGACCTGACCGCTCATACGGACCAGGGAACCAATATATTAAATCTGATGGTCTGCAAAATGTTAAATATTGTCACCTTGGTGCAGCACTAAAATTTCTTTCAAGTCCTGCAGGAAGCGCACCAAGAGACGAAAGAAGAAGTAGTACAGTTCTCAGCGAAGGTGTATTACTTTGAGTAAACACTGTCACATGACTCAAGTGTACCCTGCACCAATGCAGCTGCACTCACTTAGTGATGGCATAAGGTGAGAAGCACTTCACTTCACGTATGATCAGTACAAGTGCCAGCAGAGAGACAGCATGATTTGTCCCCACTAGGGCCTAAGGACACTTCCAGCAATGCTCAAGTTGGACACAGATACTGACTCTCAGGAGTCATACACTAAGACGAGTACTTGTAGAGCAGTAAGTTGAAATGTGTGGACATCTGTCAGAATTTCCAGAGGCTGTATGCACCCTGGCACCGAAGATGGAGGAGTCCCTCTCTGCCGTAAGTGCAGTCACGTCTCAAGCATTTGAGCACCTCAACTAAGAGTGTGGGGAGTCATACCCAGCAGGCCAACGAGTAGATGCAGGCCCACAACAATGGCTTCCACATGGTGACGACGAACTTGAGAAGTATTGATTAAACAGTTGCCTTGATGGTTGAACACTACGTTCAAATATAGCCAAATGCTCTCCATCTCTCGGTTAACAGGGAAGTGAAGGCAAGGTCATGAGAGGGAAGAATTAGATAGGGATGACTGCACTGGTGGCGTTCCTCTAGGCACCTGCACGTACCCTTGGTTCCTCTGACAAAGTCACAAACACTGCATCCTACCCCAAACTGAGGATGTACATGCACAAGGACCTCATTGGCTCCACAACATAGAAACTAGGAGCAGGAATTGGCCATTCAGCCCTTCAAGTCTGACAACAGAGAATGTCTGCATTTCATGTGACAGAACATAAAACAAGCAGGCTGCCTACAGTTCTGCTGCAATCAAAGGGGTAGCACCATGTAGTATTGAGAAAGAGGACATGGAAACAATTTTGGTCACACAAAGGGAATCACTTGGGTACCTCTGTCAATGTTAGTGTCACATGGTCAATGTTTATTTCAATGAGGCATGTGTTTTTGTCCCCTGTTAGGTGTCATGGTGTTATTTCTGTATCATTCCACATTGATCACAGGGAGATACGTGTAGGTGAGTGGCATGAGACTGCAGAAATTGACATCCCTGACCATTTTCTCACATTCCCTTCTGAGGCTATTCCTTCCCCCGAGGACCACCTGCTCTCCCATGGCTACATAGCTGATCCTCCCATTGACCTCCTGGATTAAGGCCTCTAACAATGCATCTGAGAACCTGGGAGTCCTCTTTCTTTCTTTTTGCACCATTTGGGGAGCTTCTCATTACAAACAATTCCTGCAGAGTCAGCAGCAGCTTTCTTGCAATCAGTGCAGCTCCCATTAAGAGTAGTAGGCATCTAAAACACATGCTAACCATATATGTTGCTGGAATGTTGAGCATTCAACCAACAAGCAGAGCACGTTGCACTCAGCTGAACACATTCAAAGCTTGCATGCTGCCTGCCTCAACCTGACTGGGCAAGGGCTGGTCATAATTGCGACTCCTGCGCCCAAAAACAGGAACAAATCAATTTTTAATCCAAGAGATTGTTGTACAATATTAGGGCTCATGGGATTGAGGTAGATTATTGGTGTCAATTGAGGATTGGTTAACAATCAGCAAACAGAGAGTAGGAATTCTCATGATGGCACGGTGTAACTAGCAGAGTGCTGGAAGGAACAATTCTTGAGCTTCAGCTATCTACAATCTATCCCAATGACCCAGGTGACAGGACCAAGTGTAATATGTCAAGTTTGCTGATGATTCAAAGATGTGGGAAAGTAAGCTTTGAGTAGGTTGGAAAGAGGGTACAAAAGGATACAAATTGCTTAAGTGATTGGGCAAGATAGCAGATGGAGCATAATATGAGTTTGTGTGAAAATATTCAAGGTAATGTCACAAAAACCTGCTTTATATTAAAAAAATGATTATTTGAATCTAGCATTGCATCCCACGCCATTGAGATGGAGTCTACCTGTCTGCAAAAACCTATCAAAGACGATGACCTCAGGGGAATGTGAATGAACCACATCCCCTAATCCAGGGATGGGAAACCTTTTTATCATGGGGTCATTCATGCATAGGCAAATTCAGTCGCAAGCCCCACACATAAAAATCAACTCAATTTAGTTTTTTTTTAAAGAGAGAATGCAAAAATGTTCAACTCACCCACTGTTTTAATGCGATGGCTGAATTTGAATATTATATTGTTAGACATTATTATAGTTATTTAGCTGACGCTTTTATCCAAAGCAAACTCATAATGATGATGATAAATGCCATTTTGAAGGTGCTACTGTCATAGGTCTATATTTTCAGAAGTCTTGCTGTGGGCTGGATGAAACCGAGCAACGAGCCGGATCCGGCCCACAGGCCGTAGGTTCTCATTAACACAGCGTTTAGACACTCAACTGGGTGAAGACAAACCACTGATGTAGCAAGTTGAACAATGGGATGCTGGCTGAGAAAGGGGTTTCCAGATATGAAATAATCAAACTACAATTGGAATACACTGGCCATGACCTTATTTGAATCCCTGGGCAGTTGGGAGAGGGAAGGTCATATAACAACACAACTTTTTGTACATTTTAAGCACTTGCTTTCTTTGCAGAACAGGACAAGTAACCGAGACACTAAAAGGAACAAGAACCTGAGTGGATTCTTTCTTCTCTCTCCCTCTCCACCCAACTTGCAAGATTTTGAACCGTGTTTGCGGATGGTGACTAAACCAGGTGCCGCAAACAGAGTTTTTTGAAAGAAGTCAAGCGAGCACTACTGTCTCCAGAACTGATAAACTGTCTGCCTGCATCTTTAAACAGCCTCAATGCTGGAAGCATCAGAATCATGAAGTGAAAGCAGCAGGACTGCCAAATTGAGCCTGAAGGCAGCCAGGTCACCAAACTCCACAAACTGTAAATCCCTTTAAGATTACTGGACTCTACCTTGCTTAATCTATCCTTCACCACTCTGTAATCTATTTGTATGTGTACAAACTTCGAGCGTATGTGCGCGCAAAAGTCAAAAGCATATTTTATTTTACGGTTAAGTACAATCAAAGCTATCCTCCTTTCTTTATTAGAACTCAAGAAAACCTGATTGCGTCTTATATGATCACAGCGTAAACAGTTAACCACACTCACTGAATTGGCAAATGTGTCCTTTTGTGGTCAAATGTGGAGAGGGAAAAGAGGATCCAATTGACCCCTCTGCACCTGATCATAACAGTGGGAGGAAAGGTAGGAAGAATTTAAAAAAAAAAACAAATCTTTTTTAAAACCTGAGAGATTTGGAAATGCTGGTATTCAGAAGAATTTGGGTGTTCTTGCACTAGAATCAGAGGAAGTTAACATGTAAGTACAGCATGCAATTACGAAGGCAAATGGTGTGTGAGCATTTATTAGAAGGGGGTTGGAGTATTAAGAGCAAGGAGGTCTTACTATAATTTTCTAGGGATTTGGTGAAACCACACCTGAAATATTGTTTACAGTTTTAGTCTCTATGCAAGGAAGGATATACTTGCCTTAGGGAGGGTGAAACAAAGGCTTACTAGATTGATTCTTGGAATGAGAGATTGAGTAGGATAGGCTTATATTTTCTGGAGTTTAGAATAAAGAGAGGCGATCGCATTGAAATATATAAATTTCTTAGACAGCTTGACAGGGTACACGTTGAAAGGTTATTTCCCCTGGCTGAAGAGTCTAGAACTAGGGAGCAAATTCTCAGGAAGGGGTCAGTCATTTAGGGCTGAGAAAAGAAGAAATTTCATCAAAGGTTTGTGAATGTTTGGAATTCTTTATGAATTCTCAGTTGCTAACTTTATTCAAGACAGATCAATTATTTTTTGGGGGGGCACTAAGGGAATCAATAGATATGAGGATAGAACAGTAGAGTTGATGTAGAAGCTTAGTCATGATATTATTGAGGGCTGCAGGGCCTACTGCTCCTCTTATTTATACCTTCTCTTAACCAAAATGAATGATTTTTGCACTCCCCCACAATGAATTCCATAGTGGAGCAAGGCAGGTCCTTCCAACTCAACAATCAACTATAACCTAGCAACACCTTGCAGGCAGAACCAGCACAGCAACTTTCTCCACCAGTTCCAAAATCAAAGCTCTTTGGTAGCCAATAAACAAAGAAGCAGCACTTTGCTGAAATAAAAACAAAGTTTTGCATACCCAAGAGCAGTACAAGTGTGTACTCAACTAAAATAAAACAAGGGGGAAAAAACTTATGTGCTTTCTGGAGAAGATCTTTTATACAGCATAATAATGGAAAATTATGTGGGTAATATAGTTCAAAATAGACTGCTCTTCAAGGACTACCCTTTCTTAACTGAGCTTATTGATGTACACAGAATATGAAATGAAGCAAAAGTTACATTAAAGCTTCAAAAATATCACTGATTTTTGGGAATATGTCAGGCCATCTACTATTGTTCAAACACTTTTTAAAAATGTTTGTCGAAAAACACTTTTATTTTTCATAAATTTGCTTTTTGATTTATTTTAAAAAAGGCTCTTCCCCAAAGAGAAACATTACCTGTAAATGGATCCACGGCACTTGTGCCCCCAGTGCCCAAGCCTGTCCCTGGTATATAGCGGCCTGAACCTGCAAAATGTTAAAATACATTATAAATTGTTAAAATTGACTCATTTTGATTATAAAAGAGAGAACTCTTCCACCTCTTTTACCCAGGATTCATTGAGCAGAAATTTGAGTTCAAGTTTCATGATATAAAAATGAGCAGCAGTTTTTCTTTTACACCGCTGTCATAAAATCTGCCAATAAGTGAGGTAGATTCAGTCTCCTTCAGCTGTCTACTTGCTCTTATTTCAGACTTCCAGCAGCCGCAGTATTTTGCTTTTGCTGTGGTTGAAATCTGCTCTAAAACCTTGCTATCAACGAAGAAAATGAACTTTATCTTTATAATAATAGGATTACAAGGGTTGTACAAGTACTTTTCCCCATTACAAAAAAATAAACTGACATGTCCAACATGTACCCTCACATGAGCTATGTGGAGAGACTAGAAAAGCCGGGGTTGTTCTCCTTAAAGCGGAGCAAGTTAAGGGGAGGTTTAATAAATTTCAAAATTAAAATCATTAAGGGTATTGATAGTTTCTCCTTATTTATTCTGTTTCCAGTAGAAGAAATATTGGCAACCAGAAAACAAAGATTTAAAGTAATTGTCAGAAGAACCAGAGGCAGGATGAGGATTTTTCGAGTTGTCATAATCTGGAATGCACTGCCAAAAAGGATGGTAGAAGCAGATTAAATGATAACTTTCAAAAGGGAATACAGATTATAAACCTGTATCAACACTCAAAATTAGGTTGGATATGTAAATGAAAGAAAAGTGGGTGAAGGAATATGAGATGGTAATGTAATGGTGATTAGCACTATTTGCTCACATGGAGGATAATTAGACTGGTTGAGATGAATGACCTGTTTCTATGTTGTAAATTATATGCATTTCTATGTATTATGGCAGCATACATTTGGTTTCAATCATGAAATATCTTTCAAAATACCATGGTACAAGAGTATTAGTTCAACTCTTTACCACGAACTGGTTGTATATTGTTATTACTCTCACTTTGTAAGCAGTGTAGAATATTTCGGAATATTTGGGTTCATGCATATTAAAAAACAAGATGGATACATTTGCAGTACATTAATCTCACTGACCTGTAAAAGGGTCTGAAAACCCTGTGCCTGTTGATCCAAGTGTATGTCCTTTCGTATTTTCAATAATAAAATTTGCAACCTGATCTAGGAACATTGGGTTCAGGTCATTCTTTTGTAAGAAATTGTGGGCAACAAGCCATGGATCATCAGTGATATTGTAAGGCAGTTTCATTGAAGGTCCACCCTCATTAATATCAATAGTAAACACATAATCAAACTCCTAAAATATGAGAGAAAAAGAAAACAGATCCTCAAACTCAATACTTAGCTTTTTGTAGGTCTGAACTTTAGTTAGCATTAAACTAAAATACAATTGTCACATTGTCAGTGAATGTGCAAAGAGTGATAAAGTCATGACAGACAAATAAACAAGTTGACAGATTGCACAATATGTTACAATAACTTCCTGTTTAGTAATAATGTTGAGCAAACTGTTTAATTAATTAAATACAGTTACAGCCTTCCATCTTGTAAAACGATGGTTTGCACAGTGGCAGTCAACTCTGTGTAAAGTTCGTTTCCCATATCGTGTTAACACTTTGCAGCGAAACTGGAGTGACCCTGGGCTGCCCAAATATCAGGGTCCCCATCGTGACCTCCCCAGCTGAATCCAAAGGAATGCAAAGCACTATGTTTGGCACTGGCTGGATTTCAGGAGTTGCTGGAAGGATGACATATTTGGACATCAACCTGCCTTTGGGCTCCAATCCAGATTTTTTGACAGTTTACTCCCCCAGCCTATAACTCTGCTGAGGTATCCACAAGGCAGTGGAGCTATTCGCCCATAGCTGGGAGTTTGGTTCATGAGTGTCAGGGCATGTCCACATGCAGGTAGGCTTGCACACTCCATGTCTCGGGGGCCAAACTTCCTCTAAAGCTTTAGCCTGGGGGCACAAGGGTCCCAGTTTCCGTGCGTCACCCAAAAGAGGTACAGCTGAAGACCTGCCAATGGAGAGTCTGTGCAGACAGGGACAGGCTTACATACCTGGGTCTCTTTTTCGTATTGCTGCTAGCCAGTGGTGTAGGCTGAAAATGAGAAGTAAACTAGAACACAAAAGTTGAAAGTACTCTATTCAACCACACACTGGACGCATCACATCGATCTGTTGGACACATTATATTGGATTTCCCACCATGTTACTCAGGTGTGGAACTGGTTAGGCTGCTGAGATCGGGGAACCAATCACAGGGATACACACGTATGTGGAAAGTGCATTTGGAAGCAGGATAGGCTAAGGAACAGTGGTTGGGTGGGATGCCATGCCAGGCAGCAGGTGTGAAAGTGCACAATGCTTTCCAGTACTAAGCTCTTGTTAAATGTGTTTCTTATTTGGCTATAGATGCTGAAGGTGAAGTTTATTGGAACTTAAGGTTGATTTCTATTTTTGCAATCTGATATGGTGACATGGCAGCAAAAACCAAATATAAGGTTAGCAGAGACCAGTTATGAATGCTCCAGGAGCTAGATAAATAGAGATGGTAGAAACCCATACGGATGGCATTTTATTTTAAGTTTGCTTTTCTTTCACAGGGTGTGGCTAACTTTGGCTTGGCCAGCATTTGTTGCCCATCCCTAACTGTCTTCGAGAATGAAGGTGGTGAGCTGTCTTCCTGAGCTGCTGCAGTCCATGTGGTGTAGGTACACGCACAATGCTGTTAGAAGGGGAGTTCCAGGATTTTGAACCAGCTGCAGTGAAGGAACAGTGATATAATTCCAAGTCAGGATGGTGTGTGGCTTGGAGGGGAACTTGCTGCCCTTCTAGGAGGTAGAAGTTGCGAGTTTTGAAGGTGTTGTCAAAGAGGCTTTGGTAAGCTGCCGCAATGCATCTTGTAAATGGTACACACTGCTGACACTGTGCATCAGTGGTGGTGACAGTGAATGTTTAAGGTGGTGGTTGGAGTGCCAATCAAGTGGGCTACTTTGTCCTGGATGGTGTCGAGCTTCTTGAGCTACACTCATCCAGGCATATTTTGACATCCTTTATGAAACAAGTGAAACTTCACAAAGTTTCATTTGTTAAATATTCACAGAAGTGAATTTATATTATAGCCAATAGACATCATTAGAGAACATCATTTTTGGATACCACTAAATTAAGTTTTCAAACTGTAATAGAGACAGTCCAATTTTCTATTTTGTGAAAACAAAGGTAAAATTACAGATCATGGCAATGTAGATTACATTTCTTTGTCATTCTGAAACATACTTTGCCTTCGTAAAGAACTTTGCCTGAGGTTTTCTGGGTTCCTCCTGATGAACCCACCACATCACCAATCTTTAGCCATCGTCCGTCAACAACACTCCACTGATAAGCGTGAACAGAATCTCCAACTCTGATCAGCCGTGTCTGGCCTTCCCTTGTGCCTGAAAGAAAACAAAAAAAAACAGAAACCTTAAGTTCAAATATTGAACACTGCAACTGAAACTTGACCTCGTATTTATGTACAACTTTGGCTTAACATAGTGGCATTAGGCTTATCAGAAAATACAAGGCAATTTTTAAATAGCCTTGTGCAAAGTTTGTGTGTTCAACCTCTGGCTTTGGGAACTCAGAGTAAGCCAGCCAATCCCATCTCAATAAGAGATTTTTCTCCCCTTACACTGAATTCCACTAAGATGCTTTCTTTGGGAAAAAAGAAATGTAGTAAGCACAACTTTGTTGAGCTGAATGAAATTCATGGATTTGAACAGTTGGAGTTCACCACTAAGCTCCGAATAAAATGTTTGACTTTGGTTTATAAATTGTTGTTTATCTCACTATAAGACAAAGAACACATAATAGAAAGAAATGTTTAAATAAAAATTTCTTCTGACATTTCTACAGTTTCAATCATAATGTGAAAACCAAGTAAATACCATTAAAATCATCAAATTTATTGATGTAAATAACCTCCAAAGTTTTCATTACAATTTTATTACTTTTATGAGAAATTATAAAAAGATAAATTAAACTAAATCCAAACTTAGTTCAATTAACTGACTCCCAACTCTACTTATGAAGCCCAGCCTTGGGGAGGCAAGGCTAAGTCTTCAGCGAGAAGCACCAAAGCTACTCAGCTCCTCTAAGAAAACACATAATACAACAGAACACATAACAGGCCGACATGAACTCTCCCTTACTCCAGTTTGCATTTCCCTTGTTCTTTCTCTCCCTCCCCAACTGTGTTTCCTTTGTGGTCTCTCCCCTCAGTATATTTTTCTCTCCCTCTCTCCTGCTCTCCATTTGCATTGCCCTCTCTCCCAACTCCCTATTTGCGTTTCCCTCTCTAACTCATTCCTGTTTGTTTTCTTTCTCTCTCCCTCCCTCCCTCCTCAGTTTGTGTCTTTTTTTCTCTCTCTCACCTGAATTTGTGTTTCTCTCTCTCTCTCCTCCTCCACCAGTTTACTTCCCTCTCAGGACTTGTGAGTTTCTAGGCAATTTTCATTGACCAGTGCCATCATCGTCACAACAGGCAATGAAGTGATGCACTCTGGATGGTGCAGGACACCTGCTGGGCTCAGTTTGGTTGCAAGCCACAACAGTTAGGGTGTTGCACATGTTTGAACCATGAAAATGAGGACTGTTTCTCCCAATTCATCAACTGCAGTGCTCAGGAGACCAGTTGCACAATCTGGTAGGTGTTGGGAACCTAACGCAATATTGCCCCACAATCTGTCACGCTTTGATTTTTTTTAAAAACCTAACTTCAAAATTCCCCTTGTGCTCCAACACACATTTGTCAGTGATTTTTTTTCTGCCAATAGCAGTCAGGGGACACAACAAATTTAAGAGACCTATGCATTTCTTCCTACTCCCTAATACACATCTTCAAGATTTCTCCAGAAAGCTAGTGTACAGCTTTGGTCGCAAAAGCAGTAGAATTTGCCTGGGTGAAGATCACAAAAATTCAAAGTAACATTTTCTCCTTTTTCTTCCTTCATCCCTTCTTGCTACACATTTGGCTCAAAGATGCAAAAATTTCTGCTGTGAGAAGCAAGGGGAGTCAGATTTTTCATCAAGTTCAAAACATACACCTTTACCCAATCCACTGACTCAAAAAAGGTAAATTTATGTTGATAAAGTATCAGTTAAAAACAGATTTTAATGATCCTTAAAACTTGTTTAGTTGTAGAAATTTCAAGAGATTACCATTCAGTCTACTGCACCCATTTCCACAGTACTGTTTATTTTCCTTTTACAAAAGATTACTCCTTTTCAAAATTATTTACAGAAATTGGCTTTTTTCTCTGGAACAGAGGCAGCGGAAAGGAGATTTAATCGAGGGGTATAAAATTATGAGGGTTATTCTTATCCATTCTATTTCCTTTAGCAGAGAAGTCAGTAACCAGAGGGCACAGGCTGAAGTAATTGGTAGAAGTATTAGAGAGGAGTTGAAAGATTTTTCACCAAGATGGTGGCAGGTGTTTGGAACTCTGCCTGAAAAGGTGGTAACAGTGGAAACGCTCAACGCATTTAAAAAGTTCTTGGAAATGCAACTGAAGTGCTGTAACCCCTAAAAGTGCAGACAAAGAACAGGAAGATTGAATTTGACTGGATTAGTTTGATTTTGGCTTGCACAGACTTGGTGGGCCAAATGTCCTCCTTCTGTGCTGTAAATTTCTATGGGCAGGATTTTACAGTTCGTGGGTTTCCTGCCCCACTCTGACAAAAATGTCAATGGAGAGCCTGCCCCACTCCAGTAGGCTGCCCCGCATCCACTTAAAACTCAGAAGGGTGTTAACTGGCTCAGTATGAGGCTTCCCCCATCTGAGGAAGAAATCCCACCTCTGAGATTTGCAGGCCGATCAGATGGCTGGTAGCTCTCTGGGCCCAGCAGGACCACAGGGAATTGTGGCCACTGCTGGAACTGCACCCAGTCCCCAGTCCCCAACAAATATCACCGCTGGAGCTAGACAGCGAGGTAATTGGGGGGTTTTCGGCGGGGGTGGGGGAGGCGGTGGAGGGACAGACCATATTGGTGGAAGGGTGCGGGAAGGCCTCCAATGGGCCATGGGACAAGTAAAGGAGGAACCCACCCCTCCACAACCACCAATGGAGTGAGACCTGGCAGGATTCAAACTTGGCTCCCTCTTCTGCCTCCCACAGGAAAAATTGTAGCTGGGCAGGAAGGGGTCAGTCCTTAAGTAGCCATTAATTGGCCACCTAAAGGCTTCCATTGGCCGCACGATGCCTCCACCAGTGCGTGCAAAAATTGCAGTGGGTCAGAGGTAGGCAGGTGATTGCCAGAACAGTGCCCATGGTATTACACCCAATTTTACACCTGTAGCTTGCCTGCCAACCCACCCCAGGAGCATAAAACTCTGTCCTATGATTCTATTTCCATATGTGTACACACAAAATCATTTTAACTACCCCTTAACTCCAAAGGTGGATTTGTATTTCTTGCTGCAACTAATGTTACTGTAAATTCCCAACGAGATCGCAATTTAGACCTGGCTGGCAGTTTAACCCTAGCTATTTGACTGATGTCCAGCACAATGTCAGAGTTATGGGTCAAAACAACCCTTCCTGGACCTGATGTAAATATCACTTTTCAGTGACACAAAAAAAATCTTATTTGGTTTAGATTGTATAAAATGCTACAAAAGAATATTTGATTTTTTCTATGCCCATTTCTTAGTTCATGTCTTTAGCATAAGCTTTCTAGTTGCTTTTGAGCGTTATAGTTCGACAGTAAAGCCCTCAATTCTCATATTTACACACATACACTCCACAGAAGTACCTTCAGTTCATTTTTTTTGTTCTTGCCCAAATAACATTTAGATAATAGTAGTAAGCTTCTTGAATTGCTGCAGTCCATGTGGTAGGTAATCTCTAAGTGCTTTTTCCTATAGCGTTTTGATACAACTGAATGGCTTCCCAGACCATTTTAGAGGACAGTTAAGAGTCAACCACATCGCTGTGGAACTGGAGTCACATTTAGGCAGAACGGGGTAAGGACGATAGATTTCCTCCCACGAAGGAGGACATTAGTGAACCAGATGAGTTTGTACAACAATACCATAGTTTCATGATCATTATTAACAAGACCAGTATTTCACATCAGATTTACTAATTACTTGAATTTAAATTCCCCCAGTTACCGTGACGGGATTTGAACTCATGTCTCCGAAGCATTAGTCTGGGCCTCAGGGTTACTGGCCCACTAACTTTATCACTATGCTACTGTAGTGAGAGCATTCTGAAGACGGAGGGCAAACAGCCAGTGGTCATAGTACATATTGGTACCAACGACATAGGCAAAAAAAAGAGATGAGATCCTACAAGCTGAATATAGGGAGTTAGGACGTAAATTAAAAAGTAGGACCTCAAAGGTAGTAATCTCAGGGTTATTACCAGTGCCACGTGCTAGCAAGAGCAGAAATAACAGGATTTATCAGATGAATACGTGGCTGAAAAAATGGTGTAGAAGGGAGGGATTCAGATTCCTGGGACATTGGGACCGGTTCTAGGGAAGGTGGGACCAGTACAAACAGGACTTGGGCAGGACTGGGACCAATGTCCGGAGGGGGGGGGGGGGCGGGTGTGTGTGTGTGTGTGTGTGTGTTTGCTAGTGCTGTCGGGGAGGGTTTAAACTAGAATAGCAGGGGGATGGGAACCTGAGCAGGGAGACAGAGGAGGGGGAAACAAGGATAGAAACGAAAGACAGAAAAGTAAGAAGGAAAAATAGAAGGCAGAAAAAACAAGGGTGAAAAACAAATGGGGTCATAATGCAAAATAAAGTTAAGATGACTAACTAGGTTAAAAAGACAAGTCTAAAGGCATTGTATCTTAATGCGCGGACATTCGCAATAGGGTAGATGAATTAACAGCGCAAATAGATATAAACGGTTATGATATAGTTGCAATTACAGAGACATGACAGCAGGGTGACCAAGGATGGGAACTGAACATTCAGGGGTATTCAATATTTAGGAAGGAGAGACAAATAGGGAAATGAGATGTGGTAGACTGTTAGTAAAGGAGGAAATCAATGCAATAGTGAGGAAGGATATTGGCTTGGAAAATCAATGTGGAATCTGTTTGGGTGGAGATAAGAAACACCAAGGGGCAGAAAATGTTGGTGGGGGTTATCTATAGGCCCCCAAACAGTAGCAGAGATGCAAGGGAAGGCATTAAACAGGAAATTAGAGATGCGTGCAATAAGGGTACAACTGTAATCATAGGTGACTTTAATCTAGATATAAATTGGATAAAGCAAACTAGCAATAATGCTATGGAGAAGGATTTCCTGGAGTGTGTACGTGATGGTTTTTTAGACCAATACGTTGAGGAACCAACTAGAGAGCAGGCTATCCTAGACTGGGTATTGTGCAATGAGAAAGGATTAATTAACAATCTTGTTGTGCGGGGTCCCTTGGGGAAGAGCGACCATAAAATGATAGAATTGTCCATTAAGATGGAGAGTGAAGAAGTTGAATCCAAAACTAGGGTCCTGAATTTAAATAAAGGGAACTACGACGGTATGAGGTGTGAGTTGGCATTGATGGATTGGGGAACCTTACTAAAAGGGTTGACGGTGGATAGGCAATGGCTAATATTTAAGGAATGAGTGCATGAATTACAACAATTATTCATTCCTGTCTGGCGCAAAAATAAAACAGGAAAGGCAGCTCAACCATGGATCACAAAAGAAATTAGGAATAGTATTAGATCCAAAGAGACGACATATAAAATTGCCAGAAAAAGCAGCAAGCCTGAGGATTGGGAGCAGTTTAGAATACAGCAAAAGTGGACAAAAAGATTGACCAAGAAGGAGAAAATGGAGTACGAGAGTAAACTTGCAGGGAACATAAAAACTGACTGTAAAAGCTTCTATAAATATGTGAAGAGAAAAAGATTAGCAAAGACAAATGTAGGTCCCTTACAGTCAGAAACAGGAGAAATTATAATGGGGAACAAAGAAATGGTGGAAGAATTGAACACATACTTAGGTTCTATCTTCACAAAAGAGGACACAAATAAATTTCCAGAAATGTTAGGGAACCAAGGGTCGAGTGAGAGGGCGGAACTGAAGAAAATCAGTATTACTGAAAAACAAGGTGCTAGAAAAATTACTGGGGTTAAAGGCTGAAAAATCCACAGGGCCTGATAATCTACATCCCAGAGTACTAAAGGAAATGGCCCTGGAAATATTGGATGCATTGGTGGTCATCTTCCAAAATTCTATAGACTCTGGAACAGTTCCTACAGATTGGAGGGCGGCATATGTAACCCCACTATTTAAAAAATAGTGAGAAAAAACAGAGAATTACAGTTCAGTTAGCCTAACATCAGTAGTGGGGAAAATGCTAAAGTCTATTATAAAAGACGTGGTAACAGAAAACTTGGAAAGCACTAACGGGATTAGACAAAGTCAGCATGGATTTAAGAAAGGGAAATCAAGTTTAACTAATCTACTGGAGTTTTTTTGAGGATGCAACTAGTAGAATAGATAAGGGAGAACCAGTGGATGTGGTGTATTTGGATTTCAAGGAGGCTTTTGATAAGGTCCCACATAAGAGGCTAGTGGGCAAAATTAAAGCACATGGGATCGGGCGCAATATACTGGCATAGACTGAGAATTGGTTGACAGACCGGAACCAAGAGAGTGGGAATAAATGGGTCTTTTTCCGGATGGCAGGCGGTGACTAGTGGTGTACTGCAGGGATCAGTGCTTGGGACCCAGCTAGTCATGATATATATAAATGACTTGAATGAGGAAACCAAATGCACTATTTCCAAGTTTGCTGACGACACAAAACTGGGCAGGCTTGTGAGTTGTGAGGAGGATGCAAGGAGGCTTCATGCGATTTAGACAAGTTGCGTGTGTGGGCAAAGACATGGCAGATGCAGTATAACATGGATAAATGTGAAGTTATATGCTTCGTTGTGAAAAACAGAAAGGCAGAGTATTATATATTGGGAAATGTGGACATACAAAGGGATCTGGGTGACCTTGTACCAGTCAATGAAAGTAAACAGGCAGGTGCAGCAAACAAGGCAAATGGTATGTTGGCCTTCATTGCAAGAGATTTTGAGTTCAGAAGTAGTGAAGCCTTACTGCAATTATACAAGGCCTGGTGAGACCACACCTGGAGTATTGTGTGCAGTTTTGGTCTCCCTACCTAAGAAAGGATATACTTGCCATAGAAGGAATGCAGCGAAGGTTCACTAGGCTGATACCATGGATGGCAGTACTGTCGTATGAGAAGAGATTGGTTCGACTGGGCCTGTATTCACAAGAGTTTAGAAGAATGAGAGGGGATCTGATTGAAATGTGTAAAATTCTAACAGGACTAGACAAACTAGATGCAGGGAGGATGTTTCCCTGGTTGGGGAGTCTAGAACCAGGGGCCACAGTCTCAGGATAGAGGGCAGGCCATTTAGGACTGAGATGAGGAAAAATTTATTCATCAGGGGATGGTCAACCTGTGGAACTCTACTCTCTACCACAGAAGACAGTGGAGGCCTTGAGTACATTCAGGGAAGAAATTGATAATTTTTTGGATATTAGGGGCATCAAGGAAAGAAAGTGGGAATATGGCGTTGAGATAGAGGGAGGGGGGAGGGAGGGGGGAAAGGGGGCGAGGAATGGGGGGGGGGGAGAAAGGGGGCGAGGAACGGGGGGGAAGGGGGGCGAGGAACGGGGGGGAAGAACGGGGAGGGGAAGGTGGCAGGGGGACGGACAGATGGGAACGGGGTTAAGGAATGGCAGGGGAGGGGTGAGGAGGAGAGGGAAAGAGGGGAATGAGGGGAGGTGGTGGTAAAGTTAATAAAATATATTTTTAAAAACATACATAAGTGAATAATATAATTAATTATTTAAAACACATTACAAGACAGACGATGTGTCAAAGCTGCAGCATGTGGGAACTCCTGGACAACCACATCTGCACTAAGTGTTGTGGCTCGAGGAGTTTCGACTCAGAGTCATTGAGCGGGAGGCTGAGCTGCAGACTCTGCAACACATCAGGGGCAGGGGAAAGTAACCTGAATGCTTTGTACCAGGAGGTAGTCACACCACTAGGGATAGGGTCTTCTGATTTGGTCAGTGGTCAGGGACAGGAGGATGTGACTGTGAGTGAGGCAGGTAAGGGGACCCAGAAGGCAGGACTGTAATTATCCAATAGGTTTGAGGTTCTCTCGGCTTGTTTGGATGAGAGCGGGGACTGCAGGGTGGATGAGAAAACTGATCATGGCACCTTGGTACAGAAAGCCATTCAAGTGGGGGGAGGACAAAGGAATGTAGTGGCAGGGTTTGGGACATCTGCTCAGGGCTGGAAAGCAACTTGGAGTGGCAGGGGGAGGATCCAGTTGTCGTGGTCCATGTAGGTACCAATGACATAGATAGAACTAGGAAAAAAAGTCTGTAAAGAGAGAGTGAGGAGCTCGGTACTAAATTGAAAAGCAGAACCTCAAAGGTTATAATCTCTGGATTATTACCTGAACCATGTGCAAATTGGCATAGGGTATATAAAATTAGAGAGACGAACACATGGCTCAAAGACAGGTGTGGGAGAAGTGGGTTCCGGTTTGTGGGGCACTGACACCAGTACTATGGAAAGTGGGGGCTGTATCGTTAGGATGGTCTGCACCTGAACTGTGCTGGGACCAGTGTTCTTGCGAATCGCATAACTAGGGGAGTAGAGAGGGTTTTAAACTAAATAGTGGGGGCAAGGGACCAAATGTGGAAAGATGTGGTATATCAAAGAGCAGGGACAAGGTAAGAGAGGAGAATAGTAATATCGTAAATGAAGGCTGGAGACTAGCAGGAAGGGACAGGAAGAAACAAACCTAAGAATGCACCAAGAATCAAGACTAGATGTCACAAAGATAACAAAAAGACAAAGCTAAAGGCTCTGTATCTGAATGTACGTAGCATTCATAACCAATTGATAGCGCACACTGAAGTAAATAAATATGATCTGATGGCTATTATGGAGACATGGCTGCAGGATGACAAGGATTGGGTCCTGAATATTGTGGGGTACATGACCGTCAAGAAGAATAGGAAGCTAGGTAAAAGGTGGAGGGTACCACTGTTAATAAAAGATGGCATTTGTGCAATAGTTAGAGATGACCTTGGTTCAGGAGATCTGGATGTAGAATCGGTTTGGGTGGGGATGAGGGATAGAGGGGAAAGAAGTCACTAGTAGGAGTGGTCTACAGGCCCCCTAACAGTAACCACAAAATTAGGACAAAGTATACAAGAAGAAATATAGGGTGCTTGTGATAAAGGGAGGGGACTAATCATGGGTGATTTTAATCTACATATAAACTGGGAAAATCAAATTGGCAGTAATAGCCTGGATGAGGGGTTCATAGAATGCTTTCCAGATAGTTTCTTAGAGCAGTACATTCTGGAACCAACCAGAGAGCAGGTTATATTAGACTTGATATTGTCTTGAGCTCAGGGTAAATGCACCCCTGGGTAGCAGTGACCACAAAACGATTGAATTTTATATCTGGTATGAAAGGGAGAAGAGTGGATCAAGGACTAGTATTTTGAACTTAAATAAGGGCAACTATGTGGGCATGAAAACTGAGCTAGCTGATGTTAACTGGGATACTAGGCTACGAGATAGATCAATAGAGAAGCAGTGGCAGACAATTAAAGGGATTTTTCAAAATACTCAGGATAATATCAATTCCAACTTAAAGGGAAAATTCTAAAGGGTGGACCCACCATCCGTGGTCAACTTAAGTTAAGGAAAGCATCAAACTTAGGAAAAAGTATATATCTCCGTCAAGATGAGTGGCAAGTCAGGTGATTGGTCAGAATATAAAGAACGGCAGAGAATGACTAAAAGGTTAATCAGGGGAAATTAGAGTATGAGAGGAAGCTGGCTAGAAATGTAAAAACGAATAGCAAGAGTTTCTACAGGTATTTAAACAGGAAGAGAGTAGCTAAAGTGAGTGTTGGTCCTCTAGAGAGTGAGAATGGGGAGTTAATAGTAGATAATAAGGAAATGACAGATGAAATGAACAAATATTTTGTTTCTGTCTTCACTACAGAGGATACAAATAAGATTCCAGTAATAGCTATAAATCAGGAGGCAGAGGGGGGAGAGGAACTTGGTGCAATTACAATCACTAGGGAAGCGGTACGGAGCTGCGGGCTGACAAGTCTCTGGGTCCAGGTGGACTTCATCCTAGGGTCTTAAAAGGTAGTAGATGTGTTGGTGTTAATTTTCCAAAAATTCCCTAGATTCTGGAAAGGTTCCATCAGGTTAAAAAGTAGAAAATATAATCCCACTATTCAAGGGAGGGAGGCAGAAAACAGGAAACTATAGGCCAGTTAGCTTGACGTCTGTCGTGGGGAAGGTGTTATAGAATCAATCAGTAAAGAGGTTATAGCTGGGCACTAAGGAAAACGCAAGTTGATCAGGAAGAGTCAGCATGGTTTGTGAAAGGGAAATCATGTTTAACCAATTTATTAAAGTCCTTTGAAGGAGTAACTTGCGCTTTGGACAAAGGGGAGCCTGTAGATGTACTGTACTTGGTTTTCCAGAAGCCACATCAAAACTTACTGTGCAAAATAAAAGCTCATGGTGTAGGGGGTAACATATTAGCTTGGATAGAGGATTGGCTGGCTGGCAGAAAACAGAGAGTATGCAGAAATGGGTCTTTGTCAGATTGGCAGGATGTGATTAGTGGGGTCCAGCAGGGGTCTGTGCTGGAGCCTCAGCTTTTTACAATTTACATCAATGACTTAGATGAGGGAGCGATGGTACGGTAGCTAAATTTGCAGACGACATAAAGATAGATAGGAAAGTATGTTGTGAAGAAGACATAAGGAGTGTGCAGACAGACATAGATAAGTTGAGTGACTGGGCAAAAATCTGGCAGATGGAGTATAATGTGGGAAAATGTGAAGTTGTTCACTTTGGCATAAAGAATAAAAAAGCTGAGAATTACTTAAATAGAAAATAACTGCAAAATTCAGAGGTGCAGAGGGATGTAGCTGCTCTCATGCATGAGTCACAAAGTTAGTACGCAAGTACAGCATGTAATCAAGAAGGTTAATGGAATGCTATCCTTTATTACAAAAGGAATTGACATAAAAGTAAAGATGTTATGCTTCAGTTATACAGGGCATTGGGTGAGGTTGCATCTCAAATACTGTGCGCAGTTTTGGTCTCCTTATTTAAGGAAGGATGTAAATGCGTTGGAGGAGGTTCAGAGGAGGTTTACTAGATTGATACTTGGAATGGTCGTGTTGTTTTATGAGGATAGCTTGGACAGGCTGGGTCCGTTTCAACTGGATTTTAGAAGAGTGAGAGGTGACTTGATTAAAGTATATAAGATCCTGAGTGGCCTTAACATGGTGGACATGGAAAGAATGTTCCCTCTTGTGGGTGAGTCCAGAACTAGGGGGCACTGTTTTAAAATTAGGGGTTGCCCTTAAAGGACAGAGATGAGGAGAATTTTTTTTCTCAGAGGGTTATGCAACTTTGGAACTCCTTGCCTCAAAAGACAGTGGAAGCGGGGTCACTGAATATTTTTAAGGCATAGGTAGATAGATTCTTGTTAGGCAAGGGAATCAAAGTTTATCGGAGGTAGGTGGGAATGTAGAACTCAAAACACAAACAGATCAGCCATGATCTTATTGAATGGCGGAGCAAGCTTGAGGGAACAAATGGCCCACTTCTGCTCCGATTTCGTATGTTCATATGTCTCTTCTTTCAGCAATACTCTAAGTTCTGTACCACCAAACAACTGGAAGATAAAAATTATGCGTTTCTCTTACACTCAGAATCTGTCCATACCAACTGGAAATTGGTCAACATCCAGCTCAATATGCTGACTCCAGAAAAAGATAAATAAGACAGTGTGAGGAAAACCTCTTACATGCATTTCTAACATCATGTAACTAATTTTAGGAACAAGTTTTCAAAATCATATAATGTTTATGTATTTTTAAATCTCAGCTATCCCCAACTGTGTACACTAAATTGAATGAAGAGGAATGCAGATTGAAGAAATTATTTGTGGGATTTATTCATTAGATTATTATAAGGGATAAACTTTTAAAGCATTGTCACTGTTGCAATGAAAGAAAATTCTGCAGCCAATTTGCACACAAAAAACTTCCACAAAGAGCAACATGACCATGGCCATATAATCTGCTTTTATGATGTTGATTGAGGGAAAAAATATTGGCTAGGGTGCTGGGAACAGCTTCCCTGCTCTTCTTCAAACAAAGTGCCATGGGATCTTATACATCCATCTGAATAGGCAGATAGGGCCTTGATTTAATGCCTCATCTGAAATATGGTACCTCTGACATGGAGAACCCCTTCAGAACTGCACTGGAGTGTCAGCCTTGAATTTTGTGCACAAGTCCTGGAGTGAGACTTGGACCTGAAAGCTTGAGATTCCGAGGCAAAAGTGTTACCAACTTTTACCAAGTGTCACAGCTGACGCTTTTAACAATAAAAGATATTTACGGTTAAGAAGCTATTTGAAGAAGTTACAATTTTTGCCTCACTGATGTGCAGTATCTCCATAATAATTCTCAGCTGTGATATGGTAGATGTAAATAAGTAGTTACCATCAGTACAAACTGACGAAGAGCTCCAAGTAAATCAATGATATCACCCAATCATGTGATTATCCAATATATCCAGACATTAAGAAAATATTACTTCTATTCAGCAGCATTCTGACTACTATCAATAAATGACGCCTAACTCCATATAACATGTTGCACTGAAGTTAACATTTAGTGCGTGCATGTGCGCGCCTTTATGAGAGTTGCAAATTAAACGTCACATTTTGTTGCTGTTAAATCATTCTCTCATGTTAAGAAGATAAATTCACAGATTGAAGGAAAAAAATTGCAAATGCTGCGCATCTAAACAGAAAACACTGGAAATACACAAATCAGTCATCGCTTATAAAGGACATGTTATCACATTGCCAGGTGTATAACCTATCATCAGTATAGGATATACACTATTTCATCTCAAACTATTCCAAATAAAAACAAATTACTTGCATTTGACGTAAACCGAATAATAATCTTTGCATTTTGTAAATAAGAATTTGGAGCGTTACTAAACTTATACTTCAGCTCAATGTAAAACCATTCTTAATTTGTGTTAAAGAGGAATGACGTTCACATACCAGGTTCATCAAGATGTTCTCTTCCTGGAAGTTCATTAATATTTATATCCCCTAAATCTCCAGTTTTAGGGTCAATGGTTGCACTGGACAACTCATTCTCAAAAGTTTGGATCTCTTCCGCAGTGGCTGTCCGCTCTTCAGCCTCTGTGAACACTCTTATTATGCCATCACTGCAGCAGAAAAAAATCATATAAGCATAACAATGCAACATAAGCAATCTGAAAACAAAAACTTGCATTTATATAGTGCCGTAAATGTAGTAAGATGTCCCAAGGCCCGTTCAAAAGAGCGATACAAAGAGCTACACAAAATTTGACACCAAGGTCAAGTGACAAAATCACAGAGATAGGCTTTAAAGAAGGCCTTAAAGGAAGACAGAGAAAGCTAGAGGAGCTTAGGGAAAGAATTCCAGAGTTTAGGGCCAAGGCAGCTGAAGGCAAGACTGCCAATGACAGAGCAAAGGAAATCAGGAATGTGCAGGCGGCCATAATTTGAGCAGTGCAGAGATCTGAAGATTGTAGGAGATTACAGCGGTAAGGAGGGGCAAAGTAAGATAGGCTTGAACAAAAGGATGAGAATTTTAAAACCGAGGCATTGCTGGACTGGGAGCCAATGTAGGTCAGCAAAACAAGAGAGATGGGTGAGTGGGACCTGAGGGACTTAGGATACAGGTTTGAAATCATCTAAACTGAGCTTGAAAGTAAATCAGGTATAACTGGCTGATTGATAAATTTTCCCAGGTTTTGCAATTACACTTATTAAAGTCATTTGCACATAAATCTAATGGTCTAGTATTCACAGTTTTCTTGTCAACTTAAATTGGCAACTTAAAATTTCAGATTAAATCATTATTTTTGTGCTGTTAGTCAAATAATTTTTCACAAAGCTGAGATTTTAAAAAAAACAAAATTAGTTTAGTACGTGAGCTCAGAGTCTAAGTCCAGTTTCCGAAACAGGTGCTTGAATGCCAAGGGCTGTCTTAGGAATTGTGTTGCCTTCATGCAAACTTTACACCAAAAGACAGTTCCTTCCAAACGTCTTACAGATAAACAGGATGTCAGAAATGCATTCTGAAAATATTTCAAACTACATATTGGATGACTTTATCTATTGCTTTTTAAGCATCTATAGTCATCAGTACTTTGATGGGCCTTACTGCTTCAGTAGAATTATCTTGCCAATAAATCTGTAATGTCTAGTCTGAATGTAGTGGACTGCATTGCCAGCATTTATTATCTTCCAAAATTGACAAGAGGGTATGGTAGTCATCCCACATGGCTGCAGGAGCATTACATCACAGCTGAAATGCAATTGTGATTCCTGTGTTATGTTATGCAATTCATTGCATGCATAAGACTCAGATTTGTGTTATTTGGAGACTTGGGCTGCTTATGGGAATGGCCTTTTATTTCCATAACTCAAACTAGAAGTGATGTGACAAAGGCCAAATCATACTAAGTTACAACACAAGATAGTGATGCACTGGACAGCATGAAAAGGTGAAAGGTGCAGGCAGATCAGAAATTACCAAACATTGGGGAAAAAAACTATACAGAATATAAAGAGTGTAAGGTCAAGAAACAGCTATGCAGGATTGGAAAAAGAAAGGTTTTACATGCATACTCTTGTTTCAGTTTAATCAATGACCTGGATTTTTCTTGCTACTTTACCAGCTTTGTTTTACGCTCAGAAACGTATCAGACAAGACAATAGGGCTGAGTGGTTTAGTTAAAACTGATTTGAAATGTACCTGGCCTCAGCTAGGAAGTAAAAGGCTCTTTTAAGCATAAAACCAACACTTGTCAGTCATATGTAAAGAATAAGTACGGAATATAAAAACAGCCCATGTTTTAGAAGGAAGGGTAGGGAAGAAATATCAAATTTCTGCATTTATTGTCCAATTCAGTACAAACACAACTGCAATCTCAAAAGGGTATAAAGAGTTGAGGTTCAAATGTCTGCATAAGAACTTTCAACAGGAAATAGTGCTCAATTTAGCTCAGTTCATCTGCAGCCACCTGAATGTTCCAATATATTCAGCAGGACATATAAATCTGACATTGTGAGCTCTGTACTTTTGTTGTCTGAGGCAATGAAGTCTTAAAGTGCTTTTCACAATGGAAATCAGCAGAAGTAAAGATAGGGAGAGAGAACGGGACTAGAAGAAAAGCAGCGAGAGAGAAAACAAAAGATAGATTCTAGGGCCTAAAAGCAAGAGCAACCCAATTTTTAATTTTAACATTCCATTGAACAGAGCTTTGAAGGACTGAATTTTAGAGTATAATTATAAATAATCAGACTTTATAGCTGTACAGCAAATTTACCTTGAACCTACAACAATATCACCATTATCCAGTACACAGCAGGACCAGATAGACTGAGCTGGAAGCCTGATGGTTTGAGTACATTCTGAATCTTTCCAGATTCTTAAGGATCGATCCTCCCCTGTAGTAACAAAATCTGAAGGGAAGGAAGAGACCAATCCAAATCACAATTAGAGAAAAATATATTTAAAAAACAGATATTAAAAGATTGTTTTCACTGCCTAAACATAAGAACATACATAACGAACAAGGCCATTCAGCCCATCAAGCCTGCTCCACCATTTAATAAGATCATGGCTGATATGATAGTAACCTTAAATCTGCATCCTGCCTACCCCCAGTAACCTATCACCCCCTTGCTTACCAAGAATCTATCCACCGCTGCCTTAAAAATATTGACTCTGCCTCCACTGCCTTTTCAGGAAGAGTGTTCCAAAAACTCATGACCCTCAGTGGAAAATCTTTGCCTCATCTCCGTTTTAAATGGATGGCCCCTTATTTTTAAAGTGACCCTGGTTCTTGATTCTCCAACAAGAGGAAACATCCTCTCCACATCCACATCCGCCCTGTCAAGGGCCCTCAGGATCTTATATGTTTCAATCAAATCGCCTCTTACTCTTCTAAACTCCAGCAGATACAAGCCCAGCTTTTCCAACCTTTCCTCATAAGACAACCCACCCAGTCCAGGTATTAGTCTTGTAAACCTTCTCTCAACTGCTTCCAACACATTTACATCTTTCCTTACATAAGGTGACCAATACTGTACACAGTACAGATGTGGTTTCACTAGTGCCCTGTATAACTGAAGCATAACCTCCCTATCATTATATTCAATTCCCTTCGCAATAAATTATAACATTATATTAGCTTTCCTAATTACTTGCTGTACCTGCGTACTAGCCTTTTCTGATTTATGCAGTAAGACACCCAGATCCCTCTGCACCTCAGAGCTCTGCAATCTCTCACCATTTAGATAATAAGCTTTCTCTTCCTGCCAAAATGGACAATTTCACATCTTCCCACATTATACTCCATTTGCCGATCTTTGCCCACTCAATTAACCTATCTATATATTTTAGTAGCCTCCTTATGTCCTCTTCATAACCTATTTTCCTACCTATCTTTGTGTCATCAGCAAATTTGGCAACCATCCCATCCATCCCTTCACTGAAGTCATTTAAATAAATTGTAAACAGTTGAGGTCCCAGCACTGAGCCCTGTGGCATACCACGTGTTACATCTTGCCAACCTGAAAAAGGCCCATTTATGCCAACTCTCTGCTTCCTGTTAGCCAGCCAATCTTCTATCCATGCCAATATGTTACCCCCTATACCATGAGGTTTTATTTTCCACAATAACCTTTGATGTGGCACTTCATCAAATGCCTTCTGGAAATCTAAGTACAGTACATCCACCAGTTCCCCTCTATCCACAGCACACGTTACTTCCTCAAAGAACTCCAATAAGTTCGTTAAACATCATTTCCCTTTCACAAAACCATGATGAATCTGTCTGATTATCTTGAACTTATCCAAGTGCCCTGCTATAACATCTTTAACAATAGCTTCTAACATTTTCCCTATGACAGATGTTAAGCTAACTGGCCTGTAGTTTCCCTCCCTCTTTGAATAATGGAGTTACATTTGCTACCTTCCAATCAAATAGGACATTCCCAGAATCCAGGGAGTTTCAGAAAATTAAAACCAATGCATCAACTATCTTCACTAGCCACTCCTTTTAAGGGCATAGGATGAAGCCCCTGGGCACCTGTCAGCCCACAGCTCCAACAATTTACTCAGTACCACTTCTCTGGTAATTTTCCTGAGTTCCTCCCTTCCTTCCATTTCCTGATTTACAGCTGCTTCTAAGATGTTACTTATATTCTCTATAGTGAAGATTGATGCAAAATACCTGTTCCATTCATTTGTCATTTCCTTGTCTTCCATTATCAATTCTCCAGACTCACTTTCTATAGGACCAACACTCACTTTGTTAACTCTTACTATCTGTTTTTATATTTCTGGCTAGCTTTCTCTCGTACTCTAATTCTTCCCTTCTTATTAACCTTTGCCGTTCCTTATATTCTGTCCAATCTTCTGGCCTTCCACCTATCTTTGCACAATTATATGCTTTTCTTTAAGTTTGATACCATCTTTAATCTTTCTAGTTAACCACAGACGGTATGTCCAGCGATCCCTTGGACTTTTTCTTACTTGTTGGAATGTATCTATTCTGTGTATTCTGAAATATCCCCTTAAATGTTTGCCACTGCATCTCAATTGGCCTATCTCTTAACCACATCCTGGTTTCCTGAACTTAAGTCATCCCTCTCTATTGTGCTAATGCCATAATTAACTAACAGAACCACCCCTCCACCTTTTCCTCGTTTCCTGTACTTCCTAAATGTCCTATACCTTTCAATATTCAGGTTCCAATCCATGTCCTCCTGCAGCCATGTCTCCGTAATGGCTACCAAGTGGTACTTATTTATTTCTATGTGCGCTCTCGGTTCATCTGTTTTGTTTCGAATGCTTCGTGCATTCAGGTATGGAACCTTTAGTTATATCCTTCTATTCTTTTTATAACCTCTAGTCTCATCTGTTGATTTACTGTTAGATTTGTACTATCTATCCCTTCTGTTACAGTCTATTTATCATTTCCTGTAATAATACCTTTCTCTTTTGCCTTGTTTCTACTCTTTGATTTCCACATCTTGCCAAATTTGTACCCTTGCCCCCACTATTTAATTTAAAACCCTCTCTACTTCCCTCATTATGCAGCTCGCAGGAACAACAGTCTCAGCATGGTTCAAGTGTAGACCGTCACAACGTTTCAGATCCCACTTTCCCCAGTGTTGGTGCCAGTCCCCCACGAATCGGAACCCACTTCTTTTAAAATAATATCTTATACGCTGAAAATATTCTACTTCATAACAAAATGAGAATAACAGACCAAGAGTTTGGAAAATTCCATGTTAGCTGGTCTGCTGTGGAGTTAATTCCCGTTTATAACAAAATAAAAACAAAGCATTCCGAGTGCAGTTCATATTTACTTAACCTTTTGCTGTTTCAAATCACACTGACTAGCTTCACTACAGAGAAAAAAAATCAATTTCTCAAATCTTTTTTTGAGTATTTAAAAACCTCCAAACTAAATTTTACTCGGGAAACAGTAGATGGTCTTGCATTTAGTGTACACTATTACACATTCCTGTGACACCTTTTGCACCCTTAAAGCATAGACAACTTTACTCTGAGCTAGGCAAATTTATTCTACCTCTTTCTTATTCTTTCCCTAAGGCACACTCTACCCAAGTGATTAACTTATTGTCTTTAATTCCAGTTTTTAAGAGTTACAGCAGATCATGGATAAATAAGTTAAAAATAACTAAGAACATAGGAAAGTATAAACTTTTCAAATAATGAGTCTTACAAGTTACAAGTGGGATTCTGGCATGATTCCAGTGAATTGGAGGGTAGCAAATGTAATACTACTATTCAAGAAAAGAGAGAGAAAGAAAATAGGAAACAACAGGCTACTCAACCTGATATCAGTCATCAAGAAAATGTTGGAATCCATTATTAAGGAAATGGTAACAGGCAATGTTCCCTCTAATTTCCCTTTGCAATGCAAGGCCCGTTTATTGTCCTGCATAGTGCCTTTATGATTATCATACGGCTACACATTTTAAGACGACCACTTCTTATGCAAGGCTTGTTTGCCCCCACGTGCTAAGTTCTTGCTGTCCTTGTGCATGACAGATAGAAAAGTCAAAATACAGAAACAGTAATTAGGAATGCAAATAGTTTGTTGGCCTTTACTGCAAGGGAATTGAACTATAAAAATAAGGAAGTCTTGCTGCAAATGTTCAGGGCTTTGGTGAGATCACACCTGGAATACTGTGTACGGTTTTGGTCTCCATACCCAAATAAACTTGCCTTAGAGGGAGTGCAACACAAGTTCACTAGATTGATTCTTGGGATGAAAGGATTGTCCTCTGAGGAGAGATTGAGTAGAATGGACCAATGTTTTTGGAGTTCAGAAAAAGGAGAGATGATCTCATTGAACATAAAAAAAAATTTTGAGAGAGCTCGACGGGGTAAAGATTAGGAGGCTGTTGAACTAAAGGGTATAGCTCCAGGATATAGAGTTGGCCACTTCGGACTGAGATGAGGAGAAATCTTTTCACTCAGAGGGTTCTAAATCTCTGGAATTTTCTAACCAAGATGCTCAGTCATTGAGTATATTCAAGTTTTAGATCAAACGACTGTTCAACTCTCAAGTGAATAAAAGGATATAAGGATCAGTCAGGAAAGTGGAGTTGAGGTTGAAGATTTGCCATAATCTTATTGAATGATGGAACAGGCTCAAGAGGCCATATGGCCTACTCCTGCACCTAATTCTGATGTTCTTATTACGTTCTTATGATAATTTACAATTTCTATCTCCAGAACTAGGCTCTCTTATTGATGCAAAGCATTAATGCAAAGTGCCGCCAGTTCCAAACAGTCTCCAGCTTGTTAACTGAAATGCAAATGAAAACAATCCAGGCTCTCATCTGCAAGCTGATCTCTAAGTGGTCACTCTTCATGTGAAAAACACAAAGCAATTACACTTTGTAGCCTTCAAGTGGGACACAACTACATTCTATTCAATTTACAAGATATAACCTTCCTACCCTTATAAAGTGGAGCATCCATATATAGGAACCCACAACATGGGTTATTTTAACTTTTATCAACGGGTAAAAGTTATTTGATGGCAAATTAGTGATACATTTTACAACTCTGATCCCAGGACTACCACAAATAAATCAGTTCCCCTAGCAACTGCAAATAGCATCATTTTTTGAACATCATCAGCACTGCATAAGATATTGTTGTAACACATGAAGCAAAGTTTATATAGTATGCATTTCCTGTTTTTTTACAGAAAGGTCATGTCACACTACTTCAATCATGTCTGGGTGTAAGCTTAAAATTGATAAGGTTTAAATTCTTCTTTTACTTCCATTGCACCTGTATTTCCACCTTTTCAGCACCCAAGATATGCAGCATTAGAGGCAGCAGCGTAGTACCATCCTGACACTACTTTTGCCTACTATCACACTTAATAGTCAGTGGTCTACAGTTACAGTATATTGACATATAATTTTGTCATTACAAAATGTTGATGTAAGTTTTACAGATTACAAACACTAACGTTAAAAGTTTGACACAAAAATATAACACAGGAAGTAAAGTGATAATCTTGCTAGGAAGTGCATACCATACTCAAGACTTAGTTACAGATGCATTCAGTAAAAGACAATTCCTATCAAACTAGTTTATGGGTAGGTTACACTTGGGAAGCATGTATTTCATACACTGTAGTATATGGTCAATTTTCTTTAACTAAAATAAATGGCTTTTTTAAGGTCTCTTGCTTAACCCTCCTACACTATTTCGAAGCTAATCTACTGCTAAGAATTGGGTCAGCCTGTACCTAAACCCTAGCTCATCTGATGACTGCTCAGTCCTCATAGTGTCCAGCATCTGCAATATACCTACCAAAAGGCCACATTCCAACTCTTGAATGTTGCCATTTATGCAGAAATTGTCTAGGTCAGGAGAACAGAGACATTTTTAGTTTTTATATCGCCAATACATTAGTCTGGTTTAAATTGATTTTTGTCAAAACATGGAAGTATCCTGTACTAAGAATTAAATTACTTCAATTCAATAGTACTTGACCGTTATGTAGTCAGTGTGTGGATATGTATATATGATTAATTTAGTCCTGGATTGTGCGGAAGTCAAGCATTAAGTGTGCACTATTGTAACATGACTTTATCCACACAGCCAATATTCAAACAGCTTATTTAATTTAAAATAAACATTCCTGGCTTTATGACATCAGGTTCTACTACCTGAAAGTCTTTGCTTGGATGCTTTATCTGATGACATAGGCACTGCTTTATATTTAAGACTGCCTCTCCAAAAGTAATGTTACTTACATAATTGAACGGATTCAAGATAATACAAGTGTATATATTTGTGTGAGAAGAATAGAAGAATATTGTTAGCAAGGAAATTACATTTGAACATGTAGGTCCTGAGAATAGGTTATCTGAAAAGCAAAAATCTTGGCACAAATTCAACTGGTCAGGCTTAGCATTTAGTTGTTAATAACTTCAAATATATATTCCATGCATGCAAATATTTGCAGCCTGGCCAGTTAAATTTAACTGCATCAAATGCACCATAAATGAGGGCAGCTGTGGAGTTACTTTTAAAACAAAAACTTACCTTCTCCATTTGGGAAGACTGATAAGCAATAGATATAATTTGTATGTCCATAATATATGTGCAAACATTGCCCAGTGATTTGCCATCGGCGAATAGTGGCATCGTTACTGCAAGACAGGAACTCTAATTCATTCAAAATGGCCAGTCCTCTAACACAGTCGTTATGACCTAAAAAAGGTCAAAGTTAATATAAAAAAACATAACTGAGAAATGCTTTCCATCAACTCTCATATAAAAGTCTAAAAAACATGCTTGTTCTTTATCTGAACAGGAACCCAAAATCAAAATGAAAAACAATTACCATCTTGGAGGAGTTTATCAAAAGTGGGTTTAACATGCAAGTATGTCAGAAGAAACAGTGCAAAAACAGGCCATTTGACCCAACCTGTCCATGGTGGCACTAATGCGCCACTCAAGTTTCTTCCCAACCATCCTCATCTATCAGCATAACCCTCCATTTCATTCTCCTCATATGTTAATCTACATTTTCCCTTTAATGTATCAATACTATTAACCATGTGGCAATGAGTTCTACGTTCTCATTATCTGTGTAAAGAGGTTTCCTTTGAATTTGCTACTTAATTTTTGGTGACTATCTTGAATTGATGGTCTCTAGTTCTTGGTCCCCACAATTAAAAATTCTGTCTACTCTATCAAAACCTTTCATAGTTTGAAAGACCTCTATTAGGTCACCCCTCAGCTTTCTCTTGTCTGGGGAAAAAGAGACCAGCCTGTTCATCCTTTCCTGATAACTTTATAGTTCTGGTACCATTCATGCAATTTTTTTTTGCATTCTCTCCGGTGCCACTAAGTGTGGACCAACCAATGTTTCATAAAAGTTTTCCATAATTTCTCCACTTTACAATTTTATCCTTCTAGAAATAAACTCTAGTGTTTTGCTTGCTTTTGTTATGGCCGCAATGGACTTGTTACTGACAATTAGTATATGTTCCGATCTAGGAATACTGTGATGTTTAATTCACCATATAGTCTAATTTTGACAGCTCAGATTCATTTTGTTCTGTCCAGTTGGAACATCAACTGTACGTTGGACATTTGACTCAAATTTAACACTGATAATCTTACATAAATGGGAAGATATTTTTATGAAAGAAATCCATCATCACCTAAGAGACTAGTTAAATTAAAGCTGCAAATCTACTTGGGGACACAGTTTTATAGAAACATTTTTTATGCACACTTAATTTCAACTAGCTTCAACTCCAAGTCAGGCTGTGTTGACACTGCAGTACATCCACTTCTTATACATCCAAGATCAATTAACTTAGCAGCAAACCTGTAAATTTCTTGTTGTATGGCCCAAAAGTTCACAGTGCATTTACCCCATGTTCCTCCATTTTTAAAAAAAGATAAAAGGATCCAACTCTCTGATTTATAGAAGGACACTTACAAAATTTAGCTAAGATCTTGGAGGTTTTTCTTGCTGAGGTGATACTTTAATCTAGAAATATTAATGCGTCATAAAATGCTTAATTTTTAGCAGACAAGTTATTTTAAGGATCAGTGGTCTTTTTTATGATTTTAGAATTCAGAGGCAGTTAGTAAAATTCATTCTATTTCAACAGGAGATATGCACGGAACTAAGAATTGCATCTATCCAAAGTAAACAGGCATACCCATAAAAGTGTGCTCACAACGGCCTGCTTTCCACATCTTAATTGTTTTGTCAGCAGATCCTGTCAGCATGAAACCTTGTTCAGGTAGTATCTTTACTGCCCAAACTGCTGCTGTATGACCCTAAAAGCAAAATACATTTCAAAAATTATTTCACACCAAGAGAATATACTCAATTTTTGTTAAAAGGATGTAAAATAAGATATACCTGTAAAGTCATCAAACATTTCTCATTTAGCCAGACTTTAGAGGTTGTATCCCAAGATCCACTGAGTAATGTCCCAAATTTTCCAGCTGACAGACTACAGACTAGAAGAGAAAAAAATGCATGAAAAACTGTATAATGTGGAATCTGGATTATCTGAAAAAAAAATCATAAAAGATGAGACACAAGTGGGACTTTGGACTTAGCTTTGAATAAATTACCTATACATAAATGCAGGTTTTTAAAATTGATTTTGCAGAGGCTCCAGATCCAGTCTAAGTTGTTACCTAAACATCCAGTATTTGGTAGAATTCAATTCCAAGCAATTCTAATACTTAGTCAGTTTCAGGTCAGAAAGAAAACAGTAGATATCAAAATCCCAAAATTTATTTTCAAGAAAATAGCATATTTTTAAAAACGGAATACCTCTTATCTGCATAAGTCATGGAATTGATTAGATAATCTAAAACTCACTGTCAGATAAAGGTTAGTGGAACTTTTGATTGCCTACCAAGTGGTACCACTCCCATCTGAGTCAGAAGATTGCATGTTCAAGTACTACTCCAGAACTTGAGCACATAACCTAAGTTGTCACTTCAGTGAAGTTCTGAGACACTACCACAATATTAGAGGTGCAATTTTCAGATTCAGCCCTACATTGTGTTCCATCTTCCTGTTTAGGTGGATATAAAAGGCCCCACAACAATCATTTGATGAAAAGCAAGAAGTTCTGTCAGCATCAGTTAATATAAGCAAAAAGTAGTTAACTGATCATTCGTCTTTGCTGCTGCTTATGGAACATTGTTTTGAACGAATTGACTATCATGTAAATGTGCATAACAACAGAGACTAAGGGCAGAATTTTCTGCCTGCCGGGCCCGACCCAACCTCCGGCGGGCGAGGAGCCAATCCCCGCCGCCATTTTACGTGGGCGGGCCAATTAAGGCCCGTCCAGCGTGACGGCGGGGGGAGGATTCCCCAAAAGTGAGTGTGCGCTCTTTTGTGCATGCGCATGAAAGAGCACACATCTCCCTGAGGCTAAGTGCTGCCTCAGGGAGATCGCTGACAGTTTTAAAAACATTAAAAATAGAAACAAAAAAATCCTTAACATGTCCCCCTCATGTGACAATGTCACATGAGATGGGACATGTTCATAAATTACACTAAAACTTTATTAAACTTTTAAAATCCCTAAATGAAACCTCATCCCGCCGGTGGATGAGGTTTCATGTTTTTTCTAATTCCCGTGGGGCAACCTTAAGGTTGGACGGGCAGGTCCTTTAATTGTTTCAATGATCCTGTCAATGGCCTCAATTGGCCATTGACAGGTCGGCGGGCGCACTGCTGATTTTGCTGCGGGCCTGCCTTCCTGAAAATTTAAATGGGGCGGGATGACGTCGGGGGTTTCCCCAGACATCATCCCACGTCATTTTACGCGTCGGCAAGCGGGCCCCGCCCCCTGCTCGCCGACGGAAAAATTCAGCCCTAAGTTTCTAAACTAATTAACTGCAAAACACTTTGGGATGCCCTGTAGATGTGAAAGCAAAATCTTTCTTCTCTCAATTTCCATTATCCATTGACATTGCCCCAGTATGATGTATAATCAAGGTTGAACAATATTAAGTGGCAAGGGTATATAAAATAATAATTTTTTTCCAAAAAATATACTTTATTCATAAATTTTGAAAAACTGCATTTCATAACAGTTCAACTTTCACACTGCATAAAGTGCAGTTTAGATCAGTTTATTTCAATATAGTACATGAGGTGTTTCACCACCACTGTATTACAGGTTATATTTACAATGTAAATAAAATTAATATGATACACGATACAGTAACAGGCCATTTGTCTCATTAAGTCTGTGACATACATCTTAAAGTTCCTCTTTTTCTAAGCAACTATCCAATTGTTTAAAAGCAACTAATAGAAAATTCTGGTTTGACAAGTTTTTGGTAATGTTCAGGGTAGCATTTTACCTAGTGTGATATCAAGGAGCACTAACAAAACTGAAGTCAATCGGAATCAGGAGAACTCTCCAATTACCCTCTATGTAAAGAATTTGTTTTTAACTCACCCTTTGAAATTCTTTCAGCTCTTCCTTCAAAAGAGTTGAACTCAGGAAGTGAGGTGAGAGTGACTGCCCTTGATAAGAAGGCAGTATTTGATACTGTAGCATCAAGGAACCCCAGCAAAACTGAAGTCAATGGGAATCAGGGGAGAACTCTACCTAGCACAAAGTTTGAGATTGCTGGGGGCCTATCATCTCAGATTAAATCTGGTCCCTCTTTAACATTTTACTAACCAGCATAAACAATCCATCATTATCAATCTCATTCCAATTCCTTATGCTCTTGTTGACTCTATAAAGGAATTCCCTTAACTTCTCAGCTCTAAAGAAAAATATTCCTTACTTCTAGCTTAATAACTGTAAAGCCTCACCCTAATAAAGCCAAGCTGTTTCAATACTGGCATTGAACTGACAAAGTGCAAAATTGCCAAGGTACATCCTGTCCACAAAAAGCAGGACAAAACCAATCCAGCCAAATACCACCCCATCAGTCTACTCTCAATCATCAGAAAAGTGATAAAGGTGCATTCAACTGTGCTATCAAGCGCACTTAGACAGCAATAACCTGCTCAGTTTGGATTCTGCCAAGGCTGCTCGGCTCCTGACCTCATTACTACCTTTGTCCAAACATGGACAAAAGAACTGAACTCAAGAGGTAGGTTGAAGTGACTGCCCTGATATCAAGGTAGCATTTGACCAAGTGTGGTATCAAGGAGCCCTAACAAAATTGAAGTCAATCGGAATCAGGAGAAGTTTCCACTGCTTGGAGTCATACCTAGCACATAGGAAGATGGTTGTGGCTGTTAGAGGCCGATCATCTAAGACCCAAAACATTGCTGCAATAGTTCCTCAGGGTGGTTTCCTAGGCCCCATCATCTTCAGCTGCTTCATCAATGACCTTCCCTTCAACATGAAGTCAGAAGTGGGGATGTTTGCTGATAATTGCACAACTCTTCAGATACTGATGCATTCAGCGTCCATATGCAGCAAGATCTGGACAACATTCAGGTTTGGGCTAAAAGTGGCAAGTAACGTGCACCACACAAGTGCTAGGCAAGCCACGGACCATCCTGAATTGGAACTATATTGCTGTCCCTTCGCAGTTGCTGGGTCAAAATCCTGGAACTCCCTTCCTAACAGCACCCACAACAGATGGACTGCAGAGATTCAAGAAGGTGGCTCACCACCTCCTTCTCAAGGGCAATTAGGGATGGGCAATAAATGCTGGCCTTGCCAGAAACGTTCATATCTGATGAAAGAATTTAAAACTTTAACTGCACCTTTTCCACATTCTTCCTATACTCTCAATATAACTTTGCAATTGTCTTGTAAAAGTTCAACATTGCTTTTGGTTTCCATGTTTCTACATATAGAACCAACTTTACAATTTAATAGAATCCCTCTACCATTGTTTTTGATTTGCTAATTTTGTACCTTTAAATATATTTCCTGGATTAATTCAATTTAAATACAAGTTTCTTCCCTTCCCCCAAGCAACCCCTTGCAATTATAGAGCATTTTCTCTCAGCAACTGCTAAGAGCACAATTTCAGGATAACCATACTATTATTAGAATTAGAAGCTCAAGTTCCTGAAATCTAAACTGTCTACTTTTTAATCATCTTCTGTCCACAGTGAAACTCCACTATAATACTGACTTTGGAATCAATTTTATGTTGTTCTACTGAACATCTAGTTTCTTACAAGCTCAAATTTAATGCAAATGTTAAGTGCTTCCTGTACAGGAAAAACTGCAAAGCAGATTTCATTGAACCTGACTGGCACAATCAATCAGAAACATAAGCAGCAACCCCATAGCATGGAAGTAGTACTGAGTCATGCAGACCAGGAAGGTCCCTGACAACTGGGACAAGGTAAAACCAGCATAACATATTTCAGTACTCAAGACTAGAGAACCCAAGGGTGAAGAGATAAAGAAAATAATCCACTAAAGAAATTGTGTGTAAACGTGAGGCAAAAGTAGGATCAGGCTATACTGTAGTAACACCCATAGTTGAACATCCTGCCAATATTCTTATAAATTAATGGTAACTGGGACAAGGTACTGGAAAGGCACCAGGTCTAGGGAAACATAATAAGAGCCTTCTGTAATAAAGGGGATAAAACAGATGAAGAAAATCTACATGAATTCAGTAATCAACAACATTTCTAGGATTTTTTTCACTAGTTTAAAACAATCTAATCTCCAAAACAAGTATGCTTTCAATCTGAAGTGCTGTAACACCTCTAAATGTTCTAGTTTGTGATAAAATTCAACAGCAGCACAAAGTAATTTCAAAAGAGTTCAATGTGTCAAAATCATATCCCATTTATCTACAAATTTTTCTACCATTAGAGAACCTCCAACTTGTATCATGAAACTATGACAGGCCAATTCCTTTCCTGTAAATACGTGAAGTTTCTGTTGTACATTTCAAAGGGTCATTGCAAATTAGCATTAGTCAAACAAGGAAACCAAACACATAGGATAATGAACTCTTACCTGTATTTTTATGTCCCTTCAGAATGTACAATGGTGCTGGGCTATCCAAAGTGAAAACACAAATGTTATGGTCATTGCCTCCAGTTACAATCAGTCCACGAGGGTATGTGTCATTGGGTGCTATGATGCACACACAAGACACAAAATTTGAATGTCCATTCATACAGTGCATCTCTGTAAAACCCCTGTTTGGACTGAAATAGAAGCAATCCAGTTAACTTTTTCACCAGAATAAGATAAAACATTACACGTAGTATTTCATCAAACAAAGCTTTCCAAAAAACTCTACTATATTCACCTACTGGCCTACACTTTGCTAGTCTGAACTGCCTTATTTAATAAGGAAAACATACAGTATTAAACATATTATGAGTCTTGAAGTGTAAGCACCAAGAGAGAGCTACAGTCCCTACAACATGGAACTGGCTTCTATTATGGTCATTGAAAGGTGAATTATATTATCACTAAGCTGCACAGGGGTTAATCAAAAATTAGTTAACATGAAGTTCAGGGTGAACATATAGTGGATAGCCTCCCTCTAGAAACAGGGAACCAGTTTCCACTGATTATAAAACACAATAACTATCAAGGATTAAACAGATAAAAGCAAAATACTGCAGATGCTGGAAATCTGAAACAAAAACAAAAATTGCTGGAAAAACTCAGGTCTGACAGCATCTGTGGAGAGAAAGACAGAGTTAACATTTCGAGTCCAGATGACTCTTCTTCAGAACTAAAGAGAAGTAAAAATGTGGTGAAATATATACTGTTTAAGGGGGGGGGGGGGGGGGGGTGGGACAGATGAAGCTGGATAGAAGGCCAGTGATAGGTGGAGGAAAAGGGATGATTGCAAAAGATGTCATAAACAAAAGGTTGAAGGGGTGTTGATGGTGGTGATACTGGCTAAGGGAGGTGCTAATGGTGACATTAAGAGTAGAAAGCAGGATGAGCAAGTGACAGATGGCCCTAGTGGGGGTGTGGTGGGGGGAGGGGGCAGTGTGGAAGCAAGGATCAAAATGGGCTAAAAGGTGGGGATAAAACAATTAATGGAAATACATTTTAAAAATAATAGAAATAGGTGGGAAAAAAATGTATATGTAAAAATTAAAAAATAAATATTTGAAAAAAGGGGATCAAAAAAGGGTGAGGACAGGGGAGAGAGTTCATGATCTGAAGTTGTTGAACTCAATGTTAAGTCCAGAAGGCTGTAAAGTGCCTAATCGGAAGATGAGGTGCTGTTCCTCCAGTTTGCGTTCAGCTTCACTGGGACATTGCAGCAGGCCAAGGGCAGACATGTGGGCATGAAAGCAGGGTGGTGTGTTGAAATGGCAAGCGACAGGAAGGTCTGGGTCATGCTTGCGGACAGATCTAAAGTGTTCCACAAAGTGGTCACCCAGTCTGCGTTTGGTCTCTCCAATGTAGGGGAGCAACTTGCAGTCTCAGAAATGATTTCATACACTGAAGAAGGCCTGACTGATTTTCCCCTCTCTAATCTGAAGGTTATAGTTAACTGTAGCTGCTCACCTATCACCTAGCAAAGAGCAGCACATTCAGAAAAGATCAGACATCCAACCTGGGATTTAAAAATCATAAGATCTAAGAAATAGGATTGATTTTCTGGTCTTTAGGGTTACTTTCCTGTTATTAAAGTTCTATGCAATCATGCATCTGCTTGAAATTTGATGTACAACCCCATATCTCTCACATTGTCTACATTATTATTCTAAAATCTATGAAGTTTGTCAAGGTGCTGAATTTTGTCCCATATATATTTTTAATTACAATGTGGTAGCAAATTGGCCTCAATTTCCAAGATCACGCCTTTATTTCATATTAATCATGAAAACATCAACTTAAATTCTGTTATTTCTGTTATAGTGGGGACTTATGCATATTGTTTCTATTTTAATTTTTTAAAAACAAATTACATCTAAGGTGTTGTTCTAATTGTCAACATCTTACTTTGCCCAAGCATACCTCCCTAACAGCACTATGGGTGTATCTACACCACATGGACTGCAGCAGTTTAAGAAGTTGATGGGGCAATTAGGGATGGGTAACAAAAAATGCTGGCCTAGCGAGAGATGTCCGCGTCCCGTGAATGAATATAAAAAAAAGTTTCCCCAATGTTTATTCAACAAGCTAATTCATGCAAGTTTTTTTTTGCAAACCAAAGCCCCAGTGTTCTGCATTCTACACAATGCTCCTTTAATTCACCATAGTCAAAGACAACTGAAGATTGCCATTTTATTTGCTCAAAGTTGTTTTCACAACCTACCCGCCTAGGAAAAAACATGGGTTAAATAATTATGGTATGTGAGAGGCCTTCAAGACAGTGTTCTATTTTGAACTGACCAATGATTGGTGGTATTAAGGACATTATTAATTCGCACGTCTCACTTTGTACAAAAGGGTAATCACAAACACTTTCGGGAAGTCAAGGCAAAGTCCATCCAAATTCCTGCATCAACACTTATACTTATATAGCACCTTTAATGTAATGAAACATCCCAAGGTGCTTCACAGGAGCATTATAAAACAAAACATGATACTGCGGCACATAAAGAGATATTAGGTCAGATATTAAAAAGCTTGGTCAAAGAGGTAGGTTTTAAGGAGTGTCTTAAAGGAGGAAAGCAAAGTAGGGAGACTATGAGGTGTAGACTGGGTATTCCAGGGGTTGGGGCCAAGGTAACCTGAAGGCGAGGCCACCAACGTTGAAGGAATTAAAATCAGGGATACTTAAGAGGCCAGAATGAGATGATCACAGGTATCTCAAAGAGTTGTGGGGCTTGAGAAAATTATACAGAAATGGAGAGACGAGGCCACTGTGGGATTGAAAACAAGGATGAGAATTTTAAAATTAAGGCTTTGCTCCACCAGGAGTCAATATAGGTCACCGAGCACAGGGGTTAGGGGAACAGGGCTTGCTGCGAGTTAAAACACGGCAGCGGAGTTTTGGATGATCTTAAGCTTAGGAAGGGTACAATGAGGGAGACCCTCCAGGATGTATTGGAATAATTGAGTCTAGGTATTCAGCATCAGATTAGCTGAGACAGGGGCGAAGCTGGGCAATGTTATAGAGATGGAAACAGGCAGTATTAGTGGGGAGGCGGTGGAGTAGTGGTATTGTCACTGGACTAGTTATCTAGAGACCCAGGGTAATGCTCTGGGACCCAGGTTTGAATCCCACTGTGGCAGATGGTGAAATTTGAATTCAATAAAAATACGGAACTAAAAGTCTAATGATGACCATGAAACCATTTTCGATTGTCGTAAAAAACCATCTGGTTCACTGATGCCCTTCAGGAAGGACATGGACTGCAGTGGTTCAAAAAGGCAGCTCATCACCACCTTCTCAAGGGCAATTAGGGATGGGCAATGAATGCTGACCTAGCCAGCGATGCCCACATCCCATGAACAAATAAAAAAAATTACTTGGAAGCTCATCTTGGGATGAAACGTGACACAGAGATTGTAAAGAGACTAGCTTAATTTCAGACGGTCGCAGAAGAGGGATGGAATCGATAGTTAGGGATCGGAGTTTGGAGCAGGGACTGAAAATAATGGTTTCAGTCTTCCCAATATTTAAAACAAGCTATAAAGGTCAGGCAAGATAATACAATTTATATTTCAATGGTCAATAAAAATTCAAGTGATTCAGTAAACACTGTGTTCTAGTATTGTTTTGGGCAAGTGCCAATAATCAAAACCCTTCCTTCCCACCAACTCTAAGCATTTTGGACTTGTGGAGGCAAGTTTACCGTTGTCCAGGAACAGACACAACCTGAGGGAGGATGGCAAGAGCAAACTTTAAAAGCCATTCTCTTCTAACAATACAACTACAACCTCTCAGTTGTAAAAAAAAGACTTTGCTTCACCGCAAATCAGACATATGGCAAAGTTCCGAGGTGATGCAAACATTAATTGGAATGCGCATTACCTAACATCCTCCACTTCAAATCCTCAATGGAGCTAAGAAAAGCATTTGAACACAAGGCCACCAGGCATTTATGGTTAGCCAATAAGAGAACTTTCTACCTAGATTGGCAAATCACAAGAGGAAATCAATTAGAATAACTAAGACTAGAGTGAACAAGAAAGGCCTCTGCACACTGGGCAGTCACACGGAGGCCATTTTCAAAGGCATCTCATGTAGTTCAAAGGAGACTGAGGAAAGGACAAAGCAATCAGGAATATATTGGGACAGAAATCCAGAGTCCTCTAAAATTTCCGCAGAAAAAGCAGATCTAATGTCATCAAGTGAGTCAGCAGGATGGAAAGACCAGAGATACTCAGAGACATAATGCACTCTGTTGCATTCAATCTGAAATACCAATACCCAACATAACCCATTTCAGTTGTCTCATGTCAGATTCTTAAAAAGTTAAATGCTGGAAATTGAATAAATACAGTAAATGCTGTTTGGATGAAGGTGAATGTCTATCTGAAAATGTCATTTATTTTCTTTTCCCCATTTTAACATATATTAGGAGTTGGAGTAGGCCGTTTTGCCCTCGAACCTGCTCACCAGTCAATAAGATCATGGCTGATCTGATTGCAGCCTCAACTCCACATTCCGTCTATCCCCGATAACCTTTGACTTCCTTGTTAGTCAATGATCTATCTACCCCTGCCATAAAATATTCAATGACCCTGCCTCCACCACTTTCTGGGGAAGAGAATGCAAAGATTCACAAGCCTCAGAAAAAATTCTTCTCATCTCTGCTTTAAATGGGAGAGCCCTTATTTTTAAAACTGTGTCCCCTAGTTCTTGTCTCTCCCATAAGGGGAAACATCCTTTCAGCATCGACCCTATCAAGTCCCCTCAGGGTCTTGTGTGTTTCAATAAGATCACCTCTCAATCTTCTCAACTCCAATGGATTCAGGGCCAACCTGTCTAACCTTTCCTCAAAAGCTAACCCCTTCATTCCAGGGATCAGCCAAGTGAACCTTCTCTGAACTGCTTCCAATGCATTTATATCCTTTCTTAAGTAAGGGGACCAAAACTGTACACAGTACTTCAGATGTGGTCTCACCAACGCCCTGTACAACTGTGGTAAGACATCCTTACTTTTACATTCCAATCCCCTTGCAAAAAACGACAACATTCTATTTGGCTTCCTAATCACTTGCTGTATCTGCATACTAACTTTTTTGTGATTCATGTACAGCACTTCCTGTTTTTACTTCCTGTATCTGGGATATATAGGCAGGATTCAACAGGAATGATAATGAAAGAAACAAGTTGAATGCAGCACCTTTCTTTGGAAACTCAACGATGCTAAAGGTTTCACAAAATTCACTAGACCATTATGTAAACATGCAATGATGTTAAACAATGCAAGGCTATAATGAGAGGATTTTGATATTATATTGCTTGACATCATTGCATGTTAAAAAACTGCAATGTCAATGTGTGCTTATCTTGTCTACATTTCTGAGCAGTGGATCACAGAATAACAATTAGCAACAGGAATCCTAACAATTTTTTCTTCCCCAAAAAGCTGCTCGATCCAATTACAGGTCAGCAAACATCTACCTTATCACAAATTTGGGATCAAACCTGACTTCTGATCTGTATAGCTTAGCCTTGTACCACTGATATAAATATTCAATTTCCCCAAATGAATTATTGTTGAATGTGAGTGAGGATGTTCTGCTCTGTGTCTGTGTTCATTTCCCAAGAACTTTGTCTTTTAAGTTTTTGCTCAGGCTTCACATTTAAGATCAAAACTAAAATTAAGGCTCCTAAAAAGTAGCTAATCACTATCAGATAAATGCTACCCCTCGACAACATTATCCAAAAAAAAAACTGCTGTAGTTTTCATCCATACACTTACAACATCCAACTCTAACTCACCACAGCCCCTCTTGACCCTTGAACTGTCTCTAAGTTTGTTTGTCCGACATCCAATAATTGGTCAGCCGGAATTTCCACAAACTAGATATTGGGAAGACTGAAGCCATTGCTTTCCGAACCTATGACAAATTCCTTTTTACTCTATGATTCCATCCCTCTCCCTGGCAACTGTTTGAGACTTAACCAAACTTATTTCAACCTTGGTGTCATACTTGAACCCAAGATGAGCAGCTTCTGGCCACATATCCGTGCCATCATTAAGACCACCGATTCAACCTCTGGACAATTGCGTGACTTCAACCCCACCTCAGCTCATTGGCTGGTCAAACCCTCATCTATACTTTTGTTACCTCTGCTCTTGACTATTCCAATGTATTCCCAGGCTGGCCTCCAGCCTTCGAGCCTCTGTAAACTTGAGATCATTCAAATCTCTGCTGCCCATATGCTAACTTGCACCAAGTCTCGTTCACCCATCACCTCTGTGCTCACTGACTTACATTGGCTTCGGTTCAGCGTCGCCTCAAAGTCAAAATTCTTGGCTATAATGAGTGGGATACCACAAGTATCTATGCTTGGGGCCTCTGCTATTTACAATTTATGTCAATGAATTAGAACTTATCCAAGTTTGCTGATGATACAGACTTAGGTGTAAAAGATGCTGCAAAGGAATATAGACAAGTTGTGAGTGGGCAAGATCATAAAAGATGAGGTATAATGAAAAGTGTGAAGTTCACAGAATCACAGAATTGTTACGGTACAAAAGGAGGCCATTCGGCCCATCATGTCGGCACTGGCTCTCCGATACAGCATTATGTATCAGTGCCAGTCTCCTGCCTTTTCCCCATAACCCTGCACAATGTTTCCATTTAAATAATCATCTCCCTCAAATGCCTCGATTGAACCTGCCTCCAACATACTTCATGGCAGTGCATCCCAGACATGAACCATTCGCAGTGAGAGAAAGAATTTTCTCACATCGCCTCTGCTTCTTTTGCAAATCACTTTAAAACTGTGCCCTCTGGTTCTCGATCCTCTTACAAGCGGGAGCAGTTTCTCCCTATCTACTCTGTCTAGCCCCCTCATGATTTTGAACATCTCTATCAAATCTCCTTAGCCTTCTCCTCTCCAAGGAGAACAATCCCAACTTCTCCTAACTATCTTCATACTGAAGTTTCTCATCCCCAAAACCATTTTTGTAAACCTCTTCTTGCACTCTGTCCAATGCGTTCACATCCTTCCTAAAGTGTGGAACTGTACACAATACTCCAACTGAAGTCTAACTAGTGTCCTCTACAAGTTCATCATAACCTCCTTTGTCTTGTACTCTATGCCCCTATTAATAAACCCTGGGGAACTCCACTACAAACATTCCTCCAGCCTGAAAAACATCCATTAACCATTGCTCGCTGTTTCCTCATGCCTAGCCAATTTTGTATCCATGTTGCTACTGTCCCTTTTATTTCATGAGCAATGACTTTTCTCACAAGTCTGTTGTGCAGCGTTGTATCAAATGCCTTTTGGGAGTCCACGTACACCACATCAACAACATTACCCTCATCAACCCTCTCTGTTACCTCTCCAAAAAACTTCGGCAAGCTAGTTAAATGTAATTTTTTCTTAAGAAATCCATTCTGGCTCTTCTTAATCAACCCACATTTTTCCATGTGACTATTAATTCTATCCTGAATAATTGTTTCCAGAAGCTTCCCCACCACCCAAGTTAAACTGACTGGTCTGTAATTGCTGGGGTAATCCTTGGAGCCTTTTTTGGACAAGGGCATAATGTTTGCAATTCTCCAGTCTTCTGGCACTTCCTGAGTCCAGAGAAGACTGAAAGATTAAGGCCAGTGCCCCTGTAATTTCCACTCTTACTTCCTTCAATATCCTTGGATGCATCTCACCAAGTCCCAGTGCCTTGTCAACTTTAAGTACTGACAGTTTATCCAATACCACCTCCTGATCAATTTTGAACCTTCTAGTGACAGAGTTTCCTCTACTGTCACCATGGCCTGAGTAGCCCGGGTTACCCACTTTGACAGGAAAGATAGGGAAGCTGAATTTTTTTTTAAAAAGGTGAGAAACTGGATAATGCTTGTTTTCAGAGGGACCTGAATGTCTTTATGCATTTGGTTAAAATGCAGATACAGCAAGCAATTGGGAAAGCAAATGGCATGGTAGCTTTTATTACAAAGTGATTGGAATAGAAAGGTAAAGAAGTCTGACTGCAATTGTAAGACCAATATGTACAATTTTGGTCTTGTTATCTAAGGAAGGATATGCTTTCCTTAGAGGGAACACAACAAGGGTTCACTAAACTGATTCCTGGGATGACAGGACTGTCCTATGAGGAGAGATTGAGTCAATAGAGTTTTGAAGAACAAGAACTAACCTTATTTTTTATTCTTTCATGGGCTGTGGGCATCGCCGGCAAGGCCAGCATTTCTTGCCCATCCCTAATTGCACTTGAACTGACCTTGCTAGGTCATTTCAGAGGGCAGTTAAGAGTCAACCACATTGTTGTGGGTCTAGAGTCACATGGAAGGCCAGACCAGGTAAGGATGGCAGGTTTCCTTCCCTAAAGGACATTAGCAAACCAGATGGGTCACTAATACTGAGATTAGCTTTATATTCCAGGTTTATTACTTGAATTCAAATTCCACTAGCTGCTGTGATCAGATTCAAACCCATGTCCCATTAGCCTGGGGTATCTGGATTACTCCATTGAGAAATATAAAATTATAAGGGGCTTAACAGGATAAATGCTGTTAGGATATTTGCCCAGCTGAGTCGTCTAGAACTCAGTGATAGTTTAAAAAAATGGCCAGGGCCCGGACTGAAATGAGGAATGAGGAGAAATTTCTTCAAAGGATGGTGAATCTTAGGAATTTTCTAGCCTAGAGAGCTATGGACATTCAGTTGATGTGCAGATTCAAGACCGAGATCATACATTTTTGGAAAGTAAGGGAAACAAGGGATATAGGGTTCCTGCAGAAAGGTGGATTGAGATAAATCAGCTATGACTTTAGTGGATGGAGCAAAAGGCCTACGCCTGATCCTATCTTTATGTTCTTATATTCAAACTGATTTCAAATCCCCCATAGTCTTGCCCTTCGCTATCTCTGTGACCTCTTCCAGTCCTACAACCCTTCACGACTTCTGCACTCCTCCATTTCTGGCCTAGAGCATCTCAATTTTAAAATCACTCCACCATTGGTTGATATAATTGCTAACGCCCCAAGATCTGGAATTCTCTGTCTCTCTTTCAAGGGACTTTTTAAAACCTCTCTAGTTGATCAAGCGTGCTAATATCGCCTTATGTGGCTCAGTGTCCAATTTTGTTTGACAACACTCCTGTGAAGCGCCTTGGGATGTTTAAGGTGCTATGTAAATACAAGTTGTTGTTAAATCATAGTTATTAGAGTTTGTTTTTTTCCCACGAAAAACATCTGCATACAGACGATCACAGGAAGCTGCCCACTTTTATAGAGAGGCCATAGAATCGCGGTCGAGTATTAAATATGCAGCTTCATAAATCGGGACATTAACGAACCCCCACCCCAGGACCGAAGCTGTCATCAGAGGCGCCACACTCCCTGGCGGGGCCTACAGCCAAGCTCCTGACTTTATTTTTTTTTTACCTGCTGGGCACCCACACTCGAGCAGTGCGGTCCCTAGACACGGACACGAAAGCTCCCACAGGGAATAGGGTGGTGGCCAGCCCCCTGACGTCCATTTCGTGCCCGGGTAAGGAGCAGCTGAGCCTGAATCCGGATGACGCCATGTCGGCCTGGCCGTCTCTGCCGGGAACATGGCGGCATCCTGGGAACAGCAAACCCAACACCTTCCCCTTTCTGTAAATTTATTATAAAACATACAACTCCAGTCAAAACTCTCAATTATTGGTGCACTTTTAAATATATGTATTTAAAAATACGTTAACAATTATCAACGTGCCTCAGACGGGTCAGAGGTGCGTAGCCATGGTAACCGTCATCAAAGGCTGACGATTATAATTAGCCGCGCCGGACAAAGGTGCTCATTTAATTCTGGTTAGAAAAGAAATTAACGTGAGGGGTTTTTTTTTCGTTTTTAAATCGGATTAAGGGAGAAATAAAAGTTAATTGTTTTAGTGTCGGCGGCGGAAGGGATCATTTGGGGTGACAAAACTGACAGGAGCCGCCGGGTGGGAGGGAACCACAACGACATCTAGAGGTTCGGATGACCGAGTTGGAGCCATTGACCCTGTCCTAGCGTTGAGTAGACAGGTAAACAGCAACAGAGCTGAGGGAGCCAGCTCAGTCAATGGCTATTAACTTACCCTTAACACTCAATGCACAAAAGTCCCACCGTCACCCATCACTCATCTGCTCCTTCAGTTCCTTTTATTCCTGGACTGCTCAAGAAAATTGTTATGATATTCAATTATATATATTTTTAAAATCCTAATAGCTGAACTACACATTCCTCTTTCTGCCCTAAGTCTTAGATTAGGTCTAAGTCTGCAAGTTTAAATTATTCGTGTTAATTTTTCTAACGCTCGCGGGGAAGATATTTTTTTCTGCACACGTTACAAAATCCCCCACAATTAACTATGTTCCTGCTGCTTTAATTTTCATTAGTTTTTTTTAGTGAGATGGTAGTAAGGTGGTAATAATGAGAACCCCTGCCAGACTGTACATGCGGGAGTCCTTTTTTTAAAAAAAAATGCCTTCGTGGTGTGTTTAAGTTGTTTCATTTTCTTCATGTTTAGACTCTTATCAGGCGTGACTCACTCACCAAATCACCAAGGAAACGTGACGCTTCCCCGGAGCGGCAGTGAGTGCAACAAGCAGTTTGTGATCAGCAAGTTATTTTCATACCAAATTAGTTCATTTGACATTGTTTTTCCCCCCTCCAGACCTCTGAATCTGTAAAATGCCTCAAAAAGTTCTCAAGTGTGTTATTCAACTTGAAATCCACGCGGTAAGATACTTTTGCATATTGTCAACTCTTAATTAACTCTTATTGTTATACTCTTAATTCAATGCTTTATTTAAAGTATTACAGATGCACCGTAAATATATATTCTTGTGGCTCTACACTAGACCACTTGAATGGTGTTCAACGTTTAATTAGTGACAAGCCCAGTATTTATGAACCGCATGTAATTGTGGACTCAATCTGTCGATATGACATGTTGTGACTGTTGCTAAGATTCCGGACATCGAAAACAGTGATTATCCCGAAAAAAATCTCTTTATAAAAAGGGAGAATGTCTGCTTTTCTCCCTAATCTTGTTAACAATTTCTTGGTATTAGCGAAACAGCTACTTTTTCATTTTAATGCATCATTTATAAAAACTTTCCCATATTTGTCTGGTACTACTACTTTACAACAATATTCAAGCCTCGTGTTTGCATTTTTCTTTAAACACCTTCTTCCAGAAGTCCTTGAAGTTGAGCACTGTACCTAACTGCCAGTGATGTAGTACCATACGTGGCAAACCCCTTTTATTGCAAGCTTGTGAAATTTGCATCTTTTCATTCAGTTCTTGGAAAATATTAAGTTTACAAAAATAAGTAGGATGCAATACATTTTAAAAAAGGACAGCTCCAGAGTATTCTAAAATGAGTAAAAGCTCACTGTTTATGATGGTTGATTATAGCCATATAACAGGCAAAATACACAGAGGTAGTTCTAGTTTAAGATCAAATACAATTTTATTGATTTGTGACTTTAACAAAGATTAAGAGTCCCTAGTTACATGTACATTATGTAAACAATACAACCGTTTTGAGTCAAACATGATCCAAATCAAAAGGTGGACCTGCACAGTCAAGTAACTATACCATCCCAAGTTCCCACTTTATATAAATATCTAATATTTTAATATCCTTTATCTTAATTACAGTACCACTACACATATAGATTGATGCCTTAATCATTGATTATCTGTCTGAAGTTTATTGACACTGCTTCAGTTAGACTCCATCTTACACATGTGTAATAGTCTTTTCCTATCCGTTGCACACAATTCCTTGGTTCTTTTTCTGAAGGAATCATGAGCCTTCAATGCCAAGCAGCTGTCTCATTTATAATCTTCCAATTAGCTATACCATACTTCCCTAACTGTTCCTGCATTTCAAAGGATATGATGGCACTTCCTCAGCTTCCCTTTAAATCTTGAAAAAGATAGAATTGGTGTTCATGGTTTTCCAACCAAATCTGATTAGGTAATATTGCAAAGTAGTGCTTACTCCATTTAAACCATCCAATAATCATTGCAGAAAAGTGCAATTAACTTCAACAAAAAAAAGCCAACTGACCAATTATCCAAATTTCACACTGCTACACTGCAGTAGCAACACAAGTGGTATTCACCACTAACAGGATGCTGCCGTGAAGCCAAAAAGGTGTTCTGCCCATTGTTATGACCGAGCAGTTGGTAAAGCTGAGTTACTTTAAAAGCCCAGAGGGAAACTTTAAACAAAATTATAGGTTATGACAGTTAAGTGTTATGTTTGAGATGCGACTCTAAATTCAAGAATCAGACCACCAGTTCTCAAGGTTTTACATGAAACTAAATTAAACATTTTATTAATTTACACAAGTTAAAATATATATACACATGGCTACAAATTATTACTATCATAACTTTTAACAAATTCCCAAACTAATCTCCATTAAGGCAACAGCAACCCATAGACTTAACCAGACACCAGGCAAAGCATTTTCACCTTATAAATTCAAAATGAGGTTCTTTTCACTTTGGTTCCAACCAATCAACACTCTCTTCACATACGGTATAAATTGTTGTTTTCTCCTTATATTGGTATTCTTGCAAAGTGTCCTACTGATTGCAAGACAAAAAGCTTTGACATGTCTCTTTTTTCAGCAATACTATCTTATTTATAGTTGATGCTATTTAACTTTATATTTGTACTCTTATGGGTAGAGCTTTTAATTCTGCCAGGAATATAGAAAGGGACAACTTTATTTGGAAATAGATGAGGAAACAGCTTTTATGAGGTTAGGCTAGTCCAGCCTGTTGCTTGCTTTACCAGTCAAATCTGAATATTTTATAGTCCAGCAATCCTGAATGGATTTCGCTGGTGCGATTTAGTGTGTTGGCCTCCAGAGTGTGTTATTTAAATGTTGTATATATGTGGTATGATTTTGTTCAGTGTGGAAACATTTGACAGACCTTTTTCTTTATGCACAGGATGTTACGTTTGCATTTTAATGGATTGTGGGGGATGGGGAGGTGTTTGCACAGGGGTTGCAGAAAGGCCTGACCAATTAAGGTATTCCCTAATTTTCTTTTGAGTTAGTGACTGATTTATTTAATTGTGCAGCCACACACATGTGGACTGATTTTGTGTGGCCTATGTGGGAACCTTTGGGTTGTTGCACAGTTTAGAGGGATATATTTGGAACTGAACGTGATGCCAGGACCTCAAAGATTCTTAACCCTGCTCTTGGCATTGCACACTGTAGGCATTTATTTGATTTTTGAAAAAAATATATTTAGTTGCTTCTTTTCATAGGTTACACATACCTGTATTGTACATTTCAAGTAAACTTTGCAGATAGTATAAGTTGTAATTAGAAATGTAGAATGGTGCCAATAAGTCTCTCATTGCAATGACCAGGGGAAATCAAAAATGTGCATCTTTATCAATCATTGTAATTATCTTTCTGCCTGTTTCCACTTCCATTTCTTTTTGTTCTTTCTGCCTTCCACGTTCACTCTTTTCCTTCATTTTCTTTCACCGTGTCTCCAGATATGCCTCTCATGGATATTTTTAATTTTCAAGGACCTCCATGTGCATACGTAAAGATTTCCATATTTTTTGCTATCACTTATATAATTTTACTGTTTCTTTCCTTTTCTAGTTAATGTTATAAAATGCTGTTATGTTGGAAGTGTCCAGTTATCATTCCTTTTGAAATATATATAACACTAAACTTAACAGTATTTTTTCCAAGCCACTTACTTGGCCAACATTGACATTTATAAATGTTGAAATAATCAGACAGAACTCAGGAGATTTAATTCAGTGATACAACCTACAGCTTTTGAAAACTTAGTGTTAATTTTCTGAGAATCATTTCATCACTTTGGATGTTAACACTGCAGAGACCATTAATGTACAGCATTCAATTAGTCTGAGTCTGGAGACTGAGTTTGAAGCATGACTCAAAGCTTGCTGAGCTTGGGAAATGTGAGGAGTGGAAAGCAGGAGAGGAACTCTTAGAGTAAGGATTGGTGCAGTTTATCAAGTTTGTAATGGTGAGCATTTGGATCACGAGGACCAGGGAGAAAGGACAAAGTGTAAAACCACAGGAAGGAGCAAGCAGGATGCATAGATCCAGCATTGGAGTGTGGAAAATGATGGAGTCATAAGTGTTCAATTGTGTTTAATTTTCTATTTGTGGATATGTGTTCTTCACGTTGTGCATTGGGATGTACTTAGTTGGGAGTGAGCTCAGAAATACAGAGTTTGGGGAAAGTTTGCTCCTGCTGGCCTGACAAAAAGTGTCTTCCTTTTGCTTGCATTTGAAGACCTCCAATTGGATGCTCTGTTAGGGTTGCCAGCTCTGGTTGGAGATTTTCTGGAAAGTTGTCACATGACATTTGTTCACAAATAATTAATTGCCTGACATCTGATCCCACAGAATCACAGTACCTTTACAGTGCAGAAGGAGGCCATTCGGCCCATTTAGGATGCACTGGCTCTCTGAAAGAGCATTCTATCTAGTCCCACTCTCCTGCCTTATCCCTGTAACTTTGCACATCTCTCTTTTTTCAGATAGAAATCCAATTCCCTTTTAAATACCTTGATTGAACCTGCCTCCACCGCCCACTCAAGAAGTTTGTTCCAAACTCCAACACCCTTCTGGGTGAAAAAACTTCCTCACATCACTTTTCCTCCTCTTGCCAATTATTTTGAATCTGTGCCCTCTAGTTCTTAATGCTCTCTTGAGTGGGAACCGTTTCTCATTATTTATCCTGTTTATACCCCTCAGGATCTGGAGTACCTCTATCAAGTCTCCGCGCAGCCTTCTTTCCTCCAAGGAAAACAGTCCCAACTTCTCCAATCTATCCTCACAGCTACAGTTCTTTATTCCTGGGATCATCCTTGTGAACCTCCTCTGTACTTCTCCAATGCCGTCACATCCTTCCTCAAGTATGGTGTCCAGAACTGGACGCAGTACTCCAACTGAGGCCTAACTAGTGTCTTATACAAGTTCAACATGACCTCCTTACTCTTGTACTCAATGCCCCTATTAATAAAGCCTAAGATACTATATGCTTTATTAACTGCTCTCTCAACATGCCCTGCCATCTTCAATGATTTATGTACATATACACTAAGATCCTTCTGTTCCTGCACCTCGTTTAGCATTTCTGCCTTTATTTTATACAATGTCCATATTCTTCCTGCTAAAATGAATCACCTCACACTTCTCTGCATTGAACCTCATCTGCCACTTGTCTGCCCAATCCACCAACATGTCTATGTCCTTTTGAAGTTCAAGACTATCCTATCACAGTTGACAACGTTTCCGATCTTCATATCATCTGCAAATTTTGAAATCATGCCCTGAACATCATAGTCTAGGTCATTAATATATATCAGGAAGAGCAAGGATCCCAACACTGACCCCTGGGGAACTCCACTACAAACCTTCATCCAATCTAAAAAAACAACCATTTATCACTATTCTCTGTTTCCTGTCACTCAGCCAATTTCTTATCCAAGTGCCTACTTTTCCTTTTATTCCATGACCTAGGATTTTGCTCATAAAGCTGTTGTGTGGTACTGTGTCAAATGCCTTTTGAAAATTCATGTACACCACATCAACAGTGTTGCCCTTATCAACCTTCTCTGTTACCTCCTCAAAAAAACTCCAGCAAGCTAGTTCAACATGATTTTCCCTTAATGAGTCAATGCTGGCTTTCCTTAATTATCCTGCACTGTCTAAGCGACTATTGATTTTGTCCCAACTATAGTTTCTAGAAGTTTCCCTACCACTGAAGTCAAAGTGACTGGTCTGTAGTTCCTGGCTTTATCCTTTTTTAGCATCGTTTTGAACAAGGGTGTAACATTCACAATTCTCCGGTCCTTTGGCACCACCCGAGTATCTAAGGAAGACTGGAAGATTATTATTAGTACCTCTACAATTTCCACTCTCACTTCCCTGAGTACCCTTGGATACATCTCATCCGGTCCTGGTACCTTATGTATTTTAAGTAAAGATAGCCTTTCTAACACCTCTTCCTTCTTAATTGTAAATTCTTCTAGTGTACCAGTTACCTCCTCTCTCACCTCAGCCTGAGTAGCACCTTCTTCCTTTATAAAGACAGATGCAAAGTACTCGTTTACTACCATAGCTATTTGTCCTGCCTCCATGTGCAAGTCCCCTTTCGTTCAATCCCTAATCGGTCTTGCTCTTACAACCCTTTTATTATTTATATGCTTATAGAAGGCCTTGGGGTTCCCTTTTACGTTAGTTGCTTTCCCAGAGTTTCAAAATGTTTTTGTATTTATCTTATAGGAGTGCGGTCCCCTGCAATTGAATGTCTTTGCTCACATTTTTGTGCTAGCAGCTGTTCCACAATAAGTCCTGAGGACTGAGGCTTGAACCAGAAGCCGCACTTTTGTCCTGGTTGTTAAAACAGTACATGGCTGGGAGATTTGTCTTCCATTCCAACAACCAATCCAGAATTGGGCAATGAAGGCAATCTATTGCTCCTCATGCTCAAATATCTGCACAACATTTGTAGACTGTAAGCAATGGAAGGAAGGATACCTACCCCAGAAGAGTCAAGTGCAAAATGCTACGACAGCTGATTGCATGAAGAAAAAAATCTGACCTGAGTACATCTGCAACACTACATTACCTGTGGGTCCTCAATTGTTGACAGACCTTAGCAATATTCAGTCAGGATGATGGGGCAGCAGTCAAGTGATTGACACTGAGAACACATTCCAATCAGAACTCATTACAAAATTTCCACAATATCCAATATCAAAAGGATCCAACAAGGTTAGTAAACCTTAGGCTGTCCTTAGTGAGCTCCCAAAATTGGTAGCATCGCAATTAATTCATACATTCTCAAGATTTTAAATTATGTGCAGATAGATTTCAAATGGATTTTCAGTACTCTTTGTTATGAAAAAGACAGTTTTAAAATTTTTTGTTAATTTTAAGATATTAATTGAGCTGTAACTGTACCTTTATTTCCTTATTAAGGTAACATGTCCGGGTGTGATTTTACCAAGAAAAGATGATGTCTATATCAATATTAGTATGCTCGGTCAGTACTGGAAGACAAAATGTGTCATGCCAGTATTCCCACTTCTTATTCATGAAAGACTGCAATTTGAAAAGGTGAGTGCAAATTAACAATAATTTCTGTTGTCACAAAGTTCCTGGTTAAAGTCCCACTCCAGGATTTAAGCACAAAACTCAAGGCTGAAACTTCAGTGCAGTACTGAGGAAGTACTGCACTGTTGGGGGTGCCTTCATTTGGATGAAATATTAAAACAAGGCCCCATTTACCCTCTTAAGTGAAGTTCCGTCCCATGGCACTATTTTGGAAAGGAGCAGGGGAGTTAATCAACACCACAAAAATAAATTATCTGGTTATTATTGCATTGCTCTTTGTGGAGTTTGCTGTGCATAGTTTGGCTGCTGCATTTCCTACATTACAACAGTGACAATACTTCAAAAAGTTCTTCATTGGCTGTAAAGTGCTTTGATACATCCTGTGATCATGAAAGGCATTATATAAATGCAAGTTTTTTTTAATATGTTCCTTAAATGTTTTATCTGCTTGAATTGAACATTTGTGGTGTACATTATATTTAAATGTCTTTGAAAAGCACACAAGAAGTTGAAAAACACAGTATCCAGATTAAGCAGGATTGGAAGACACGGAGACAGTTGGACTAAGGCAAGAAAGGAGCTAGATATAGGTGGAGAGGTGGAAATGGAAGTGGGCAGAAGCAGAGGAGACTTAGAAAGAGAAAGGATATGGAGGTGAAGATAGGAGGTAAAGGGAGCTACAGTAGAGGGGAAGCAGATTTAAAGAGAAGAGATGAAAGATGGAGCAGACAGGAAAGGAATGTGATTGGGCAGGAGGACAAGGTGGGAGAGGGATACTGGAGGGAAGGATAGAAAGGGAAGCAACTGAGGCAGAAATGTGGCAAAAGAAGGGGTGGGAGCGAACACAAAGTGAAAAGGGGAGGAGGAGAAAGGAACAGGAGGGGCAAAGTCAGGAGAAGAGGGGACAAAGAAGTTGGGGATGTCACAGGAAATACAGAAATGATAGCTGTTCCAGAAAGTCTTGCCAAATGGGAGACTACCTTAAAAGAATGATAATTCTTTATAATGGAGGAATATAACAGGAATTTTCAGCAGTTGCAATGTTCAGTGGGAAGACAAGCTTTATAGATTCAGTGGAGGAGGGAATTTGGACTGTTGGGGCATGGTGAGGGGGATGTCTGTGTTAAAGAGGCTGCAAGGAGAGATCTTGATTAGTGGCAGAGGCCTGAAGACTAAAGTTAATGGGAGAAATTGCACACAGCATTTGTTTTCTACCAACTTGGTGGCATTATTATTTGACTGTAGTAGAAATGGAACTGTGGTTAGTTTTCCCTTGAATTTTACACCTTATGCTTCACTGTTATTGGCATGATGCTCAAACAGTTGATGAGTTTGCTACTGAAGTTATAAATTTTCTGAACTTTACCTTTCTTCTTTCTACTGCCCAGTGCTTCTATTTCTGCCATCCTTATTCTTATAGGGGGGAGGTGATTGCGCAGTGGTATTGTCGCTAAATTACTAATGCTGAGACCCAGATAATGCTCTGGGGACTCGCATTTTAATCCCACCACGGTAGATGGTGGAATTTGAATTCAATAAAAATCTGGAATTAAAAGTCTAGTGATGACCATGATTGACCATTGTCGATTGTAGTAAAAACCCATCTGGTTCACTAATGTCCTTTTAGGGAAAGAAATCTACTGTCCTTACCTGGTCTGGCCTACATGTGACTCCAGAGCCAGAGCAATGTGGTTGACTCTTAAATGCACTCAGTTGTATCAAACCACAAAAAAGTTTCAAAAAAGGAATGAAACCGGACGGACCACCCGGCATCGACCTAGGCACCGGAAACGACAACGGCAAACTCAGCCCTGTCGATCCTGCAAAGTCCTCCTTACTAACATCTAAGGGTTAGTGCCAAAATTGGGAGAGCTGTCTCACAGACTAGTCAAGCAACAGCCTGACATAGTCATCCTCATGGAATCATATATTACAGATAATGTCCCAGACACCACTATCACCATCCCTGGGTATTTCCTGTTCCACTGGCAGGACAGACTCAGCAGAGGTGGCTGCACAGTGGTATACAGTCAGGAGGGAGTTGCATTGGGAGTCCTCAACATCTGCTCCGGACCACATGACGTCTCATGGCATCAGGTCAAATATGGGCAAAGAAACAGAAGGAAACCTTCTGTTGATTAACACGTACAGCCCTCCCTCAGCTGATGAATCAGTGCTCCTCCATGTTGAGCATCACTTGGAGGAAGGACTGAGGGTGGCAAGGACACAGAATGTACTCTGGGTAGGGGACTTCAATGTCCATCACCGAGAGTGGCTCGGTAGCACCACTACTGACCGAGCTGGGTAAGTCCTAAAGGACATAGCTGCTAGACTAGGTCTGCAGCAGGTGTTGATGGAACCAACAAGAGGGACAAACATACTTGACCTCATCCTCACTAACGTGCCTGCTGTCCAAGACTCTGCGGTGGTCATTCCTCCCGATACTGTCATCGTAGAGACTAAATCCCACCTTCACATTGAAAATACCCTTCATCGTGTTGTGTGGCACTTCCACCATGCTAAATGGCATAGATTTCGAACAGATCTAGAAACTCAAGACTGGGCATCCATGAAGCACTGTGGGTCATCAGCAGCAGAAGAATTGTACTCAAACACAATCTGTAACCTCATGGCCCGGCATATACCTCCACTCTACCATTACCATCAAGCCAGGGGATCAATCCTGGTTCAATGAAGAGTGCAGGAGGGCATGCCAGGAGCAGCACCAGGCATACCTAAAAATGAGGTGTCAACCCGATGAAACAATAACACAGGACTACTTGCGTTCCAAACAGTATAAGCAGCAAGTGATAGAGCTAAGTGATCCCACAACCAGCGGATCAGACCTAAGCTCTACGGTACCACCACATCCAGTTGTGAAAGGTGGTGGACAATTAAACAACTCACTGGAGGAGGAGGCTCCACAAATATCCCCATCCTCAATGATGGAGGAGCCCAGCAACATCTGTGCATAAGGTAAGGCAGAAGCACTTTCTTACAATTTTCAGCCAGAAGTGCAGAGTGGAAGATCCATCTCGGCCTCCTCCGAACGTCCCCAGCATCACAGATGCCAGTCTTCAGCCAATTCAATTCACTCCATGTGATATCAAGAAATGGCTGAAGGCACTGGATACTGCAAAGGCTATGGGCCCTGACAATATTTCGGCAATCGTACTGAAGACTTGTGCTCCAGAACTGGCCACGCCCCTAGCCAAGCTGTTCCAGTACAGCTACAACACTGGTGTCTACCCAGCTATATGGAAAGTTGCCCAGGTATGTCCTGTACACAGAAAGCAGGGCAAATCCAACCTGGCTAATTGGCTAATTGCTGCCCCATCAGTCTACTCTCAATCGTCAGTAAAGCGATGGAAGGGGTCATCAACGGTGCTATCAAGTGGCACTTGCTTAGCAATAACCTGCTCACTGAAGATCAGTTTGGGTTCCACCAGGGCCACTCAGCTCCTGACCTCATTATAACCTTGGTTCAAACATGGACAAAAGAGCTGAACTCGTGAGATGAGGTGAGAGTGACTGCCCTTGACATCAAGGTTGCAGTACACCAAATTTGGCATCAAGGCACCCTAGCAAAACCGGAGTTAATGGGAATCCGGGGGAAATCTCTCCACTGGTTGGAGTCATATCTAGCACAAAGGAAGATGGTTGTGGTTATTGGAGATCAGTGATCTGGCTCCAGGACATCACTGCAGGAGTTCCTCAGGGTAGTGTGCTCGGCCAAACCATCTTCAGCTGTTTCACCAATGACCTTCCTTCCATCATAAGGTCAGAAGTGGGGATGTTTGCTGATGATTGCACAATGTTCAGCACCATTCGCGACTGCTGGAATACAGAAGCAGTCCATGTTCAAATGCAGCAAGACCTGGATAATATCCAGGCTTGGGCTGACAAGTGGCAAGTAATATTTGTGCCACACAAGTATCAGGCAATGACCATCTCCAACAAGAGAGAATCTAGCCATCGCCCTTTGACATTCAATGGCATTACAATCACTGAATCCCCCACTATGATCATCCTGGTGGTTACCATTGACCAGAAACTAAACTGGACTAGCTATATAAATAATGTGGCTTCAAGAGAAGGTCAGAGGCTAGGAATCCTGCGGCTAGTAACTCACCTCCTGACTCCTCAAAGCCTGTCGCCATCTACAAGGCACAAGTCAGGAGTGTGATGGAATGCTGTCCACTTGCCTGGATGAGTGCAGCTCCCACAACACTCAAGAAGCTTGACACCATCCAGGACAAAGCAACCCACTTGATTGGCACCACATCCACAAATATACACTCCTTCCACGCACAGCAGCAGTTTGTACTATCTACAAGATGCACTGCAGGAATTCACCAAGGTTCCTGAGACAGCACTTTCCAAACCCACGACTGCTACTATCTAGAGGGACAAGGGTAGCAGTTAGATAGAAACACCATCACATGGAATTTCCCCTCCAAGTAACTTAGCATCTTGACTTGGAAATATATCGCCTTTCCTTCACTGTCGCTAGGTCAAAACCCTGGAACTCCCTTCTTAACAGCACTGTGGTTGTACCTGCACCACATGGACTGAAGTGGTTCAAAAAGGTAGCTCACCACCGCCTTGCCTAAGAGGAGCACGATCAGTGAGGGGAGATTTTGGCCTGAGTGAGACAGCGACCGAAGACATTTACAGAGCACACGGAGACCGAACCTGCGTGTGAAGGGCAGCGGTGGCACAAGATAAAAGCTGGCAACAGAAAGCCCCTTCAACCTGTTTCTACCTGTTAGAGCCGAAGTGTGACGTCAAAGGAAAACAAGTAGGTGATTGGTGTGGCACAAATGTTACTTGCCACTTGTCAGCCCAAGCCTGGATATTGTCCAGGTCTTGCTGCATTTGGACATGGACTGCTTCTGTATGTTTCTTTTGATTGGCCAAATGGTTTAAATAAGGAGACGTTATTGCAGCTGAAGAGTACAGTTAAGAAATTCACTTTTAAAATATATAACATCCAAATTAGTTAATTAAATAGAATAGAGATGGCTGGGCAGGTGATGTGTTGCAGCTGTAGTATGTGGGCACTGGTGGACGCCAGTCCGACCCATGGTGACCACATCTGCAGCAAGTGTTGGTTGCTAGAGGATCTTTGGCTCAGAGCTGATGAGCTGGAGTCCGAGCTGCGGATACTGTGACACGTCAGGGATGGGGAGAGTTACCTGGACATTATTTCAGGAGACAGTCACACCCCTTAGATTAATTACATCAAATTTGGACTGTGGTCAGGGACAGGAGGGTATGACTGCGAGTGAGGTAGGTATGGGGATCTAAAATGTAGCTTTGGAGGAGCCTCAGCCAGTGCCCTTGTCCAATAGGTGCGAGGTTTTTGCTCCCAGTGTGGATGAGGGCACAGACTGCAGGGAGGATGAGCGAACTGACCAAAGCACCGTGGTACAGAGCGCCATTCAATTGCAGGGGAAAAGAGAAATGTATTAGTAATAGGGGATAGCATAGTTAGGCAAATAGATACTGTTCTCTGCAGCAAAGACGGAGTCCCGAAGGTTGTGTGGCCTACCTGGTGCCAAGTTTAAGAACACCTCTTCTGGATTGGAGAGGAACTTGGAGTTGGGGGGGAAGGATCCAATTGTCGTGGTCCATGTAGGTACCAACGACATAGGCGGGACTAGGAAAGAGGCTCTATTGAGGGACTACAAGCAGCTTGGGGCTAAATTTAAAAAGCAGAACCACAAAGGTAATAATCTCTGGATTACTACCTGAGCCAGGTGCAAACTGGCGTAGGGTAAATAAGATTAGGGAAGTAAATGCGTGGCTCAAAGATTGGTGTGGGAGAAATGGGTTCCGATTCTTGGGACACTGGCACAAGTACTGGGGAAAGAAAGAGAGCTCTTCCATTAGGACGGGCTTCATTTGAATCATGCTGGGACCAATGTCCTGGTGAATCGTATAACTAGGGTTGTCGATAGGACTTTAAACTAATTAGTTGGGGGAGGGTTCAATTGAAGGAAAGTTTAAAAAATCAAAAAGAAATGAGAGAGTAGGGGTGTAGGGTAGTGAAGAGGCGAATAATAATCAAAGTGTGACAGGAAGGGGCAGAAAATATAAGCAGAAGAGTGCAGCAGAGATTAGAACCAGAATGAGTAATAATGGTAAAAAGTCAAAGCTTAAGGCTCTTTAGCTGAATGTACACAGCATTTGTAACAAAATAGATGAGTTGACGGCACAAATAGAAATAAATGAATATGACTTGATAGCTATTAAAGAGACATGGTTGCAGGATGACCAAGACTGGGAACTCAATGTTCAAGGGTATTCTACATTCTGGGAAAATAAGCAAAAAGGAAAAGGAGGTGGGGTAGCTTTGTTAATAAAGGAAGTTATTAGAGCAGTGGTGAATAGTGAACTAGGTGCAATAGAGCATGATGTGGAAATAAGGAATAGCATGGGGAAGAAGCCATGGGTAGGAGTCGTCTATAGGCCCCCGAAGAGTTGTCTCACTGTAGGACAAAGTATAAATCGGGAAATAATGGAAGAGTGTAAGAAGGGCACTACAATTGTCATGGTTGATTTTAATCTGCATATGGACTGAACAAATCAAATTGGCAGGGGTAACGTGGAAGACGAATTTGTAGAGTGCATCAGGGATTGTTTCTTAGAGCAATACATTGCAGAACCTACCCAGGAACAGGCTATTTTAGATTCAGTAATGTGTAATGAGGTGGGATTAATAAGAGATAACATAGTTAAGGATCATCTAGGGGGTAACGATCACAACATGGTAGAATTTCAAATTCAGTTTGAGGGCGAGCAACTCTGGTCTCAAACCAGTGTCCTCAACTTAAATAAGGGCAATTACAGAGGTATGAAGAAAGAGTTGTCTAAAGTGGGCTGGGAAAATAGACTAAGGGGAAGGTCAGTGGATGAGCAGTGGTAGACATTTAAGCAGTTATTTCATAACACTCAGCAAAAAATTTTCCCGGTCAAAAAGAAGGACTCAAAGGATGAACCACTCGTTAACGAAGGTGGTCAAGGAGAGTAGCCAATCAAAAACTAAGGCATACAAAGCGGCAAAAACTAATGGTAGGCCAGAGGACTGGGATTTTTTTAGGAACCAGCAGCAGATAACTAAAAAGCTAATAAAGAGGAGGAAAATTGATTATGAAAGTAATTTGGCAAGAGATATAAAAGCAAACAGCAAGAGCTTCTACGGGTATATAAGAAGAAAGAGAGTGGCTAAAGTGAGTGTGGGACCCTGGGAGGATGCAACTGGAGAATTGATAACGGGGAACAGGGAAATGGCAGATAATTTAAACCAATATTTTGCATTGGTCTTCATGATGGAAGGCACTATAAACATCCCAACAATATCAGATAAGCAAGGAGCTAATGGGAGGAAAGATCTTGTAACAGTCTCTATCGCAAGGGACAAAGTATTTGGCAAATTAATTGGACTAAAGGCAGACAAGTCACCAGGACCTGATGGCCTACATCCCAGGGTTTTAAAGGAAATGGCTGCAGAGCTAGTGGAGGTATTGGTCGAAATATTCCAGAATCCGCTGGATTCCTGCTAATGTGATGCCCCTGTTCAAGAAGGATTGGAGATAAAAAGCAGGAAATTATAGGTCAGTCAGCCTAACATCTGTCTTTGGGAAAATGCTAGAGTCCATTACTAAGGAAGAAATAGCAGGACATTTGGAAAAGCTGAACGCAATCAAATAGAGTCAACATGGTTTTGTGAAAGGGAAATCATGTTTGATAAATTTGCTAGAGTTCTTTGAGGATATAACAAGCAGAGTTGATAAAGGGGAACTGATAGATGTAGTGTATTTGGATTTACAGAAGGCATTCGATAAGATGCCACATAAAAGGTAATTGCACAAGATAGGAACTCACGGTATTGGGGGCATGGATTGGTTAATACAGAATACAATCGGGATTAATGGATCTTTTTCAGGTTGGAAAGGCATAACTAGTGGAGTGCCACAAGGATCAATCCTAGGACCTCAATTATCTACTATCTATATTAATGACTTGGAGGAGGGGCCAGAGCGTAATGTATCCAAATTTGCTGACGATACAAAAATAGGTGGGAAGGCATGTTCTGATGAGGACATAAGGAATCTGCAAGGGGATATAGATGGGTTGAGTGAGTGGCAGATGGAGTTTAATGCACTTTGATAGGAAGAATTAAAAGGCAAACTATTATTTAAATGGAGAGAGACTCCAAAAAGGTGAGGCACAGAGGGATCTGTGTGTTCTTGTGCATGAAACACAAAAAGTTAGCAAGAAAAACAGGTTCTGAAGAAAAGTCATTTGAACTCGAAACGTTAACTCTGTCTTTCTCTCCACAGATACTGTCAGACCTGCTGAGTTTTTCCAGCAATTCTTGTTTTTGTTTCAGATTTCCAGCATCCGCAGTATTTTACTTTTACAAAAAATTAGGATGCAGGTGCATCAAGTAATTAAGAAGGCAAATTGAATTTTGGCCTTTATTACTAGGGGGTTGGAGTTTAAAAATAGTGAAGTCTTGTTACAACTGTACAGGGTGTTGGTGAGGCCGCACCTGGAGTACTGTGTACAGTTTTGGTCCCCATATTTAAGAAAGGATATACTGGCATTGGAGGCAGTTCAAAAGAGATTCACTAGGCTGATTCCTAGGATGAAGGAGTTGACTTATCAAGAATGGCTAAACAGGTTTGGCCTTTACTCATTAGAGTTTAGAAGAATAAGGGGTGATCTTATTGAAACATACAAGATTCTGAGGGGGCTTGACAGGGTAAATATTGAGAAGATGTTTCCACTAGATGGGAATCTCGAGCTACGGGACAGTTACAAATAAGGGGACGCTCATTTAAGACTGATATGCAAAGGAATTTCTTCTCTGAGGGTAGTGAATGTCTGGAATTCTCTATCCCAGAGAGTTGTGGAGGCTAGGCCACCAAAAGTATTTAAAGAGGAGATAGATAGATTTTTGAAATATTGGGAAGTTGCGAGCTATGAGGAGCTGGCACGAAAGAGGAGTTGAGGCCTGGGACAGATCAGCCATGATCTTATTGATTGGTGGGGCAGGTTTGAGGGGCCGAATGACCTACTCCTGCTCCTATTTCTTATGTTCTTATGGTCTCAAGGGCAACTAGGGATGGGCAATCAATGCTGACCCAGCCAGCGAAGCCCACATCCCGTGAATGAATTTTTAAAAATCATTTTCTGCCAATGAGAATAGTCCTTGAAGTCAAATTTAGCTTTCTATTGCAATATTAGTTACTGGCAGCTGCTTTAACTTTCACTTCCATGCATCCTTACCTACAAATAGATTCTGGTTGATGGTTAGACATCCTTTAAACTTATGAAATATGCTTTTTTAAGCTTACTTCCCCCTGACAGCCTGTGCAATGGTTGGCCCTGTTGCCTCTGATGCCTTCGGTGTGGGTCCTCTGGAGAGCTGAGGCCTTGGGGGTCCCAGATTGCGTTGCCTGTCCTCCTGTGGGCTAGCTTCTCCCTCTCTGGTTATAGGGGACAAGGTTGAGGGGGGTCACAGGCAAAGGGGACTCAGAGGGAGTGGACAGCCTCTGACATTCCTGAGTGGATGTCTCAGGGGTGTCCAGCTGCAGCTCCTCCTCCTTTTGGGTGCCGAGGAGAAGGAGCTCCTGGGGGGACATTGAGGTGCCCCGTTCCCCCTCATGTCACCACTGCAGGAACTCAGCCATGACTACCGCGATAGAATGTAGGTCTGTACGCATCGCTGCGTTCTGCTGGACCAGGGTCTCCATAGTGTTGCCATCCTCCCTATGGAGACCTACACACATGCACATGTGGTCACCACTTCATCAGAGTGCAGACAAACGCACTCCTCCGATTCACATGCCATTCTGTTGAGGGCTTCAAACAGCTCTGCGTGATGTTCCCCTGCCTTCTGTTGACTCTCCAGGATGGGTTGGAGGGCTAAATCCAAAGGCTCATCTGTCTCAGACCTAACAGATGCCTCATCCCCAGCAGTCCTCCGAGTGCCGGGGAGCTCAGCTGACCTGCTTCCTCCTGCTGCGGGCACGTGTCCATGTAGTGACCACCAGATTGTGAAACCAAGCCTGCTCTAGATCTAGGTCCCACCGATGTGTGTCTCTCTGTGCTGGTGGAGGGTGTGGGTAAGTGCAGTGACAGATCTTTCAGGTTGCTTATTTCCAGCTCTTTCATGGAGGAGGAGGTCCTCTTGGCTGGAGCTGAGGGACTGGCTGGCTGAGGGTGTCGGTCACTTGGCAGAGCTCCCTGTGAACCAAAGTAGAGATAATCCGTGCATGGTAGCACAGTCAAAAGCAGGGCAGAGAGCACTCATTTGCATTGAGAGAGGGATGATATGGGGCAGAATCATCATGAGGATGTTTGCTGCTGACCTCATCATCACCGCAGGCACCATCCACACCCTCACCAGTCAGTGCGATGGCATGCTCCTCAAAGTGAGTGATGGGCCAAAAGTGGGCCACTCCACCCCGGATCTGGGACCCCTCCCTGCTGTTGTGAGCCAGCTTTCCCTGCATGGAAACAAATGGAGAGAGTGTGAGCAGGACATGGCACTGCATGGAATGTTCGTGTGGTGAGCAGAGACGTGGACGGGATGAGGACGCGAGCTCCAGGTGATATGAGCCTGATGGGGATGTGAGGGATTGTGTGAGAGTTAGTGGTGTTGTCCCTTGGGGTGTGAGACCCCTGTGAATGTGTGATGGGTTTGTGAGTGTGAGAGCTGAGAGTGATGAGAAGAGATGAGGCCATTCATCCTTTTTCGGCACTGGGTGGCTGTCGTTTTGCAGGGCATTGGTGCTGACCACCGCTGCCACCGCCTCCCATGCTGGATTAGTGATGTTACTGCCCTTCCTGCAGCCAGTTTAGGGGTAGAGGACATCACGACGGGCCTTCATTGCGTCCAAAAGGCACTCAAGGGACCTTAAACAGGGAGGCTGCAGTCTTCTTGCCTTTCGGGGCAATGTCTTCGGTTTTCCCACCCGTTTCTGCACTTAGTGTCGATTCCGCCCGCAGTATTTATTTGCAAGGGCTAATTTGGATGTTTTTTGTAAGCTGTTTTCAGACCAGTCATACCTGTAACTCAAGTACTTCTTGACTCTTTTATAGAAAGTTAAAAATCCTCTCTTACATTTGCCTACCACATCTGGTGTTAATTGCTTCAGTCTGCCATTCACTGTCAAAAATCTTGTCCCGAATCCTTCTCTCCAAATTCTTATCCAGGTCACTCATCAACTCATATACCGAAAGGACATTAAACAGCTTGGACTGTAAAGCATCACTACATTCTGTGAATAGTTTCAGAGCATTGTTGAGAAAAGGAAAGTGAAGCTCAGCCACTTCATTGGCGACCCAATGTCCCTGAAGCACTCCATTGTGTTTTGGGGCACTCTTCCTCATCTTCACTCTGAAAGTGACTTACCATAGGTTTTCTCCATTTCAGCAATTTTCAATAACCAGCAGTAGAGAAAGCTATCTGGTGACAACATGCCTCAATGGATTGCTCTCCTCCACTTCAACAAACAAAAAAATCCCTCAATTGCCGGCAGAAATTCTGAAGAGATCACATGAGAATAATGATTTCTACATCAACATCAAAGTTTCCAACGATGTACCTTGTTGCATTGAGCAAAATTTGAGCCAAACAATTGGCTGCAACAATGTCCTTTTGAGCACTTTTCAGTTTTTGGTAAACACTAATGTGCTTTCCATAGTTAACACTTGTGTTGTCAGCTAAATATGAGGAAAGTCTTCCTATGCTGAGATCAAAGGCACTGAGTTTGGAATATATTTCTGCTGCAATTGCTTGCATGGTTTCCTGGCTATCTACATAGAAATCCAACCATAAATGCTGGACCGCATTCTCAAAATTGAAATATCTCAAAACTAAGAGGAAACATTTGTTGTACCCTTGTTTGAGGCATCAGTTGCCAAAGAGGGAAAAAAAAAGATTGCTTTAGTATAATCTAAATGTTTCCTTACAGAATATGGAGCTAACTCAGAAGGAAAAAACAGTTCAGACCAGTACTCTTATTTCTCAGTTTTTACTGTTTATTCGTTCTGGGAAAATATTCTTGCTCAGTGCTTTTGCCTTTGTTTTCCTACAAGTAAGCCTCTCGCCATGGAGGAGTCGCTATAGGCTTCTTTAAAAACTTTTATGCTGCAGTCGATACTACTATAAGACTGGTGGTGCCTCACGGCATGGTAGACTTTACATAGTTTAGCAGCAGTCCTCTATCGTTTTGGGGATTTAAAAACAGCTCAATGATGACGTACCTGCACTTTGAGTGTTAACATTTGTGCTTTTCTGACAAAACGTACTGATTCACCTCTCCTTTTCCTCGATGGTTGACATCAATGTTACACCGGCACAAAGGGCAGAATGCATGATGCTCTCGTTTCCTGCATTTTGTTATGAAATCACATTCCTTGATATTCTCAGGATTGAACAACGTCTTTCCTGTATTTTGAATTGGTGAATGGTGTATGGTGCGTGTTACGGTGTGGGTATGATGAGGACAACTCTAGGATCTTTTTTCCCAGGGACTCGCCGACCTGGAAATTATTTGGAATGACTGATTTTGGCGGTAGCCAATGATACTGGTAGAACATGCTGAGGGCAGCATCAAGAGGATGCAGGACTGGTCTGATAAAACCTTTTTTCATGAGCACACTCACTGACCTGGAAATGATCATAGGGTGGGTGAGCCAAATTTAGTCAATAGGTGACGTTTTGGAGCTGCTCAGTCTTTATTGGGTTGATTCTGCTATTTTTCACTTCTGATTCATCACTACATTGGTTATGAAAGCCCAGAAATGACTAGATCTTCTCTTGGCTGGGCTGTGTGGCATTACAAACAGTGTGAGACAGCAAGCTTTTGAAATCTCAGATCAAAGGTCATCTGGTACCAGAATGGGCCCAAATGCAGTGAAATCTGGACTGTCTGGCAAAAAACTGGACATCTGACCACTAGCTGCCTATGAGGGTGGTAGAAGTGGAGATGATCAATGATTTCCAAAGGAAATTGGATAGGCACTTGAGGGAAATAAACTTGCAGAGCTACAGGAATAGAATGGGGGAATGGGACTAACTGGATTGGTCTATGGAGCTGGCATGGACTCAATGGGCTGAATGGGCTCCTTCTTTGCTGTAATGACTCTAGGACTCTGTGTGTATGTCATCTTGATGGTCTACTCTATGGTTCTAGATCTGTCGGAGCCAAGGCCGCCTCCTTAGCTAAGTCAAAAGTCCGCCCTGAAAGGCAAAATTGTAAAGGGCACAACAATCTATCACTATTTTGGACATCTGATCTGTAGCACAATGCAGACCCTTTCTTGACCTGTCCAGGCAACAATAACATGTTCTCAACATTCCATTGAACCTCTAGATTGCCAGCCTTACTGTAACACTCGTGTGTTGCTGTTTGTGCCCCGTTAATTAGGGTACTTTGTCACCCAGAAACCGTCTGTGGAGCTGATTCTTTGCTCTGAAAAGTTCAGGCCATGAAAATGGATGAAGGTCAAGGCATGATGGCAACTTCCTACATTTGAGCCTGTTGAGGTAGCTAAATTGGGTGTTTTATGGGCACTATCAACATAATGTGGGTACCATCAATTGTACTCAGAACTAATGGGGAACTGAGCAACCCCAGAAGCTGGATAACCCTATCACTTTGCTAGCTTGCTGTGATACCAAAGGTAATGGGTTAGGCTGTTCTACTATAAAGGGCATCATTAACCTGTGCTATTTCTTAGCTGATGTTCTGATGTTGCAAACAATCCCTGAGCTTACTTTAAAGCAGCCACTCCTAGCCACTGACAGAGCACTGGATAACAGTGAGCATGGCTGCAGCCCTTCATACAGGTCATACAGAATACTTATTTATACATTGGTATATCATACTTATGCAGAGTTCCTCCAAAAGGTCCTGATATGACCTTTGTCTGTATTTGGGTCGATAATACCTGGTGAGCCTTAGCTCTATCCAGCTTGGCTCCCCACCCCCCCACCACCACCTCTCCATAATAATCGTATAGAGCAGCATGCCCATACATCAAGCTTGGTACCGTGACTGGCGATGGATTGGGATTCTAAAATATTCTGGTATGCTTATCCTGTGAGATACAGTCAGAATCATGTATTGGCATTTGTGGACCATGATAATTGGGGGGAAAAATGCACAAAAAAACTTCCCCAATTTGAAGAAGTCAATATATAAAGTTTCCAAAATCTTCAAGATCATAAACTCCTGACTTTTACCTTGATCAGGTGATCCTCACAGTTGCTGCTCCTCGTACATCTCAGTCTGACTCAGTGTGCTGTAGTAGTGCAAAACCAGGAAGCCCCAAGCTATGATGCCATTAGCTTTCACTCTGACATATGTAAATAAAGCCAGTGGAGATGTGGGCAAAATCTCGGGAAAGCGCAAAAACCATGAGGAGACTCCTAGATGGTGGGGTTTGCAGGGGTGAAGGAGCTTTTACAAGCACACAATTGATGAAAAGATTTCCACCTGAATGCTCTGTTTAAAAAAAAAATGCTTTGCTATTTCTATACTGCTAATTTGTTCTCTCCTATTCAGCCCCTCCCACAGGAAATTAAAAGGACAATGTAAACAGGGTGAAATCCTTACAGAAATGCATTCTTCCCTAAATTCCTGCTCCCCAAAGAACATTGTTGCTATCCCCAGGAATTTCAGGCTCCAACTTTGCAATTCTGGGCTAAACAATGTTGAAACAGACAGAAATTTGTTGTGGATGTTTCCTCAAAGTTGATTTGAATCAAAGTCCATGCAGTTCCTTCCTGCTACCACCAGATACCACCAACGTACTTTATAAACTCAGCTGTATATAACAAATAGTGATGTATGATACAGTTCTTTTATGTTCAGAAAAGGCAATAAAATTGTGTTACATTTTGTTATGTATCAGGATGAAATTGGGTGAGAAAAGCCACAGAAATTAAAATTCTGATGTAATCATCTTTCAGCGAGTCTTTTCTTCAAATGAACTGCCTCAAAAATAATGCGGGAAAAGAAAATCAGCATAAACATATACTGAATTTATGCCCAGTCCAAAGAAAGATTCCATGTGTGAGCTTAGTGCTCTGATGTGCAACATGAAACAACAAAACAGCAACAGCTTACATTTATATAGTCATTTTACTGCAGCAAAACATCCAAAGGTGTTTCACATTTTAATGCCAGACCAAAGGAGGAGCAGAAGAGAAAATTATGGGAAGTGCTTGAGATTGCAGTCAAACAGAGATTTTAAAAGGAAGCTTTTGAGGGTGGGGGGGAAGATTTTTTTTATTCTTTCACGGGATGTGGGCATCACTGGCTAGGCCAGCATTTATTGCCCACCCCTAATTGGCCTTGAGAAGCTGGTGGTGAGCTGCATTCTTGAACTTCTGCAGTCCATGTGGTGTAGGTACACCCACAGTGCTGTTAGGGGGGAGTTCCAGGATTTTGACCCAGTGACAATGAAGGAACAGTGATATATTTCCAAGTCAATATGGTGAGTGGCTTGGAGGGGAACTTCCAAGTGGTGGTGCTCCCAGGTGTCTGCTGCTCTTGTCCTTCTAGATCGTAACCATCGTGGGTTTGGAAGATGCTGTCTAAGAAGCCTTGTGAGTTCCTGCAGTGCACTTTGTAGGTGGTACACACCGCTGCCACTGTGCATCAGAGGTGGAGGGAGTGAATGTCTGTGGATGGGGTGCCAATCAAGTGGGCTGCTTTGCCCTGGATGATGTCAAGCTTCTTGAGTGTTGTTGGAGCTGCACTCATCCAGGCAAGTGTACAGTATTCCATCACACTCCTGACCTGTGCCTTGTATATGATGGACAGGCTTTGGGGAGTCAGAAGGTGAGTTACTAGCCACAGGATTTGTGACCTCTGACCTGCTCTTGTAGCCACTGTATTTATGTGGCTAGTCCAGTTCAGATTCTGGTCAATGGAAACCCCCAGGATGTTAATAGTGGGGGATTCAGCATTGGTAATGCCGTTGAATGTCAAGGGGCGATGGTTAGATTCTCTCTTGTTGGAGATGATCATTGCCTGGCACTTGTGTGATGCGAATGTTACTTGCCACTTGTCAGCCCAAGCCTGGATATTGTCCAGGTCTTGCTGCAATTGGACATGGATTGCTTCGGTATCTAAGGATTCGTGAATGATGTTGAACATTATGCAATCATCAGCGAACGTCCCCACTTTTGACTTTATGATGAAAGGAAGATCATTAATGAAGTAGCTAAAGGTGGTTGGGCTGAGGACATTACCCTGAGGAACTCCTGCAGTGATGTCCTGGAACTGAGATGATTGACCTCGAACAACACAATTATCTTTCTTGTGCTAGGTATGACTCCAATCAGCGGGGAGTTTTCCTCGATTCCCATTCTCTAGTTTTGCTAGGTCTACTTAATGCCACACTCGGTCAAATGCTGCCTTGATGTCAAGGACAGTCACTCTCAGCTCGCTCCTGGAGTTTAGCTCTTTTGTCCAAGTTTGAACCAAGGCCATAATGAGATCAGGAGCTGAGTGACAGTAAGAGAGAAGAACTTTGGGGGAAAATTGCAGAGTTGTGTTCCTAACTGGACCATATTCCCCCATATTTTTCCATCTGAAATTATATACTTGGTTATGTGCTATAGTCAACTTGAAGTTTGTGCTTATTATTGCCTGACAGTTTAGCTTTGTTTAATCCTTGAACAATGCATGGTTCACTCACAGGAATCAAGTCTAGAAAAGAGCATTCACTCATGCACTGCTTGTTGCAGTGCATCAGAAAGCTCCAAAATTATATGCTATTTTCAACATTTTTTTTCTCTTGGACTCATTTAAGAACCATGTTTGAAGCCCCATGGAGGCAGACATTCTCTCCATGGCAAACATTCTCACCATTCCCTGCTAACCAATCCACCAGCAATTGAGTTGGACTCCTCCATCCTCTTTGCAGAAGTGTGCAGATTGTGTGTGTGATATACCTGTGTGTTAGTGTTTGTTTATGTTGCTGATTCATGTCCAGCGCTTTCTTTCTCAACCATAGTCCCAACGGCTCAACATCTGCACCCAGCTGAGTAGAGCTTGAAGACAATTGCATCTAAGGATGCGGTTTCTCCACAGCTCTCCCAGGTACCAGGGTCTGCTGGTGTTCACTTGAGATGTGACTCACCAGGTAAATAACCAACTACTGTAACTGGCTAAATGGATCCACCGAAGAGTGAGCATATATGCAGGTACATGGCTGTACATCCTGTGATGGTGCACACTCAGAAGCAATGCGGTCATCATGAATGTACTGTGATGCTTCTTGCACACATGAAGGTCCTGGAAGAAAAAAGAAACAGATATGATGGAGTAGTGACAAAATCACAATTTTGACAATCGCCATACTCAGCCTTCTCATTATTCAGTTATCAATGAAATAATGTCAGCATGTATGTCAAAGATATTTGTAATCCTGTTAGCAGGTATCTGTGAGCTCTTTGCCTCTCCATTTCAGACTGAGAGGTACACAGATCTGCCACTTATCTCCAGGGTGTCCTCTTCTGTATCTGTCAGCTCAGCTATTTATGGTGGTCCACGCCCAGCCCTCTGCTTTTGTCTTGTGTTTTGTCCTCTCTTCGACAGGGGGCAATGAAACAGACCTGTGAGTGAATGAAGTTCAGGTATTCATTCTATGGATGCAGTGCATTTGGTGAGGGTGCATCACATTGCATAAGAATTTGGGTGATTGGGGAGGTGATAAAGGGCATAGAAAGTAAAAACTGGGTAGTGTTGGAAGTTGAGTGGGTTTAACAAATAATGAGATGGAGAATGTGTAGCTAGACAGAGTGGGAGTTGGGAAGGGAGTGCTCAAAGCACAGGATGTAGGTTAAACAACAAATGTACTCACTTTTCCTGACTTATTAAGGGCATTAAACCATTTCCTACATTGAATCCAATACTAGGGCACCATGTTTCTGCTGTTCACCTCCTCAGCTAACTCCAGCCGTGCCACCTTGATGGGAGACACAGGTTTCTCCCTCCCATTGCTGGGGAAAAGTATGCCCCTTCTGCTCCAGACTGTACCCAGCAGTAATTCCAATGATGTATCATTGAATCTGGATGTTATTCTTATTTCATGTGCACCATTCATCCTGAACACTTCTGTCAATATCTTACCAATGGCATTGTTAAGGTTTGTTAATGTCAATTACATTGTTAAGGGAAACGGGTGATGGGTATTTGAACATATATAAATTGGGGATAGCTGGGACACAGAGTGCATGTGAGGAGTGTTGACATTGAACAAAGTCAATAAATTCTCTCAGCAAGGAAAGGCTCTGTGTCTTAGTTTTGACCTCGCCAACTGCATGGACCCTGTTAACAACTTCCAATTCCCATTTGTGTATCCCTTGAAATACAGCTGAGATCACGTCATGTGGCTTGCATCATACTCGCTGCGCAGCTTGGACGAGTGAAACCCAAAATTTAAACTTAAATGGCACAATTGGGTTGTGATCAAAGACTTCGATTGACTTGTTGACTTACAAGTTTAACCCATGCAATCCGACCAACACCCCATCCAGCTCAGAAACTATCTTCAGAATAGAATCTGGGCCAAGCTTATTTTTAACATATGTAAATGGAGCCAGTGGCACTGCAAGCTTCAAATTTCATGGTTTTTTGCTTACAATGTACAAAGTGTATGTTGGAAAGAGAAATATAAGCCACAGCTATTTCAAGAATCAACTGAGACTGCTGGAAGAGAGATATTTTTGAGCCTGAGGATTTTTGAAGTTTGAGAGCAATTACTGCAGCTGGAAACCAAATTTAGGCTGTATTTGCATTCAACCTGCAAACGTTGAATATGCTCCTGACTGCCTCTGGGAGTGTGACATCACCAGGAAAAGTTTAAATAAAATTGGATGGGGTTAGGATAAAGTTACCCTCTTCATGTTTGTTTAGTTCTACACAGGTTTGCATAGAATTTTTTTCCCCTGTGCCATCACTATCTCTACGGATTATACTGTGCTTAGTTCTTGTTTTGTTTGGTTTCCATCATGTTGCTTTGTATCAGATCTTTGTGTAATCTCTTTGTTACTATTTCATACACCTGTGTTCTCTTTAACAGGTTTTTGGAAAAGATGTTATTGACCCTGCAGATGTTGCTGCGTTCTTGCAATGTATGTACAAAAATCACAAATTCTTTAATAAGAGCAGACTAATGATGACATCGAACCAAAATATTAATATATATATATGGAAAATATATAATTACTGTTGGTTTTAATTAGTACCTGCAAAAATAAAATATCATTATAGATAACTTGTTGAAGGAGTTCAAGAGTTATCAAAATTATCTTCTAAGATATTTAACTATAATAAGCTTTATGAAAAATATTGCCTTACATTAAGGTGAACCATTTTCTTTCAGAAGGAAATAAGCAGTTATTTAATCTCTGCAAAATAAGACTGTGTAAGCTTAAATTGGTCACAGCTCAATTTGGATGATCGTTCCATTCTGGTCTTTCAGCTACAAGGTTTACAGCTCACTCCAAGACCTTACTTAAGCCTGGCTATCTGAAGGGGAATTAGGGATGGACAATAAATGCTTGCCTTGCCAGCAATGCCCCCATGCCAAAAAATAGATATTTTCCTTGCTCTGCCCTATCCAAATTGCCGGGCTGACCATGTACTCCTATTACCAAATCACACCTCATTCTCCTCATACTCTCCTAGCATGCTGCCCTCCATTGAGCCACCTCACCTTGTTCCACCTCCTCACCGCCTTTAAAATTGTCACTGTCTGTAAAGATAAGTGTTGAATGTGTTAGCGGACCCCAGTATTAGATACTATAGGGTACTCTGCTCTAGATAGGGGGCCACCTGACCTGGGAGTTGAAGTTCAGATAGCACATGTTGGGGTCTGTCTTGATAGAATTCGGTTACTGCAGATATGTGTTTGTGTTAGGAAACTGTGTTATCAATAAAGTTAGCTCAGCTACAATGTCAACGGCCTGTGTGCATCATTGAAACTAAAAACAAGCCATGGTGTCAGAAGTAAACTAAACACACAGTGGAGATTCTGAAACCACCAACAGAGCTCAGTTTGGAGGGAAATCTCGCCGAAAACTGGAGGAGGTTCCAGCAGCAATTCAAGCTGTACCTCACAGCGACAGGCAGTGATTTAAAAGACCCTCAGGTACAGTCTTCCATCTTTCTTCATATAGCAGGGGAAGCAGCCCTCGAAGTCTATAACACATTCACGTTTGAAAGTGATGAGAAATGAAATAACTTGAAAGAAATAATGGAAAAATTTCTAAGCCTACTGTAGCCCTAAGAAAAACATCACGTATGAAAGATAGCAATTTTTTATATGCACGCAAGGCAGTGACAACATTAGTCATTATGTAACTGAGATGAGGAAACAAGCTAAATCGTGTGAATTTGGAGAGCTTGAAGAATCACTCATCCAAGGTAGAATAATTTACGAGATCGCAAATGACACTGAGAGAAAGACTTCTGAGAGAAGTTGATCTCACACTGGAGAAAGCAATAAGTATCTGTAGAGCGGCAGAGACAATGAAACGCCAGATTAAACAGCTGACAAAAGATGATAAGCCACACACGGTCAAGCAGCTAGATGCAGTTAAACAGAAACAGCCCCTGGAAAGAACAAATAGACAGTCTGAACATAAAAAGAGCAAAACTGCATTTAAAACATTTCAATGCAGCTGATGCAGAACAGAGCATTTACCTATGGAAAGCAGTGTAAGAACTGTGATAAACTAAATCACTTTGCTAAGCTGTGTAAATCGAAGAAAGTGCACACAACTGACACAGACACTGAAACTGAACTGTTTGTTGGTGCAGTAACAACAAATTCCAAAGAAGACGAATGGAAGATTGATTTAAAAATTGCTAACATGATGGTGAATTTCAAGCTTGACACAGGTGCACAAGAAAGTGTCATTCCCATAAGCCTGTATTGTAACGTAAGCAAAGAAAAACAGCTAACTAAAACAAACATGAAGCTGTCTACTTATACAAGTGACTAAATTGCAGTAGAAGGCAAGTGCACACTGAAAGTGAACTACAAAAAACAGTCTCAAGCACTTCCATTCATAATGGTGAAAACTGATGCAAAACCCATTCTTGGAATCAAAACTTGTAAAAATCTGAAGCTAATCAAGAGAATAATGATTGTCACCACTGATGACACCCTGAGCGAGTATAAAGATGTGTTCCAGGGGATTGGCTACCTAAAAGGAGAACACAACATCAAGATTGACGAAACTGTGACATCCAAAATACACCCACCCAGGAAAATAACAGTAATGCTGAGAGACCGACTGAAAGCAGAGTTGGACAGAATGGAAAAACTTCACATCATCAAGAAAATTGAAGAACCGACAAAGTGGGTTAGTCCAATTGTAATTGCAGAAAAATCAGATGGGAATCTGCGAGTCTGCCTGGATCCCAGAGAACTAAACCAGGCACTACAAAGAGAGCATTACCAGCTGCCCACAGTTGAAGAGATCATGTGTAAGCTAGCTGATGCTAAATACTATTCAGTCTTGGATGCGAATTCAGGCTTCTGGCAGGTCAAGCTGGATGAAGGCAGCTCCTATCTCTGTACCTTCAACACACCATACGGGCGATACAGGTTTTTAGGCTTGCCTTTTGGTACTTTTGGTAATAATTCAGCTCTGGAGATGTTCCACAAAACAGTGAAGCAACTATTTGAAGGGTTAGAGGGTATGGAAACATATATCAATGATGTACTGGTCTGGGGAGCTTCACAAGAAGAACACGACTGCAAACTGAGGCAGGTGCTAGCCGGAGCTAGAGAAAAGAACCTCAAGTTGAAGAAGGAAAAACGCAACTTAGTTCTTCATGAAATCAAATACTTGGGACATGTGCTAACAAGTGAAGGACTGAAGCCGGACCCGAGTAAAATCGAAGAAGTCATGAACATGCCGCCCTCAGAATGTAAGAAAGACCTGGAGAAGTTTTTGGGAATGGTGATCTATCTTGGGAAATTCATTCCGAACATGTCAGATCTGACAGCACCTCTCAGAGAACTTCTGCAAAATGACGTGGAATGGCACAGGGAACAAAATCACCAGGAAGCTTTGAACAGTCTGAAGAAAACACTGACCCAGGCACCAGTGTTAAAGCATTACGATGTCAGTCAGCCGGTAAAGATCTCAGTGGCGCTTCAAAGACTGGCCTGGGAGCTGTCCTCTTGCAAAATGAGGCACCAGTGGCATACGCTTCTAAGGCAATGACTAAAACACAGAAGCAGTATGTCCAAATGGAAAAAAAAATGCTAGCAATTGTGTTTGGCCACCAGTTTGTCTATGGCAGAGACGTGGAGGCAGAGTCTGATCATAAGCCTTTGGAAGCTATACTTAAAAAGCCCCTGAACTGTGCATCACCAAGAATCCAAATGCGCCTGCAGAGACCAGGTCAGAGTTAAATATAAACCGAGCAAGGGAATGTACACCGAAGACACTCAGTCACGTGCATACCTACCCATCATGGAGGAAGAGGATAAAGAAATGGAAGCACATGTTCCCATGCTGACAAAGAACTTACCTGTGACTGTAACCAAACTGGATGAGATCAGGGAAGCGACCAAGAACAACGCCACCCTGAGAAAACTGCAGTAAATTGTGCAAACTGGCTGGCCCACACAGCTCCTTCTGCTGTACAAGAGCACTGGAACTTTCGTGACAAACTTCATGTACCAGAAGGAATACTTTTCAAGGGAGAGAAGATCATAATTCCTGCGACACTGAGGAAAGAAATGCTACAGCGCATACACGAAAGTCACCTTAGCATAGCAACATGCAGGAGAAGAGCTCGAGATGTAATGGATTGGCCTGAAAGGGGAGAACAAATTGGGGAAATGGCGAATGCATGTGCAGTGTGCCAAAAGTACAGTAAGTCACAACAAAAAAAACACTTCAACAACACACTGTTCCAGAGAAGCCCTTGCAGAAAATTGGAGTGGCCTTGTTCACATTTGACAACAGTGAGTACCTACTAGCAGTAGATTATTACTCAAAGTTTTTTGAGTCTGTGTTGCTGAGAAATGGTAGTAAGAGCATCACTGTAATAAATATTTTAAATCAGTTTTTGCTCACCACAGCATATCTGAAGTGCTCATCTCAGATAACGGTCCATAATTCTCAGGGACTGAGTTTCATAAATTTGCACAGGATTGGGAGTTTTGCCACACTGCGTCAAGTCCCATATATCCACAATCCAATGGAATGTTGGAACGTGCTGTGCAGACCTTAAAACACCTGTTGAACAAGACAACGGCAGACAGAAGAGACCCCTACCTGCTTCTGTTGGATTTCAGGAACACTCCATTAGAGGTCATTGGATCATCAGCACAGCTCCTGATGGGGAGAAGACTAAGAACTAAGCTTCCAACTGCGCCCCAACTGTTATTTCCACAGCCAGTGAGCTACAGCGTGCAGGACCTGCTCAAACTGAGACAGCAGAAGCAGAAACAGTAGTTTGATCGAGGTGCCCAACCTCTGCCTGACCTGTACATGGGAGAGACAGTGAGGATTCAGCATGAAGAGATTTGGAATCCTGCTGTTGTCACAGGAATCACAGGAGAACCAAGGCCTTACATAGTGCAGACACCAAACGGACAACAGTACAGAAGAAACAGGAAATTCTTACGGAAAACAAATGAAATGCAACCCTGCTCTGAACCAGAAAGTGTAGCTGAAGATCAAAAACCAGAATGCACCAGTGAAGCAACAGATAACCAGACAAAGCCTGAGAGTCCTGAAATCTATCCAAGGGGTGATAGTGACACAGAGCTGAAGAAGGCTCCTTGTCCTTCAAAATCACCTCTGTCACCATTCAGAATATCCAGTGGAAGAATTGTGAAAATTCACAGAGATACAGAGATGAGTAAAAGACAAAACAGACTGATCGAAACAGATTGAGAAAGAATCGAGAATATGAGACTTTGTGTACTTGAGATATATAAAAGTTTTTTTTTCAAAAAGGGAAATATGATAATAATTGATTGTGGCAGTGGACTCCAGTATTATATACTATACAATACTATGTACTAGATAGGGGGTCACCTGACATGGGGTTGAAGGTCAGCTAGCACATGTTGGAACCTGTCTTCATGGAGTTCAGTTACTGCACATAAGCATTTATGTTAGGAAAATGTGTTATCACTAAAGTTAGCTCAGCTACAATGGCCTGTGCACATCATTGAAACAAAAAACAAGACATTGTCTAACAACCTCCAGCCCCCTTCTTTGTCACTAAGCCATTTACCCCCACCCAAAGCAACACCATCCCCCACAACCCCACCAACCATGCGCTCTCTCCTCAGGCATTGGCTCCCTTTCATCACAAAACATAATCTAGAGATGCGATAGAAAATATTGTGAAATAACAAAAAGTCGTTCAGTTGTCCTTTTATGATCTGCATAATAATCTGTAATTAGGGGGAAGGATATTTAAATAAACAATGGCTATCTAATTGAATTGTCTCCTTTTATATTTTTTAAGTGTCAATTGTTATGTTTATTGAGTAATTCTAATATTAAGTTGCCCCAACACAAAGAAACTTTGACACTATTTGACAAAGTCAGTTTTTTCCTATAGTTAAGAATGGTACACAATTTTTGTACCAAATATTGAAAATGACAACATGGCACAAATTTTCATCAAAGCAGAGCAATTATGTAATACAACTTTGGATATCACATTAGTAACTTGTATATGTGCTTAATTGTTTATGCACACTCCTGTTATGAATAAATATTGAATCATGCATTAAGCTACTATTACATAATAGTTTCTACTTGCGCCAAAATTCCATAGCACCATGAGGTTGTTCTAAATCATACACAATGGGATAAAAAATATGTCCAGTTATTTGTAATATTAATAGCAGCACTTTAACAGTTAAGTGATCTTTTCTAGACTGTTTTTCTTTCAAAATAATAAACGTAGGTCACACAAGAACATGGAAACTGCATAGTATTTTCAACAACATAAGCAATGTTTTGCTCTTTTGATTTTGCTGCATTGTGTGATGCGCTTTTCGACTTTTAAGATTTGGATAAAACAGTTAATTTTATAATTATTAATTATGATGAAGATACTGAGAAGAAAAATCTGAACAATATTTTTAAATGAAACCAAGCATGTACATTTTTCAAAATACATCAAATGGCCTTTTATTTGAACTTTATTTGAACTTGAGATAATAAAATGTTTGAACAATGAGTTCTAATGTGATGCAAGATTCTTTCTGTTTCTGTTTATAGCACACATAAGAGAAACTTTGGGCAGGATTTTCCCACAGGCTTCAGGATCCCCACATCCAGACCAAATGCGGGTCCTAAACCTGCACTTGCTGGAAGCCAGACCAGCAGAGCTATTATCCCAGAGTTAGCTTCCTAATTGGCAGCCTCCAAGCTTATCACCCAATTAAGGATGATAGGCAGGTTCCGGATGATGGGCAAGTTCCCGATGCTGCCAGCCCAATCAGAAGGCTGACAGCTCTGAAGACTCAAGTCGCACTCAAAGTCGAGGGTCCTTCCATAAATGTACACATCAGGGTCTGCAGATGCCATTCGACCCTAACTGTGATTTTTGACTCCATTCATATTTATGCAGCTTTTCCACAGGTGAATGTCTTTCAAAAGAGGTTTGGAAGCAGAAGAGGCAATTAAAGGTAAGTTTTTTACTTTCCTTTTGTGGGGTTGAGGGAAGCAAGAGTGCTTCCCTGGATTTCACAAGAGAAGTTTAGGTGTCTCCTGTTTTGGATTTCCCCTTTCCCTACCATATGGCACCTCATGAAGCTCCCCAAGAACTCTTGTTCTCTTATTTACCAGACCCTTTGCAGCCTTCCGGACTTAACATCGAATTCAACAATTTCAGATCATGAACTCTCTCCTCCATCCCCACCCCCTTTCCGATTCCCCTTTTTCCAATAATTTATATATTTTTTTATATATTTTTCTTTTCCCACCTATTTCTATTATTTTTAAATATATTTCCATTCATTGTTTTATCTCCATCTTTTAGCCCATTTCGATCCCTTCCCCCTACCCCACCCCCACTAGGGCTATCTGTCACTTGCTCGTCCTGCTTTCTACCCTTAATGTCACCATTAGCACATTCCATAGATAATATCACCACCGTCAACGCCCCTTTGTCCTTTTGTCTATGACATCTTTGGCAATCTCTTCTTTGCCTCCACCTATCACTGGCCCTCTATCCAGCTCTACCTGTCCCACCCCCCTCAACCAGCTTATATTTCATCTCATTTATATTTTTCCTTAGTTCTGATGAAGAGTCATACGGACTCGAAACGTTAACTGTATTCGTCTCCACAGATGCTGTCAGACCTGCTGAGTTTTTCCAGCTATTTTTGTTTTTGTTTCAGATTTCCAGCATCCACAGTATTTTGCTTTTATCATATAGCTGATTTTCCATTGAGCAGCAACCTCTTCCAATCTACTTCTGGATGGGGCAGGGAGGTAGGGTGATCAGCTGGTGACGTGTTAATGAGGCCGAGGGATCAAAATTCCCATAGTTTGGTTCTGTGTGAACTGGCGATAAATTAGTTTGTCAGCAGTTTCCTGCTGGAAACCTGCTGTGAGTTAAAATGCAACATGATATATTAACTTGTGATTTTACCACATGTGGCATTCCCATGAAGCAACCCCAAATCAATGGAAAGTAGCAAGGAACATTGAGCATGAAATTCAATAAGGCTTGAAAATGGGTACTTTAATAGCGATGTACGATTAACCCACGCCCATTGCATGCAGACTTTGTGCTGCCTAATCACTTAAATTATTGTTTTGTGCAGTCAGCATGAAGTGTGTTGCTGAGTGGATACACTCCTGAGCAGAGGGTACCAAATCATGAGAGATGAGCACCACTTAAAGTTAGTCTGCACCACGTAAAGACAACCTTTACCTCATCAAGGAAAGTTCCATTCCAACAGCAAATGCTGAAGATGGTTGCAGAAGAAAGTGTAAGCAAGAAGAATACTGAATAATGGCAAAACATAAGCTCCACGGGAGGTTTCTGTTTCCCTAAGCTCACCTTAGGACCTGCATTACAGTAAAAGAGTACTGCCTCTATCAGCCACTATCCTAGAATATGTCACACGTGGCCACAGAAAACGAGATCCAAGGTTTTTCGACATTGCACTGGGTACCTTGCTCAAGAAGGTGCAGAGTAGGAATGTCATCTATTTGCAAGAGACCAGGAGGTCCTCCAAACAAACCTCAGAAGACAGGGAGAGTAGATAGTTGTGGCAGCCAATGCCAGAAATATAGACCCAAGGATCTCAATGCAGTGCTGAAAGAAGTTCAGTGAACTCACATGAGTCATCAATGTCAGTAAATGCATCATCAAATGCCATATCTCACCAACTCCCCACTAATCTCACATGAGGTTCAATGCACCACATTACCATCATTCACCAATCATCAATCCCCATAAATCAAGATCTAAATGTAATATTCATATCTCTCACCTCACCTTCACACTCTTAGCACTGCTGCAAGCCTCACACCCATATCTCTCAGTTTGCACACACTGTCAGCTATTCAACTATGACAACCAGATCACCCAAACACATTGCACCACACTCACTGGCACACTTTCCTCTGTCTTACAGAACAAGGTGACACACAGCCACAGGCAGAGGAACTAACAGGCATGGGACAATCACGTCTGCATATAAAATGGATTATACAATTGTCGTCATCATCATTGGAGAGATATCCTCATGTGTAATCCTTTTTCTCACACCCCACTTCAAAATTATGAGGGGTCTTGACAGAGTAAATAGGGTAAAATTGTTCCCATTGGTGGAAGAATTTGTTAAAAGTTCATTCATGGTATGTGGGCATCGCTGGCTAGGCCAGCATTTATTGCACATCCCCAATTGCCCATGTTCAGAGAGCATTTAAGAGCCAACCACATTGCTGTGGGTCTGGAGTCACATGTAGGCCAGACCAGCTAAGGGCGGCAGATTTCCTTCCCTAAAGGACATTAGTCCAAGAACAAGAACAAGGAGGCTCAGATTTAAGGTAGTTGGCAAAAGAAGCAATGACAACATGAAGAAAAGCATGTTCATGCAGCAAGTGGTTAGGATCTGGAATGTACTGTCTGAGTGTGTGGTGTAGGCAGGTTCAATAGAGGCATTCTAGAGGGAATTGGGTTATTATCTGAAAAGGAAGAATGTGTAGGGCCTACAGGGAGAAGGCGGTCGACTGGTGCTCGGTGAATTGCACCTTCGGAGAGCCAGACACAAAGGGCTGAATTGCCTGCTTCTGTGCTGTAACCATTTTGTGATTCTGTGATTTTTCCCCTCATCCCACAATCTCTCCTGATTTACAAGCTTCAAATGGGTGTAGGCATGCACCTCTTGATTTCCTCCCTTTTTCTCACCACAACCCCACCTTGTGCCTTTATCCTTTCAGATACCCAGGAACTGACATAGCCAGGCAGTGAAACAAGTGGAAGAGCAGGAAGATAGTGAAGAAGAAGAAACACCATCACTCTATGTTACACTCACAGATATCAGCTCAAATACCGACATTGTGCACACTTTAGAGTGTAGCCTGGAGTCAGGATCTGCACATGGCAAGACACTGGACTTGAATAGTCTGCAGCCAATGCAGGGGGAGAGGGTAGTGCAGAAGACTCACATTGGGACTTTGATGAGGCAGCCGACAGAAAAAGTTGATGGGTGTGCACTGTGGGGGCGGTAGCTTAGTGGTAATATTGCTGTACTTGTAATCCAGTTGCCTGGACTAATGTTCTGGCGACATGAGTTCAAATCCCATCGTGGCAACTGGAGGAAACTTAAATTCAATTCATCAATAAATCTGGAATAAGATAGTCTCAATGATGGTGACCATGAAACCACTGGATTGTCATAAAAAACCATCTGGTCCCTTGAAACGGCCTAGCCAGCTACTCAGTTTTATCAAACTGTAGAAAAGTCAGATAAGGTTGGAAGTGGTGGATAACTGCATTAGCAGATGAGCAGAACTCATTGCAGCATTTGATGGCCATGCCTCAGCTTCCATTGCTGCACAAGTGGAAGCCAACAAAGTCTGGTCGCTATGTAGAAGTTCAGAGTGCCACAATCATAGCTGCAAATACTAGTGTGCAAATGTGATTGCGGGGTCTTCCAGCAGTCCAAGAATCTATCATCCAGCACATTGTTAGGATTGTGAGCCGCCATCCTGTTGGAGTGGCAATGGCATCCTCTCTGAGAATGAGAACATTTGTCCTCCCACCACTGCCACTGTGTCAATGCCCTTGCTGTTGCTTATCAGCTATCCAGCCCAGAGTGCTAAGCCTACATTGCCTCCGTCACCTCCCTTACGCAACAGTGGATGACCAGATGGGAGATGTTGCAAATATCGCCTGCTCCAGCCTGGAAGTAGCCAGATGCATAAAACTTTCTGGCCACAGTCACCTTTGCAGCCACTTGCAATGCCAACCTCGCACAGCTACAAAGCTGTGATTTGGGCTGCAAAAATTTCAGCAGATTTCGGTGAAGCACCTCCTTGATGAAGCAGCACTCTCTACTGTGTGGTTCATCACTGAGGTTGAGATAGGAGAATTGCTTCCCTAAGGATTCTGGGCAGACATGACCACCTGCTGAAAACCCTTCTCCCCTTCCTCATGCTCCCCCTTCAAGCTGCTTCCCTCCCTCTGTGTCGCCTCCCTGTCATTCTGCAGGCAAAGAAGGAGAATAAATCATTTTTTAATATATTTGGGCGTCACTGGCTAGGCCAGCATTTACTCCCCATCCCAATTGGCCTTGAGAAAGTGGTGGTGAGCCACCTTCTTGAACCACTGCAGTCCATCTGGTGTTGGTACATGCACCCATGTATGGGAGCAATGCTCTTTTTGGAACTTGAAGAGCCAAGGCCTTCAGTATGGGCCACACCACTCCCTGAAGACATCAGCAGCTTTAAGCAGTAGTACTGTGGTAAAGTGGAGTGCTATGTACCTTTAAGAGAATGTAGTTAATTGCCCACGTGATTGCATCGACCAATCGCTGTACGGTGCGGGCTACTTTGGTAACTGTAAGTCTAGAGCTGGAGGTGATTGAAGAAGCACACATTGTGTTAGTGCTCTGTTCTTAGTTCCAGTAAACCACCAGTGTTTGTTCAGTCAATTGGTCCCTCTGCCTCCATTGTTTCAAGCACCAACTAGTGTGTAGGACAAAGCGAACCTGATAACCCAAAACATAAAATTGGCGATGAGGATAAACCGGATCAATTAACGGCAATCAAGAAAGCCGCAGTAAGCTAGCCACGTTACTTCACCACTACCTTGAAAGCTGTTTGGAAGTGCAGTCTCCTTAGTCATCGAGTATGCCCCTGTTGGGCATCTTGAACCATTCAACCCCGTTTCCGATGACTGGCTTCATTACGTCGAACACCTAACATTCTTCTTTATCATTAACGACATTGTGGGGGAGGACAAGAAGAGGGCGATTCTTTTGTCCGCATGTGGGAGCAAAACGTATGGGCTGATCTGCAGTCTCACGTCACCTCACGCCCCCAATACGGAGACTTCGATGAGTAAATATTGTAAAAAAATCACCTGAAGCCAAAGCCCTCAGTCACTATGCAGCGTTTTAAATTCATTCCAAGGAATAGGCTTTCAGGAGAGACAATCGCTGGCTATGTAGCTGCTTTAAAGGAATTAGTGGAATATTGTGAGTTCGGAACTTTAATTAATGACATGTTGAGAGACCGGTTGATATGTGGAATCGGGGACGATGCTATTCAAAAGTGATTGCTGTCTGAAACTAATCTAGACTTCAGTAAGGCATTAGAATTGGCAACAGCCATGGAAAGCGCTGTTAGAGACTTGGAGGCAATAAAAGATACACAAAATGGCGCCGTACATCTTGTAGGGCGAGGAGGACCGGTGACAAAAGGTACGAAAATGTTGGACTCCGCTGAAAGACAGGTAATGCCCCCTATGTACAGACCATTGAAGAACAACAGTGGTACAGTGAAAACCCACGACATTAATGAGAAAAATGCAGCCAGGCAGCCTGCAGGCGATCGACAGTTCAGAAATGTCAAATTCTTTTTCTGCCACCGCAATGGTCACATAATGTGGCACTGTCAAGATAGCCTGAGACAGCATTTTAAAAACAAAGGTAGAAATCACGAAACCTGTCATGTTAGAGAACCAAAGGAAGCAGAACCTGACATCTATTCATTTCACAACTGAAAGTGGGTAGAGCTGAGCCAATCCAGGTAGTCATTGGAGTCAATGAACAACCCATGAAGATGGAGGTCGATACTGGGGCATCAATGTCTGTCATAGGAGAACACACATTCAGACACTTGAATAAAGGAGTCCATCCTTTAAGTTTGGAAGAATCGGACACTAAATTAAAAACATATATGGGCAAAGAAATAAGAGTGAAAGGGATATGTCAAGTCCTGGTGCAGTATGGGGACCAGTCTGCAAATCTACCCGTTATAGTAGTAGTTGGGGCAGGCCCCAGTTTAATTAGTCGCAACTGGCTCAGAAAGATTAAACTGCAAAGGGCCGAGATTTATCAAATCAGAACGAGAAACTTGCAAGAATTGTTATAAAAGTATGCTCCCATTTTCAGTGACGAGCTAGGAAGGATTCATGGGCTACAAGCCAAAATCCACGTAGACCCTAATGCAACCCCCAAATTTATCAGAGCCAGACCATTCCCTAAAGTCCTATGGGTCAAGGTCGAGACCGAGATAAACAGGCTGGAAAAGTTGGGTATCTTACAACCGGTGCAATTCCCCAAGTGGGCGGCACCCATAGTACTTGTACTGAAGCCAGACCATAGTGTTCACTTATGCAGTGACTATAAGTAAACTGTATAGACTATAAGTAACAAACTTGATAGACACCCGATACCAAAGATTGATGAATTATGTTCGAAACTGGCAGGGGCCATCACATATTTAAAACTCGACACGAGCCACGCCTATCAGCAGGTAGAGTTAGAAGAAGGCTCTAGAGAATTTGTGACGATCAATATGCATCGAGGATTGTATCAATATACTCAACTATCCTTTGGGGTCACATTGGCGTGTGCTATTTTCCAGTAGACCATGGAAAATCTGCTTCAAGGACTGCCCCATGTCATTGTTTATCTGGATGATGTCTTAGTCACTGGACCAACTCACGAAGAACACTTAGTTAATTTGGAGGAGGTACTTGAATGCTTCTCACAAGTCGGGGTACGCTTGAAATGAGAAAAATGCCTTTTCCAAGCCAAAGAGGTAGTTTACTTAGGCCATAAGGTCAACATGCAGGGCCGGCAACCCGTGGAAGAAAAAGTCAAGGCTATTCGCGAGGCACCTGCACCAAGAATCTAAAGGCCTTCTTAGGCATGTTAAACTACTATGGCCGGTTCCTCCCAAATCTATCAACCATACTGGCTCCTTTATACGCATTGCTTAAGAATAAATGGATTTGGCAAGCTCCGCACCTGGATGCGTTTCTGAAGGTAAAGCAATTGTTAAGATCGTCGGCCCTACTGGTCCACTTTGACCAAAGAAAGAATTGATTTTAACTTACAACGCACCCCCTTATGGAATAGAGGCTGTACTTTCACATCAGATGGTGGATGGCTCCGAACGACCCATTGGTTATACACCTTGCACGCTCAGTGCTGCAGAGCGACGATATTCTCAAATTGGAAAGGAGAGCTTGTCTGTTGTATTTTGTGTTCGGAAATTACATCAGTACCTCCGCGGTCACCATTTTCACTTTATATCCGACCGCAAGCCTCTGCTGGGATTATTTGGAGAGGATAAGGAGCTTCCCCATTCACAACTGCTCACATCCAGAGGTGGTCACTGATGTTGGCTGCTTACGAGTACACTTCTATTTACCGATTGGGAAGGTAGATCGCGCGTGCTAACGCCCTGAGCCGCCTCCCCTTGCCAGATAACAACGTGAGTGTTCCAATTCCCCAGGAACTTGTCTTACTACTAAATTTTTTGGTTTCCTCCCCTGTCCAGGCCAAACAAATCCGTGAGTGGACAAGCCGAGATCCACTTTTATCCCATGTCAGGAGCAGGTCTTGAATGGATGGCCAGGCCAGCCAAAACCTGATGACACGAAGCCCTGTTTCAATCGCAGATATGAGCTCAACTGCCAGGACGGCATATTGCTCTGGGGAGCAAGGGTTATCATGCCCCCGAGAGGGTGAAAGCCATTACTCGCCGAATTACATAGCACTCACCCTGGGCTTAGCAGGATGAAGATGCTTATGCGCAGCTACTTGTGATGGTCAGGTATAGATGCGGACATCGAAACCCTAGTCAAAAGTTGTCTTCAATGCCAGCAGGTACAAAAGCTACCCCCCTTAGCTCTATTGCACCCTTGGGAATGTCCGGGGCGGCCATGAGTGCGCCTCCACATCAACTACGTGGGGCTCTTCTTGGGCACGATGGTTGTTTTACTAATAGATGCCCACTCCAAGTGGATGGATGTCTACGAAGTCCGGTCATCCACGTCTACTGCCACGATAGACGATTTGCGACAGAGTTTTGCAGTGCATGGGTTACCAGAGGTGCTCGTGTCAGATAACAGGACCACATTTATAAGCGGGGAGTTCCACAGGTTTACAACCCTCAACAGAATAACTCATATCAAAAGCTCGCCTTACCACCCTGCCTTTAATGGTTTGGCTGAGCGGCCGGTCCAAACTTTTAAGTCCGGAATGAAGAAGCTGGGCGGGGATTCCACCAGCACCAGGTTGTCACAGTTCCTGTTCGCATACCGGACAAAGTCACACACGACCATCGGTATTGCCCCCGCTGAATTACTAATGAAGATATATTCCCGCACCCGTCTAACTCTTATCAGTTCGACTTTAGTGGGGAGGATGGAGAGAAGCCAAGAGGCCCAGAAAGCTAGACATGATGGCCAAAATCATGAAAAAAATTTCATGGTGGGAGACACAGTTCTCACGAAGAACTTTGGAGATGGGCCCGATTGGCTATTAGGTGAAGAGAGTGCCATGACAGGACCTCTCTCCAACAATGTGTCGGTAAATGGCTGAATAATTAGATGACACGTGGATCATCTCCAGAGAAGAGGGACAGTCCCACCAGAAGGAATGCAGTCATAATTTGCACTTGAGTCTGCATCGCACGTGGAAGAAATGTCACATAATTTGGAAGCACCACTGGGGCCTGTTGGACCCGAGAGGGTCGACGACACAAACTTGCCCACTTCCACCGAAGAGCCTGGTGGACAGGTGACCCCTGAGAAGGGGGTCTCAGAAAGCCAGCCGAGGTTGTTGAGCTAGGACGCTCGACACGTCCAAGGAAGCCTCCTGACAGACTTGATTTGTTATTCATGTAAATAATTGAGATGTTGCGAAGCTTGTCAGTTGTACTTTCAAGTAAAGGGGGAGGGATGTGGTAAAGTGGAGTGCTATGTAGCTTTAAGAGAATGTAGTTAATTGCTCATGTGACTGTATTGACCAATCGCCATAAAGCACGGGCTACTTTGGTAACTGTAAGTCTAGAGCTGGAGGTGATTGAAGAAGCACATATGGTGTTAGTGCTCTGCTCTTAGTTCCAATAAACCAGCAGTGTTTGTTCAATCGGTCTCTCTGCCTATATTGTTTCAAGCACCAACTAGTGTGTAGATATCAAGGGCGCAGCAGGCATTCGCAGAACAAAGCGAACCCGATAACCCAAAACATAAAAAGTACAAACCACCAAAGGCTTCTACTAGCTCAGCAACAACCAGTAGAAATAAATAAGCAACTAACCTGAAAATAAATTGATGACCCCTTTAAATAGCACCGGTGGGCTGAATGCATGTTCAGCTGTAGAAGGTTAAGAGAGGGTAGTAACTAGAGTGTTCATGTCAAAAATTCCGCTGCTGGCATAAAATTAGTGTTACATACTGACTGAAGTCTTAAGCTGCCAATTCTGCATAGTTCCAGCGCATGCTCCCAGTGATGACACTAAGACTTTTTCCAAAATGGCATCCAGCATGGCCCACAACAGAAGTGAGTGAATGCCATACGGTGCTATTTTATTTGCAAAATGGCACCCATAACACTAAAAATATGGGTGCTGTGCAACTGAATTTTGCAGCTGTTAATTTTAAAACAACTTTTTAACTGTCTTAAAATAGAGATGACACTTCAGTAAGTGGTTTGCAGCAAGGAATGGGGAGGGCAATGCCATCAATGAAAACATGTTTTGTTCGGGTTCAAAGGAAAATCTACATCATTTTCATCATACTTTCATGAATGTGTGATGAAATTATGAGTTTTGGTATAGCAATAATACAATGAACAATGCCAGTCATGTGCTGTATCAATGCAAGATACAGCACAAATAGGACAGTTACTTTTGTTAGTATTGCATTTTTGAAGACAAAAAGACAATTATCTCGCTGTTTTGAACTAAGAATGTTTATTTATTTGTATACTAAAGCTTTGATGGGGTTTTATTCTTTTCTTTCAGGTGACAGCACTAGGTTTGAACTGATGCAATACTGTCCTTCAGGTAGCGCCATCATTCTTTATAAATACTTCTGCATTTTTAGCTTTTTTACAAAGCACTTGCAATTGATTCACATTTCAATTTGTTTTAGTCCCTGTTTATATGCTCGCAGAAGTGGGGCAGATCACTTCATTGTGCTGTACATTAATGACTGTATTTGTTACTTGTTCTAGCATAAACTGTAAAAGATGTTATTCCGTAGTTATGCCCTGTAATTTTTAAAATTATTTTCTTTTGCACAAGTGGCATTGTCAATTTCAACAGCATAGGCGCATACAAAGATCACAAAAAATAACTACTCCTGTATGACAATTCCAGGTAATGATCACACCTTGCTTGAAGTGCTGCCTGTCGTCACTCCTGAACTTGCCTTTTGCTAGATTGTATCTAAGTCCCCTTGTGTTATGATTGTAGTTGAAATTTAAATAATGATCTGAAATGACACTTGTACTATTATCATATATTTGCTTCTTTTCTGGTCTGAAGAGTATGATGGTGAGTATTATAATTTTGGGTCCTGCCTTAGATGTTCTCTTGAATACAGCTGTGCTGGTAAGCACAATGAATGTCTTACATTTGGGTGTTTGCCAATGTTGCCCAATATCATATTCGATAGCATAATCCATGGGGTATATAGGTAGAACAACTTTTTGACCTAAAGTAGATTTTTGTATCTGAGTACCTCGCCAAAAGTTCTGAGGGCAGACCAACAATATATCAGTAGGATGAGCTTGAGATGCAAATCATTAAACTATCCTACATCACAACAAATAAGCATAGTGCACTATTAATGATTGGCCTCTCTTAGTTAAATCCAGTTCAATTCACCTTTATGTAATAATTCAAAAGAATGAACACATCACCTTTCCACAAATCATTAAATCATCGAATGCTGCTGTATGCATGCAGTAGACCTACCCAATTAATCCCACTCTCATGCTCTTTCCCAGAACTCTGTAATCTTTTTCTTCAAGTATTTGCCTACTTGTCTTTTGAATTTTACCATTGAATCTTCCACCACCCTTTCAGGTAGTCCACTCCAGATCACAACAATTATCTGTGCAATTTCCTTTCCTTATATTGCCACTAGTTCTTTTGCCAGTCAACTTAAATCTATGTCCTCTGGTTATCAACTATTCTGTCACTGGAAACAGTTTCTTCTTGTACACACTCTATCAAGACATTTCATGATTTTACACACATCAATCAAATTTCTTCTTAATCTTATCTGCTATAAGGAGAACAATCTCTCCATGTAACTGAAGTCGCTCATTACCAGAACCATTCTAGTATAACTCTTCTGCACCCTCTCCAAGGCCTTAACATCCTCCCTAAATGTGGTGCCCAGAATTGGACATCATAATTGGACATCTAGCTGGACCAGGGCCAATGTCCTCGCAGGGGTATTCATTAGTACTATGGGGGAGGGTTTAAACTAAAGTGGCAGGGGGATGGGAACCTGAGCGGGGAGACATGAGAGGAAAACAAAGATAGAAATGAAAGATAGAAAAGTAAAAAGCAAAAGTGGAAGGCAGAGGAAATAAGGTCCAGCAGCAAATAGGGTCATAGTCCAAAAAGATATGTAAAAATGTTAAGAAGACAAGTCTAAAGGCACTGTATCTGAATACATGGAGCATCTGCGGAGATAGATGAATTAACAGCGCAAATAGATTTAAGCACATACGATATGATTGCGATTACAGAGACATAGCTGCAGGGTGAACAAGACTGGGAATTTAATATCCAAGAGTGTTCGTTATTTAGGAAGGACAGGCAATAAAGAAAAGGAGATGGGGTGGCGTATTTGGTAAAGGATAACATCAGTGCAATATTGAGAAAGAGTATTGGCTCAGAAAATCAAGATATGGAATCAGCCTGGGTGGAGCTGAGAAGCAACAAGGGGCAGAACACATTAGTGGGAGTTGTCAACAGGCCTCCAGACAGTAGTGGTAAGGTGGGGGATGGCATTAAATAAGAAATTAGATATGCATGTAACAAGGGTGTTACAGTAATCATGGGTAACTTTAATCTACACATAGACTAGGCAAAACAAATTAGCAATAATACTGTGGCGGATGAATTCCTGGAGTGTGTAAAAGATGTTTTTTTAGACCAGTATGTCGAAGAACCAACTGGGGAGCAGGCTATCCTAGATTTGGAATTGTGAAGGGGTTAATTAATAATCTTGTTGTGAGGGGTCCTTTAGGGAACAGTGACCATAACATGATAGGCTTCTACATTAGGATGGAAAGTGAAGTAGTCCAATCCGAAACTAGGGTCCTAAATATAAACAAAGGAAACTACAAAGGTATGAGGGGTGAGTTGGCTATGATAGATTGGGGAACTTCATTAAAGGGCATGACGGTGGATAGGCGATGGCTAATATTTAAGGAACAAATGCAGGCATTGCAACAGTTATACATTCCTTTCTGATGCAAAGCACAACAGGAAAAGCCGCCCAACCATGGCTAACAAAAGAAATTAAGGATAGTATCAGATCCAAAGAGGAGTCATATAAAGTTGCTAGGAAAAAATAGCAAGCCCGAGAATTGGGAGCAATTAAGAATTCAGCAAAGGGAGACCAAGAGGTTGATCAAGTGTGAAAAAAGAGAGTATGAGAGTAAACTTGCAAGGAATATAAAAGCGGACTGTAAAAGCTTCTATAAGTATGTAAAAAGAAGATTAGTGAGGACAAATGTAAGCACTTTACAGTCCACAGTGGGAGAATTTATAATAGAGAACAAGGAAATGGTAGAGCAATTAAACACCTACTTTAGTTCTGTCTTCACAGAAGAAGATACAAATAACTTCCCAGAAATACAAGGGAACCAAGGGTCTAGTGAGATGGAGGAATTGAAGAAATTAGTATTAGTAAAAAATAGTGCTGGAGAAAGTCAATAAATTCCCACGGCCTGATAATCTTCATCTCAGGGTACTAAAGAAGGTGGCCATGGAAATAGTGGATGCGTGGTTGTCATCTTCCAAAATTCTGTAGATTCTGGAACAGTCCCAGCAGATTGGAGGGTGGCAAATGCAGCCCCACTATTTAAAAAGGAGGGAGGGAGAAAACAGGGAATTACAGACCAGTTAACCTAACATCAGTAGTACGGAAAATGCGAGAATCTATTATAAAGCATGTAATAACAGGACACTGAGAAAATGTCAACAGGATTAGACAAAGTCAACATGGATTTATGAAAGGGAAATCAGGTTTGACAAACCTACTGGAGTTTTTGGAGGATGTAACTAGTAGAATAGATAAGGGAGAACCAGTGGATGTGGTGTATTTGAAATTTCAGAAAGCTTTTGGTAAAGTCCCACGTAAGGGGTTAGTGTGCAAAATTAAAGCACATGAGATTGGGGGTAATATATTGACATGGATTGAGAATTGGTTAGCAGACAAGAAACAGAGAGTAGGAATAAATGGGTCTTTTTTGGAAGGGCAGGCAGTGACTAGTAGAGCATCGCAGGGATCAATGCTTGCGCCCCGGCTATTTACCATATATGTCAATGATTTGGATGAGGGAACCAAATGTAATATTTCCAAGTTTGCTGATGACACAAAACTAGGTGGAAATGTGAGTGGTAAGGCGGATGTAAACAGGCTTCAAGATGATTTAGACAAGATGAGTGAGTGGGCAAATACATGGCAGATGCAGTATAATGTAGATAAGTGTGAAGTTATCCACTTCGATAGGAAAAACAAAATGGCAGAGTATTATTTAAATGGTGATAGATTGGGAAATTATGTTGTACAAAGGGACCTGGGTACCCTTGTACACCAGTCACTGAAAGCAAGCATGCAGGTGCAGCAAGCAGTTAGGAAGGCAAATTGCAAGAGGATTTGAGTACAGGAGCAAGGATGTCTTACTGTAGCTGTACAGGGCCTTGGTGAGACCACACCTGGAGTATTGTGTGTGGTTTTGGCCTCCTTACCTAAGAAAGGTATACTTGAGATTGAGGGAGTGCAGCAAAAGTTCACCAGACTGATTCCTGGGATGGAAGGATTGTTGCATGAGGAGAGATTGGGTCAACTCGGCCTGTATTCACTGGAGTTTAAAAGAATGAGAGGGGATCTCATTAATATATATAAAATTCTGACAGGGCTGGACAGACTGGATGCAGGGATGATGTTTCCTCTGGCTGGGGTGTCTAGAACAAGTGGTCACAGTCTCAGGATATGGGCTAGACCATTTAGGACTGAGATGAGGAGAAATTTCTTCAGTCATAGGGTGGTGAACCTGTGGAATTCTCTACCGCAGAGGGCTATGGAGGCCATGTCACTGAATATATTTAAGAAGGAAATAGATAGCTTTTGAAACATTAAAGGCGGCAAACTGTAGGGGTGGGGGGAGGGGAGCGGGAGTGTGGCATTGAGATAGAGGATCCGCCAGGATCATATTGAATGGTGGAGCAGGCTCAAGGAGCCGAATGGCCTACCCCTGCTCCTATTTTTTATTTCTACACCCCAGCTGAGGGCCTAACTAGTGATTTATAAAGATTTAACATAACCTGCTTGCATTTGTACTCTATTCCTCTAAATATAAAGGCAAGGATTCCATATGCTTTCTTAACAGCTTCTTCAATTTGCCCTGCCACCTTCAAAGATTTGTTTACGTGCACCCTCAGGTCCTTTTGAATCCCCTTAGTTCATATTTCCTCTCGTTTTTCTTCTTACCAAAGCATATCACTTCATACTCCTCTGCATGAAATTTCATATGCCACGTGTGTGCATTTCACCAGTCTGACGACATCCTCCTAAGTCTGTTACTATTTGCCTCATCGTTTACCATGTTTCTGAGTATAATCTGCAGACTTTGAAATTATGCCCTGTATACTTAAGTCCATGTCATTAATACATATCAAAAAGAGCTGCGGTCCTAAAACCACTCCCTGGGGAAACACAGTTGTATACCTTCCTACAGTCTGAAAAACAATTATTCACCCACTACTCTCTACTTTCAGTCTATTAGCCAATTTTGTCTCTATGTAGTATGAACATGCAAACATATGAATTAGGAGCAGGAGTAGGCCATTTGGCCCCTCGAGTCTGCTCTGCATTTCAATAAGACCATGCCTGATCTGGTGGTGGCCTCAATCCACTTTCCTTCCTCCCCCCTATTCCCTTTGACTCCCCTGTCATGTAGTCTTAAAAATATTCAATGATCCTGCCTCCATCACTCTCTGTGGAAGAGAATTCAACAGGCTCACTCTGAGAGAAAAAAAGTTGTCCTCATCTCTGTCTTAAATGGAGCACCCCTTACTTTTAAACTGTGTCCCCTAGTTCTAGTCTCTCCCACTAAGGGAAACATTCTTTCAGCGTCCACCCTGGCAAGTCTCCGCAGGATCTTATATGTTTCAATAAGATCATCTCTCATTCTTCTAAACTCCAATGGATATAAGCCCAACCCTGCCCAATCTTTCACCATAGGATAACCCCCACTTTCCAGGAATCAGTTGAGTGAACCTTCTCTGAACTGCTTCTAATGCAATTATGTCCTTATGTCCTTTCTGAAATAAGGAGGCCAAAACTGTACACTGTACACTAGATGCAGTCTCACCAAAACCTACACAACTGTAGCAAAACATCTTTTATCTCCCATCCCCTTGCAAAAAACTACAACATTCCACTTGTTTTCCTAATCATTTGCTGCACCTGCATACTAACTTTTTGTGATTCATGTACCAGGACACTCAGATCCCTCTGTACCTCAGGCCTCAGGGTTTTGTAATCTTTCTCAATTTAAATAATATGCTGCTTTTTTATTTTTCCTGCATAGTGGACAAATTCACATTTTCCCACATTGTACTCCATCTGCCAAATTTTTGCCCACCTTATCTATATCCCTTTGCAGACTCCTTATGCCGTCTTCACAACTTACATTCCTGTCTATCTCTGTGTCGTCAGCAAATTTAGCAGTCATACATTTGATCCCATTATCCAAGTCATTAATATAGATTGTAAATAGTTGAAGCTCCAGCACTGATCCCTGTGGCACTCCACTCATTATATCTTGCTAACCTGAAAATTACCCATTTATGCCTACTCTCTCTGTTTTTACTTAGTTAACCAATCCTCTATCTGTGAAAATATGTTACCCCCTACACCATGAGCACTTATTTTGTGTAATAACCTTTGATGTGGCACCTTGTCAATGCCTTCTGGAAATCTAAGTACACCACATCCACAGGTTCCCCTTTATTCACATTGCTTGTTACTTCCTCAAAGAACTCTAATAAATTAGCCAAACACTATTTCCCTTTCACAAATCCATGTTGACTCTGCCTGATTGCATTGAGATTTGCTAAGTGCCCCACTATACCCTCCTTAATAATAGACTCCATCATTTTCCCTATGACAGATGTTAAGCTAACTGGCCTGTAGTTTCATGCTTTCTGTCTCCTTCCTATCTTAAATGAAGGAGTTGCATTTGCTATTTTCCAATCTGATCGGACCTTTCAAGAATTTCGGAAATTTTAGAAAATTAAAACCAATGCACCTACTATCTCAGCAGCTACTTCTTTTAAGACACTAAGATGCAGCCACTGACTCTTTAATTCCATAGGCTTTAACTTTGCTAAAAGTCTATTGTCTGATGGTTTGTGCTATGCCTTTTGAAAGTCTATATGTACATCAACTGCATAACCTCATCAATGTTCACCAATAGTTTATCAAAGAACTCAAATCAAGTTAGTCAAACACTATTTCCTTTTCACAAAACCATGCTGACTTTCATGTATTAGCCCATACTTTGCTAAATGCCAATTAATTTTGCCCCAGATTATTGTCTCTAAAGGTTTCACCACCATCCATGTTGCACTGACTGACATGTAGTTGCTGAGTTTATCCCTCTTCCCTTGTTTAAAAAGGTGTGTAACATTTGAAATCTTCAAGTCCTCTGGCACCACCTCCATACCCATGGGGGATTGGAAAATTGAGGAAGCCTCCACAAATACTGAGTCATCTTGCTTTGCAACCTTACAAGTCAAGTGAAAATTTGCCTTCACAGGTTTTACTTTGAAAACCTGACTGAGAGCGTGTGTTTCTGTCTTGGTGTTCATTTCCGTGTTCACAACTTTTGGGGCGGGTCAATGCCGGATAAGCTCTGCTGTGTGCCTGTGACCAGGGACCTCTTGATACAATATGTGTGAGAAGTTTAAGTATTATTGAGGCAAGCTTAGATTGTTTATAACTTCTTTGTATATATTTATTCTCAGAATATGGGCAATGCTGGCAAGCTCCATTTACTGCCTATTCTAATTTCTCTGAGAGGTACTAGTGGGCCTACCTATTGAATTGTTGCAGTCCCTGTGGTGATGGTGCTTCCATAATTAATGTCGATAGGGATTCGAGGATATTAACCCAGCATCACTGAAGAAATGGTGATTGATGTCTATTCAGGATGTGGTGTGAGTTGGAGAGGAATTTGGTGATAATGCTATTTTCATGATTATGTTGCTCCTGTCCTTTTCAGTGATAGAGGTCACAGGGAAGGAAATTTGTTGTAGTAATTTTGGTAAGCTGCTGCAATGCATCATGTCAATCACACTCACCATAGCCATAATGCATCAGTGATGAACTGGGTAGATATTATGGCTAGTCACAAGGACACCAATAAAGTATCTGTTCAAGATGATATCCAGCTTTTTGAATGCCCTTGAAGATGTGCCTACGCAAGTGAGTGGTGAGCATTCCATCAGATCCCTGACTTGACCTTGTACATGGGTAGAGAGGCTTTGAGGAATCAGGAAGTGTGCCACACATCACAGAATACCCAGCTTTTGTACTGCTCTTGTAGTCATGGTATTAACATGGCTATGTGCTTGTTAGCTCTGGTCAATGGCAATTCCCAAGTTGTTGGTGGGATATTCAGTTTTGGTGTGTCACTGAAGATGGGGGAAAGATGGCTGGCCTTTCTCTTGTTTGAAGTGATCATCACCTGACACTTAGGCAACACAAATTTTACCTTTTACTTATCAACCATAGTCTTGATGTTTACCAGGTCTTGCTGAATACTGGCATGGACTGCTTTATAGCATAACAGAGGAGCTATGAATAAAATTAAACACTGCAGAATTCCAGCAAAATATTCTGGCAATAGTACTGAAGACTTGTGCTGCAGAACTTGCCACGCTCCTAGCCAAGCTGTCCCAGTACAGCTACAACACTGGCATCTACCCGGCTATGTGGAAAATTGCCAGGTATGCCCTGTGAAAAAACAGCAGGACAAATCTAACCCGGTCAATTACCGCCCCATCAATTTACTCTCGATCATCAGTTAAGTAATGGAAAGGGTCATCAACAGTGCTATCAAGCTGCACTTGCTTAGCAAGAACTTGCTCACTGATGCCCAGTTTGGGTTCTGCCAGGGCCACTCAGCTCCTGACCTCATTACAGCCTTGGTTCAAACATGGACAAAAGAGCTGAACACCCGAGGTGAGGTGAGAGTGACTGTCCTTGACATCAAGGCAGCATTTGACCGAGTGTGGCATCAAGGAGCCCTAGCAAAACTGGGGTCAATGGGAATCAGGGGGAAAACTCTCCGCTAGCACAAAGGAAGATGGTTGTGGTTGTTGGATGTCAGCCATCTCAGCTCCAGGGCATCACTGCAGGAGTTCCTCAGGGTAGTGTCCTGGGCCCAACCATCTTCAGCTGCTTCATCAATAACCTTCCTTCCATCATAAGGTCAGAAGTGGGGATGTTCGCTAATGATTGCACAATGTTCAGCACCGTTCGCGACTGCCGAGATACTGAAGCAGTCCATGTCCAAATGCAGCAAGACCTGGACAATATCCAGACTTGTGCTGACAAGTGGCAAGTAACATTCACGCCACACAAGTGGCAGGCAATGACCATCTCCAACAAGAGAGAATCCAACCATTGCTCCTTGATGCTCAATGACATTATCACCATTGAATCCCCCACTATCAACATCCTGGGGATTACCATTGACCAGAAAGTGAATTGGACCAGCCAAATCAATACTGTGGCTACAAGAGCAGGTCAAAGGCTAGGAATCATGCGACGAGAATCTCACCTCCTGACTCCGCAAAGCCTGTCCACCATCTACAAGGCACAAGTCAGGAATGTGATGGAATACTCTCCACTTACCTGAATGAGTGCAGCTCCTACAACACTGAAGAAGCTGGACACCATCCAAGACAAAGCTGCCTGCTTGATTGGCACCACATCCACAAACATTCACTCCCTCTACTACCTACAAAATGCACTGCAGGAATTCACCAAGGCTCCTTAGACAGCACCTTCCAAACCCGCAACCACTACCACCTAGAAGGACAAGGGCAGCAGATAGATGGGAACACCGCCACCTGGAAGTTCCCCTCCAAGTCACTCACCATCCTGACTTGGAAATATATTGCTGTTCCTTCACTGTTGCTGGGTCAAAATCCTGGAACTCCCTTCCTAACAGCACTGTGGGTGTACTTACACCCCATGGACTGCAGCGGTTCAAGAAGGCAGCTCACCACCACCCTCTCAAGGGTAACTAGAGATGGGCGATAAATGCTGGCCAAGCCAGTGAAGCCCTTATCCCATGAATGTATTTAAAAAAAGAATTATCTGTGAAAATTCTCACTCTTGGCCTTATGATAAAGGGAATATTTTTGATGGTGGCCGCGATGAAGATTGAAGTGTTTCATGCAGTGATGTTTTAGAACTGCAAGATTGGTCCCTGGCAATCATTTCCATCTGCCTCTGTCAATATGAGTCCAATTCCTAGAAGATCTGTCCTTTCTGACCCATTGACTGAGTTGTGTTAAGGCTCATTGGTGTCATGCTCACTCCAGTGCTGTCCTGGGCAGCTACTCCAATCTATCTATCAGCATTCTGGTTTTTCATCCATGTCTGGACTTGGGCTTTGATGAAGTCAGAAGCCAAGTGGTTCTGGCAAAGCTCAAACTGACCAAGTAATTTATAAGTAGGTGTAACTTCATGGCACTATTGTTGATTCTTTCTACCAAGTTACTGATAGAACTTGAACCATGACTTCAATAAAAACAACAGCTTGTACTTATACAGCATCTTTAATGTAGTAAAACATCCCAAGGCCCTTCACAGGAGCATCATCAAACAAAATTTGAACTTGAGTCACATAAGATATTAGAACCCAAAGCTTGGTCAACGAGATAGATTTTAAGGAGCATCTTAAAAAAGGAGAGAGAGGTATAGATGCATAGGGGTTTAGGGAGAGAATTCCAGAGCTTAGGGCCTAGGCAACTAAAGGCATGGAGCAATTAAAATTGGGACTGTGCAAGAGGCCAGAATTGAAGTAATGCAGAGATCTTGGAGGATTATAGGCTTGGAGGAGTTTGCAGAGATAGGGAGGGATGAAGCCATGAAGGATTTAAAAATAAGGATGAGAATTTTGAAATTGAATCATTCCTGAATCTGATAACAATGTAAGTCAGCGATGGATGTACGAGACTTGGTACAAGTTAGAATACAGGCAATAGAGTTTTGGTTGAGTCCAAGTTTATGGAGGGTGGAAGATGGGAGGCCAGCCAGGAGAGTATTGGAATTATCAAGCCTAGATAACTAAGGCATGGTGTGGATTTCAGTAACAGATGAGCTAAGGTACGGGTGGAGATAGGCGATGTTACAGAGGTGGAAGTAGGCAGTCTTAGTGATGGAACGGACATGTAGTTGCAAGGATGGTTAAGGATGGTCTGGTTCAGCCACAGAGAGTGGCCAGTGAGAGGGATGGAGTTGGTGGCTAGGAAAAGGAGTTTGTTGCAGAGACTGAAGATGATGGCTTCAGTCTCCCAAAATTAGATTGTTAACCCAGCACCATAACAACTAGAGTATCATACCTCTCAAAGTCTAGCCCAAATACATTTTTAAACATCTTTCTTCTCACCTTTTGCTTTTGTTAAACCTTTGTGATCACATTTGGCTTTAAAAACACAACATTTTTTTTATGCATGATAAAAGAATGCTTGCTATTGTTAGTTGCCATCTGGTTCATTTGACAAACCTTTGATAATTTTCATTACTTCCCTTATGAATTCTAATAGTGCTAGTGAGGCTTCTGGGGGTTGCTGCAGGAGAAATTGGTCCTTGTTGCACCCATTTTTTCTGTTAAAAATTTACAATGGTGGACTAACTTCAGGCTCTGATTTCTCAAGCTCAATTTATTTCAGAAGTACTTTGGCTGCCAAATTGGAACCTGAGATTTGTGAATGCACTTTTAGGTCAAATAAACGCCTGCTGTCTGAAATGCACATAAAACATATTAACCGCAACTTGCAGCCAAAACGCTTAACTTTGCTGCCCTTATTAGGTCATTGAATTTCATTGTACATTCGACAATTATCATGGAAGTTAAAGAGCAGGGGGCGGAATTTTCTGGCCCTGCCTTGGTGGGATCAGACAATGTGGCGAGCCATTTAAATATCTGTTGACTTTGGCGGGACCAGAAGAGGGACCAGAAAATTCCAGCTTGATTATCTGTGCTACTTCCTTTCACATGGACCTGGCTGCTGTATTGGGAATACTTGAAAAGCAGAATGATGCACATGAGATTTTGGCAGGTATTGAAGCAAGCTGACCTAAATTAGAAATGTTGTACAGCTGAAGACAAAAATCAGCCATCATAAATTAAAACATTTATTTTCTTTAATCACTATTCTACTGTTGGATGTTGTGCTCATATAGGCCAGAAATTTTCTCCACTTAATATATTTTTGCATGTTGAGACCATTTCAGTGTCCTGCCCCTGCTCATGTCAGCAGTCCGTCATCGTCATCCAGCGCAATCTTTTAACAGGCTGCCTCTGCATTTGCTGTCCAGTTAGGAACAGTGGGTGGGTACGGACTAGGGAGGGTCAGTTAGAGCAGCTGAAGGAAACAACAACCAGCAACACCACTGAGAATGTTGTGTGCTGCTCAAGTAGGGGAGAGGGGGGCACAAGATGGAGGGATACAGATGCTGGAACTGGTAGTCACATCCTGCTACCTAGTACGATCCAGTTGATCCATTTGCAGGAAAAACGCTTCCAACGGAAGGTATTTCTCAGTGGATCTGCTGCAAAGTACAATATAGCTCCTTCAAAGTAACCGAAGCAAACGTCTGCCATGGTGCACTGACCACCCCTGCAGATACAGTCGGGGGCCGTGAGCTGTTCAGATAATATAATTGAAATACCAAAATAGGGTGAATTGAACTTGCAAATGCCTTAATTGGCTACCCATTGCTGCTAGGGCCAGGTGGTTAACCATTGTTCCCCTCCAGCAAAAGCTCAAGGAGATGCAAGCCAGCCTGAAGCATTTCTTTCAGAATTTCTCCACCCCTGCCTCCAAAATTGCCTTCATTGGACTGGGAAAATTTTGACTAGATTAGCAGAATTACTGAATTAATAAATTTTTCAAACTGAAAAACTCATAGCTGGCGGGACTGCACATCAGAAAATATCAGGTGCAAAGTCCATGATTTTCCACCCATCGACATCAGTGAATGGAAATGTGATTCTGATTTATGCTGGTTGTGGGCAAAGTCTCACATCTTATTTATACATTAGACTACAGAAGAAGTGGCTGTAATCATATTGGTGTATACTTTATCAGTTATAAGTTTTTGGTTCTGGTTACTTTTCTACAATGTTTTTGCCAGTTTCATTTATTTGTTATTTGTATGTTCATATAGACAATTAATTGCATCTGATTCTCAGAATTGGTTAACTTGAAAGCTTCAGTTGGCTTAAACCGTTTATAGCAATGTTAAGCTTGGATTAGAATACGTGAACCAGCATTTATACCACTAACTATACCTTAATGCCCAGTCACATAGTGTGAATTGGCATAGCATACATCTACCACCTGGAAGGACAAGGGCAGCAGATTCATGGGAACATCATCATCTGCAGGTTCCACCCCTAGTCACACACCATCCTGACTTGGAACTATACTGCTGTTCCTCCACTCGCTGGGTTAAAGCCCTGGAACTCCCATGCCCTCTGGGTGTACCTACACCACATGGATTGCAGTGGTTCAAGAATATGGCTCACCACCACCTTCACAATTAGGGCGGACAATTAATGTTTGCCTTGCCATGGACACTGAATCCTGTAAATGGCTAAGAAAATAAAATTGCCCAACTTTAGAATATTAACCCGGAGTTTTAATTTACAAATTTAGGGGGAGAAATTTATTCAAGTGGTGCTGCTTTCTAGTGGTACTACACAGACTAAGGGCAGAGAGCACCACGGCTGCTAACTTGCATCGGTTTCTTCAATAATATCAATAATGAATGCCACACAGTCCACACAGGTGTCAGCCTGCGGTGCTGCATGCTTCCAGAAAATTGATGTATTCTTTGTAGCCCTGCTAGAGTTTCCCCATCTTACACTTTTCAAATTGGAGTGAAACAGTTGACAAACATGATAGCAAACAGCAATGAGATGGACCACACAAGACAGAACTTTCGGAAGAGAGCACAATTCCAAATTACATTACCCTACCACTATCTTTAATTTCTGAAAAACATTTACATTGCATTAGTTAAGCTTTTATGTCACTATGGCTCAATACTTTTCTGGTAAATGTTATTGGTAAATTTTATTTTGTGATGCATTTGAACAGTTGATGGCAGAGGACCTTAAAGTAAATTTTGTGACTTGCTGTCAAAAGACTGATGATGTTTTCATCTTTTGGTTGTAGTGGATGAAACCTTAGCAAACTATGAAGACAATACTAGAAATTTCTTGTTCCCTGAGCCAAAGCTGACTCCCTCATACCCTGGAGTGGATAGAGAAGTGCTGATGAAAAGATGTTCACCATTTTTTGTAAGACACCATTTTCATTTGATAGTAATCAGAATTTAGTGATTAGTTTGTGGTTGTTTTTATTTTACCTTGTGCTAAATAAAGTTAAGTAATTTCATACATAAGAATTTGCATTTGTACAGCTACGATCTAGCCTTAAACCTTGAATTTCAACCATAACCGTGCATCAATTTAATAATACCCGAATTACAGAAACTAAGCAGCATGGCAAGACTAAAGCCAGGAAACTACAGCAGTACCGAAACCAGTCCTACATGAGTGTCACAGTTTCGAGAGGGCATGGGAGCCTTTGAAAAAACCCTTCACCAGATTCATTAGGCACATGAAGCCTAAATTAATTAGGCAGCTTGCAGAGTGTGAGCAGCATCCCAGATGTGTAGCAGCTATTTGGAGTGGGTACTTAAATGGGAGGTTGCATTAAAATTAAAACAATTTGGTACTTCTGCTCTATGTCCCCTGGAACCTTTCACAGAGAAGGAGGCCATTTACTTTATTGACTGTACTGGTGTAATAACTCAATGGAGTGGACAGTTTTCAACAAGAAACAGATAAACTTTATTACAGAGAGCATTTCAGGTGCTACATGCTTGATCAGGACTCTCATCAGGAAGCTCCACCCCCCAGATTGCCCGCACTTAGGGCTCATTGGTTAGAGCCTCCTAGAACATCACGTGACCTTTGATAGACAGCAGGAGGGGCTGTACCCTCAATTACTACATTCCCTGCCCCCTTTTAGTTTTTTACAATTTCTGTTTACAGGGAAACAAATGAATATCCAACAACATATACATATGTACAACTTCAGGTGATTAAAGATCAAGTCTCTGATGTGTTCTCCTTATACTGCTAGAGCAGCGTAGCTCTACCACTTGAGGTTCCTCAGCAGGCCAACAGGATTTGGAACTGCAGCATGAGACACATCATCAGAAAGTGGCAGTTCAGGGCTTGGCAACTCTACAGAGACATCGGGCATGTCTCTTCTAGGTCGATCGGTCACCTCAGGAATTGACGGTTCGACGTTAATCACAGGTGGAATAGTCAGTTGTTGGAATATCTTTCTAGCATAAATATGACCTACGTGTTTGCGGACCATTCTACCTTCCACTTGTACTTGAAAAGATAATGGATCAGTCTCTGAGACAATGGTTCCAAGAACCTAACCAGGTCCACTTCCGAAATTTCACAAGAATACCGTGTCACCTTCACTGAATGTGCGAGCTTTGTTTTGTACGTCATGGTTCAATTTTTGATTATTCTGATTCCGCTCTACCTTCCCCTCTAAATTTGGAAACACCAGGCTTATCCGTGTACATAGGCGGCATTTCATCAATAATTCAGACAGCGTTGAACCCGTAGTCAAATGTGGTGTTGTACGATAACTGAAAATAAAACAAACAAGAAAGTCAAGGTTCTAGAGTACCTTCTGATAAGTTTTTCATACCAGACTTGAAAGTTTGTACAACTGGGCTAAACCATTCAATGAGGGATGATAAGGGGCTGTTATAATATGTCTGATTCCATTCCAACTTCTGAAACTCTGTGCTGGTAAAGGCTGTACCGTTATCAGAAATGACAATTTCAGGTAGGCCATGTATGCCAAAACAGTGACGCAGCTTCTTGATAGTTGTGCTCGATGATGGTGATTTGACTTTGTATATGCCCTTCCATTTAGAATGTGCATCTACAACCAACAAAAACTTGGTGCCTAAGAATGGCCCTACATAATTGATATGTAATCTAACCCAGGGTTGACCAGGCCACTCCCACGGATGCAGGGGACCTGAAACAGGCAACTTCTGTTGTCGCTGACAATGGAGACAGTACTTGACCATGTTTTCAATGTCAGTGTCAATGCCTGACCACCAGACTTAGCTTCATGCAAGCATTTTCTTCTTTGATATGCCTGGAGGTGCACTGTGCAGCTCTGTCAAGAGTGGTTCTCTACCTATGATGGGACGACAGCTCTTGATACCCACAACAAAATTCCATCTTGACAGCTTAGCTGTGTTTCTGGCATGGAATGGTCTCAAATTTTCAGATACAGGTGAATTTGACCATCCTTGCAAAACAAAATCTCTGGCTTTCAGCAATATTGGATCTCTGTTCATCCAATTTCTAATTTGCTTCGCACATACGGTGAAGAATCCAAGAAATTCAGTAATAGCAGTACTTCTTGTGCTATTTGTACAAATCTATCTGGTAAAGGGAGACGACTGGTACATTGAAGTCGATCATATGCAGATAATGTCAGAGCCCAACGTTGTATCCTTGTTGATGCTATTGGCGGAATGACCTTAACCTCACCGAACAAACCCATTAATGGATTATGGTCCGACACGATGATGAAATGTCACCCATATAGGTTTTGGTGAAATTTTTTCACCCTGAATACCACCGATAAACCTTCCTTTTCGAGCTGGGAATAACCCTTCTCAGCTGCGGAGAGGGTTCTTGAGTCATTGCCAATGGGCCTTTCTGATCCATTTTCCTTCCTATGTGATGATACGGCTCCTACACCATAAGGAGAGGCATCACATGTTGATACAAACTCTTTCGATCGGTCGTAATGTACCAATGAACACGAAGAATGCAACAGCTTCTTTACTTTCACAAAGGCTTCTTCCTGTTGTGAATTCCATGACCAACAGTAATTCTTTTTTAACCACAAGTGTAATGGTGCCAACACAGTTGATAAGTTAGGCAAGAAGCGGCTATAGTAGTTGATCATACCCAGGAAGGACTTGAGTTTGGTCACATTGGATGGTGAGGGTGCATCTTTTATTGCCCGAACTTTCTCTTCAACCAGATGCAAATCCATGGCATCCACCCTGTGACCCAGGTAAGTAACTTCTGCAACTTGAAATGTTCGTTTTTCCTCCTTTAACTGTACACCAGCTCCCATGAACCTTCTTAGCACCTGCTCCAGGTTGGCCAAGTGTTCGGTCTCAGTTGACCCCGTAATTAGAACATCATCTAGGTATACTACCACTTGGAGAAGTCCTTGCAAAAGACTCTCTATTGTTCTATGGAAGATAGCACATGCAGACAAGACTCCTAAGGGTAGGCAAGTGTACTGATAAAAACCCTTGTGTGCGTTAATAGTCATGTATTCTCTCAATGGGCTATCCAGTTCTAATTGTTGATAGGTGTGGTCGTATCCAATTTTGTATAGGACTTGCCTCCAGTCGGCTTGGAATTGGGTACTTGTCTAGTTTTGCTGCCTTATTTACGGTCAATTTATAGTCCCCATAGACCTGTATGGTTTGGTCAGGCTTAACCATTGGAACTATGAATGCTGCCCACTCTGAGAATTGGATAGGTTGGATGATGCACAGCTTTTCTAACCGGCACAATCCTGCATCCACCTTCTCCTTTAACATATAAAGCACAGGTCTGGCTTTAAAGAAATGTGTGTCACTTGAGGATCCACATATATCTTGGCTTGCATGCCTTTTAACTTCCCTAATTCACCCCAAAAAACCATGTTGTATTTTCTTAGCAGTTCAGAAACTCCTCCTGATTTCAGGTGAAATATCTCAGACCAGTCAAGCATGATCTTCTTTAACCAGTCTTGGCCTAAAAGACTGGGTCCTTCTGCTTTCACTATTATCACAGGCAGCTGGGCTGTCTATTGCCTGTAAGGTACTGGTACTGTGGCAATGCCCTTTACCTAAATAGATTCTCCTGTGTATGTCCTCAATTTAGCGGTTGTCCGCTCCAGGTTTATTGCTGAGTACCTTCAGTAAGGTAAAAGCAAAAAACTGCAGATGCTGGAAATCCAAAACAAAAACAAAAATACCTGGAAAAACTCAGCAGGTCTGACAACATCTGCGGAGAGGAACACAGTTAACGTTTCGAGTCCCTATGGCTCTTCAACAGAACTAACTCTGTTGAAGAGTCATACAGACTCGAAACATTAACTGTGTTCCTCTCCGCAGATGCTGTCAGACCTGCTGAGTTTTTCCAGGTATTTTTGTTTTGTTTACCTTCAGTAAGGTATTTGAAGGTATGCTCTCCCACCACTGTAGTTTAAACAACTGTATCCACCTCCATTATTAGTGACTTCTCATTAATTTGGATTGTGCCAGTGATAGGTTAGGTTTTCACAGGGATTACGTTATACAGGGAATAAACGTCAGTGTCGGCAGCTTCAGGTTCTGCTCTATTATTTAATTTAATCATGTTGGTTTGCTGCTTTATGGGCTTCTTCGACTTTGCCCTGCATTGCCTCACTACATGACCTTTCTTATGACAGTAATGACATTCTGCCTCCTTGAATTTACAGGTGTCCAGTCCATGGCCACCTCCATATCTATAATAACTTAATCTTGAAGTCCCTACTGAAGTGCTTCTACTAGGCCTTTTCATGTTTCTAACAGCGGACATTGCATCTCACTTCGATGCTGTGGGTCTGGTTTTTGTGCCACGCTTGGCGGTAGGTTCCTGCCGCACAAGCATTATGGCGCCATGTTGGAGTGTTGCAAAGCCTGCGAGTCTCTGGCAGCACTTTCCATGACGAGGGGATTTCTGGGACGCGCTTAAAGTCGATGTTGACCTTGACGAGTAAATGGTGCTGTATGGCGTCATCCTTAACTCCACAAACTAATCGGTCCCGCAGCATCTCATTTAATGTGTCCCCGAAATCACAGTGTTCTGTCAACTGCTTCAGGTTCGCTACATAGATTGCGATGGACTCTCCTGGGACCCTAACTTTGGAATTAAATTTAAAGCGCTGCATTATTACGGATGGCTTCGGCTGGAAGTGTGTTTTCATGAGGTCCACTAATTCATTATAGGACTTGTAATTGGTCGTGTTCAGGGCCATCAGGTTGCAAATAAGATTGTATGCCTTACTACCACATACACTCAAAAGAATGGCTTTCTGATTTTCCTCTGCTGTAATCTCGTTCACTATGAAATAAAATCTGACACGCTCTACATACTGGCTCCAGCCTTCCATAGTCGCATCATAAGGATCGATTCTGCCGAAGAGTGGTAAGTCTGGTGAGTAGTCTTTGTTTTCTTTTTTTAAGATTCGCTGTACTCACGGTAACAAGGCAAGGTGCAGAGTCGGAGCTATCCCATCCTCAGCACCAAATGTAATGACTCGACGGAGCAAACAGGTTTCAACAAGAACCTGATAAACTTTATTACAGAGAGCTTTTCACATGCTACATGCTCGATCAGGACTCTCGTCAGGCAGCCCCACCCCCCGGATTGCCCGTTGTTAGGGCTCAGTGGTCAGAGCCTCCCAGAACATCACGTGACCCTTGATAGGAGGAACTATACCCTCAGTTACTACAACTGGTTATGTAAAATAGAGGGGACAGTAGTGGGACCAAAATATTGAAACTGGTTGATAGGCCAACTTCCAGCTTGGTTTGCATGTTTCCCAAACCTGGACCTTATGAGTGTGGTAATAGCAGCATCTGATGATATAGTACACTCACTAATACTACATGCACCTCATCCTTCCAGATCTACCAGTTCCTGCTCCCAACCCACCAAGTATGGGTGTAAGAATTTGCGATGTGGCTATTTTGTGTACCCATTAAAGGGATTCTCAGCTGCAGTCAGGGAAAGATGGATGCGGCTTGTTGGCATGCTTTTTATGCCAGTCACTGTGGACTTAAAAGCTTAAAAGCTCCCATATTTATTGCCCTTGCTGCTCTGGCTGCTGCAAAAATTTTGCTGGCTCCTGAAAGCTAGTGCATCTTTCACTCAGGAGACATTCATCCCTTTCCTTCAAGGTTCCACTGCAGACTCTTCAAAATCCACCGGCCAAGTGGACTTCCTACCCCATATTGCCCATAGGAAACACATTTCACCCTGGCAGCACATAAATGAGACTCAGCCCTGAAAATGGCCCAGGCCTCACACTAGCTGTTTCAACTGGGCCTTCCAAGTATGGATTCAAATAACCTGCCCCCATAATGTGCTAAATGCCGCATATTCTGTAAAACAGTTGGTATCAGCCCCAGCATTTGCTGCAACATATGTTTTACATATAGCAATTAGAGAAAAATATGTTGTAAATATATAATAATTAATTTGATGAGTGCACCCTACCAGCAGGGAGCCTTATCCACCAGCAGCACCTTATCAGAAAATTTCCTACCATTTTGGTGAGAAAATTATGAGCACTATGCATTTTCTGTTGTGCACACCTGCAATTGAGGCTTCACACTGTAGCACAAATATTTTTCCAACATTAGATTGTACAATGTACTTTCATTTTGCAATAAGAAAAGTAGTTCAGTACATTAAACTGATAATTCAATACTATATTCATCATTTCAGTTGATTTCGCCTAAATTGGAATTTTCCACAACAACAACAATTACGGAGTGTTGTCCTAGATCTGCAAAGAAAATTTCCTCTAGTTTATGCCTGGTGAGTCTTTAATACAAATGTTCCAATTTTAGGAGATCCTATGTTGTACAAACTGTGCTTATCATCAAAGCTTTAAAACCATTCATGAATTTTTTAAAATTTGAACTGAAAAAAATTGCTATATACATGTTCTTTATCATTACCTGTAGCTGTAGTACTTTTGTTTTATAATGCAGAAAATCTGTAACAAAACTATCCATGTAATGCAGCATAATTTAATTGGATTAGTTGCCACTGTGCCACTGTTACTTTGTCAGATGTTTGGGGTAAAACCCTGCATATGCAGGTAAACAGGTTTCTGCCACACCTTTGACTAAAGTTATGGCATTGCAAAGGCAGAAAGTCCAGAAGTATTCAGGGCCCAAGAAGAAAAGCAATATAAAAAGTTTGTTTTATAAAGCCACAGCTTTTGTTTTGTCTAACTTTATTTGTTCAACACAGTCAGAAAGTGGAAGAAAGGAGAACCAATTTAGAAGACCAAGGTGTGCAAAATCATTTAACCTGTTAGGAAAATCATACACTGAAAAGAAATCTGAAAAGGAATACAAGAAGCCATTAATAGCGACCAGATCAAGACCGCTTTCTCCCTATTGTAGAAGGTGTTTACTCGAGCTTTGTTTAGACGATTTGCAACATTCGTCCCCACGCATGTCAGATCCTATTAGCAGGACTTCTTTTGTGAATCTCTCTGTAAGTATTTTTGAATTGATTTAAGTGCTCTATAGAAATATGTTTACAGAATTTAATAAAAGATGAATTTCTTCTCACTGTAACAACCTCACATTTATCTCATACTTTTGTAGCTTTGTCTTAACAAAGAAACCATGTTCCCTGAAATTACACTGTGGAATACTCTCTTGAGAGGCACTAACTCATATTTTAAAAACTGATTAATGCCTTCCTTAAAAATAGCAGGAATATAAATTTTAATATACATGTTAAGTATCCATGCATTAGTATCCACAGCATAATTTCACCGATGCTTTTAATATTGCTCACAAACTTGGAAATGAAATGCGTTACTATGATTAAAAGCTAAAGAAAAAAATAACCAACATACAAAAAGATGATCCCTCAGAAGAAGCTTGCTTTTAAGTTAGCACTGAAAAATGATTTACACTTATACGCAGGTGTCATCACTTATCTTTAAAAACTTTCAAACTTTGCATGCATCAAATTATTTGAAATTTAATAACTTTTGTTGTATAGGCAATTTTTAAAAATATTCTTTCATGGGGTGTGTGTCACTGGCAAGGCCAGCATTTGTTGCCCATCCCTATTTGTCCTTGAAAAGCGGAGGTGAGCCACCTTCTTGAACTGCTGCAGTTCATCTCATGTAGGCAATATGTCTGATCCTCTCCAGGCCATCATCTGCCCTCCCCTCTTTAAATTTAACTGCTGTCCACCACCTGCAATTGGGAACCCCTCCCAAACAATCACCTCCAGGCTAAAATCCAGCTCTTTGTTTTTATACGGTATTATTCGGAGGAGGAAAATTGTCAGGCCATTTCTTTGAATTTTGCCACAGGATCTTTAATATTATTCTAAAACAGGCAGTCAAAGCTTCTGCTTAACATTTCTTTCAAAGGATGGCTGTTTGGCAATGCTCCACTCCTTTAGCTCCACACTGGGCTGTTTGTATAGATTATGTGCCTAATTGCAGAACAACAACATCTTGCACATTTAGCACCCTTAAAATGTAAAGGTTGGGGGAGAGTGGCCTTTACTCACCCGGGCAGTGCAAGAGGTCATGACCCTCCTGGCATTGTGGGAACATAAGACGAGGTTAGGATTCCTGACATTATTGGGAGTCCAGCTGAGCACAAGTAAGGCAGTAGCTAGTGATGGGAGTACAATTCTCAGATAATGGTTCCACTGGGAATGAGGGCCAACACCCTCAGCAACAGAGGTAGACCTGGGCGATGGGCAGGAAGGCAATGGAGACCACACCCTCAGTCAGCATAGGACTACTGCCAAAAGGCGGAGCCACCTGGCAATGTCGGAGAACCAGTGCTGCAGGAAACTGACCTATCTATACAGATGGCCACTGAGCTTTGTGCCCTTGTCGCAGAAGACCTCATACCTTACAGTGCTGCTTGCCATGCCCTGCCAACGGCCTTCAAAGTCAAAGAACTTCTATGCCTCTGGCTCATTCAAATGATCAGCTGCAGACCTTGGTATCTCGCAAGTGGCAACACACCATTGTATCTCATAGGTCGCTGATGCCCTGTTTGTGAGAACTGAACAGTGCATGCAATTCCAGATGGACTTGGCCTCACAGGCACAAACACCAGTGCATTTTGTCTCCAATACAGGATAGCCCCTGGAGCAGGGCACCATTGATTACACTCAGGTGGCCATCAAGGCATTGTGTGACTATGCGGTGAGATTCATTAACAGGAAGGGCATCCACTCCCTCAATGCTCAGCTGATCCTTCAAGGGCCTCATGCATTGTGGTAGTCCGCTATGGTCTCCGGAACATGACCTTTGAGAGAGATGTGGACCTTGAAGAGAGTGAGGCCCTGGAACGACACAGCTCATCAGAGGAAGAGGATAAGCAAAACATAGGAGAGGAATGCTGCAGAACAGAGAGGTGTCCTGGTTGCACAGGGACTGATGCAGGACTCAAAGGTCTCATCAGGGTGCCGTCAATATTGGGAATCATATGATCTAGGCATTATTCAGCTATGTTCTTCTAACCCAGGAGGATGGCATGATCAGGAACTCACACTGAGCAGCCTGTGAGAACGCTTACATTGAAGATGCAGTCTTGAATGGATCGACTATGACTGACAATGAATGTTGCACACCTAACCAGAGGTCTCACTGTCCCCTTCAAAGACTTTTGTTTTTGTTCGCCATCTCTTCCCTCTTTTCCAGTCTCATTATTAAAGAATGGAAAATTTCAGTTTGGAGTCATGTGCCTGTATTTAGAATGTCTTCCAAAAGTTAAAGTGCACATTTACAAGTGAATCAAACTCCAGTGAACCACTCAGTGATCTGTCCGAAGCTCTGCTTTTAGCCACTTCTACGTGGTGCTCGGATGAGGTGGGGGTAGCCTGCTTGCTTATCTCTACTTGCGGCTGAGATGCATGTGGCAGTCACCCTCATTGTGGAGGTGCCAGTGAGGCTGCTGCACCTGTGTCAATCCAGGGGCAGCCTCTGTCACTGCGCTTTTCTGCATAGATGGTCCCTCAGTCAGAGCGGCCAAGAAGGCCGGTGATGTTGATCGTGCTTCATGGGGGTGGCACCTTCATCTTCCTTTGTGACTGCGTCAACTCTTGACTGGTGCTCCGATGGCTGGAAGGGAGCATCAGTTGGGGCGTAACGGGCATTCACTCTAAATGTCTCTACACCATGGGCAGCACTGACAATCAGTGTTACTGAGGGTGGCATGAATTTTGTGCATGTGAGGGTGCTGTTCCTGCATCTACTTCAAGTGCTACAGCATATGGCTCTCCATGAGGTTGGCCACTTTCTCAATGGAGGAGCTCATGCATTCAAAACCCTGAGCACATGAGCTGATTGAACTCCTCCATTCTCAGCCCATGGCCCTGCACTACCTCAGGGAACTCTGACATGTGGGAGCATGTCTGTTGCTACTGATCTAAGTAGACCCTCCTTTCCTGTGACTCCCAAGGCCCTGAATCCATGCTCAGCCTGAGCATTGCTGTGGCTGTCCTCCATCCTCCAGCTACAGCTGCCTCTGCCTTTCTCACCTTGTCCTCCTCATTCTTGACATGCTCATTACCCAGTGCCACCCTATCTAGGTGCACAAGTGGACCCATCAATGTGAATGTTACTGTTCTGGTGGAGGGTGCACTTTTAAGATGTGATGATGCTGGCTCTGACATCTCAATTTCTTGCAAGTAACCAGGTGTCACCACAGGACTCAGGCATTGCCTCTCCTCACCAGGAACTATGGGAGAATCAAGAAGAGATCATGAAAGTTAGCCTTTGAGAACAGAAACCACTGCAGAGCTGAGGCTTCCCAATGTATCTGACTCTTTGGCATTGCTGTTAAATGTGGAGGAATGCACTCCACCCCTTCATTTACAGATTTCCATATCTTTTCACCTTCACCTCCAGCTATGTCCATTCTCCTTTCTTGACTTGCTTCTATAGGGCCACCCTGGTGATTTCCATGTCTTCATAGCAGTGATGATGTGGAGATGGGGCACTCCTCCTCCTGTCAGTTTCCCCTCCCTGGCATTGTGGGCCTTTTGCTCCTGCAAGGACAAACAAGAAAGAGATAAGGCACTGTCGCCCTCTCCAACCAATACCAGCAGCTCATATACATAAAAAGCTGCATGTATCAGTGCTGGCAGGTCCTCAACAGACTTGCTGATGGGTTAGTAAGTACCCTGGGCAAACATTACTCCCATCCTCAGGAGCATCATGTGCCCTCAGGCTCCTCAGCTGGGTTGACTGCTAGAGATTGAAAGCCTATCATCAGGGCTAGGTGTTGCATTCACTTTGTCAGAGCAAAGAAGGTCATTGAATCTTTTGTGGCACTAGATCCAGTTCCTCTGGGCCACACTTCTGCGACTAATGGAGTGAGCCACCTCCAACCATTCCTTCAGCCTAGATCTCTGTTTGGCAGGGTGGACTTCTCCTTCCACCCTCTGGAAAGAGGACCTCCTTCCCCCCACCTTCACAACCTCCAAGAGGGCCTTGAAGTCAGCATTGGAATATCAAGAGGCTGCCGCCCCGTGTGCCAGGCCTCTGCCTCTCTTCCTGAATACCTGCATTATTTCCCTTAGACAATGGCCACAGTAATGGCTGTCACGATGTCTTTAAATGGAACCCACTTACACAGTCCCAGCTCCATCTGCACCTGTGGTCACCAATTGGCCACCAAACTCACCCTCTAGCCAATTAGCAGCCCACCTCTATCGCAGGCTGTGACTATTTGCCTGCCAGGTCAGTGTCAAGACCCAGAAACAGTCCCAATGTCAGTTTCCCAATCTCGAAGGGAAAACCCTGTCGCTTAGAGTTTATAAACATCTAGTGGTAGACATGCACAGCTCAAGGCACAACTATGTAAAACATAGCTTTATAATAGGAAAATCCTATTGAAATATTACTTAGAGCTGTGAGCTTCAGCCTTCACTCAGCAGCAATACTTACACCTCCAATTAATTCAGTTGTAGGTTCAACATTTCACAACCTTAAAGTAAGTAATGTTGTCCTGGTTTTCCAAAATCTAGACCAAATGTCTAGACATCTGGACCACACTCAGTACAAGTACACAAGATTGCTGCTCATAGTAATAGATTATTTTGCATTGGGATTTAGAGTTAATCAGTCTTCAGGCAATCGTATTTTCCTGGCCACATGGAGACGGAGTTGGAGGTGGGAGGTGGCAGGCAAATAATGGTCCTCGTGTCAGGATGGCTCGCTGACACATTCCCGCCACCAGTTATGTTTTCCAGAGGTGGGCCAGGATGCGGATCATCTGTCCTCGAAGCAGAGGTGGGCAGCCAATTTAAATTGTGAGGCCCTAATTGGGGCAATTTTACCAGCTTGTTGGCAATTTGTTGGCGCCAGAGCAGCCCATCACCTCGTGTGTAGGCTGCCAGCTCCATTGAGGGCAGCCTCCCTGTGCCAGGCTTGGGGGGGCCCATTTGAGCCTGAGGCTTAACATCTCATTGATATGGCTGCAGGAAGGAAAGGCCAACCCGCGGCTGCAAGAATGGTTTCGGAGGGGTTTCCCATCCATTCCAAGGGACTTTCCCTGGTCTAAAATGGTTCATTATTTTTGTGTCTCTGAAGGCACCTCGAGATCTGCTAGCTCTCTGATTGGGCTGGAAGCACTGGGAGCTTGGTGGAACACCAGCGCGGAGACAGCCCATAGGAGGCCATCTCTGGAGAGAATATCTCTGCCAGCCTGGATCACAGCCAGTGGGGACTTGGGACCCCCATTTAGTCCCAATATCAGGGTGCCGAAGCCCACTGGAAAATTCTACCCAAAACGTCTTGCAGCACAGAAAGAGGCAATTCAGTCCTCCATCATGTGTCAGCTCTTTCACAGTGCTATCCAATTAGTCCCATTACCCTGCTCTTTTGCCAGAGCCCTGCAATTTTCTTCCCTTCAGGTATTTATCAATTTTACTTTGAAAGTTAATTTTGAATCTGGCTCCACTGATCTTTCAGGCAGTACATTCTATATAATAACTTGCTGCGTCACCTTTGGCTCTTTTGCCAATTAGTTTAAATCTGTGACTTTTAGATACTGACCCTTCTGCCCTTCTTTCTTACTTATTCTGCAAAACCCTTCATGACTTTGAACATCTCTATTAAATCTCCCTTCAATCTTCTCTGCTGTAAAGAAAACGATCCCATTTTCTCTAGTGTCTGCACATAACTGAAATTCCCATCCCTGGTATGATTTTAGTAAACCTTCTCTGCATCTTCTGCAAGGCCTTGAAATCTTTCCTAAAGTGTGGAGTCCAGAAGATGTTGTGAAAATAACAGAAAAATATTTACCAGAAGAAATGTTTACTTTATCTATCTCCTGGAAAAGAAACGGAAGGATTTTCATGGAGTTGTGGAGACTTCACTGTATATCCAAATTGGCAGACAGACTCCAGATCTGAAAGTCCCGCCCCCATATCCAAAAGAAGCAAGCTAAGATGGGGTTGGGTGTGTTTCTCCCCACGGGAAAAACACAAACTTAGGAGGGCCATTTGAACTCAGTCCTGACCCCATTTTCACTGGAGCAAGGGCCTTATCCCGCAGTGGGTGAGTTATTAATTTTTAGAGTCGATATAAATGCTCTTGAAGGGTGGATAACGACCAGGATTTTCTGGCCTAGCCCGCTGCTGGGATTTTCTGGCCCTGCGGAAAGTTATTGGAGTTTTGGCTGACCCGCCGCATTACCACGAAAAATACCAACCAATGTATGTCGAACTGTCAAACTGTCAATTTATTTAAATAGCCAATCCTTTAAAATTAAATTGCCCTTAAATGCCCTTACATAAATTTAAAAATGCTGCGTTCCTGTGTCTGTGAGTGGAAAAAACATCTGCTCTTGCAATTTTAATAGCTGTTTGTTGACACAACCTAAGTGCTAACATTATAGTATTATTCATGCTTGACTGCTTTCTCTAACCTATCATCATCACAGTGGGGGACTGTAAGTTCACAGTTTGACAGCTCAAAGAAGTTATTAAAGTATTAGCTGTCTTTGATGTGGGGTTATGAATACAAATTGTTGTTTTTAATAAGGGATTACGTACTTGAAGGGATTTAAATGTATTGAATGGGCTTTCATGAATGAGAGTGTTTTTTTATACAGTCAAGTCTGTAATAGATATTTAGAACTTTATTTCATCTCAGCATGGCTCTTGAGGTCTGCCCATGATGAATACTGGATGAGTTGGCATCGAGGATGTAAAGGCAAAGGAAGGTGGTTGTGGGGCATGAGTTGTTATGCATTGACACTATGTTGGCAAAGGGACTTATAAGAGCCAATAGAATGGATAGGGATCATGAGTTGGCACTAAGTTGCCATAGGGGCAATAAGGGCCCATGGATTTGGATGGGTGTCATGACTTGGCACTAAGTTTGCATAGGAGTTATCAGGGGCCATGGGGATGGGTGGGACCATCATAGACATGCATGAGTTGGCACTACGTTTACATATGGGCTATAAAGGGGCCATGGGATAATTGAGGGGTCATGCACTGGCACTAAGTTGGCATAGGGGCTATACAGGGCCACAGGTTGGGGGGCATGTGTTGGCATACATGGGCATAGGGAGTGGGTGGGAGGATGAAGGTTGGGGGCTAGAAGGTCTAATGTTTAAGAAAACAACTGGGATGAAGCCCCAGAGAACCAAAGCAGGGCTTTTAAACACCCACCTCGGCACCTGGCAGCCCCTGTGGCTGCCTTCAATTTGCTTCCAGGGCTAGTAGACCCTACTCTATCCCACAACACCCCCACCCCCCACCACCCCACCTCCCCCTACCTCCCCCCACCCCCAGAACGAAGATCCTGCCATTCAGGGAACTTTATCCCAAGGTGGGAGGGGCAAGCCAGGAGATTTCCTGGCTCTAAGCATCCGCCTAGGGAGAAAAAATAGGATGAAAGTGCATGGGAAAAATGTACTGGCCAGAGCAACACATTTTCTGACACCATTTTGATGCTCCGGTTGTTTTGAAAGACAATACAATAAAACAAAATATTGTGATGCTGGAAGATGTGCTTGTATCGTACAAATGAGATTGGATCTATAGGATAGGGTATTGTCCTCTTTCAAAAATTTAACCCTTATTGTATTACCAGTCATTTCATCAGACCACAATCTTATTTCATACATCACCCACAAGATAGTCCATTAAGTAGTAGCGTTCCTTATTTTGAGGCATGAAATTTGAAATAGTGATTCACCTGATTGCATCATAGATATTTTGTTTGTCAATATTTGTGTAAATAATATAAAAATGTCAGCATTATAATTTCAAAGTATATTTTGCTTTTTTAGTGTGATAGAAGTCAATCTGAGAAAAAGTATACATCATCGCTATCATGCCCATCGTTTGAAAAAAGTCCAAAGGCCAGGCCAAGAACTGCTCCATCGAGTTACTGTCATGGTAAGATATTACCTGTGCCCATTATGATTATAATTAATGGAGAAATGAATTGTGTGGAGGTATCAAAGACTAGTTTGAATGAATAATTAACTAATGATGCAGATGATTAAAAGAAGTTGAATTAAATGCATAAGTTTTTTGGATTTTTTTGATATTAATTTGTGGGATATAGACATTGCTAGCAGGACCAGTATTATTGCCCAGCCCTAGTTACTCCTGAGAAGATGAGGGTGACCCTTTGAATTGCTGCAGTTCCTGTGGTGAAAGTGGTCCCATAGTGCTATTAGGTAGGGAGTCCCTGGATTTTGATCCAGTGGAGTTGAAGAAATGATACCTGGCATATCTCGGTCTATACCTAGTTTCTAGCCATGCCAATGATCTGGAATAAACTGAAACTTAGTGAACTGGAGTATGCCAGAATGACTTCATGGAAAGACATGGGTGATGCCCAGTATCAGAGCTCAGTGAAGGAATAATGCAAGTGATGCACTTTGAGCATTTCCAGAGATATATTTTCTTGTGGTCAAAACAAAATAATATTCAAGAATTTAGATTTCAGTAAAACACAAATGAATGGAGTTTTGCTTTGCACTGTTCAAAGTTCTGTTACAATTTTTAAAAAGGTACCTGAAGCATTAGCATTTTTTGGTAAAAATTAAGATAAAGTTTATTTAGATCTTGTTAATGCCAGTTAACCGACAGTGGCAGATTCATTGTGAATCAAGATGGTTAGAGACAGGAGTCATTTACTATTAAATAGTAAATTTAACCTTTGAGTAGCTGTCCTTTTTGTCCTTTTGATATATTCATCATCTGTAGATGCTGGGGAAGCCAAAAACTTGCTTTCCACTCAAATATTTGATTCATGGTAGAAATTATATACCTTTATGTTTGTTGATAAAGAGTGTCTGCAAACTCAACTTTTGCAGCTCAAGCTGTTAAAAAAAAATGCTGCAAAACATTGTTCCTGGTTGCAATGATTCCTTCTCAAAATTTCACCAATCTGAAGGATACTAATAGCTGTGCCTTATATTTTCATTCTAACTTACCAATTATATCTTAGGAACATAAATGCAGGAATTCACAGCTGAAGCACTGTTGGTCCTTATTTCAATATTTGGTAATTCAATGCATGGCAAATCAGCAGCTGGATTGCAGAAAGGCAAAATCACATTTAGAATTTCAGGTGTTTTGTTTTTGTAATGAAAGCTGGCATGATGACTTATTTGTCAATATGCTTGTGGATCAAGTGGGTTGCCCTAATTTGAGGCCCCTGAAAATTGGGTGGAATTTCAAGGCCAAAGAATACTGTGGGCTGCATCTTCCGGTCGCCGAGCAGGAGACGTGGCCCGCTCACCGACACGTAAAATGACGCGGGGTGACGTCAGGCATGCGTCCCGAAGTCACCCCACGTCATTTAGATTTTCCGTTCAAAAAACATGAAGCCTCATCCGCGGGATGAAGTTTCATGAGGGTATTAAAATTTGTATAAAATGTCTAAATAAAATAAATTGACATGTCCCAGCTCATATGTGACAGTGTCACATGAGGGGACACATGAGGAATATTTTTTTCTGCCTTAGATGAAATTTTGAACCTTCAGCCAATCTCCCTGAGACAGCACTTTGCCTCAGGGAGATCTGTGCGCTCTTTTGCGTGCATGCACACATGCAAGAGATAACGATAACAGGTAAGCCTCCTTAATTGGAGTAACATTTAAAAGTCAGCTAATAAAGTCTGAACTTGTAAATGCAGAAGGGAAAAAAAAATCGTGGACAGAAAAAGAAGATGGACAGCTGAGTGCTAATATCAAATGCTAAAATATCTACTTGTAACTGTGTGATCAAAATTATGTTATAACCATATTCATTTGTTCAAATTTCCAGTTGCTGTATAATGTGAAAAAAATAGTTATGTATTTCACATTAATGAAAGTTGGAAATGTTATAAAGCAATTGCGTAGGAATTAAACTGTCTGATTATATAAAGAAGCTGTAGGAAATATGTTAAACTCTTTATTGACTACAAAGATGTCTGAGGAGTGATAAAAAGATTTCTGTTACCAATTTAAAGGCATATAAGTGAAAAAAAGCTTAATAGGTACAGTCAGGATCAAAAACCAAAACACAGCATTTTATCAAAATCACAAGGCAGTGATTGATAAAGGACTTTATATATGCTTTCTTGTGCTTCTGATTTTTTTGTTTCCTTATTTAGATAGTTGCAGATCACGATATAATGCAGACAAGGTGGGTAGAACTTAAATTTATGTTATAATTGCCAGTGTGTATGCTCAAAAATATTTAGATACATTTATTAACATCGCCTGACTTCATCCTTGTCTCAGCTCACCTGCTGCTGAAACCCTCATTCATGCCTTAGTTACCTATAGACTTGGCTATTGCTATGTATTCCTGACTGGTCTCCCACATTCCGCCCTCCGTAAACTTGAGGTCATTCAAAACTTGGTTGCCTGTGTCCTAACTTGCACTAAGTCCCACTCACCTATCACCCCTCTGTTTGCTGACCTATATTTGCTCCTAGTCAAGCAATGTCTTGATTTTAAAATTCTCATCCTTGTTTTCTAAACCCTCCATGGCTTTGTCCCTCCATATCTCTGTAATGCGCTCCAGCCTCACAACCTTCGGAGATATCTGTGCTTATCTAATTCTGGCCTCTTGAGCAGCTGCAATTTTAATCACTCCAGCATGGGTGGCCGTGCCTTCAGTTGCCTAGACCCTAAGATCTGGAATACCCTCCCATCCTACACTCTCTACCTCGCTATCCTACTTTAGGACACTCCTTAAAACCTAGCTCTTTGACAAGCTTTTGGTCATCTGATCTAAAATCTCCTTATGTGACTCAGTGTCATATTTTGTTTTATAATGTTCCTGTGAAGGATCTTGGAATGTTTTATTATGTTGAATAGACTATATAAATATAAGTTGTTGTTATTGTTGTTGTAAGCTTATATTTGACATCGAAATGAGTTTCCAACCATATATCCACCATCACTAAGATTGCCTATTTCCACCTCCATAATATCACCTACCTCCACCACCCCCCCCCCTCCCCCTCCCTCAGCTCATCTGCGAAGAAGCCTGTCATCCATGCCTCAAGATTTGGCTATTCCAATGCTCTTCTGGCTGGCCTCCCACATTCTATCCTCCATAAACTTGAGGTCACCCATAACTGTATTACCTGTGTGCTTACTTGCACCAAGTTCTGTTTGCTCATCACCCCTGTGCTTGCTGATCTGCAATGGCTTCCATTTAAGCATTGCCTCGATTTTAAAATTCTAAATCATTATTTTCAAACCCATCCATGGCTTCACCCTTCCTGAGCTCTGTAAACTCCTCGAGCCCCACAACCCTCCAAGCCATATGCATTCCTCTTATACTGGCCTCTTGAGCATCCCTGATATTAATCATTTCACCATTTACAGCTGTGTCTTCAACTATCAAGGCCCAAAACTCTGAAATTCTCTCCCTAAACCTCTCTGCCTCACTACATTTCTTTATTCCTTTAAAACATTCCATAGAACCTAGACTTTGATCAAGCTTTTGGTTATCTTCCCTAACATCTCCATTTGTGGCTTGGTGTCAAATTTTGTTTCATAAAACGTTTGTGAAGTAACTTTGGGGCATGTGATTATATTAAAGGCATGATATATAAATACGTTTTTGTTATTGCTATGTATTACTTTAAATTAACCTGAGCAGATAAGAGAATGAAGTATTGGAGAACATTTTGGCAAAAGCAATCACAACATAATAAAAGTTTAAGGTCATGATTGAAAAATATCTAATTAAGACAAAGATCAAAGTAATAGATTTGGGGGAAAGGAAGCTAATTTTTGGGGGATAAGGATGGAAATAGGGATGATAGAGTGGAAAAATACTCACAAAGAGAAAGAACAGAAGTGGGAAATATTTAAATTGGTGATCCAATAAAGTTTGAAAGAAATCCATTCTACCAAAAAATAATGACAAACTGGCCAATAATGAAACACCTTAAGTGACTAAAGAATTAAAGCTAAAGAAAAAAACATGGTCTGAGTACATAGACGATAAAGGACAGGGTGACAATGAAGAATTCAAAGTTAGGAGGTGTATCTGAAGTGCTGTAACCTGCAAGGCTACAGATCAAGTGCTGGAAAGTAGGATTAGCTAGTGGGAGCAGCTAGTTTATTTTTCCTTTTTGGAAAACAATGAGATACAATGGGCTGAATGGCCTCTTCCTGCACCATAACTTTTCTATGGTTCTAAGTGGAAAAAAATATTAGGAAGGTAACAAGGAGCTACATAATTAAATTATCCAGGAAGATAAAAGAAATAAAATAGTATATTACAATATATAAACAACAAAAGGGAGATAAGAATAAAAAGGGAAATTGGGACACAAGGAGTCTACAGCGGGATATAGACAGGTTAAGTGAGTGGGCAAAAAAAGTGGCAGATGGATTATAATGTGGGAATATGTGAGGTTATACACTTTGGCAGGAAGAATAGAGGAGCTGAATATTATTTACATGGAGAAAGACTGCAGAGGGCTGCAGCACAGAGGGATTTGGGAGTCCTTGTGCATGAATCCCAAAAAGCTAACATACAAGTTCAACAGGTATTAGGGAAGGCAAATGAAATGTTGGCCTTTATTTCAAAGGGAATGGAGTATAAAAATAGGGAAGTCCTGCTAAAACTATACAAGGCACTAGTTAGACCACACCTAGAATACTGTGAACAGTTTTGGTCCCCTTATCTAAGGAAAGATATATTGGCATTGGAGGCAGTCCAGAAGAGGTTCACCAGGTTGATTCCGGGTATGGAGGGATTTTCTTCTGAGGAAAGGTTGAGTAGGTTGGGCCTGTACTTATTGGAGTTTAGAGGCGACGTTATTGAAACATATAAGATACTTAGGGGGCTTGACAGGGTAGATGCTGAGAGATCGTTTCCCCTTGTGGGCGAGTCTAGGACCAAGGGGCATAATCTCACAGTATCAGATCAGCCATGATCTCATGGAATGGCAGAGCAGACTCGATAGGCCAAATGGCATACTTCTTCTTTTACGTCATATGGTCTTAAATCAGGATAGGGTTGAGCCACTAATGGATGCCCAAGATAAACTTACAGATAATAATAACAAAATGGTATAAATACTGAATAATTACTTTGCCTCAGTATTTACCAAGGTGAATAATACTGTGGACATGACAGTAGCAGGGAATAAAAAAGATATCATGATGTTTAAGATTAAAAGAGCAGAGATGGTAGATTATCTAGTCAAAGCAAGGGTAAAAACATAGGGCTGGATAGGTTGCATCCACACATGATAAAAACAAAGGGAATTATGGCAGAGGTATTATTTTATATATGTTATAAATTGATTAGAAAAGGCAATAATGCCAGAGGACTGGAAGATGACTAATGAGATCACTATATTTAATAAGAGACAAACAACAAATCCAGAAACCTACAGCCCAATTAGCTTAATGTTGGTGATAGGAAGGACACTCAAATCTTTAGTCAAAGATATAACAGAAAAACATCTAGAAACAGAAAATCTAACAAAGATTAGTCAACAACAACTTACGTTTATGTAGTATTATTATTGTAATGAAATCTCCTAAGGCACTTCACAGGAGCATTATAAAACAAGTATGACTCCGAGCCACATAAGGAGATATTGCTGGAAAAAAGAGACATGTTGAAGCTTTTCATCTTGCACTCATCAGGACACAAGGAGATATTAGGTCAGATTAGGTCAAAAGCTTGGTCAAAGAGATAAGTTTTTTAGAAGTATCTTGAAGGAGGAAAGTGAAGTAAAGAGGTGGCGAGGTGTAGGGAAGGAATTCCAGTGCTTGGGGCCTAGGCAATTTAAGGTCTAGCCATCAATGGTGGAGCAATCATGATTGGGAATGCAAAAGAGGAGATTACAGATATAGACAAGGTCAAGGCAATGGAGGGATTTGAAAACAAGGATGAGAATATTTTTTAGGATGTTGCCTGTCAGGCAGCCAGTGTAGGTCACCAAGGATTCCAAAACAGAAGGTTATGCTTGACTAACCTTATTGAATTCTTTAAGGAAGTAACAGAAAGAACAGATAAGGATAAAGTAGTAGTTGTGATATACTTGGATTTTCAAAAGACCTTCAATAAGGTACCACATAGTACACTTGTGACTAGATCAGAGCATATGAAATTGGGATGGAGGGAATTAGCAGACTATATAATGCAAGCAGACTATTACACAAGAATCAGACAGCACAGGTTTAACTAAAAACAGAATATGCTGGAAATAATCAGCAGGTCTGGTAGCATCTGTGGAGAGAGAAACAGAGTTAATGTTTCAGGTCAAGGATCTTGCTTAAGAACTGGAATTCTTGGTATGCTATGTATTTTCAGCATTTTCTGCTTTTATTTCAAATTTCCAGCATCCGCACAATTTTGCTTTTGTTTTATTATGGGCAGAATTTTCTGCTTTACGTGACGTGTGAGCGTCCCGACGTCACCGCGTGACATCGCGATATTTCGCTGTGCGGGTGCGCGATGAAGCTTGACGCGCACCCATCATTTTTTAACGGGCTAGTTAAGGCCCTTAAATCGACGCCGATTTTCAGGTGCCCATGCGATCTTTGGCTCAGCGCACGGGTGCAACGGGCAGGCAGGTAAGAGACTTTTAATAAAACTCATTCACAAGCGGGATAAGAGGGCTCAGTGGGGTCGTCAATCTGGTCTGTGCGTCTTTATTGCAGAAAGTTTTTTAAACTTGCCTGTGTGGTCTGTAGCAGTTCAGAATGAATTCCAGCAGCTTTCTGTGTACCTTTAACCTTCAGGTTAGCACTCTGCAGTCAGTAATCTTTATCGGGCCTGCAGCTTTCCGGAGGCCTCCCTTTAGCCTGGGTATGGGTTCTGACATCTCCACTGGAGGCAGCTCCTCTGAGGAGGAAGGGAGGGATAGAATAAGGAGAAGAGGAATGCACAATCAGCCTCCAGGAGAGGCGCTTTTGGGAGTACAGGCGCAGGCACAAGGGGCGTAGGGCCCCTTGGGCATAGGTGGAAGGGGCCGCAGAAGATACCACTATCCTGCTGCCAGGGTATACAGGCAGCAAAGCAGCTACCTCAATATGACTGAAGTGCAGTGCCAACTGAGGCTCTGACTATCAAGGGAGACAGTACACTACATCTGTCAGATGATTGGCCCTGAGATCTCTCCTAACTGTGTGGGTGGACACCCCATGCCAGCGGCTCTGAAGGTTACAGTTACCCTCAACTTCTATGCCTCTGGCTTCTTCCAGGGCTCGATGGGTGATCTTTGTGGTGTCTCCCAATCAGCTGTGCATACTTGTCAAGCAGGTCACAGACGCTCTGTTCAGGTATGCATTGACCTTCATCCACTTCTGCTGGGACCAGGCAAGTCAGACACAGCGAGCCAGAGGCTTCGTGGCCATTGCTGGCTTCCCCCACGTCCAGGGTGCTATAGACTGTACACATGTGGCCATCAAGGCATCAGCAGGTGAGCCTGGTGCCTTCGTCAACAGGAAGGGCTTCCACTCCATGAACATGCAGATAGTGTGTGATCACAGGATGCTGATTCTATAAGTCTGTGCAAGGTACCCAGGCAGCTCCCACGATGCCTACATCCTCAGACACTCCCAGGTGCCGGGGCTCTTCATTGCTCCGGCTCGGCTTGATGGATGGCTGCTGGGTGGCAAGGGCTATCCCCTCAGGAGGTGGCTCATGATGCCTCTCTGCCGCCCAAGAACAGAAGCTGAGCAGTGGTACAATAGGAGCCACGCCTCCACAAGGGCTGTGGTGGAGAGAGCCATCGGTCTTCTCAAGATGCACTTCCGATGCCTGAACCGCTTAGAGTACCCCCCAGATCGTGTCTCTGTGATAGTGATAGCATGCTGCGCTCTCCACAATCTTGCGCTGGAAAAGGGCAACGCAGTGGACAATGAAGACATTGACGCAGTGAATGCGGCTGCACACGATGAGTCCAGCACTGATTCTGAGGATGAGGAAGCACAGGGGAATGATAAGGGGTTAAGCGCTGACCCGGGACAACACCAAGGAGGCAGGAACATCCGGGAGACTTTAATCCAATGAACTTTCAGCTAGCTCCACACAAATGGATCAGGAGGACCAGCCTTTCCTGATGCTTCCATAGTCGGCATTTAAGTGCTACATCTGCTAGATCATCAGCTGCAACTAAGGGCTTTGGACATAAACCTCAATGTCCACTCAAACACTCATGATGTGTATGTAAAACATACAAATGCAGAACAAAGGAGCCACCCTCAGCCATGGTAACACATCTGGTTTTAATTTTCACCATCATAAGGTCACACAAAATTAGACCAAAATGTTTTTCAAGCATAAACAAATTATAATTCCCTAATCTAGGACCAACACAAAAGCATCAGTGAGAAACCCGTGGTGTGCCTAAGGTGCCTTATGCTTACATTTACGGGTGCTACGTCTTGGTGCCGCCCCATCGCTCTGAGTGGCATCTGAGACAGCCTCTGCTGTGCTGTTGGCCTTGATGACCTTGGCGGCTGTCCTCTGGCCCATGGAGCCTGTGCTGGCCCTGCCTGGGAGGGAGCTGCCAGTTCCACAGCTGGCATCTCCGTAGTCGCCGCAGCCTCACCCGATGAAGTGGTCACTGGGAGAGGGGCGGAGCAGCTGTTGCCCTCATCTGGAGCGCCGTGAGAGGAGCCCACAGAGATGACAGGCAGCTGCTCCACCAATGTGAGTTCGCCCTGGACCTCCCTGCTCACCGTCGATGGATGTGCAATGAGCTGGGAAGCTTGAAGCCCACACCATCTCCCACATTGGCAATGACCAGCTGTGGCCACGGGCGCTGTGAGGGCTTGCAGGTCTGAGCGTAACCCCAGGAGAAGCTGCTTGTTCTCCTGGAAGCCCCTCTCCACGAGAGTCGCCACTCTCTCCATGGAGGAAGCATGACGCTCTGACATGAGGCTCATTGCATCACTGATGCTCTGCGTGGACTCCTCTACCACGAACACCAAGTGAAGCACAGCCTCATGCAAAACTACCAGATTTTCCCGCACACCCGGACGCATTTCCTGCAGCTGTTGCGTCGCGGACGACTCCAGGAACACATCATTGCGCCCCGACTCAGCATGTGCCTGGTCCCCTGCAGTCCTCCGGCTGCAGGCGCCATCGACACTCTCTGTCTGTGCCAACTCCTCCAGTGACTGTGAAGTGCCCTCTCCACTGTGCCCCGGGACACTAGCCGATGTTGCAATTCCCACCAACGTACTTGTATCTGCGCTGGTGCTTGCCTTGCAGAAATGGTGTGACGCAGGTGACAGTTGAGGGCCCTCAGGTGTGAGATGGGGCATCTGCAATTGCTCCTGGTGGACAGGCTCTGATGATGTTGAAATTAGCAACAAGGACAGTGGATCAGTTAGCGTGCACATAGTAACACACTTCATCCCTTTCCCCCTGGCTCATTATGTGCTCAACCTTCCAGAACCTATGGAGACGAATATTGGTGGGGTGGCAAATAGTCAGGAGGAGACTCTAACATTACAGGTGGATACAGACGGGCTGGTCAGAAGGCCTAAGGAATGCCAAATGGAATGTTATGTAGATAAGTGTGAGGTGATGCACTTGGGCAGGAGAAACAAGGTACAGGAATACACGAGGAATGATAGGACCGTGGAAAGTAAGGAGGATCAGAAAGACCTTGCTGGGCATGTCAACAGGCCTGTTAAGGTAGCGGGACAGGTACATAAGGCGTTTAAGAAGGTAAATGCCATACTTGCCTTTATTAGCCGAGGAATAGAATACAGGAACGGGGAGGTCGTTCCAAGTGCAGAAAACACTGCCTAGGCCACAGCTATAGTTCTGCATGCAGTTGTGAAATGCGCTTCATGGGAGGGATGAGATTGGAGTGGAGAGAGTGCAGAGGTCGTTGACCAGGATGCTGGCTGGGCTGGAGAGTTTGAGTTATGAGGAGACATAGCATAGACTGGGGATATTTCCCCTGAAGTAGAGGAGATTGAGGGGTGAAATTATTGAGCTTTATAACATTATGAGGGCCATAGATAGGGTTGACAGAAAGGAACTTTTCCCCTTGGCGGAGGGATGAGTAACCAGGTGGAATTGATTTGAGGTAAAGGGCATGAGGTTGACAGGTGAGGTGATGAAGAACTTTTGAACACAGTAATGTGGGACACACTGCCTGAAAGGGTGGTGGACACAGAAATCCTCCTAACATATAATAAGTACTATGTGCAGTTGCGATGCCATGGCATACAAGGCCATGGGAATAGTGGTTGGAAATGGGATAAGGCGACTTTGGAAGGTGGTTGACACGCGCATCTTTGAAGGGCCAAGGGACCTTTGTCTATGACCCACACCTCTGACTCTATCAGTCTGTGAATGAGCAATGTTGCTACAATAACAATTCAAACAATCATCAGTGCTTTGGATGGTGGGAAGACAGAGTGGATGTCACTGTTGACCTCAAATACCTGGCCGCTCCACCCCAGCCTCACTGACACCAGTGGACCTGGGCGCATAGTGCCTCTCAAGCTCCAGGGCCTCCCGATCGAAGCGGCTTAAAATCATCAGCTGGGCCTGGCCGCCTCCAGTCCGTGAACGCTCACATGCATTGTGAGGATTTTTCTCCTGAAAAACAGGGAAGACCATTCATTGCGGCTAATTGCACATGGACTCTGCACGCACACGCCGCACGCCAACCACAGAGGTCCATATCAGCCCTCCAGTGCCTCCTCTCCATGCTACTGTTGATCAGTCACACAAAGATAGTATGCCTGTTCCCAACCCTCCCCCCAATGGCCACCTTGGACACATTCTGCACCCATCACTTTAGGAAACACACAATCTTAGCTCCCATAGCAAGGAGGCACAACTACGTGCAGTGTCAAGGGCAGCAGATGGCTCTTGGTCACGAGACCTTGAGGCTCCCCTTCCACAATCTCATCACTATGAATAGAACATGGGTTGGAGTTCTGAGTATGCGCCTAGCTGCATCTCCTGCAGGTTGCCCCCAGGCTAGTCATGTGCAACTAAAAGCAACACATCGTGCGGGGGAGAACTCATCTCCTCATGAACCACTCAGGCTGATGTAAGCATGGGCACTATCTGCTTGCCCACCCAACGTACGAGAAATGCCCCACATGATTCAATGCAGTCACAATAGTAAGACTTGGGGGCCTCAAAGGCTAAGGCTACCTGCTGGGTTAAATGCCCAATACCAGCATACTCACCTTTCCAGAGCACAACAAATCATTGAAGCGCTTACGGCACTGGGTCCAGGTGCGCCACACCACATTGCGGTATCTCACCACCTCCGCCACCTCCTCCCATGCACGTTTAGCCCTGTGGGGGGGGGGCCGCCTCCTCCCATCCTGGGGAACCAACACCTCCTACCGTGCTGCCACCTACTCGAGGAGGGCAGAAAGGCAATCATCAGAAAAGTGAGGGGCACATTGGCCCCCCACTGGCCTACCCTGCAGTCTGCCCTGCTCCTGTGGCAGACCCTGCAGCCTGCCCTGCTCCTCTGCCATTCCCTCCAGAGTGCCCTGCTGAGCAGACCCCCTGCGGTTGGATCTCCAAGTGGCCATTGTGAGCAGCCTACAGGAGGCTGCCAGGCCTTTTAAACAGACTGCCGGGTCGCCATTGGACTCAGTGGTCTGTGCACGCCCGCCGCAGCCTGCACACTCGCGCTATCCACGGGAGTCGGAAATGCGCTGGGTGGGCCTTAATTCACCCGTCCACACAAAATGGCAGTGCGGCCCCGATCACGGGCGCTGATCTGGTCCGCGCCCGCCCACATCCATTCCTGTTCCGCCCACTCATCAAATGGAAAATTTTGGCCTATAGGTTTAAAAGTACTTTCTTAGACTGGTAAAGGCGAAAGGTACCACAGGAATGGGTGCTGAAATGGCTGTTCTTCATCTTTTACATAAACCATTTGGACTTGGGAACTGGAAGTACAATTTCAAAATTTGCAGACAACACCAAATTGGGGCATGTAATTCGTAATGAGGAATACAGCAAATTACAAGAAGAGATGAATAAACTTAAAGAATAGGTATGTAAATGGTAAATTAATTTCAATGTAGATAAGTCTCCAGTAGTGTTTGGCAGCATAAAGAGAAAATTAAGATTCTGAATGAGTTAAAGGAGAAAAGGGATTTAGATGTACACATTCACAATCATTAAAAATAGCAATACAAGTTAACAAAGTCATAAAATGTAAACAAAAGGCAGGGGTTCAGAAGAGGAATAGAATTGAAAAGCAAAGAAATGATGTTAAACCTGGAAAGAATGTTGGTTCGACTGTACTCAGTGTATTATGTACAGTTCCAGTCTCCATGTTACAAAAAGGTTATAGAAGTACTAGAGATGATAAAGATGCACAAGGATGATACCAGAACCGAGAAGATATTGTTATCCGGAGACACTCAACAGGTAGGGCCCTTTTCTCCAGAAAAAAGGCTGAGGCTGACCTATTCAAGGTCTTTATAATTGTGAAGGGTTTTCATAGGATGGATGTAGAAAAGGAGTGAAAAATCAAGCTTATTAATGCTCATTTATGAGCTCAGAAATGGTGTCTGCAGCATGCACGCACACCTGTGGAGTAAATCACACTGGACACCATATTGATGCAGGCATAGTGCACACCAACAATATGCAGCACAGGCAGATCTTGATGCCAATCAATATGCAATGCCCACAGTGCCAATTTTGGAGCTTAGCACTCCAGCCAACATCCTTCCTTAACCTCACAAGGTTGTACACGCATTCAGCAGCAGGAGGAACTCCTCCAGCAGTGCAATTTAAAGAGATCATTAACTACTTAGGGGTACATTACTTGTTTTTTCTGGTTGTTGCTAAAATTGTACAAGTGTTTGATGCTTTCTATAGTTATTTCAAGTTTCAATAGACCACATATAGTGGTGTGGAAGATGCTGAAGAAATTTTTGCTGACTTCAAGGCTTCTGCACAAACTAGTTGCTCCCACAGAAGGGTGCATTAGTAGGCATTTCCTTTCAAATACAGCATGACTTGGAGAATGAACAGAGGCCAAGCAGAGTAGGTCAAGATGCTATAGGGAGAAAGGGAAGAAGGGCTGGCTTTAGGAGGCTGTTTGCCCTGGGTTTTGAGGGAGAAATTCTCATGAAGGAACAATGTGCGAAATGTGCTTCGCTGAGGACATCCTCACTAAAATCTGCCACCTGATGCTGCCACAACTGCTAGCTCCGAGCAGGGCACGGACTGCATTGCCAGTGGCTGTGAAGGTGACCATTGCAATGAAGTTTCATGCATCTAACTCCTTGAATCACATGAGCTGTTGGTATTTGCAACATCTCGCAATTTGCCATCTAATGTTATGTAAGGAAGGTCACTGAGACTCTATTCAATAAGAGCTGACTATATTTAATTCTGTCTTGCCAGTGGTGAAGCAGGCGAATTGAGCCTGCGGCTTCACTAGGATTGCAAGCTTCTCCACGGTGCAAGTGCCATAGACTGCACACACATCGCTTTGCAGCTGTTGCATGTCAACTCCACCCTATACCCAAACTGAAAGGGATTCCACTCTCTCAACATCCAGCTAATCACAGAGAATCACAGAGTTGCTACAGTGCAGAAGGAGGACATTCAGCCAATCATATCTGCACCAGCTCTCAGAATGAAAACTAACCCAGTACCACAACACTGCACATTCTTCCTTTTTGGACAGTGTGTGACCATAGGTGGCAAACTATGTAGGTCAATGCCCAGTATCCTGGCAATAGACATGCTGCCTTCATTCTGCAGCAGTCCAATGTCCTAGCTGCAGTTGAGCCACCATGGAACACCAAAGGATGTCTAATGGACAGCAATCAACTGACAACATGGCTGATGACTCTGGTGTGCAACTAACACACATGAACATTGCATGCATACAATGAAGCCATGCTGCCACACAAAATGTGATAGAGCAGACCATTGGCATGCTGACATAATGACTCCTCCACCTGCACCACTCTGGAGGAGCCCTGCAGTATTTAGCAGAATGTGTCAAGATTTGTAATGACCTGCTGCCTGCTGCTCAGTCTCAACATCTTCAGGGGCAGCCCAGGCCAGCAGCTATATGGTGAGCAGATGAGGATCTGAGCATGAGGAAGAGGAGGAGCATGAGGAGGAGGAAAAGGAAGGGACGAGGCAATCTAGAAAGCATCTTTCTGGCCAGGATGTCCATGATGAACTCATCAGGTGTGATAACAGTAACTGCAACCACAATTCTCCATTCACTAACAGTTCCACACCTTACCTTCTGCTGTCACTGACTATCACAACATTCGCATGGCCACAAGGCAAAACTAAAAGCAACTACAAAATGAACATTCCAAACCAAATTTTTAAATTAAAACATGCCATATTGCATATAAAAGTCAACTAATCACCCCTGTGCATTCCCTTAGTGCCTTTCTTCCTTGTGCCTTTGTCTGATTTAGTGTTCCTATGCAGTGCTGTGCAAGTCACTGCAGCATGACAGATAGAAGGCTGCTGACTTCCGGTGAAAGCAATTTCATGTGATCTTGAAGGACAACCTTGAACAGCTCTAGGTCGATGGCCGCAGGATAGCATGCATTTTAACCAGTTTGCAGAATTTGGAAATTTAGTACAGAGGGGAAGGAGGTGCTGCTTTTTGCCTCCAATACTTGTCGTGATTTGTAGTTGTTGTTTTCTAGCCTTTGCTTTCTCTGCCTTCCACACCCACTCACTAATTTCCTGCCTTCCATTTCCAACTTTGTTTCTCTCCCTTCTGAATTTATGCTCAGGTTCTCATACTGCTGCTAAACTAGTTTAAATCCTTCCCAAAGCACTAGCAAACCTCCCACTACAATATTCAACCTGGCCCCTTTGAGAGGCACCCTCTCCAGCTTGTACAGCTCCTATGTTCACTGGAAGCAGAGCCAATGCTCCAGGTATCTAAACCCCTCCCTGCTGCACTATCTCTCCAGCCACACTTTGTTTGCTCTATCTGCCAATTTCTGTACTCAGTACAAGGCACTGGGAGTAATCTAGAGATGACTACTTTTAACACTCTACTTTTTAATTTATTTTCTAGCTTCCTAAAATCTGTCTGCTAGGCCTTGTTCCCCTTTCTACTAATGTCATTGGTCATCCTCCTCTCCTGAGAATGCTCTGCAGCCACTCAGTGACATCCTTGACCCAAACACCAGGGAGACACCACGCTACTCTGGAGTGATATCAGCCACAGAAACACCTCTCTATTCCTCTAGCTATTGAATGCCTGATCCTTTTACTGACTTTCCTCTTCCACACCAAGAACTTATGTTGTCATGGAATTGACTATGGCTGTACTCCCCAGAGGAACAATCACCTTCCCAAGAATTCAAAACTGAATTCTGGCTGGGGAGTAAGATGCACCTGCCTGGTCCTCCTTGTCTGTCTGGTAGTCGCCCATTTGTCATGAAGCTATTAATGTATATATTATTAGAAAATATTTTTCTTTTAAAATAGAGGTTTGGTCTGTGGGTATGTCTTAATTGGATTAAAGCCAGCTAGTCTGGGTACTTTGATGTATACTAGTTTTGAGATGTAAGAGAGGCAGAGTGCATTTGCATTTTGTTGAATAGAGTATTCAAGAAGACGAGTGAGATCTGGCACCTAGTTAGCAGAGTCGAAGCAATATGTTTAAATTACTAATAAAATTGGTACTATGAAATGAGTTTTATTGTTGGAAGAGGTGGAGTTCAAAGGGCTGGTGATACAATGAGAATTTACATTCAATGAGATGTGCTCGGTATAGGATGGCAGTTTTGTGTGTGCAGAGCAGAGGCAATGTAACATCAAAGCCTGTAAGCCTACCACTGTGTCTGCCAAAGGAAGCCAAGTAAAAGGAACCTCATTTTGAATTTGTACAGTGAAAATGCTTTGCCAGCTTTGGGCTGCTGTTGCCTTAGTGGAGATTAGTCTGGGAATTTGTTAAAAGTTATGATAGTAGTAATTTGTAGCCATGTGTGTGTGTTTAATGTGTTGTAACTTAATAAAATGTTTCATTTAGTTTAATATAAAAACCTCTCGAGAACTGGTGGTCTGATTCCTGAATTTAGAACTGCATCTCAAACATACCACTTAAAATATAGGCTATGACAGTTGTTTAAAGTTGCCCTCTGGGATCTTTAAATAACTCAGCTTTACCAACTGCTGTGTCATAACACATTCCCTCTCCCTATGCACTCTTAAACTGCTGGCGACCATTTCCAGAAACATTCTATCCACATAGCTCCTCACCTCGCAAATGTGCTGCTGTGATACCAGCTGCTACTCAAGTTTGGAAACATGGAGTTCAAGCTCCTCAAGCTAAAGATACTTGCCGCACATGTGAAAAGTGTCCTGGAGCTCCCACACGGCACAGGATATGCATTTGACAGGATTGAGCTATGCTGTCATGCCTCTATTAAACAATTAGCTAAACTTACCATAAATAAACTAAAGACTTGTGCCCAACCTGGACGTAAAAAATCTCACCAGCTACTCACCAATCTCTTCATATGCTCTTATTTCCATGTTTTCTGATTAAGTTTCTTTTGTTAAAGAAACAAATCACATACTGTTCACTCACCTGATGTACTCGCCCTCAGAGCTCTCCCTCCTTTCAAAAAGCAAACTAATAAACAAATTGTGTGCCTGAACTGCACTACGAAGGAGCTTGTGCTCAGTGAGACTATCCTGAATGAACACATTTGCAGTAGATGTCTCCATCTCAAAGTATAATGTGGTAGTTATAAGCAATTCACTAATTAGGAGAACAGATAGCATCCTTTGTAAGTGAGTTCAAGAGTCCTACATGGTATGTTTCTTGCCTGGTGATGGCTGCCTGGTGCCAGGGTGAGGGGACCTCATGAGCTGACTAGAAAAGGGATTGGAGAATGAGGGGGTGTATCTCGTCGTTGTGGTCCATGTTGGAACCAAAAACATTGGGAAGATAGGCAAGAGGTCCTATTTAGAGAATGCAGGAACCACAAGCTAAATTAAAGAGCAGGACCTCAAGGATTATAATCTCTGGATTATCATTCAAACCACGTGCAAATTGGTGTAGCGATGAACATATTCAGGAGGTGAACACATAGCTGAAGTAGTGGTTTGAGAAAGAGAGGTTCAATTTCATGGCCAGGAAGGAATTCTACGGTTGGGACATGTTCCACCAGAACTGGGCTTGGGACCAGGGTCCTGATGAAAAGGGTAAATACGGCAGCCATAAGCAATGTTCCCTCTAAATTGTGTGCCTGCATGGCCACACAGAAACCCAATAATTATGTGCAGACTGCACTCGAGTTGGTCCCTTTAGGTTACAAGCCATGGCCTACAAAAAAAATAGAGTGTGTGTTGGTCACAAGGACTTCAAAATAGTAATTGGTGGCAGAGAGCTCAGATGGAAAAGATAATATTAATAATAGTTTAAAAACAAATGTAAGGGAAGAGGGTAGAGTAACAGTCAGAAAATGTGTTTGAGGCAAAATAGATAAAGGGAAAAATAAAAGATGTAAAGTGATTAACCTGGGAGGGAGAAATAAGAAACATGTGAAGAAGATATTAGAGCTGAAGAACAGATTAGGGTGTGGATATAAATAAGCATTCTTTATACATACACATGGAGTATCAGGAACAAATTGAGTGAATTGCAGGTGCAAATTCAAATTGGAAGATGTGACATGGTAGCCATTACTGAGACATGGTAAAAGATGATCAGAACTAGGATCTAAATATACCAAGTTATGAAGTCTACAGGAAAGATCATGGAAATGGTAGGGCAGAATTTTGCCGTCAGCGAGCAGGGGGCGGGACCCGCTCACCAACGCATAAAATGACACGCGATGACGTCGGGCGGAACCCCCGATGTCATCCCGCCCCATTTAAATTTTCAGGAAGGCGGGGGTGCAGCAAAATCAGCTGCGGGCCCACCGACCTGTCAATGGCCAATTGAGGCCATTGACAGGATCATTGAAACAATTAAAGGATCTGCCCATCCAACCTTAAGATCGGCGGCAAATAGAAAAAACATGAAACCTCACCCACCAGCGGGATGAGGTTCCATGCAGGGTTTTAAAAAGTTTAATAAAGTTATAGTGTAAATTATGAACATGTCCCAGCTCATGTGTCATTGTTACAGGAGAGGGGCATGTTAGGGAATTTTTTTTTTCTATTTTTAATCTTTTTCAAAGTGGAAGCGATCACCCAGAGGCAGCTCTTAGCCCCTGGGAGATATGTGCTCTTTCGTGCGCATGCGCAAAAGAGCGCACTCCGCCAGAGATTGCCCGTAGAGTGGGAGGACTATTAGTGATTTAGGATGAAATCACTTCAATGATAAGAAAGAGTATAAGGAGAGGTAAACAGGCAGTGGAGACTTTGGGCAGAATTTTATGGCTGACGTGCAGGTGGCGGAGCCCGCGCATCAGCGCTTAAAATGTCGCGCGCTGACGTCGGGCGAGCGTCCCAACATTAGCACGCGGCATCGTGATATTTAGGTGGGCGCGCGCGCGCTATGAAGCGCGACGCGTGCCTGCCATTAATTAAAGGCCTTGTTAAGGCCCTTAACTTGGCAATTGAAGCTGATTTTGAGGAGCCCGTTCGATCTTCGCCTCGGCGCACGGGCCCAACGGGCAGGTGGGTAACTGATTTTTTAACAAGCCTCATCCATGGGCGAGATATGTGGGATCAGAGGGGTTGTCAATAGTTTATCTGAAGTATTTATTGCAGAAAGTGTTTTAAACTTGCCAGTGTGAGTGTTAACAGTTCAGATTGATTTCCAATAGCTTTCTCTGTATTTCGAAGCTTCAGCTCAGCAGTCTGCAGACAGTAATCTTTATCGGGCCTGCAGCTTTCCGGAGGTCTCCATTTAGCCTGGGTATGGGTTCTGACATTTCCACTGGAGGCAGCTCCTCTAAGGAGGAAGGGAGGGATAGAATAAGGAGGAGGCCAGGACTGGACAATCAGCCTCCAGGGAGGCCAGGCGCAGGCACATGGGGCGTAGGGCCAAGAGGTTGTCCAAGGTGGAAGGGGCCGCAGAAGACGCCACTATCCTGCTGCCAGGGTTTACAGGCGGCGAAGCAGCTACCTCAATATGACTGAGGTGCAGTGCCGAAGGAAGCTCCGACTGTCAAGGGGGACAGTGAACTATATCTGTCAGATGATTGGTCCTGAGATCTCCTCTAACTGTGTGGGTGGACACCCCATGCCAGCGGCTCAGAAGTTCACAGTTGCCCTCCACTTCTATGCATCGTCTCCTTCCAGGGCTCGGTGGGTGTTCTTTGTGATGTCTCCCAATCAGCTGTCCACACTTGTGTCAAACAGGTTACAGACGCTCTGTTCAGACGGGCATTGACCTTCATCCACTTCTGCTGCGACCAGGCAAGTCAGACACAGCGAGCCAGAGGCTTCGCGGCCATAGCTGGCTTCCCCCGTGTCCAGGGTACAATAGACTGCACACATGTGGCCATCAAGGCACCAGCAGTGAGCCTGGTGCCTTTGTCAACAGGGAGGGCTTCCACTCCATGAATGTGCAGATAGTGTGTGATCACACGATGCAGATTCTGCAAGTTTGTGCAAGGTACCCAGGCAGCTCCCAGGACGCCTACATCCTCAGACACTCCCAGGTGCCTGCGCTCTTCAGTGCTCCGCTCGGCTGGATGGTTGGCTGGTGGGTGATCAGGGCTATCCCCTCAGAAGGTGGCTCATGACGTCTCTCCGCCATCCAAAAACAGAAGCTGAGGAGCGCTACAATAGGAGCCGTGGCACCACTAGGGCTGTGGTGGAGAGAGCCATCGGTCTTCTCAAGATGCGCTTCCGTTGCCTGGACCACTCAGGGGGTGCATTCCCAGATCGCATCTCTGATAGTGGTAGCATGCTGTGCCCTGCACTATGTTGCGCTGGAAAGAGGGGATGCAGTTGACGATGAAGACCTTGATGCATTGAATGAGGCTGCACACGATGAACCCAGAAGTGGCTCAGAGGATGAGGAAGGTTACCACAGGGTAATGATGAGGGGCAGCACGCCTACCCACTACCACACCAAGTAGGCAGGGACATCCTGCACACTTTAATCCAACGAACCTTCAGCTAGCTCCACACACATGGATCTGCAGGACCAGCATTGCCTGGCGCTTCCACACGTGGCACTTAGGCTACATCTTCCACCTCATCAGCTGCAACTAAGGGCTTAGTACAGAAACATCAATGTCCATTCAAACACTCATGATATGTCTGTGAAACATACAAATGCAGCACAAAGGAAGCACCCTCAGCCATGGTCAGAAAATTGGACTTTATTGCCACCAAAATAAAGCACAAACGAACTGCGACACTTGGTGCCCAGAACATCTCCCACATTGCGCTGTAAGGGCTTGCAGGTTAGAGCGTAACCCAGTCAGAAGTTTCTCAATCTGCTGGAAACCCCTCTCCATGAGAGTTGCCAATCTCTCAATGGAGGAAGCCTGAAGCTCTGTCCTGAGGTTCATGCCATCACTGACACTCTGCCTGGATTCCTCCACCACAGAGACCAAGTGAAGCACACCCTCATGCAACCCTGCCAGATGCTCCCGTGCACCCTGCCACTTGTCCTGCAGCTGCTGCATGGCTCACATCTCTAGAGGCATATCATCACTGCCGGACTCAGCATGTGCCTGGTCCCCTGCAGTCCTCCAGCTGCTGGCGCCATCGGCACTCTCTGTCCGTGCCATCTCCTCCAGCGATTGTGAAGTGTCCCTCTCCACTGTGCCCCAGGACACTGGCCGACGTCATAATCCCCACCGATGTGTTTGTCGCTGCGCTGGTGCCTGGCTCGCTGAAAGGAGGTGACGCAAGTTGCAAGCGTTGGCCCTCAGGTGTGGAGGGGGGGCTCTGGAATTGGTGGCGGCTATGCGGTGGCGATGCTGAAATTAACAACAAGGACAGTGCATCAGTTAGTGTTCAGTCAGTAATACCTTTTATCCCTTTCTCCCCCAGCCTCATAAGTCGCTCACCCTTCAAGAACCTAAGGAGACGAACATTGGTGGGGTGGTAAAAAGTCAAGAGGAGGCCCAAACATTACACACGCTTACAGACAGGCTGGTCAGATGGCCTGAGGAATACCACATGGAATGTTATGTGGATAAGTGTTCGGTTAAGCACTTGGGCAAGACAAGCAAGATACGGGAATACATGAGTAATGGTAGGACCGTGGGAAGTCACGACGATTACAGGGACCATGCTGGGCAGACCTGTTAAGGTAACAGAACAGGAACATAAGGCGTTTAGCAAGGTTAAAGCCAAATTTGCCTTTATTAGCCGAGGAATAGAATGTAGGAAAAGGGAGGTCATGTTGCAAGTGCAGAAAACGTTGTCGAGGCCACATCTACACTTCTGCACCCAGTTGTGACCTGCGCTTCATTGGAGGGATGGCATTGGAGTGGGGAGAGTGCAGAGGTTCCTGACCAGGATGCATGCTGGCCTGGAGAGTTGGAGTTATGAGGAAACATTGCAAACACTTGCAACATTTGCCATGGAGCACAGGAGATTGACAGGTCACATTATTGACCTTCATACCGTTATGAGGGGCATAGAACGGGTGGACAGAAGGCAACATTTCCCCTTGGCACAGGGATGACTAACGTGGTGGCATTTATTTAAGTTGAGTGCCATGAGGTAGACAGATGAGGTGCTGAGGACCTTTTGGACAGAGTAATGTGGGACTGGCTGAAAGGGTGGTGAGGTACAAACCCTCCTAAGATGATATAAGTCTTTGGATGTGCAGCAGCGATGCCATGGCATGTTAGACCATGGGGATAGTGGTCTTAAATGGGATAAGGCGACTTTGGAAGGTGCTAGAGACGCTATTCCTCAAGGGGCCGAGGGACCTTTGTGTATGACCCACGCGTCTGACTGTATCAGTCTGTGAATGAGCAGTGTTGCTGCAATAACGATTGCAGCAACCATCAGTTGTTTGGATGGTGGAGAGACAGAGTGGATGGGACTGTGGACCTCAAATACCTGGCCGCTGCACCCCAGCCTCGCCAACAGCTGCCGCCCTGGCCGCCTGCCTCCTCCCCAGCTCCATGGCCTGCTCCTCATAAGTGGTGAGGTGCTGCAGCACGGCGTGCCCACCACCAGTCTGCTGGCACTCCCTCAGATTGTTCTCTGTTTTTGCCTGCAGAACAGAGAAGAGCATTTATTGGGGCTGATCACTCATGTACTCTGCACGCGCACGCTGCACCCCAACCACAGTGGCCCATCTGAGGCCTCCAGCGACTCCTGTCCACACTACTGGTGATCAGTCCCCAGAAGATAGTACGGCTGCTCCCAACCCCCTCCCCCAATGGCCACCTTGGACACATTCGGCGTCCATCACTTTGAATAACACATGGGTCTTAGTGCCCATGGCAAGGAGGCACAACTAGCTGCGGCGCTGAGGCCAGCAGATGGCTCTTGGCCACAACACCTTGAGGCTCCCCTTCCACCATCTCATCACCATCAATAAGACATGTGTTGGAGTTCTGAGTATGTGTCTAGCTGCCTCCCCTGCAGGTTGCCCCCACGCTACTCAAATGCGACAAGCACCAACATATGCTGTGAGGAGAACCCATCTTCTCCTCAACCACTAAGGCTGATGTAAGCATGGTCACTATCTGTTTGCCCACCCAGCATGCGCGAAATGCCCAATGCAGTAACGACACTAAGACGTGGGGCCGGGGGGTGGCCTCAAAGGCTAAGGCTACCTGGTGGGTCAAATGGCCAAGGCTGACATGGTACTCACCCTTCCAACGCGCAACAAATCATTGAAGCGCTTGCGACACTGTGTTCCTGTGCGCCACACAGCATCTTGAGAGCTTACTGCCTCCACCACCTCCTGCCATGCCTGCCTGGTCACGTGGGGGGCCCTCTTCCTCCCATCCTCCCAATGACACCTCTTTGAGGAGAGCAGCAAGGCAGGCATCAGAGAACCGAGGGGCACAGTGGCCCCTGCTGGCCTACCCTGCAGCCTGCCCCCCTCCTCCTCCTCTGCCCTCACCTCTTCTGGTACCCGGTCGCTGGCCATGGTGAACAGCCTAAAGAAGGCTGCCTAGCCGTTCTTTATACAGACTGCCAGTTCCCCATTGGAACCGGCGGTCTGAACACGCCCGCCGCCGATTTGAATTTCCCGCTGAACACAGGAATCTGAAACATGCTGGGCGGGCCTTAATTGGCCCGCCCATGCAAAATGGTGGCGCGGCCCATTTCACTAGCGGGGATCGACTCCTCACCCACCACCGATTCGGTCGGGCCCACCCGCCAGACAAACGCAAAATTCAGTCCTTTGAGTCGAATTAAGAAGTAGAGAAGGACTTAAGACTATAATATGAGCAGAATATAGGCCTCCAGGTTGCAGGTGTGAAGTGATGTATTGCATAAATGCAGAGATACAGCAGCATGTAGTAAAGGCAGAATGATTTTAATGAGGAATTTAACTTTCACATAGATTGGGACAAACAGACTAGCTCATGTCAGAAAGATAGTCAATTTTCTTCAACAATATGTTCTAAAATCAACAAGGGAACATGCCATATTGAATTTAGTAATGAGCCAGATTTCATGAACAGTCTGATGGTGTGTGGACATTCATCTAACATTGATCATATTGGCCCGCCTTGTCTCTGTTATTGCCAGGGCTTCCGGGGCTGGCTTTACCAGAAAAACGGAGCACCTTGTAAAATAATGATATCTGTGTCTATATGTGCCTGTGTGGGTGGGACTTAATTGGATTAAAGGCAGCTGTTCTGAAGGCTTTGATGTAAACATGGGGGAAGTTTAGAATGTAAGGTGTAAGAGGATATTTGCATTTTTAAATAAACTAGACTACATTGTTTTCAAAGGAGGGAGTGAAATGTGTCACCTAACCAGGTGAAGTTTGGAAACTGTGTGTTTATTTTTCCCAAAGATTGCTGGTAAAATTTAGTACTATAAGAGATTTTTATTATCAGAAGGATAAAGTCCAAAGACATAGTAAAACAAGGGGAATTTGCATTCAGAAGGGAAATATGTATAAAGGAGCAAAGGTTATGTGTAAGGGAAGGCATTTTTAAGATCTAACAAGTCTGTAAAGCCTTCAGCATCTATGCCTCAAGCTGCTGTTTTCAAAGAACTGAAGTTAAGAAAACTTATTTTGACTTTGACTGGTTCAGGGTATCATGGGCAGAATTTTACAATAGCGGGATTTTACATTCCCGCTGTCATCAATGGGATTTATAACGGCTCGCTGCATTTTACGGCCCCGTCCGCGCCAAAACGGGGCTGTAAAATTCTGCCCCATGTTTCCTTGCCTGGGCCTTTTAAAATCTATATGTCTTACTGTTGCCTTAATGAAAGTGTAACTGGGAGTTAAATTAATTAGAGGATTTATAAGTTATTATAGTAGTAATTTGTAGACATATCTGTGAACTTAAAAATCATTTTTTTTGTTAATAAATGTTTAATCTAGTTTTGTAGAATCCTATAAGACTTGGTGGTCTTATTACTACTGAATTCAAGGCATGCATCTCAAAATTTATAGAAATTGCAAAAAAAGTTGTGGCAGTTGTTTCAAGTTTCCCTTTGGGATTTGTACAACTCAGCATTTACCATCGGTTGTGCCATAACAATGCCATCCTGGCTGGTTATTTCTGTTGATGTATGGTTTCACTTCATCAGATATGGGCTCTTGTGACCAACCATTAAGCACTTATTCTTGTACTTGAGATAGGACTGGATCCTGACCTGTCCAGTCTCTGATCTGTCGAGTGCATACCAACGAGGAATCTAAGAAATTTAACAGTAAAACAAGTTCCTGTGGAACTGGGGAGTGCTCATCATTTTCTTGTAAAGGCAAACGACCAAGTGTATCGGTGTTTGCAATTTGATTGCCAGGCCAATGTACGAAAGTGTATTCTTACACTGCGAGGATTAAAATACTATTGGTATTTCTGTATCTTCTTTCTACGTGCCTTCTTCTTTCTAGCACAGACTTTAATCTTGACCTTTTTGAGTTGACTCAAAATTGACCAGACTCTCTCAGATGCAAGCTGAACTTGACTGAGCTCAATGGTTGAGTCCCTCAAAATTTCATTATCTGCTTCTTAGAAAAGTCTGCGGCTTTTGCTTCCAAAGCATCTTTGGCTTCGTTTAACTGGTTCTTCAGCTCTTCTGTCTCTTTTTTGTACTTGTTTGCTGCTTCCTGGAAAATTGAGCATTGTTGTGTCTTCTCTGCCAACTCATTCTTCAGCTTATTCAGAGAAGTGCTGAATTCTTTCTGTTTCCCTTCATACTTTTCCAGAGGCGCAAACTTTGACTTGAGGGAATCTTGTAGTATGTGAAGGTCTTTCAGCAGGTTTCTTTTTCCTTTCGAAGGTTGCTCACCTCATCTCGAACTCTGTCATCAAGCATGGTCTCTTTGAGCTCCTTCTGCTGTTCTTCCAGGTTTTGGCTTGAGATAACCTGCACTTCTTCAAGTTGTTGAGTCCTTACACACTCCTTTTCCAAAACAGGAATGCTTCCAGCTTCCTTTAGGAATCTCAGTGGTCACTCAAGGCTGATTTTCCTTAGCCAATTTCACCCTAGAAGGCTTGGTGCTCTGCCTCTCAATACGAGCACTGGTAGCTCTGCCGATTGGCTTCCATAATGGACAGATGGCAAATGGCGTTTAATATGTGAAAATGTGAAGTTCACTTTGGCAGGAAGAACAAAAAAGCAGAGTATTGCTTAAATGGAGAACAGCTGCATAATTCTGAGGTGCTGAGGGATCTAGGTGTTCTAGTACATGAGTCACAAAAAGTTAGTATGCAGGTACAGCAAGTAATTAAGAAGGCTAATGGAATGCTATCCTTTATTACGAGAGGGATTGAACATAAAAGCTTCAGTTATACAGGGCATTGGTGAGACCGCACCTCAAATACTGTGTGCAGTTTTGTTCTCCTTATTTAAGGAAGGATGTAAATGTTTTGGAGGCGGTTCAGAGGAGATTTACTAGATTGTTACCTGGAATGAGTGGGTTTCCTTATGAGGAAAGGTTGGACAGTCTGGGATTGTTTCCACTGGAGTTTAGAAGAGTGAGGGGTGATTCAATTGAAGTATACAAGATCCTGAATGGCCTTGACAAGGTAGATGTCAAAAGGATGTTTCGTCTTGCAGGTGAGCCCAGAACTAGGGGGCATTGTTTTAAAATTAGGGATCACCCTTTTAGGACAGAGATGAGAAGAATGTTTTTCCCTCACAGGGTTGTGCAACTTTGGAACTCTCTGCCTCAGAAGGTGATGGAGGTGGGGGTCATTGAATATTTTTAAGGCAGAGATAGATAGATTATTGTTAGACAAGGGAATCAAAGGTTATCGGGGGTAAATGGAAATGTGGAAATCGAAACACAAGAAGATCAGCCATGATCCTATTGAATGGCAGAGCAGGCTCGAGGGGCCGAATTATTTACTCCTGTTCCTATTCCTTATATTCTAAAGTGATTATCCATAGGCTGCAATGCATTGCTGCAGCTTCCCTTTTATAGGGCGGTGTCTTTACAAAGAGAACTTGCCTGGAGCAAGTAGTTTGCTCTCAGCATTATTTGGCCCCCTTCAGTGTACAGGGGCTGCCGACAGCACTATAGAGAGCAACACAGAAGTACCCAGAGCCATGCTACAACCATGGTAATGTGGTGGGTATACCAGTTTGATATGCTTCTCACCTTAATCAGAAGCAGCATGGATAGGACACAAATCATGACCCCAGTGTCCCAAAACCAGACACACCGATTTCTACTCCTGGATCTGTGAGCAGAAGTGGCCTGAATAGGACCTCTGATGAATATCAGCTCACCAGTCACTTCATTACCTAGTGTCAACATAAGAGAACAGTTATATACGTAAAAGTTGATTATAAAATATAGTTCGGTGTAGAGTTTACAAATCATTTTTTTATATGTGAAGAGTTAGCATAATGTGTGACTACTGAATATACATAATTATATATTATTCTATACAGTATCTATATTATGCTATTACCGTTATGAAATTGCTTGTTTGGTTATCTGCCAAGAAGTTCAGTTGGCAATTAAAACTAACAAAATTATGGTTTTGGTGTTGTGTCATTCTGATACTTCCCAAAGATATAAAGAAATTTCTATGAAAGAATGAGACAGAAACAGTAACTAAAATAAGTGAAGAGCACACACCATAAAACTAAAACATAGGAGCAGAAGTTGGCCATCTGGCCCATCGAGTCGGTCCACCATTCAATCTGACCATGGCTGATCTGATAATCCTCAACTCCACTTTTGTGCTTTTTCCCCATAATCCTTGACTCCCTTACTGATTAAAAATCTGTCTATCTCCACCTTGATTATATTTAACGACCCAACCTCTACAGCCCTCTGCAGTAAAGAATTCCACAACTAGAGCATGCCTCCACCAGGCTGTGTTAACTCAATGTTATTACATTCATGCAATTTTTCCTTGAGGCTTTTCCTTGTGTGGTTGATGTTCTGTAACTACAAAGCTGAAAAAAAATATTTTTATTAAGTGCTTCCATCTCACTGAGGGGGCTTCAGGCCAATCCACACCCAACAACCTGTGCTGAAAACTTTGACAGCTGTGACAAATTCCATTATAGTAGCTCAGACAATCTACAACATTCTAAAACAATCAACAGCATTCTAAATGAAACAACCCACAATATTCTAAAGAAAAGTCAATTTGCCCTATCTCCCAATGTTAACGGACCTTTTAAAAAATATTCCAAGATCCAGATCCGGATCTGCATCTTTGCCAAAAACTAATCAGTTCTTGCTTAGACCATATCCTATCTGTGTACCAAGGTTGTAATTTGTCCATTAGTTTTTGAGATATATTGATTACAGACAAACAAGCAGGGGTGAAAACATTACCTTAGCCCACATTCAGTGGCAGAGGTAATAAATCCGAACTACAAGTTTATGTGCACAATATCTATGTGTCTGGACATCAGAGAAAATTTGAACAATCTTGAGGATGTAAAGAGCTGGGGCTCACTTGCAAGAGTAGACTGAGACACAAGCTAAAAGTATATCTAGGGTAAAAAGGATAAGAAAGCTCAAAAAACAAAACAGGAAGATCAGTGTATGTGACAGACATACTTTGGATGTGCAATCCTGGAAAGTGTTACTAGTTCCTGTTATCTTGCTTGACTTGCTATGGTTTTGTTACATTTTTCACAACAATGAGCTGCTGTGTATGGGATATTAGAATTGACATAGACATTATTATTAACCAACATTTTTACTGTTTTCCCAATCAGGTCTCCTCAATGTCCCTCTCAGCTGCTGGAGGACATTAAATCCTGTAGCAACATACTAATTCCCCTCCACTAATGGTAAAACTGACTGTCAATGGTATTTTTGAATGCCTGGAGTTTGCTCCAAATATTTAAATTAGACTGACCTTGGAAATTATCACATGGAATGCTCACCTTGGGTTGGCTGGGCAAAACTGCACTCTGTCCTATATCCATTTCAGGTTTCACTACACTAGAATTTTTCAGTCCTAGTTTTCTCACTTGGCATTAAGGCAATCAGAGACAGAAATCATCAGGGGCATGCGCTGTGTTTGCAGATTTCACCTCTTTAACTACATTTAAAAAATGGAGACAAGATTAACCCTCCTTTCCAATTTTGTTAAATTAAAGTAATTTTTCCATCTTAATGTAGGAAAGGAATTTTGCAACAATCTAATCTGCACAAGCCAAATGGTAGGGGGCAAACATTTTCTGACAGCATTGATGTTATTTTTGATTTTCAAATGAAATAATACTTTTACTTGTTTGAATCCTAAAGAGTCTGAGCGCCAGAGAACCTATCAGTTGGGATGAACTGTCTAGTGAAGCAGAGGAACTTATTAGTTATCCACTGAATTCCACTATTCGAGATAACCCAAGCGATCCATGCTCATCTTCTGTTTGTTCACGGAAAAAATCACCATGTCAGGTCAACAGGTAATGAAAGCACTAATAATTCTATAATTCTTTTTGCAGATAAAAGACCAGTTCCTTGGGTTAAAAATTGTAAATGTAATATCCTAGCACAAATTGTTTCATGCCTTTGCTATATGCACAACGACATCAACCTGCATTTATAAATGCCGTTAACACGGAAAACATACTTTTACATGAGGGGAGAAAGAACATAAAATAAGTCATAAGAATAATGGAATGGGCCATGGGATTTAATGGTGGAAAAAGAAGTAGAGAGATAAATGGGTTTAGGAGGGATAGCCAGCAAATTGAGCTGAGGGAGCCAAAGTATCTGCCTTCAATTGTGGGACAAAAGAAGGTGAGGAGATGCACAAAAGGTTAGATTTGAAGACTATAGTGTGCAGGACAGAGCAAATGGCTGGACAAAGCTGCAGAGATAGGGTGCAGTGAAAATATGGATGGATTTGAAAATGAGGACGATGCTTTTTAAATTCGTCTGGAACAATTGTAGGTCAGGACAGAGAGCTAATGGAGGTCAGTGAGAATAAAAATAGTGCTGGGGACGCAGCTATTTACAATCTATATTAATGACTTAGACAAAGAGACCAAGAGGAATTTATCCAATTTTGCTGACTGTGCAAATCTAGGTGGGAATGTAAGCTGTGAGGAGACCACAAAGAGGCTGCAAAGAGAGATAGGTTAAGTGAGTGAGCAGCCAGGAAGCAGATGGAGTACAATGTGGGGAAGCATGAGACTATTCACTTTGGTAGTAAGAATAGAAAAACAGAATATTTTTGAAATGCACTTCTAAATGTTTATGTTCAGAGAGACTTGAATGCACTTGTGCAAAGGACACAAAGGGCTGAATTTTACATGACAGTTTGGAAAAGATCCAGAGGCCGGAACGGGGAGTAAAATCAGAACGGAAGACACCGATTCAGAAATTGGATGTCTTCACGTCAGTTCTGCATTTTACCAATGGCAGCCGACATGGAGGATGAACTTCACACATTGACATGGCGGGTGAACAATTAAGGTACTTAGCAGGCTAATTGACAGCAATTTTATGGCACAATTTCAATTTTACTAATGGTACACAGGAACCAAGGGACTTCAGAGTCTTACCTGGTTAAAGGCGGCCCAAGCAAGCTGGAGCTCAGAGCTGGCTCTCTCCGGCAGCCATCAAGAGAGTCAGAATACTCTGCCAGGGAGGTAGGAGCAGTGCAGGCACCAGAACTGAAGAATGGAGGGGAGAAAATGTGCCAGCTCTGCAGGAGTGTGCTGCCAGGGTGCCATTGGGGCAGTGACACTTGATCCAAAGAAAAAGAGTGAGGGAAAGTTGGAGGGCAACCCTCTGGATGAAAGGTCAAAGAGAGATGATACCTGCTGTGGGCCCCATCCACTCAGGTTTTGGGGGCTGCCATTAAGAAGGAGGAGGAGCCGAGAGAAAGGGAGGTTTGGGCATTGGCGGGGGCACATCAGCACCTTCAGGGCCAGCCCTCGGGATCCACCGGAGATGGATGTGAGGGATCTTGACAGTCTGCGGCACATTGTTGCATCAAGGAGATGGCCAGCGCCCTGTTCAAGAGGCCAGTGAATATTTGCGCTACCGCACACTGATCCGGACAGTGAAGCTCAGAGGCCTATTGAGTTCAGGGCCATCACTGGATTCCCCCACATCCTGGGTGTGATTAATTGCAAGCATATCCCTTAAAGATATCAAGCCATCAAGGCCCCTACAGATCAGCCAATGGATTTCTTCAACCGCAATGGCGTCCATTCGCACAGTGGTCTGCGACTACCACAAACAAATCCTTTAGGTGTGAGCACTGTTCTGGCATGCAGCAACGATGCAAACATGCTTAGAAAGCCCCAGGTGGTCAATGTGTGCCTTCAAGGGATGCATACTGGGTCACAGTGAAGACATGGCCCCTTTCACCCATGAGAAACCTGTGCACGGATACAGGGTACAAAACCTGGCAGGAGTCAGCCGGAGCAACCATCAGGCAGGCAATAGGCCTACGGAAGATGTAATTCAGATGCCTCGATCAATCCGGTGGAATCTTTCAGCATGCACAGAGTATCATGGTGGTCTGCTGAGCACTACTCAACCTAGTGCTGCAGAGGAAGGAGTCATTGAACAATGAGGATATCATGGAGTGCAATGCCTCCTCCTAAAATGAGGATGTGATGGAGGTTGCTGACCAGTATTGCATAATGATCGACCCCATGGACCACAGCCAAGGTGCAATGAAATACGCACAAGGGAGGCTTGTGGCACAGTTACACATGGATTTCTTATAACCCTTACTACCTTTTCGAAATATATCAATAAAGCCTTACTTTAAGCAGCTCTGTCATCGCCTCCTTCATTTTACACTCTATTGCCAAGCACCCAGGTGCGCATTGGCACGGCTTGACTGCACAAAGCTTAGTTCATCGCTTCTAGCCCACTTAGAGAGCTAGGCTGTAAATGAAGTCCGAAACGGCAGCAAGAATTGGAAGGAGATGTAACAACAATGTATAAAACCTTTATTGAACTGCACAACAAAGACAAGGCTCAACATCTACATACTGTTCTCACAAGTCAATCCTGAATGCAACTAGATGCTCTTCTTAAATCTCTTATGTGTTCTCCTATGTGGTGCTCCCCCTGCCCTTGCAGCTGTGGTAGAGGCAGGCCTTCTGATTGGCTGCTTTGTGGCATGGGATGACCTTGGCGGCTATCCTCTGACTGCTTGAGTTCTGACAGGCCCCAGCATGCTGAGAGACTCCTAGAAATGTACAGAAGCCTCTTTTGTCATCGCCGCTACTGGAAATGCTGGTATCACTGACAGAGGAACTGATAAGCCATTGTCCACAACAGACACTCCTTGGGAGTAGCCCCTAGATGCAGAAGGCGCTCTTGTACCACCCTGCTGACCTGAGAAGCACGAGGAGCTGGAACAATTCCAGGCAACTCATCCCTCTCTTGCCTTGCAACTGCTGCATAGAGCTCATTGACAAGGCGATGCCATTCAGGTCTGCATGTATCTCTGGCATTCACTGAGTGGTCTGCTGGATCAGGTTCTCCATGCAGGTCACCAATGTCTCGCTAAAGTAAGTCATACATGCACACACCGCACTATAGCAGCGCTCATGGCTTGGATGGACTCCTGTACCCCATGCACAGAAGAGGCAGTGGAGGCTGGATTGAAAGTAAGTCTGAGATATCAATGGGGCTTGGCTGGCAGGCTACAACGAGGTGGGTGAAGGAGGTGGTAACCAATTTTGAGAGTCTGGGGAGTGAGTAACTTAAGTAAATTTTGCAAAGAAAAACCTAATATATATTTTTCAAGATATTTCCACCCAGTTGATGATCATGAAGTAGACAAATCATGATGAGGTTGACCAGAAATGTCTCTGTTAAAAAGTATTTTGTTTGTTAAATAGGTTTTATTTTGATCCAGTGAGCCACCCTGCTTGGGATAGAATTCAGGAGAGAGTCCAGAATCTACTGGCAAGTATTGATGCACAAGAAAAGGCCTCAGCGGTAAATATCTGTAGTTGGGTATGAAAGTTAAAAAAACGGAATTTAATTGTACATTTACATCCTAAAACAGAATATAGCCTTAAATAAAAAACAGAAGATGCTGGAAAAACTCAGCAGGTCTGGCAACGTCTGTGGAGAGAGATTCAGAGTTAACATTTCAAGTTAAATGACTCCTCTTCAAGTATAGCCTTAATTTTAAAGTAACATTTATATCAAAAAATGCAGGAATCAATGCATGGTAAATAAACATTATAGTAAATGGATTTAAGGTGGACAATTTCAGTTAATTTATTGAAAGCATGAGACCACCACACAATATCCCCTCTTGTCAAATTGTCAAACTCTTTGAGAATCTTTATATGGCAGATGGCATGCAAAATGAAAACCTTAAGTGATTTTGCGGAATGCACAATTCCACCGTGTTATTCCTGACCTTTGAGCATTTGCTGCACTAAAGTGGACAATTTTCCAGCCTCCTATATTGCATCTTAATGAACACATGAACCCCAAAAAAAGAAACACGGAGATGCAAGCAATGAGCGAAGAATTTTCTGGATTCCTAATATATTGACCTGAAGCACTAGTCGTACCACCTGAAGAATTATAGAACTCATGGTTACCATTAAGCAGTAACTGCAGGGAATAAACAGTCCCTAATATTACAGCAATAAACAATCCCTAATTTACAATAACAAAATCATTCATATATGAGGAGTAGATGATTATGTAATATGAGCTCTATACTACAAAAACTGTAGGTGGTGTTGTGGGGCACAGTGGCTGGCGTCCCTCCCTCTGAGCCAGAAGCCCTGGGTTCGATTCCCACCCCGGAACTTGATGACTAAGGAAGGTGCATTCTGAACCCAGCCAAGCAGGTTGAGAATCAACCTTCAAATCCTTCCAACAGACGTTAATGGCAGGAGATATGTGAAGGAGAGATTTCTGGTCAGCCATGTGATGGAAAGAATGCTAGAGCCTCTAACATCACTATCCATAGCTCCAGACTACAACATACATGTAAAAGTGCAAGACAGACTTCCTGAGTGAACTGTAACACACCACCACCACTACAAAAAAAGCATAGGAATGATGGAGAAGGAAGATGAATCAGAAGGAATGTATAAGTCAAATTAGGTATAGAAAGAAAAGTAAAGAGAAAGATTGAATTGGAAAAAAGAGACATCTTTAAAATCTCTAACAATTTTTGAAATACAGGAATGGCTATTTGGCTTTTTATCTTTCTGTGAAAGAGTGGTTGATTGGCATTGTATTAAGAATAATTCCATTATTAAAAAGGTATTTTATCCTGTTAAGTTCTAGCCTTAACTTGTGGCAGCAAGTGTAATGGACAATTAATCTCAAAATCTGGCAAGTTCTTAAAATTGAAGGAGAGGCTAATGGTGTTTAAAATCATAGATGCTCAGAAGTCCAGAATTAGGTGAGCACAAATATCCCAGTGGATTAGGGGGTTGAAAGAGATTATAGAAATTAGGAGGGCCGAAACCACGGAGTGATTTGAAAGCAAGAATTAAAATTTTAAAATCGTTCCACCTATTAGTTAATCAAATCATGGCCAACTTTGCTTTTGTTAACCAAGGTACATAGAATCTTCTTACCAAATACAAATAGAATCTTGCCTGAGAAAAATAAAAATGCTTATACATATTATGAGCATTGATAAGAACACAATAATGAAATCTGTAGTCAGGGAAAGTAATGTTTTGATTGTCGCATAGTAGTTGTAAGGAATGTAGCAAGCAAGATCTTCAATGCTACAGAATGCTAATGATTTGTGAAATTGATCTGTCCCTTAGAGGAATCTTAGTTTCAACTGCTCGCCATGCTGAGAAAAAAAGCAACATTTTCTATTCAGGACAGGTATGTTTCTTACAATGTTTCTAATCTAATGTGTGATTTAATTATGAAAGCAAAGTAAATGCATTGATTGAAATTGACAAGCACAATATTCCAGCTCATAGTATTAAGGCATATAATTCTGTGGTTGTAGCTGCTTTCACATATTGCCTAACTACAAATTTCAAACTGCCGCATCTTAATTAAGACAATAAACTAAGCTGCTAAATTGCAGAGCTAAAATATTTATCGCTTAATATCTAAGCAAGCAAATACTGTAATAAAGTAGTGCACTGACAGGAATAAGAACATCATAGCTGATTAGGAAAATGCAGATAAATGCTATGGAAAAAGATCAAGAAGCCCTGCTTTAGGGAACAATTGAGAGGAGATCATTGTCCAGAAGGTGGCAACACTTGGTACAAAAAAAAAGCTAAGAAACTGAAATGATTCTGTGAAATGAAGAGTTCGGCATAGATTTTTGTGTTCAATTGCAATGCCAGGAAGCCTTACAGAGGAAAATTTATGAAATTTTTTGAAATTAACGGTTTCAAAATTATGGGGTGGGTGATCTACTCTGCCAGATTATTGCCCAAATAGTGAAGACAAACATCTACCTCAATATTTCATAACTGTTCACTCACAAATGAATGGCAAAGTTGATAGTTGCCGCTGTTAGGATCTCTAGCTCATTGCAAGGATCTTATACTGTTATTGAATCAGAATATTTAGTATCTGTTAATAGTGCAGGATAAAAGTACCCATGCTGATCCAGATCTTTGTCACCTCCCAATGACTATTCCAATAATCTCCTGGCCAATCTCCTAACTTTCACTCTACTTTAATGTTGGCTCATTCAAAACTCTGATGTTTATACTCTATCCTACACCAAATCCTGCGAATCATTTCTGTACTCATTGACCTGCATTGGGTCCAATACCCCAAAGCCTCAAATTTAAGATTCTCATCTTTGTGTTTCATTCTCTCCATAGCATTGTTTTCCCCATCCCTCTAACCTCTCGCATACAATACTCTTTCCAAAATTTTACTGTTTGTGACTGAAGTGGCTTATGCACCCTTCTTTCCTCGCCCCACCATTGGTGACTGCATCTTCACCTGCCTTTGTCCTATACTTTGGATTCCCTCCTTAAATTCCTCCACCTCTTTCTTCCTTTCCTCCTTTAAGATACTCCTTAAAGCGCACCTCTTTGACTAAGCTTTAGGTCATGCTTCTTAATACAATATCTCCTTTGCCTCAGTGTCCATTTTTTTTAATTATGCCTCTGTAAAATGCCTTGAGATATTTTTCTATGCCAAATACATAAATACACTTTGTTGTTGATATTGTGCAATAGATTAAGTGACATCTGTCAAATATAGATGCATGATAATTGGCACTTTTATCACAAAACATTGTTAATATAAAAAAAATCCTCACATTTATATAGCAACTTTCAGAACCCCAAGATGTTCCAAAGTGCTTCACAGCCAATGTAGTACAGAAACCATTCTAGTGGAGAGAAACACAGCTACCATTTGTATATATCAAGGACCCACAAATGGCAATGAGATAAATGGCCAATGATCTGTTTTAATGATATTAGTTGATGGATATCTATTGTCAACCACATCAGTGATCTCTTGCTCTGCTTCAAATAGTGTCACAGTATCTTCCTGTCCACCTGAAAGAGCATCTTGGTTTAACGTCTCATTCTAAAGATGGTGGTGGGCTGGCTGTGAGCTACCTGCCTGCCTTCACAGCCATAGTTGATGGAGGACTTGTCACCAGTCTGTCAACTGTAGTTGCTGATGGTCTGGAACACAGGTCATCTACCCGCCCTTTCAACTGTGCCTGGTTGTAGTATAGCTCTGCACTGATATGACCAATGGGCTTCTTCTCTATCATGACTATTATGACAAGTTATTGACATACATCAACCAGCCAATGTAATGGGCTCATAAATTACCTGATGTGTTTTGTGTAGATCTCTTTTATAAAATGCAAACAGTGCTACTCAATTTCTGAAAATCATCTGTATTGAACAAGGGACTAGAAATTCATTTGTACACTTTTTTGCGTGTGAAGCAAGCAGAGATAACAGCTGCCACACCTAAACTGATGGGCAGGTGGACCACATGATATTGGTCCTCTTGCGTTATCAGAAAGGGACTTGCGTACTGTGAACACTAAGCATACCCCAGAAGTAGTTCCTACCACAGGGTACCTTACTCCCCTCCCATGGATAGCAGCTCTCTGCAACACAGCTCCTCCACATCTTAATTCAGATGTGGTAGAAAAATTTGTGAATAGACTTTGTGACTAAATCATATTGCCAATTCACTCTAATTTATTCAGTCCACCAACAGTTCAGTTCTTTTCGAGACACCCAATATGGTCAACCTTTCCTGATTCTTTTTACTTTTCCTTATCAGCTTGTTGGCACGAAGACTGGACACCAGATGCTCTGAAAATCATCAAATCATTTCTGACCTTACAGTCCATCAAACAGGATTTAACTGGCCAAATCATAGTTGGGCACTTTTCAACTGCCTTTGATCTGATTGGGACAGTTCACTTCAAACCTTTACAAATGGGGCCTTTGTGATGACAACAAATTACCTTATGGACATCTCCGAACCTTGTACCATATTTATGAATCATGCACATTAACCAAACTATCTCTACACATTTTGCATGCTGGTGATGACAATGATGTACAATGGCAGAAATTGTATGTCAAATCTGCATATGCAAAAAATAAGTAAATAATTCTAATCAAGAAAGAAACTCGCATTTATCATACGAGATTAGCTTATTGTGTCAGATATTTCTAGGATTATTACTTTAATTATGGCCTTTTAAAGAAAGCTCTTTGCTGCTTGGGTGTTCTTTAAATCTTTAGTTGATGGTTTTTATATGTATCTTTAACTATTATGAGTTCTTGCTTGTCAAATTTTACAGATAAATTGATTTTTTAATGCAAGTGGAATAGTTGTATGCAAGTGTTCGTTTCCCTTGAGATATAAAGCATCATAATTTAATATAAAACTTACTATTTAATTCTTTTGACAGCATGCTATGGACAAGACCACTAACAAGAAATTTTCCTGGATTCTACTGGTGCTACAAAACTTGGACAAATAAAGCAAGAACAAATTTGTCAACGATGTGTAATGTAATTCTCTTATCTGCTGCTATTTAACTTAATTATTCAGACATAGCTGCTGTTAGTAACCTAAAGACCATTGCAGTGCACTAGTGCACCATATTATAGCTGACTGACTTGCTTTTGTATCAAATGGATTCTTTAACGAATTTTTAGTTTGCTGCAATTAATTACTTTGGATTAAACCATAAACTGTATCAATGTGCAATTTCAGGAAGTACAATTTAATGATGCACTAACACAGAAAAAATTTGTTTCCATGCCCTCAAAAAGCCCAATTACTGATTAATGTCATTTGACGGAAGACAACAGAATAAACTATCAGTAGATTGTCAGCTCAGCACTGTTCAAGAGGCCACTCAATACAAAGTTCTTTCCAACTAAATGATTTACTGATTTAATGTGCCACATTTAATGCATAGCTTTTCTTTTTAGGCAGTTCACCTTAACGCAAGGGCATGCATTCCATTCTTATTTATAGTCTGTCAGAAAAGGAATGGTGTGGGTAACTCATTTAATTCACATCAGTATCAATAGCTAAGAATATCTCTTCCCTGGCCCTTAAGTAATTTACAGCATCTGCAGTTAGGTGAAAAGCTGACTGTCCAATTTCAGTTGTCTGTCCTAGTTTTGCTATGAATATTGTACTACCAAGTCAGAACTTCGCAATTATAAACAATAATATTTTAACTTTGTATTGCTGGTTAGGTTAATTTAGTTGGGCTGTACTGTCAAAGGATACCACCCCTCTTCATCCATTGAAGGAAAGTGTCATTTTTAGGCGATCACAACGTTTTATTCTCCAAACGTTTCACTTAGAATATTTTTTCATATATCGAAAATCAAACGTCTATGCGCTACCACATTTGCCATTGTTTGAGATAATACAAGCCAAATAAGAAGTCAAGTGCAATTACTAGAATACTGTGCTTAGTTTTGAAATGTTATTGCCTGAAATATAAGAGCAGCCTAATGGTGGGGTGCAGAAAAATGGTGATTCAGATGGATGTTGAGGATCCAGAGATGATAATGTGCTTCTTAGCTCCAGTAATGATGCAGTGTTGCAAGCACTGGCTCACCCCATTATCTAGGACATTAGCCTGAGTGTGACTGTTCTCCTGCTGTGGAGCTGAGGTCTTGTACACAAGTTATGACAAAAACCCTTAAGGGCCTCAGATATTGTGCAAAACCAGATATTGTGTTTGACTCATCTCCCACGCCTCTGCCTCACACCTTCCTCTCCCTCCCAGAACTATGATAGGGTCACCCTTGTCCTCACTTTCCACCCCACCAGCCTCCACATTCAAAGGATCATCCTCCACCATTTCTGCCAACTCCAGCATAATGCCACCACCAAACACATCCTCCCCTCACCACACCCCACCCCCCCCACCCCCCATTAGCATTCCATAGGGACCGTTCCCTCTGGTACACCCTAGTCCACTCCTCCATCACCCCAAAACCTCATCCCCTTCCCTCAGCACTTTCCCATGCAACCGCAGAAGGTGCAACAGCTGCCCCTTTACCTCCTCCCTCCTCACCGCCCAAGGGCCCAAGCGCTCCTTTCAGGCGAAGCAGCGCGTCACTTGCACCTCCTTCAATTTGGTCCATTGCATTCGTTGCTCCCAATGCAGTCTCCTCTACATTGGAGAGACCAAACGCAGACTGGGTGACTGCTTTGCGGAACATCTTCGGTCTGTCTGCAAGCATGGCCCAGACCTCCCTGTCACTTGCCATTTCAACACACCATCCTGTTCACATGCCCACATATCTGTCCTTGGCCTGCTGCAATGTTCCAGTAAAGCCCAATGCAAGCTGGAGGAACAGCACCTCATCTTCCTATTAAGCACTTTACAGCCTTCTGGACTTAACATTGAGTTCAACAACTTCAGACCATGAACTCTCTCCTCTATCTTCACCCCTTTTTTCAAAATTCATTTTTATTTTTATTCATTGTTTTATTTCCTTTTTTTATCCCCCATTTTATCCCATTTTCGATCCTTTTTCCCCACCATCGCCTCCTCCTCCCACCCAACCCCCACAAGGGACATCTGTTACTTGTTCATGTTGTTCTTTCCAGAGGGCTTACCCTTGTTCTGCTATTATCAAATTCTGCTTTCTCACCTTTGCCACTATCAGCACCTTTCTTAGCCCTTACCACTACCAGTAACACTCCCTTTGTCTTGTGTCCATGATATCTTTGTCAATCTCTCCTTTGCCCACACCTATCACTGGCTTTCTATCCAGCTTCACCTGCTCCAACCCCCTTAAACAGTTTCAAATTTCATCACATTTCTACTTCTCTGTAGCTCTGAAGAAGGGTCATACAGACTTGAAACATCAACTCTGTTTCTCTCTCCACAGATGCTGTCAGACCTGCTGAGTTTTTCTAGCATTTTCTGTGTTTGTTTGGGAGCCCAGCATGTTGCCCTGCTCAGACCTCAGATAAAAAATAGCAGTCAGGCTAGAGATGACATCACCAGGACCTGATCTGCACATTGGAAGCAAGAACCTGCCAGCTTTCAGCAGGTGTCCTTGCCACTTGGAATTTAAAACCACAGTTGATCAGATGAGAGTAGGAAGCAAGTGAGTAAATCCCCCACTACATTTTAATTGTCCTTTGCCCTATTTTGTGCCAAGTGGGTGGAAAGATATTATTTTTACTTTCCAATATAAATTTGTTTTTAAAGGACCTCAGTTAAAGTATTTTGGGTTTTAGGTTGTACAAACTGAAAGAAGGTTACCATAGATCAGCAGGCTATGGACGAGATGTGCAAACCTTGGCACCTGTCAACAACTGAAAACAACTGCCTCAACTTCCTGTGGGTCAGCTGGAAGCCTGGTGCTAAACTTTGCCACTTGCAGGCAAATACCAACATTGAACTGCACTTCCCTTAATTTTTATGTTTGTGGCTTCCCCTAACAACAAGATAGTAAACAGATATAACAATCCTACGTTTTCTTTTATTTCCCATTGAACAACTTGGGAAGGTGCCCAATGTTACCATGCTGCTGCACTTCTCAAAGTACTAAAGGTCAATGATGGTTTGATGTTTAAAGATTTAAGCATGACACAGTTTCCATTGTAAGTTGCAGCTGAGATGTGTAACCTGCTGAAGTGTTGGCATCCATGAGATGCAACAAACAAGTTGTAAATTTGTTTGAGAGCTTGACCTGGGCAAGTGATCAGGTTGAAAGGCAACGTTTTGCTACTCTTGCACCATCAACCTGATGCATGATATTGTTGGTTAATATAATATTGCCAGGTTTCTCATAGTATACACCTCTTTTTGAAGAGGTAACAGAGAGGGCTGATGGGATAATACTGTTTATGTGTTGTACAAGAACTTCCAAAAGGCTGCACATCAGACTTGTGAGCAAAGTCATAGCTCATGGAATAAAAGGGACAGTAGCAACATGGATATGAAATTGGCTGAATGACAGGAAACAGAGTAGTGGTTAGTGGATGTCTTTTGGACTGGAAGAAGGTTTGCAATGGAGCTCTGCAGGCTTCCTCCGCCTCCACTGTGGATGTAGGGGGAACGCCAAGACATAGCGGTAGCGTTAAGAAGGTTAAGAAGGTGTAGTTGCACCGCATGGGCACAGGTGTTAATGACTTGTACATAATGTTCACTATTGTAAATAAACTTTCAAGAATGTCTCCTTGCCTATGGCTCCTTGTTGTGATGAGCAGTGATCATGTCATTCAGATGTGAAACCTTAGTTCCTGCACAAGCTAAAGGCAGGTGTCTCAGTCTAGGTTCTCTTCCCTGTGCAGTGTGTAACCTTCAGACCAAAGTGATGGTCCGGCTTCACACTCACTGGACACATCAGTGATGTCTGCACCTCGATGGCGCTTGTCATTGCTGCCAGAATGTCGTGGGCAGGTGTCACAGAGTTCCGTCATTCTCTCTGTGTGTGCTCAGCACATTTAAGATGAAGCTGGCCCCCCATTTTGTCAGCATCTGTGTCTGGTGACGGTGTGATCCTGAAGGAGCCAGGCGCTGAAGGCTGCCAAAGGATCAGGTGCACTTAAAGTTTCACAGCTGCGTCTCCATGATATGACCCTGATCACAAAGCGCAAGCAAGTTGCCCTCAGCCAGACAGGAGTCAGACATTCACAGAGACAATGTGAAGATCTATGAAGTGACCTCACTGCATGTTGTCATCATCCTCCTGGAATTTTGCAACTATTAGGGCCTCCGCTGCATCTCCATGACATAAACCTGAGCACTGAGGATACGGGGCTGCCATCAGCCACACAAGAGTCAAATGTGTGAACAGTCCTCACTGCATCTCATCGTCATCCTCCATGAATCTTGAGGCTATTAGGGCCTTACGAGCGCGCCTACCTCACCTGACCAGTGCGCTGGCCTCATTGCTGGCATCCTCACCTTCGAGGACTTCATTATCCTCATCCACTTTGATATCCTCCTCATTGGAGGAGACATGAAGCTCTTCCATCTCCTCCTCAGCCAGGTCCTCCCACCGTTGCAGCACCAGGTTGTGTAGCACACAGCAAGCAACAATGATAAGCAACACCCTCTGGGGATTGTATTACAGTGCTCCATTGGACCTGTTGAGGCACCAGAACCTCATTTTCAGTATGCCTATCGTTTGCTCCACCAAAGTCCGGGTTGTGGCTTGAACTTCGTTGGACTGTCTCTCTGCTGCAGTCTGAGGCCTCCGCACAGGCATCATCAGCCACGTCCTCTGTCCCCGAGGAGCCAACCCTGCAGACTCTCTGGACTCTGGAAGATGTCAGGGATCTGAGACCTGCTAAGGATGTAGGATTCATGTGCAGACCAGTGGGATGTATTTTCGGTGGTTCCAGACCAGCTGAACTTTCAGTGAGTGGAAGCCCTTGCAGTTGATGTAGTTGACTGCTTGTTGCCACAGAGATTTAAGTGCAGTCGATGGCATCCTGCACCTATGGGAAACCTGAGATCTGTGCAAATCCCAGCACTCTTGCTTCCTGGCTTTCCTGATCTGATCAAAATGCGCAAAGGTCTGTGCCTTCGCAAAGATGATATCCACGACCTCCTGGATGCACTTGTGGGTGGAGGCTTGCGAGATCCCGCACAGGTTACCTGTGGAGCCCTGAAAGCCACTGGCGTAAAAATTGAACACTGTGGTCACTTTCACGGCCGCTGACAATGGATGCCCTCCATGTCCCTGTGGCATCAAATCCTGCAGTAGTTGGCATTTGTGACCGACCAGTTCCCTAGACATGCACAGTCTTCAGCGACACTGGTTCTCGGTCATCTGTAGGAATGACAAGTGCCATCTGTAGACCTGGGTCTAGCAAGATGCCTGCAAACGACGGCTCGCTGTGGATTTTCAGCTGTGTGTGCAAGAGTCTCTGCCACACTTTCATCTTGAGGTTGGTGATCCTCCCATTGGCGAGCTAGGTGCCTCTTTTGCACTTTTCTCCTCTCTGCTCCCTGTAAGCCATGAGGCATACTACCAGATCACCAGTCTCCATGATCCTGATGTTCTCCTCCTGCAGGATCAAAGAGAGAGATGCATGGGTTAGCATATATGACCTAAGGACCTCTCTTGGTTGAGTCTCAAAGCCCCTTCACGCATGCCAGAGAGTGCTGACCACCACTTGGGTGGCCAGTGTGTAGTGCATTTCATGGCTGTCCGAACCCCCACCCACCCCCGCCCTACCCCACCTGACCGTTTGGCAGCAGCTTCGGCCACTGGACTGCATGCTGGGCTCTCAGCTCAGGCACTGGCATTCTCCTAACCCACACTGCAAGGCTGCACTGTTAGCTTGAACCATGGGGGAGACTGGTCCAAACCTTCATAAAGACATTGCAAGGGACTCTGAGCATCTCCACCCATGACTGCGCCATGGCGCTTTCGCAAGGGGATTCTATAACTTGGCCAGTCATCCAGTTGTTTGCAGCCCCCTAAAATGCACGATAATTTGCAGTCTGTGCCCATGGAGTGAAAAGTTCTGGAGCATTTAGTGGCGCATTCATGCTTTTGTGTTGCTTGAGTGGGCAGAAATACTTTAGAGGCCTGACTCCAAGCATGTCAGTGGAGCTGCTGCTGAATGATGCAGAAGAGTGCTCACTTTTGGCAAGCTTCCCCAAGTGCATGGCTGCTTCCCTCACCCTCCCTGCCCCCCAGCCCCTTCCACCAGCATGTGCCTTTGTACTTCCTTGAGTCTGTTTTGCCTTGTCGCACCGCCCCCCCCCCCCTCCCCCCCCACCCCCGCCCACCCCAGCCCCGCCAGCACCGGAGGCCTTGCCCCAGCACCACACTGAAAGCCAGCCAGGAAAAAGCAACTTGCCTATGCAACACCCCCGAATGCGCAGCACCCCTTCCTTGATCTCCTACAGGTGATCCTCACAAGTGCTGCTCAAAGTTGTGTACTCACCTCCAAATTCCCCTTGAAGTTCAGCTCGTCAGGTGCACACCTTTTAAAGGCAGTCATAACTCACGCTATTTTGAAGTCATGCTGACCTGGAAGGTAAATTTGACTTAGGGAGTTGATTCCGGCATGCGAGCACAGTGATGGGATGCAAATGAATTAAAATTAAATTCCCGATGTTGGACCATGGGCAACATTGCTCGCCATTGACAGGCAGAGTGTACGATCGCAAACTGGTTTCCCAATGGCATAAAACCGATTTTTGGCCTTCTCGCCATATTGTCCGCTCACGCTCGCCATGACGCCCGCTGCCAAAGGGACCGGAAGTTTCCGCCCAATATAAAGTAAAGGACACAATTCTAAAGGAGGTACAGGAGAAGAGGAACTTGAGTGTATTTCTTCAAAAGTCATTAAATATGGCAGGACAGGTTGAGAGATAGGTTAATAAAGCATACAGTATCCTAGGCTTTATTCATAGGGGTATAGAGTACAAGAGCAAGGAGGTTATGTTAAGCTTGTATAAAACATTGACTTGGCCTCAACCAGAGTATTGCGTCCAGTTATGGATGCCAAACTTTAGGAAAGATGTGAAGGCATTAGAGAGAGTGCAGAAAAGATTCACAAGAAAGGTTCCAGGGATAAGGAACTTTAGTTATGTATACAGATTGGAGAAGTTGGGACTGTTTTGCTCAGAGAAGAGAAGGTTGAGAGGAGATTTGATAGAGATATTCAAAATCATGAGGGTCCTGGACAGAATAGGTGGGGAAAAAAACTGTTCTTCTGGTGGAAGGATCAAGAATGCGAGGGCACAGATTTAAGGTTTTTGGTTAAAGAAGCAATGGAGACATGAGAAACTAAGTGGTTAAGATTTGGAATGCACTGCCTGAGAATGTGATGGAGGCAGTTTCAATCAAGGCATTCAAGAGAGAATTGGATTATTTGAAAAGTAAGAATGTGCTTGGTTAAGGGAGAAGGTGGGGAATGGCACTAGGTGCATTGCTCATTCGGAGAGCTAGCGCAAACACAATGGGCCAAATGACCTTCTGCTATGCTGTAGCAATTCGGTGATTCTATGATACCATCTCTTCCACATCTGTACCAGCACCTTGAAGACACTGTACACAATAATCAGCTCTCCTTCCACCCTCCATCCAGCATGGTGCTCTGCCACCTCATGGAAAGAGAGCTCTTGAATGCCCACTTCAAAATCATCTTTTACAGAACCACATTGACATTATCAAATATCAAGAAGGAGCTCAAGGCCTGCAGTGCTCCACAGTTGGCTTGAAGTTTAGGGTTGTTTTGGAACTGTTCATTTTTTGACCCTCAAGTTTTTTTTGGCACCCTACCATTTTATTTCTTCATCCCTCACAGAAGGCCTGGTTAGAGGTGGATGTTCGATTTACATCCTCACAATTTTCAGCTCCATTACGGTTAGTGGAGCGTGAAATCAAACAAATGCAAGTTGGGCAGCTAACCCGAATGTGCCCAATCTCACCTGGGTTGGTTAGGTTAAAATCTGAGCTACAGACTTCGGAAAAGCTGTATATTTTTTAAAATATTTAAAGTATATACTTTTTTTATTCATTCACGGGATGTGGACTTCGCTGGTTCAGCCAGTATTTCTTGCCCATCCGTAGTTGCCCTTGAGAAGGTGGTGGTGAGCTGCCTCTTGAACCGCTGCAGTCCCTGTGGTGTAGGTAGACCCACAATGCTTTTAGGAAGGGAGTTCCAGTATTTTGACCCAGCGACAGTGAAGGAACAATGATATATTTCCAAGTCAGGATGCTGAATGACTTGGAGGGGAACTTACAGTTGGTGGTGTTCCCATCTATCTGCTGCCCTTGCCCTGCTAGATGATAGTGGTCGTGGATTTGGAAGGTGCTGTCGATGGACCTTTGGTGAATTTCTGCAGCGCATCTTGTAGATGGTACACACTGTTGTTAATGTGCGTCGGTGGTGGAGAGAGTGAATGTTTGTGGAAAAGGTGAGAATCAATTGGGCTGCTTTGTCCTGGGCGGTGTCAAACTTCTTGAGTGTTGTGGGAGCTGCACTCATCCAGGCAAGTGGGGATATTCCATCACACTCCTGACTTGTAGATGGTGGAAAGGCTTTAGGGAGTCATGAGGTGAGTTACTCGGCGCTGGATTCCTAGCCTCTGACCTGCTCTTGTAGCCACAGTATGTATATGGCTAGCCCAGTTCAGTTGCTGGTCAATGGTAACCCACAGGATGTTGATAGTGGGGGATTCAGTGATGGTAAAGCCATTGAACATCAAAGGATGATGGTTAGATTCTCTCTTGTTGGAGATGGTCATTGCCTGACACTTGTGTGGCGCGAATGTTACTTGCCACTTGTCAGTCCAAGCCTGGATATTGTCCAAGTCTTGCTGCATTTGGTCATGGACTGCTTCAGCATTTGAGGAGTTAGGAATGGTGCTGAACATTGTGTAATCATCAGCCAACATCCCCACTTCTAATAAGAACAAAAGAACATAAAAACTAGGAGCAGGAGTAGGCAATTCAGCCCCTCAAGCCTGCCCCGCCATTCAATCCGATCATGGCTGATCTCATTTCGGCCTCAACTCCAATTTCCCACCTTCTCCCCTTAATCTTTCAACCCGTTACTAATTAAAAATCTGTCTACCTCCCCCTTAAATTTACTCAGCATCCCGGCATCCACTGCACTCTGAGGTAGTGAATTCCACAGATGCACGACCCTTTGAGAAAAGTAATTCCTCCTCATCTCTGATTTAAATCTACCACCCCTTAGCCTAAAACTATGGCCTCTCGTTCTAGAATGCCCCACAAGGGGAAACATTCGCTCCACATCTACTTTGTCTATCCCCTTTAGCATCTTTTATACCTCAAATAGATCTCCTCTCATCCTTCTAAACTCTAGCGAGTATAGGCCTAAACTGCTCAATCTCTCCTCATAAGACAAGCCCCGCATCTCTGGAATCAGTCTAGTGGACCTCCCCTGAACCGTCTCCAATACAACTACATCCTTCCTCAAGTAAGGGGACCAAAGCTGTGCACAGTACTCCAGGTGTGGTCTCACCAATGCCTTGAACAGTTGCAACAACACTTCCCTATTTTTATACTCTATTCTTTTCGCAAGAAATGCCAAAAGGAAGGTGATTGATGAAGCTGCTGAAGATGATTGGACCAAGGGCACTACCCTGAGGAACTCGTGCAGTGATGTCCTGGAGCTGAGATGACTGACCTCCAATAACCACAACCATCATGTTTTGTGCTAGATATGACTCCCATTAACTCCAGTTTTTCTAGGGCTCCTTGATGCCACACTTGGTCAAATGCGGCCTTGATGTCAAGGGCAGTCACTCTAAGCTCACCTCTGGAGTTCAGCTCTTTTGTCCATATTTGAACCAAGGCTGTAATGAGGTCAGGAGCTGAGTGGCCCTGGCAGAACCCAAACTGGGCGTAAGTGAGCAGGTTATTACTAAGCAAGTGCCACTTGATAGCACTGTTGATGACCCCTTCCATTACTTTACTGATGATCGAGAGTAGACTGATGGGACGGTAATTGGCTGGGTTGGATTTGTCTTACTTTTTGTGTACAGGACATTCCTGGGCAATTTTCCACATAGCCGGGTAGATGCCAGTGTTGGTAGCTGTACTGGAACAGCTTCGCTAGGGGAACGGGAAATCCTGGAGCACAAGTCTATTGCAAGAATATTATCAGATCCCATAGCCTTTGCAGTATCCAGTGCCTTCAGGCATTTCTTGATATCACGTGGAGTGAATCGAATTGGCTGGAGACTGGCATCTTTGATGCTGGGGACCTCTGGAGGAGGCCGTGATGGATCATCCACTTGACATTTCTAGCTGAAGATGATTCAGCCTTATCTTTTGCACTAACATGCTGGGTTCCTCCACCATTGAGGATGAGGATATTTGAGGAGCCTCCTCCAGTGAATTGTTTACCACCATTCATGACTGAATGTGGCAGGACTGCAGAGCCTAGATCTGATCTGTTGGCTGTGGGATCGCTTAGCTCTGTCTATCACTTGCTGCTTATGGTGTGTGGCATGCAAGCTTCACTAGGTTAACACTTCATTTTTAGGCATGCTTGGTGCTGCTCTTCATTGAACCAGGATTAATCCCCAGGCTTGATGGTAATGGTAGAGTGGGGGATATGCTGGGCCATGAGGTTACAGATTGTGTTCGAGTACAATTGAGCTGCTGTTGATGGCCCACAGCACCTCATGGATGCCCAGCCTTAAGTTGCTAGATCTGTTTGAAATCTATTCCATTTAGCACGATGGTTGTGTCACACAACATGATGGAGGGTATCCTCAATGTGAAGGCAGGACTTCATCTCCACAACAGCATTGCAGTGGTCACTCCTACTGTCATGGACAGATGCATCTGCAGCAGGCAGGTTGGTGATATGATGTCAAGTTGGTTCGGTTCCCTCACCACCTGCCGTAGACCCAGTCTACCGGCTATGTCATTTAGGACTCGGCCAGTGGTGATGCTACCAAACCACTCTTGGTGATGGACATTGAAGGCTCCCATCCAGAGTACATTCTGCACCCTCAGCACTTCCTCCAAGTGATGCTCTACATTGAGGAGCACTGTTCATCAGCATAGTGTGGTATGTGGTAATCAGCAGGAGGTTTCCTTGCAATGAGACTTCATGGGGCCTGGGGTCAATGTGGAGGACTGCCAGGGCAATTCCCTCCAAACTGTATACCACTGTGCTGCCACCTCTGCTGGGTCAGTCCTGCCGCTGAGACAGACATACCCAGGGATGGTGATTTCTGCGACATTATCGATAAGATATGATTCCATGAACATGAATATGTCAGGCTGTTGCTCGACTAATCTGGGAGACAGCTCTCTTGGCACTAGCCCCAGATGTTAGTAAGCAGAACTTCGCAGGGCCAACACGTTGTCATTCGTCTGTCCAGTTTCATTCCTTTTTTGAGGCTTTGTAGTGGTTTGATACAACTGAGTGACTTGTTAGGCCATTTTAGAGGACATTTAGGCTAGGCCAGACCAGGTCTGGCATCATTAGACTTTTAATTCCAGATTGTTATTGGATTCAATTTCCTCTATCTGCCATTGTGGGATTTGAACCCAGGTCCCCAGAGCATTACCCTGGGCCTCGGGATTAACAAGTCCAGCAACAATACCACTACGCCATTGCCTCCCACATAAAACATATACATATAAAGATAAATTTTAAAAGATACCCTGTCCCTGCAGTGAAGTCACCGCCTCCCTACAATTTTTCCCAATAGCTCTGCAGCAAGATTGCAGTCCATAATCCAGCCTGCTCTACAATGCACAACAAGGGTCAATATCATGAGCACATTTTTTAAAAATTACTTGGCTTTACATAACTTTGCAAAGTCAGCTGTTTGCTCTGCTGATCTACCAGAAGATATCCTGATGCTGTGCAACTAGAAGCACATTGTCAGCCCTAGAAAGACATGTCATTGCAAACTGGAAAGCTACTGAAATCTTTGTAAAAAAAGAATTGTTTTGGAGACATATAAGGTCAAATGTACGAAACCAAACATTTATATTAAAGAAAAAAGGCAGTAATTGAAAAAAACATTTGCCTCACAAATTTTCAAACTTTCCATAATATTTTAATTCTTCTAGCCCAAGTTTCTCCACAAAACATTGTATACTTCGGTACATTTATTTAAGCATTTCTTGTCACACACTGAAGCTGAATAGACACTTACTATCACTATTGCCACTAATACATTGGGAATAATGTTTTGTAATGAGAAAATATTCCAAAATGACAAAGACAAATATTAAATTAAAGGTTAAAAATTATTTAATATTTATGTCTATCTTCCCTTAATTTGTCTCTTTTTCCCCCATTGGCTCCAAATAGCAAAAAGCAGGGCACAAGATAAGTCATCAGTGGCTGAGGTAGAAGGACCAAAGTAGTTCAGCTTGACAGCAAGTCTTCTTATAGACATTAATATCCAAAATGACAAATGCTAATGTATCCAATAAACTCCATGGATGGCTGGGAATTCTGTTTTGTAATGCTTCAGCAGAGCAGAACTCCAAGAACTTTGGGTTCTTTTTCCTATTATACTTGGCTATTAACTTGTATATAAATGTAACATTAGAATTCAAAGTTTGGATTCTGAAACAAAAACAGAAAATGCTGGAAAAACTCAGCAGGTCTAACAGCATCTGTGGAGAGAAAAACAGTTAACGTTTCGAGTCCCTGTGACTTCTTCAGAGCTCTGAAGAGCTCTGTTCTGAAGAAGAGTCATAAGGACTCGAAACCTTGATTCTGTTTTTCTCTCCACAGATGCTGTTAGACCTGCTGAGTTTTTCCAGCATTTTCTATATCTGTTTGTTTTCTTTTCTTTATTAATAATAAAGTTTGCCTGTTTAACTTGCAATAACCAGTGCAGGTTGGGAACACATTTAATATGGTTTAAAAGTTAAATATTTGTGGAGATTCGATGTTACTTGCATTATCTATCTTTTAATTATTTGTCTTATTTTCTCCAATAGTGGTATTCTGCGGCGTTTTTCATATATGCTGTTTATTATGTAAGAATTGTAATTGTCTCTCAAAATGTTACTATTTTGCAGAAGTAGCATGCATGTTTGAATGGCAGGAGAGATCAAAAAAGTATTTAACAAACATTCACTTTATAATCATGATTAATATAGCCAGTCCAGGATCACATAAAGTTAAAAATGTTCATCTACAAGACAAACCCAGGTGAATCTCCAATGTATCAAGCTTTAAAATGTAACATTACTTGTTCGTTTTATTAATTATTTGTCATTGTGGTTTTTATTTACTCATGTTTAAAATAGAATCAAAATATGCGTCTCAGTCAGTATGGATTTTTGCAAAGATACAATTATTTGTATATTTATAAAATAAATGTTAACATGCAAAGTGCCACTGATGCAAAGCTTTTGGTTAATATTCTTTATACAAAGGTTTCCATCTTTTCCTTTATTGGTTTTTAAATTATTGCAATGATTTAATGGATTTAGTGGCCCAAACAGAATTCCTTTGAAATGAGAAGAGTAATTGCAAGGGATCAATCACATTACCGGGAGATGGATTTTCATGAGTCGAAGACCTTTAGAAATGGCGAAGCGACCCCCGATCCAGAAGTGCTGCCCCCATTTCCGACAGATTCCATTTTCGCCGGTAGGGGACTGGGGGCATAGCATGACTCACGCAGGAGGGAAACCAAACTTAGCAAGGCTATTTGAAGTTGGTTCTGAGTTCAAACAGACCCCATTTATTCTGTGACAAGGGCCTTCTCCTGCAGCTTGGGAGCCTCAAATATATGTAGGAGACGTAAATGCTCATGAAGGGCAGATAAGGTATGCAAAACTCTCAAGCTGTGAAGTTATTTAAATCCCCAGCCCTTTAAATTCTTTTAAGAAACAGCCTCCCTGTGGCAGAGAGAGTTGAAAAAATCTGTTCTAGCAGTTACAGTGGCTGTTTGTGAACATTACCCAGAGGGCTATCATATTATTATTAATGCTTGGCTGCTTTCCGCAAACTACAATACCCCCAGTAGGATTGGCAGTTTGATCGACAGCTCAAAGAGGTCATTAAAGGATTTGTTCTATTTGACATGGGGTTATGAATACAAGTCTATTTGTTTTGATAAGAGATTAAGTATTTGAGGGTGTTTTAAAGTTTTGGATGAGTTTTCATGAATTGGAGTATCTTTATTAATATAGTGAAGGCTGTAATAGATATTTAGACCTTTATTTAATCTCAACATCATCCCATTTCAACCTGAGGTCTACCTATGGTGGATACTGACATGGAGGTTGTAAGGGAAGTGAGGGTGGGCAGGGAGCAGGGATTGTCATGAATTGGCATTAAGTTGACATGGAGGCTATAAGGGACCATGGGAGTAGGTGGGAATGGATTGCATTAAGTTCGCGGGGGGTGCGGAGCAGGGGAGGGGGGGGTGGTGAAAAGAGCCATGGGAGTGGCTGGGAGACATGCGTTGGCATGGATGGGTCATGGGAGTGAATAGGGTGCATGAGTTAGCATGGAAGGTAGGAGCATGGGGGCAGGTAGGGCACCTGAGTTGATAGGGATAGGGCATGGGGAGTGCATGGGAGATAAGGGTGTGAGGACCAGAGGGCCTAACATTTAACCAAAAAAACTGTGACAAAGTCCCAGAGCTGGATTTTGAGGAATCATGATGACTCCGCAGACCTTTACAAATGGCAGATGGGACCCAGATCAGAAAGTCATGCCCCCATTTCCAACAGATCCCATTTTCACTGGCAGGAGACATAAATGCTCATGGTGGATGGATCAGGTATGTTGAACTATCAATCTGTGAGGTTATTTAAATCCCCAACCATTTAAAACAATTTTAAAAGCCTGCCTGTGTCAGTGGAGGTAAAAAAACTCAAGTTGTGAAGTTATTTAAATCCCTAGCCCTTTAAACATTTGAAAAAGACAACCAACCTATGTCAATGAGAGTTGAAAAAGATATCTTCTAGCAATTATAATAGCTGTTTGGTTTACTTTACTCCAAGGCCTATTATTATATCATTATTAATGGGTTACACAACTTATCATTAAATCTGTCAAGGGTCCAAAGTTCTGTTCCAGAACTATTCTGTGGCCTTTATTTCATTGTGTAATCTACTCAAGCTGCAGCCTCTACTTTCATTTTTCTGTCTGTCCAGACTACTACTGCGAGATCTCCCTCACCAAGCGTAAATATAATTCTCATTGAATTTGATTATAACTAAAAATAGAGGCTAAGGAATATTGCAGATATGAATTTGTAGTACACTTAGTGAACCCATGTTCCAATCGGCAAGTTAATTTTCAAACCTTTGAGTTCACTATTTTCTACAATTCCATGCAATTTTCTCAAAATACATTTGCCTAGAAATTTATTGATACCCCATCCATTTCACAGTTGTGAAACAGGGTTGCAGAATTGTTACAGTGTAGAAGGAGGCCATTCAGCCCATCGTGTCTCCACCGGCTCTCTGAACATTTTAACTTAGTGCCATTCTTATGCCATTTCTCCGTAACCCTGCACATTGTTTCTATTTAAATAATCATCCAATGCCCTCTTGAATGCCTCAGTTGGACCCGCCTCCACCACACCTCCAGGCAGTGCATTCTAAACCCTAACAACTCGCTGTGTGAAAAAGTTTTTCCTCACCTCACATTTTCTCCCTTTGAAAAACACTTTAAAACTGTGCCCTCTGGTTCTTGATCCATTTACGAGTGGCAACAGCTTCTCCCTATCTACTCTGTCCAGACCCCTCATGATATTGAAAACTTCTATCAAGTCTCCTCTTAGCCTTCTCTCCAAGGAAAACAGTCCCAACTTCTCTAATCTTTCTGTCATCTCTGGAACCATTCTCCTAAACCTCTTCTGCACTCTCTCCAATGCGTTCACATTCTTCCTATAATGTGATGCCCAGAACTGTACGCAATACTCCAGCTGAGGCCTAACCAATGTCTTATATAAGTTCATCACTGCTCTCTGCTCTTGTACTCTATGCCCCTATTAATGAAGCCTAGACCACTGTATGCTTTAGTAACAGCTCTCTCTACCTGTCCTGCCACCGTTAATGATTTATGTACGTATACACCCAAGTCTCTCTGCTCCTGCGCACCCTTTAGAATAGTATCCTTTATTTTATACAGTCTCTCCATGTCCTTTGTACCAAAGTGTATCACCTCACACTTCTCTGCATTGAACTTCATCTGCCAACAATTTGCCCACTCCACCAATGTATCAATGTCCTTTTGAAGTTCTACATTGTCCTCCTCACAGTTTACAATTCTCCCAAGTTTTGTGTCATCTGCAAACTTTGAACTTGTCCCCTGCACACCAATATCTAGATCATTTATATATAACAGGAAAAACAAGGGTCCCAATACCGAATCTTAGGGAACTCCACCACAGACCTTCTTCCTGCCTGAAAAATACCCATTAACCTCTTTGCTTCTTTTCCCTCAGCCAATTTTGTATCTGCATTGCTACTGCCCCTTTTATTCCATTACCTATAACTTTTCTCACAAGTCTGTTGTGTGGCACTGTATTGAATGCCTTTTGGAAGTCCATATACACCACATCAATGGCCTTGCCCTCATCAACCATCTCCGTTGGTTGGTCCCTCATCAACCATATCAAAGAAACACCTTTGTTTCAGATTTCCAGCATCTGCAGTATTTTGCTTTTAACCATCTCTGTTACCTCTTCAAAAAAACTCCAGCAAGTTAGTTAGACATGATTTTCCTTTAACAAATCCATGCTGATTCTTCTGAATCAATCCACATTTTTCCATGTGACTATTAATTCAATCCCAGATAATTGTTTCTGAGGTTTTTCCACCGCCAAAGTTAAACTGACTGGTCTGTAGTTGCAGGGCAGATCTTTACAACCTTTTTTGAACAAGGGCATAATGTTTGCAATTCTCCAGTCCTCCGGCACCTCCTCCGAATCCAGAGATTATTGAAAAATTATTGTCAGTTCTTCTGCAATTTCCACTCTCACTTCCTTTAATATTATTGGATGCATCTTATCCAGTCCTGGTGCCTTATTAACTTTAAGTAACAACAGCCTACCCAATACCTTCTCCTTATCAATTTTAAACCCTTCTAGCGACTGAGTTTCCTCCTCTGTCACCATGGCTTGGGCAGCATCTGCCTCGTAGATAAAGACAAATGCAAAGTATTCATTTAACACTTCAGCCATGCCTCTTGCCTCTATGTGTAAATCCCCTTTTTGGTCCCTAATCAGCCCTACTCCTCCTTTTACCACCCTTTTACTATTGATGTGCTTATAGAATACTTTGGGATTTCCTTTTATGTTAGCTGCCAGTCTTTTTTCTTTGCTTCTTGTATTTGCTTTTTCACATCCCTTCTGAACCTTCTGCATTCAGCTTGGTTTTTAATTGTATTTGCTACCTGACACCTAACGTAAACACACTTTTTCTTCTTTAACTTAATTTCAATATCCTTTGTCATCCAGGGAGCTCTGGATTTGTTTGTTTCCTTTTTGAGGGAATATACCTTGACTGTGCCCAAACCATCTTCCCTTTGAAGGTAGCCCATTCTTCAGCTACTGTTTTTCCCGCCAACCTTTGGCTCCAGTCTATCTGGCCCAGCTCCGTTCTTGCCCCATTGAAGTCCACTCTCTGCCAGTTGATTATTCTTACTCTGGATTGACCAATGTAATTTTCCACTGTCATCCTAAGCCTTATGATACAATGATCACTGTCCCCTAAATGTTTCCCCACTGTCAATTGATCTACTTGGCCCACCTCATTCCCAGAACCAGGTCTAGCAGTGCCTCCTTTCTTGTTGGACTGGACACATACTGCTGTAGGAAATTCTCCTGAACACAATCTAGGAATGCTTGTCCCTCATTGCCCCTTATACTACACTATCCCAGTTTATATACTGATAATTAAAGTCCCCCATTATAACTACTCTATGATGTTTACACCTCACTATAATTTCCTTACAGATTTGTTCCTCTGTATCCTTCCCACTAGCTGGCGGTCTATGCATTACACCGAGCAATGTAATTGCACCCTTCTTATTCCTTAGCTCTAGCCAAAACAATTCTGTCCTTGAATCCTCTGACACATCCTCTTTCTCCAGTACTGCAATACTCTCCTTAACCAAAAACACCACCCTTCCTCCTTTTTTTTCCTTTCCTATCTTTTCTGAACACCTTGTAGCCAAGAATATTTAACACCCAGATCTACCCTTCCTTGAGCCAGGTCTCCGTTATCGCCACAACACCACAATCCCACAAGGCAATCTGTGCCTGTAACTCCCCAGTTTTATTAACTATACTCTACGTATTCACATACATGCAGTGTAGTTCTGATTTAGACTTCATGGGCAGAATTTTACAGCCCCATTTCAGTGGGGACGGGGCCGTAAAATGCAGTGAGACATTCTAAACCTCATTGGATTCGGCGGGAATGTAAAATCCCGCTGCCGTAAAATTTCGCCCCATGACTTGCTCCTTTACTCCGACTCCATCTATTAACTTACAACTCTCTATTTTAGTTCTATCTGCCTCTCCCAGCATTCCGTGCACCCTGGTATTACTTTCTAATATTCTCTCCTGGTTCCCACACCCCTGCTGAGTTAGTTTAAACTCTTCCCAACAGCACTAGCAAAATGACCCTCAAGGAACTCATTCCCAGCTCTGTTCAGATGCAACCTGTCTGGCTTGCACAGGTGCCATCCCCCCCAGACAGGGATGCACATTGACAATGTCTCCACGTTAACTGATCCAATCTCCTTGTTCTTCCTTTCAGCATCAGTGGAGCAGGACCAGGAGGAGAAGCAGCAGGGGCCCCCTCTCACACCTGAGGGCCATGAAGTCACGGACTCACCAGCGTCACACCATCTCTGTCAGGCAGGCACCAGCGCTGATACTAGCACCTCAGTGGGAGTTAGACCTCGGCTAGTGTCCCAGGGCACAGTGGTGAGGGCACTTCACAGTCACTGGAAGAGCTGGCAGGGACAGAGAGTGCCCATGATGCCAGCAGTCGGAGGACTGCAGGGCACCAGGCACATGCTCAGTCAGTGCCTGATGATGTGCCTCTGGAGTTGTCCGCGACGCAGCAACCACAGGAAATGTGGCCGGGTGTGAGGGGGCATCTGGGGAAGATACATGAGGCTATGCTTGGCTTGGTGTCCGTGATGGAGGAGTCTCTGCAGGCTATCGCTGAAGCAATGAGCCTCATGGCCGAGCGGTATGTGTCCTCCATGGAGAGAGTGGTGACTCTCATGGAGATACTCCTCCAGGAGACCATCCTGGGGATGCGCTTTGACCAGCAAGCCCTCACATCGGCATTGACCTCAGCTGGCCAGTGCCAGTGTGGAAGATGGTCTGGGCACCAAGTTTTCCTGCTCGGTGCCCATCCATCCACGGTGAGCAGGGAGGTCCGAAGCGACCTCATGTCAGCGCAGCAGCTGCCTGTCGTCTCTGCGGACTCCTCTCAGGGCACTCCGGATGAGGGCGGCAGCTCCTCTGCCCCTCTGTCAGTAACCGTTGCACCCGGTGAGGCTGCGATGACTGGGGAGATGCCAGCTGTGGAACTGGCATCTCCCTTCCAGGCGGGGCCAGCACAGGCTCCACGGGCCAGAGGACGGCTGCAAAGGTCATCGAGGCCAACAGGACAGCAGAGTGAGCAGGATGTCTCAGATGCCACTCCCAGTGAGGGGGCAGCACCAAGACGTAGCACGTGAAAACGTAAACATAAGGCACCTTAGGCCCACCTCGGGTTTATCACTGGTGCTTTTGTGTTGGCCCGCAATGAGGCCTTTATGAGTTGGTGTGATGTTTAACACCTTTGTCATTTTGTTTTCTTAAGTTCCTTTAGTTGTAACATTAAATTCAGACATGTCACCATGGCTGAGGGTGCCTCTTCTGCAGGTGGATGGTTTCCAAAAATATTATGAGTGATTTGTGGGACATTCAGCTTTATTAACAAGGCCCTTAGTTAATGTTCCTATCTAGGCAGATATTGCGCTTAGCTATTGAGTATGGAGCCTGCAGCCCAGGCTTGTCCTGGAGGTCCATATGTGGTGTGCTAGCAGAAGGGTCGTTGGATTAAAGCCTCCTGGGTGTCCCTGCCTCCCTGGAGTATGCCCGGGTCAGCGTCTACCCTCTCAGCATTTCCCTGTGCATGCTCATCCTCAGACTCACTGCTGGACTCATCATGTGCAGCCGCAGCCACTGTTTCTACATCTTCATCGTCCACTGCATCCCCCCCTTTCCAGCGCAAGATTGTGGAGAGCGCAGCATGCAACTACTATCAGTGACACACGATCAGGGGGGTACTGGAGTGTGCCCCCTGAGTGGTCCAGGCATCGGAAGCGCATCTTGAGAAGTTCGATGGTGCCCTCCACCACAGCCCTTGTGGAGGCATGGCTCCTTTTGCACCACTGCTCAGCTTCTGTTCTTGGATGGCGTAGAGGTGTCATGAGCCACATCCTGAGGGGTTAGCCCTGTCACCCAGCAGCCATCCATCCAGCCGGGCTGGAGCACTGAAGAGCCCCGGCATCTGGGAGTGTCTGAGGATGTAGGTGTCATGGGAGCTGCCTGGGTACCTAGCACAGACTTGTAGAATCAGCATCCTGTGATCACACACTATCTGCACGTTCATGGAGTGGAAGCCCTTCCTGTTGACAAAGGCACCAGGCTCACCCGCTGGTGCCTCGATGGCCACATGTGTGCAGTCTATTGCACCCTGGACACGGGGGAAGCCAGCAATGGCCGCGAAGCCTCTGGCTCGCTGTATCTGATTTGCCTGGTCCCAATGGTAGTGGATGAAGGTCAATGCATGCCTGAACAGAGCGTCTGTAACCTGCTTGACACAAGTGTGGACAGCTGATTGGGAGACACCGCAAAGATCACCCACTGGCCCTTGGAAGGAGCCAGAGGCATAGAAGTGGAGGGCAACTGTGAGCTTTAGAGCCACTAGTATGGGGTGTCCACCCACACAGTTCGCGGAGATCTCAGAACCAACTATCTGACAGATATAGTTGACTGTCTCCCTTGAGAAACGGAGCCTCCTTTGGCACTGCGCCTCAGTCATCTTGAGGTAGCTGCTTCACCACCTGTATACTCTGGCAGCAGGATAGCGACGTCTTCTGCGGCTCCTTTCATTTTGGACTACCTCTTGGCCTTGCACCCCTTGTGCCTGCACCTGTCCTCTCAAAGGTGGCTCCCCTGGAGGCTGAATGTGCACTCCTGTCCTCCTCCCCCTTCTAGCTCTCCCTTCCTCCTCAGAGGAGGTGCCTCCAGTGGGGAGTTCAGCCCCCATTTCCAGGCTAAGGGAAGGCTTCCTGAAACTTGCAGGCCCAAAAAAGATTCCTCACTGCAGAGTGCTGACCTGAAGGTTGTGAGTCCAGACCAAGCAGCTGGTATGCGTTTTGAAGTATTGCAGATCACACAGGCAAGTATCAGTAGCTTTGAAAAAACAATATTTGACAGAGCACACTCGCAACCCCACTGAGCCTTCTTATCCTGTCCGTGGATGAGGTTTATACAAATGTGTCCTACCCGCCTGCCCGTGTGCCCCTACGCTGACCCAAAGATCACACAGGTGGCGATAAATCACGGTCGATTGGTGCCTCAAGGACCTTAAGTGACCGGTTAATTAATGGCGGGCACGCATCCGATATCATCGCACGCCTGCCCAACGAAATATCGCGATGGCGCGCGGCGATATCAGGACGCTCGCCCAACGTCATTGCGCATCATTTTACACACGGGTGTGCGGGGCCCGCCCCCGCACATCAACGGGAAACTTCTGGCCATAAAGGATTAAATAAAACCCACCAAATCCTACGGACCCCACCTCAAGGATGAAGTGCAGTTGCACTGATTCCTCACAAAATCTGTGAAATCAGTCATCGCTTAGTGACTATCATCTCCTGCACTGGAACTTCTTCCTTAACCTCCTCATTCTACTTCCTTTTTTAAATGAGGTAGCCAAAAGACCGCAGGTACTAGGTTCCCATGTGTCCGACTTTCCTTCACCAAATATCATAACCCCATGTTACCAGGCCCCACTAGTGCCATTGTAATGCGCAGGAAGGAAACGTCTAGTCCCGTTGGCGGTGGGCTTCATGGCGGGTGGGGAGGGAGGGGACAATTCGGCATCAGGGGCAGAAATCGGTTTCATGCCAGCGTGAAATCACAGCGGGGCCATCCGATTGTGTCCACCCTGGCGGAACACGAATCCCACTGGAGGACAGTGTGAACCCGATTTGCATCCCGCTAATGGCATGCAAAGTAAAAAATGACCGGAATTGTCCCCCCACGCCCGATTTACCATTACACCAGCAAGTAAACTCACCGGCCTCGAACATGTTTGGACAAGCGTGACATGTAGAAGTCGGAACTCACCTTCAGATCGCAGACATCCGAGGAGAAAATTATGCTGGAGCCCTACAGCTACCAGACCCTGGAGGAACACGTGCATCACATGCTGGGTGGACCCTCATGGACCTGGCTCCACCATGAAGCTCACAGAAGGTGGGAGCATCCATTGATGTTTTGGGCCTGTTTAAGAACATCGCAGCCTTGGCCATGGGCTGCTATGGATGATCGGTGAGGGGGGTGGGCTGTAGAGGAAGGTCAGCTGTGAGTGGGAGGGGAACCTGTACAGTGTGGGGTGGGAGAGGAAGGTCTAGGTGTGACTGGAAGAGGAAGGTGAGGTTGGGGGTGGGGCCGAAGGTATCAAGGCGGGTGAGGTTGTGGGGGGGAATGAAGGTGTCAGGGAACGTGAGGTTGGGAGGGGTGAGGAGGGTGTACATAGGGGAGGGTGTAACGGGGGAAAATGCAAGTAGGGAAGTGGGTAAGTGGGTGTAAGGGGGGAGGAGGGAGTTCAGAGGGGAGAAGGTGTTGTGGGGAGGAGAGAGTAAGGGTGGAGGAGTCAGTAAGGGGGGGTGGATGTCCAGGTGAAAGTGCAAGGGAGGGGTCTGTGGCATCAATAACTGCCTCCTGGGGACCGAACTGATAGGAGAGAGAGGGTACATCGGTAGTGGTAGAAGGGAAAGCGAGGGTGGTTGATGGGGAATCGGAGGCAGACATGGACCCTTGTGGTGGGAAGGAGGACATTGGGGAGGTCAGTGTGGATGGAGGTGGGATTTTCAGGAAGGTAGGGAACATGCATGTTCACCTGTATATCCTAGAAAGATTTGGGTTCAGGTTGGTAGGCGACAGTAGGGAGGTGGAAGGTGATGCCAGGGGAGTCAACAGAGATGGGGGAAAGGACATGGGTGACTGGCGGAGGGGAATGGATGGAGGAGCTGACAATATACCTGACCAGGACCATGTTTGTCGAAATCAAAAGTGGGTGGAGCCTTGTGTTGGACGGGCACAGGTGCTGCATGGGAGTGTGATCAGTGGGTGGGCGGAGATGCAGGTCAGCACAGATGGACAACTGAAAGCGAACCCCAGCAGGCAGCATTGAAAATGCTTGGGACAGTAAGATGACTGTGATGGATGAAGGCTCTGCACGCGTGGGAGAATACTTACACAAGGCTCCAAAAGGCCTGGACATGTATAGCCTTCTCCTTCCAGAATCAGTCGTGGTCCAGCTGCATGTGGCTGGAGGCGGGGGGGGCAGGGGTGTGAAGGGCAAAGCCTGTCAATGAAGCTGAAAGACACCATTACACATTGTTCAGTGAAAGTGAATATATTTTCAGATCATAAGGTGACAAAATGTGTTCACCTGTGCAACCACGTGATCAGAATTTTTTAACTTTTCTAGCCCTACTCCTTCTAGGTGCTGCCTTGACACCCGCAGCAGGGGTGGAGACACTCTGTGCAATGATTGGCTTTGTTGCCTCTGATGACTTCAGAGGCAACAAAGGGCCCTGGCTTGCTTTGACTGTTCTCCTGTGGGCCAGCTGCTCCCTCTGTGGTGACAGAGGACGAGGTTGAGGGGCTCACAGGCAAAGGGGACTCGGAGGGAGAGGACAGCCTCTGAGATTCCTGAGTGGATAACCCAGGGGTGTCCAGCTAGTTTGGGTGACAAAAGGCTCCGGCCTGATTCCTTGAGGGGAAAGGACGTCAAGGTGTCCTGTTTCCCCTTGCATTGTTACTGCAGGAACTCACCCATGGCTACTGTGATGGAGTGCATGTCTGCATGCATCTCCACATTCTGCTGGACCAGGGTTTCCATGGCATCTGCCACCCTTCCCATGGAGATATTCATACGCGCGCATATGGGCACCATTTCAGCAGACAGCAGGCGGACGCACTCCTCCAACTCATGTGCTCCTCTATTGAGGGTTTCCAACAGCTCTGTGTGAAGTTGGAAGGTGATGCCATTCCCCTGCCTCCTGCTGACTCCTCACGATGAGTTGAAAGGCCAAATCCAGAGGCTCATCATCTGACTCAGACCTCACAGATGCCTCTTCCCCAGCAGTCCTCCGGATTGCTGTTCCTGCCCCCTACTGCTTCGGATATGTGTCCATGCGGTGACGACCAGATTGTGAACCCAAGCCTGCTCTAGATCTAGATCCCACCGAGGTGCACTGGTGGAGGGTGGGTAAGCGCTGTGAATTGTCTCCCAGGCTGTTTATTTCCAGCTGTTAAATTGAAAAGGTGTCCTCTTGGCTGGAGGTGAGGACCTGGATGGAGCTGAGGGACTGTCTGGCTGAGCTCCCGGTGAACCGAAATAGAGATAATTAATGCATGTCAGTAGAGTCAAAATCAGGAGAAAGAGAGAGCACTCACATTTGCATTGAGAGAGGGATGACGAAGTGCAGGATCCTCAGGTGAGTGTTCACCACCAACCTTACCGTCACAACAGGCACGGTCCACATCCTCGTCAGTCAGCGCGATGGGCGTGCTCCTCAAAGTGAGTGAGGGGCCTAATGTGGGCCACTTCACCCCCGGTCTGGGACCTCTCCCTCCTGCTGTGAGCCAGCTTCTCCGGCATGAAAACAGATGGAAAGAGTGTGAGCAGAGCACATGGCACTGTGTGGAATGTTTGTGTGGTGAGCGGAGCCATGGATGGGTTGAGGACGTGAGCTCCAGAGGATATGACCCTGATGGAGATATGAGGGTGTGTGTGAGAGTTAGTGGTGTTGTCCCTTGAGGTGTGAGATCCCTGTGGATGTGTGATGGGTTTGAGAGTGTGTGAGTTGAGAAAGATGAGGTGGTTGACTTACCCTGGTGGAACGGATGAGACCATTCATCCTCTTCCTGCACTGGATGGCTGACCTCTGTGTTCCAGTGGCACTGACCACCACTGACACCTCCTCCCAGGCCGGATTGGTGACTCTGGTGGATCTCCTGCTGCCAGAGCTGGGGTAGAGGACATCACGGCGGCCGTCCGCTGCGTCCAGCAGGCGCTCCAGAGAGGCGTCACTAAATTTGGTACTGCTGTCACCTTTACTTTCGATGCCAACTGTCACAGAATCACAGAATCATAGAATTTTAATGGCACAGAAAGAGGCCATTTGGTCCATCGTGTCTGCACCAGCTCTCCAAATGAGCATTATGACATAGTGCCATGGCCTTGCCTTTTCCCCGTACCCCTGCACATTGTTTCTATTCAAATAATCATCTCACGCCCTCTTGAATGCCTCGATTGAATCTGCCTCCACCACATTTCCAGGCAGTGCATTCCAGATCTGAACAACTCATTGTATGAAAAGGTTTTTTTTCATATCACATTTGCTTCTTTTGCAAATCACTTTAAATCTGTGCCCTCTCATTCTTGATCCTTTTACGAGCGGGCACAGCTTCTCCTTATCTACTCTGTCCAGTCCCCTCATCAAGTGACCTGGACTAGTGGTGGTCTGTTAACATGAAGTCAGCATGTGCTCTGGTGTGCTTTAAATATGGCCCCCAGAGTAAGAAAGCGTTTAGGTCACAGCGTAGAGGATAAATCCAAGCCCATCCACCAGCAATGCCGTGTTTCCTGTGAATGCATCATTAGTGAGTTGGGACTCGGCGCGTAAATCTGCCACTGTGGCCATTGGGTGAAACATATTATTTTACGTCTACCACTGCACTTAGGGAAATCTGGGACAATTCCCTTCGTCCTTCAACTGTCCCAATACAAATTCTTTCGGCTATTTTTATTCCCTGTGACCATTACCAGTGTGTTTAACTCTTTTAAAGTCAGTTTCTCCATGGAGTGTGTGTCAATATCTTGATTATTTAAAATGTCTTCTTACAACATTGGCCATGTTAACCATTTCATGTCCAGTAGTTAAGCATGTTTGAGACCTGCTCTTCAGTGCATTGCACCATGACCTTCTTCCATGTTAGTCAATTCACATGTGACAGATCACACCAATGCACTTACACCAGTATCCCAAAGTCATGCCGCTCATGGATTTTCAGGTAATCTTATCAAAAGATCAAGATGCGTTTTGTGGGGGGAGGGTGGGGGGGAATTGCTGTTGGTTGTGATGTCTGTTGCAAAACCTTAAACCTTTGCTTACCCACCTCTGTATGGTCCCAATGCCTTGGGCAGTGGCCAGTCTTCCTTAAAAACTCACAGACAAGAACACAAACGTCTCCAAGAGAAAATTACCAAATTACTTATCTAATCTACACTTTCCTGACTTCCACTGGAGTGTTCTTGGCCTTCTTCTAACCTAATGGTTTCAGTTGCTATTTTTAAGGCAGAGCCTTTAGTCCATGACTGTGCTGTGACATTTAGTTTGCAGATAAGTTCCCAAATTCTTGAAGCTGCTGGAAATGTTGTTGCAATATTGGATACCTATATTGGACACTACTGTCATCTATTTAGAAAAACACACACAAGGGTTGGAATTTTACACTGGCAGGATTTTACGGTCCCGCCGAAGTCAATGGACTTTTGAATGGCCCGCTGCATTTTACGGCCTTGCCCTGCTGCAATGGGGCCATAAAATTCAGCCCAAACAGTCCATTCTGCTCAGAGCTGAATGGGTTAATTCGTCCAAACATACCTGCTACCTCAGAAACTTAAAACTTCATAAAGCCCAATATAATGTATTTAAATTTTCATTCAACAAACTAAAGCTCTATGGTGAGCTAAGCTGCTAGCAGAAAGGGTTACCTATCTCTGCTAGTTTGAAAAGGAGACAGGGCAAAAGTTCTCAGATTCACCCCTCTTTTTAAAAAGTAGAACAACAACATTCTCCAAGCCATGTGCACACACCAGTTCAAATTGGTTACTTCTGAACAAAAGCACTGAAGCAAAATGGATTAGAATATCTTGGTTAGTAAATTATAAAATTGTGGAGCTGGGAAGAACGAGAGTGCACCTTCTGGCCTCACATTAAAATACCTGATCACTTCCCCCATCATTGCCATCCCAATCTGTTCCCCAGCCCCAATCTCACCTCTGCTCCCAATGCCTGACACCAGCACACACAATCAATAAAGCTTACGAGTCTCTGTCTCTAAATTGTTTACTACATGAAGTAGCTTACATTAATTGACAACTGTCTAAAATATCTTTTCAATATTGTTGCATTCATCATATCTTCCACTTGTGGCTGAGTGGATTTAATGACCTTCAGAATGTAGTCAAATCCAGCCAAGTGGAGTATTTTGAAGGTTAACAAAGGGAAGATTGGAGCTGCTCCAAAGAAAAAGGATCCTTTAACCTTAATTGCCTCATTTGTTTGAAGTAAATAATAAAAACCACTCTGTTTGGAAAACATGGTTAAGATAGGTAAATTGTCAATGAAATAAAACAGAAAAATGCTTGTGGAACCGCAAAAATCTTTGAAGCAGATTTCCATAGGAGATGTATCGACTAATGCAATGCAAGCAAAAAAAAAATTGAAATTATATCACTGGTGTCGACGGTGCTCTTTAAGATGGAGATTAATGGATAGCCAAATGAAATACATTACATTACTGGGTTTCCAAGCAAGCTGAGTGCTCCAACAATTGTGCAGACATTGCTGATAATTTTCCAGATCATCAAACCAGATCCACAGTCTTTAACTTTCAGGTGATACTGTATTAGAATTGATTTTGTCTTTCCGTGAATTGACTGATAGCCGAATGAAAACCTGCCTTGTAACCTATTCTTACTTGAATCATTAGTGCTGTGGTTTTGCTCACAAGTGCCAGGTACCATGATGAGGTAAAGCACAACAACATCAGCTTGCATTTAGATAGCCTCCCCCATCAGAAAAATGTCAGAGAGCATTTTATAAATTCGAAAATGAAATGGACATTGAGCGGAGGGGAAAATATAGAGTTTATTTAAAGGCACAAGCCAGAAGTTGATTTTGAAAGCGGTGAGAGAGGGTTAAGGCAGGGATACTTTGGAAAATGCAATGGCCCCTAAAATTCATGGACTTGCGATCCTGGTAATTAGGCTGGGATCTTGCCCAGTGGAAACTCCACTGTTGACCCCAGATAAATTTCTAGTATTGAAGAGGGTTCCTTATTTGGCATTCTAATGGCAGATCTTACATTTTGGGAGCTTGACCTACTCCAAATATTGTAATGTGGGGCATACTGCACCAAGTTTACAGGGGATGTTGCTGCTCTGACTTAAAAAGGAAAAACATGCCCCCCTTAGCCATTTTTTAATGGACTGCTTTAAAAAAAATCTTAAATACTGGAGGTTTCAGGCCACAATTTTGTTCTGGACCCACAGATAGGTCGTCCACACACATCTCTCAGAGGGCTGGATCCCTTCTTCTAATTGGCTGTACAAGCCACTGATTCGCCCCTGATCTTTCCCCAGCTGGGAATTTGGGAACCCTCAGTATAGGACATTTCTGGCCATCCTGCATCAATAGCCTTGCAAAGGGTAGGAGGAAGCTCCATCCCACAGGAATTCCCATGAAATACCAGGATCCAACTTATCCAGGTCCTGGAATATTTTCAGGGTATTAGCTCCCGTCTGTGTTTTGTCCACCATATATTGAGTATCAATGTATTATATTGGTATTGTATCTGATTAAATGAAAATCCCTGTGTCATATTTTTATTCAATTTGTTGAAGTTTCATGTGCATAAACAGCAGCATAGCATATGAATAGATAGGAACTGTACCAAACCAAATGTGGGCAATGTGAGTTCATAAACCTCCAATAAAAAATAATGAAGGTTAGATAAACCAACCAAACATCAATGAACAACAAGCAAACAATACAAATAAAAGCAGGAGAAGTTAAACTAACGAAGCTACTCCAACTATTTTTGAAGATTCTTTCAGATAGTATCTTCCCTGATAATAGCTTCCAGTTACTTCCCCACAATTCACGATAAACTGACAGGTCTGTTGTTATCTAAACCCATAACTTCTGATTTCCAGGGCATCATACCAGGTACCCAAAAGATATGCTGGGGGAAGTCCCTTTGTGAGGATTGCACGGCAATTACCTGGGAAGTTCCCTGCACTGGGAGCCATCCGATTTTCCTATTTAAATTGCAGTGTTTGGATGGTTCCAACTGTCTTACTGAAATAGTCACTCAGGAAAAGTTAGAAGAATTAACTTCTGGGAACTTTAATACTGCATTTCAGGGTAAGTAACGAGGAGTGGAGTGGGAATCTGACTCTGCCACTCCACTAAAGATTTGGGCCCTAATTTCTCTCTCCCTCCCTTCTTAAGTAATGGAGCGAAGTTTATGATTTTACAATACAAAGGCACAATTCCTGAATTTAGAGAGCTTTGGAAAATTTTGACTAATTTAGCTCCATTTTTTTCATCTATTTCATTGAAATACCATGGGTGGAAACTATCAGGTCCTGGAGATCTGTCTATTTTAAGTCCCATTATTTTTACTATTACTTTTTAATTCCCTATATTAAATACCCTACATTCTGCTCCATGACTTATTTTTAGGTTCCCTTGTGTTGCTAATATTTTGTCCAATTCTACTGGGGAGAAAGCGGAAGCAGGGTATTGAGTTGGATGATCAGCCATGATCATAATGAATGGCGGAGCAGGCTCGAAGGGCCGAATGGCCTACTCCTGCTCCTAGTTTCTATGTTTCTATGTTTCACTATGAAAGCAAGTCTGACACTTTGTTATTACCCATTATAATTTTGCATGCAGCCATGTTTAATGAGCCCATTTTCCCACTATATAACTCTCTTTCTTTTAATATATTTCTGAAATTTGTAGCATAAGCATGTTCAGCATAACAAGGGTTAACATGGGACTAGAGAACAGTACGGACCCACATTATGATGTAGACTCATGATGGTAGACTGTGTAGAGAGAGTCTGAGAGAACTCGGCAGGAAGATAGCATCTATATAGAGCTTTACCTTGGAGATATGTATATAGTTGTGCATTAACGATAAACCGTTTATGTTCAACCACACTCCAGATCTCTTAGAGAGACACCAATCAACCTTAGAATATGGTGACAGCTAATGAACGAATCCAGAACCCCAGAGAAGCTGGCAAAGGACCCCAGAAGCTGGAAAAACTAAAGGACCAGCATTCTGATCTGACTGGATTGCACATGAACTGAAGCATAATTGGAGATTGCCTTAAAAGAAGCTCCATTGCAGACATGGAAGTTACAAGGGCAGAAAAATAATCCACAGTGCAGCTAAAGGACTCTATGAGACCACATGGAGATCCATTGTGAGTGCTGATTGATTGCAGAGTCAAAGGACCTAGCCAGATCGCAAGGATGAGCAAAAAGAGGGAGGTGATGGCATAGCGGTATTGTCGCTGGACTAGTAATCCACAGACCCAGGGTAATCCAGAGACCCAGGGTAATGCTCTGGGGACCCAGGTTCAAATCCGACCACATCAGATGGTGGAATTTGAATTTAATAAAAAAAATCTGAAATGAAAAGTCTAATAATGACCATGAAACCATTGCCAATTGTTATAAAAACCCAATTGGTTCATTAATGCCCTTGAGGGAAAGAAATCTGCTGTCGATACCTGTGACTCCAGACCCTCGGCAATGTGGCTGACTCTTAAATTCCCTTTGCAAGCCACTCAGTTGTATCAAACTGCTACAATCTCAGAAAAGGAATGACACTAGACAGACAACCCAGCATCAACCTAGGCACTGGAAACGACAACAACAAACTCATCCCTGTCGACCCTGCAATAGTCCTCCTTACTAACATCCGGGAGCTAGTGCCAAAATTGGGAGAACTGTCTCATAGCCTAGTCAAGCAATAGCCTGACATAATCATCCTCACGGAATCATATCTTACACATAATGTCCTAGACACCACCACCATCACCATCCCTGGATATGTCCTGTCCCAGCATACAGTCAGGAGGGAGTTGCCCTGGGAGTTCTCAACATGACTCTGGATCCCATGAAGTCTCATGGCAAGGAAAAGCTCCTGCTGATTACCACGTCCTGACCTCCCTCAGCTGGTGAATCAGCGCTCCTCCATGTTGAGCACCATTTGGAGGAAGCACTGAGAGTGGCAAGGGTGCAGAATGTACTCTGGGTAGAGTACTTCAATGTCCATCATCAAGACTGGCCACTACTGATAGAGCTGGCCAAGCCCTAAAGGACATAGCTGCTAGACTAGGCCTGTGGCAGATGGTGAGGGAACCAACAAGAGAGAAAAACCTACCTGAACCCCCATCCTCACCAACCTTCCTGCCGCAAATGCATCTGTCCATGACAGTACCCCATGACCACTGCACAGTCGTTGTTGAGACGAAGTCCTACCTTCCCATTGAAGATACCTTCAATTGTGTTGTGTGGCACTAGAATCGTGTTAAATGGGGTAGATTTTGAACAGATCTAACAACTCAAGTCTGGGCATCCATAAGGCACTGTGGGCCATCAGCAGAATTGTACTCAAACACAATCTTATGGCTTGGTATATCCCCTACTCTACCATTATCACCAAGCCAGGGGATCAACCCTGGTTCAACGAAGAGTGCAGGAGGACATGCCAGGATCAGCACCATGCATACCTAAAAATGAGGTGTCAACCTGGTGAAGCTATAACACAGGACTATTTGCATGCCAAACAGCATAAGCAGCAAATGATAGACAGAGCTAAGCAATCCCACAATCAACAGATCAGATCTAAGCTCTGCAGTCCTGCCATATACAGTCGTGAATGGTGATAGACAATTAAACAACTCACTGGAGGAGGAGGTTCCACAAATATCCCATCCTCAATGATGAGGGAGCCCAATGTAAGAGATAAGGCTGAAACATTTGTTACAATCTTCAGCCAGAAGTGCCGAGTGGATGATCCACCTTGGCCTCCACAGGAGGTCCCCAGCGTCACAGATGCCAGTCTCCAGCCAATTTGATTCACTTCAAGTGATATCAAGAAATGACTGAAGGCACTGGATACTGCAAAGGCTTATGGACCCTGACAATATTCCGCAATAGCACTGAAGACTTGTGCTCCAGAACATTCCGCACCCCTAGCCAAGCTGTTCCAGTACAGCTACAACACTGGCATCTACCCGGCTATGTGGAAAATTGCCCAGGTATGTCCTCTACACAAAAAGGACAAATCCAACCCAGCCAATTACCGCCCCATCAGTCTCCTCTCGCTCATCAGTAAAGTAATGGAAGGGGTCATCAACAGTGCTATCAAGTGGCACTTGCTTAACAACAACCTGCTCACTGATGCCCAGTTTGGGTTCTGCCAAGGCCACTGAGCTCCTGACCTCATTACACCCTTGGTTTAAGCATGGACAAAAGAGCTGAACTTCCGAGATGAGATGAGAATGACTGCTCTTGATATCAAGGCAGCATTTGACTGAGTATGGTCAGGAGCCTTAGCAAAACTTCAGTCAATGGGAATCAGGGGGAAATCTCTCCACTGGTTGGAGTCATACCTAGCACAAAGGAAGATGATTTTGGTTGTTGGAGGCCAGTCATCTCAGCTCCAGGACATCATTGCAGGAGTTCCTCAGGGTAGTGTCCTCAGCCCAACCATCTTCAGCTGCTTCATCAATGGCCTTCCTTCCCATCATAAGGTCAGAAGTGGGGATGTTCGCTGATGATTGCACAATTTTCAGCACCATTCACTCCTCAAATACTGAAGCAGTCTATGTCCAAATGTAGCAAGACCTGGACAATATTCAGGCTTGGGCCGACAAGTGGCAAATAACATTCGGGCCACAAAGTGTCAGGCAATGACCATCTCCAACAAGAGAGAATCCAACCATTGCCCCTTGATGTTCATTGGCATTACCATCACTGAATCCCCCACTATCAACATCCTGGGAATTACCATAATTTAGAAACTGAACTGGACTAGTCATATAAATACTATGGCCACAAGAGCAGATCAGAGGCTAGGAATCTTGCAAAAAGTAACTCACCTGCTGACTCCCCAAAGCCTGTCCACCATTTACGATGCACAAGTCAGGAGTTTGGTGGAATACTTCCCACTTGCCTGGATGAGTGCAACTCCTACAACACTCAAGAAGCTTGATACCATCTAGGACAAAGCAGCCAGTTGATTGGCACCACATCCACAAACTCCACCACCAATGCACAACAACAGCAGTGTATACCATCTACAAGGTGCACGACAGGAATTCACCAAGGCTCCTTAGACAGCACCTTCCAAACCCACAACCACTATCATCTAGAAGGACAAGGGCAGCAGATAGATGGGAACACCACCACCTGGAACTTCCCCTCCAAGTCACTCAGCATTCTGGCTTGGAAATATATTGCCATTCCTTCACTGTCGCTGGGTCAAAATCCTGGAACTCCCTTCCTAACAGCACTGTGGGTGTACCTACACCACATGGACTGCAGCGGTTCAAGAAGGCAGCTCACCAGCACCTTCTCAAGGGCAACAAGGGATGGGCAATAAATGCTGGCCCAGCCAGTGAAGCCCACATCCTGTGAATGAATTTTTTAAAAAATTAATACAAACGCTGAACTAGCCTTTAACAGTATTCAGGGCATTAACCAGGGAGAGCAGTCCATTTCTTTAATCACCACAGCCAGCCCTGGCTCAGAGTTGGCGCCATACCAAGTGACGGCTGAGTTTCTTTGGAGGAAACACAAAGAAGTTCTAAACCCTCAGTGAGAGCAACAAATCATCTTTAAATTGGCTTATAATACTCCAAAAATGTTCTGAAAGGCCTAAGCCTTCGATTTAAAGGTTTACTGCAAAAAATTGATCCCTTTGAAATCAGGTCCGTGATTGCAGCATGAGCCTGTCAAAACCCAACAAGTCTGGGAAGAAGAGGGAAAAAAAATGGTTCCTGCAGACCACCTTTAAAACAGACACAATATTGAAAGCTGTACAGTCATGGATAATAAATCAACCTTACCTGATCAATTTGGGCTGATAACAATTTTCAGACCAAGTGCAGAATAGGGGGCATTGAAAAAATAATTATTTAAGATAGACGATAGCTTCAGGATTAGGTAAGAAGATAAGGACTGAACAAATGAATACACTACTGTACTCAGTAGGTCCTATAGCCGATGACATCATTGCGAGGCAAGAAATAAATTAATCTTCAGAACTGCTTGAAGATGTTCTGAAATCCTGTGATACCTATTTTATTTTAAGAAGTAAGAAGATTTTAGAGCATGCAAAATTCAACAATCAAGTCTAGCAGCCTGAAGAAAATGTTGACTCTTTCAAAAATTAGTTATGCAGATTGGCTGAAGGCTGTGAATACAGAAACTTTAAGTTAGAGCTGATGATGCCCTTTCTGATGTAAGACAGACAAAAGAAGATCTGACTCATCCAAATAGGCTGGCAGTCTGAACTCCACCTTCAACACCCTTTTACATGGCAAGTTTAAGCCATGGTATAGAGCAAACCTAACTGTCCAGCTCATAAAGCAACAAAAGAGCAGGGAGACTCCAGGCCAAGGAGACCCAAACGGACCACAAGATGGTGGGAGACATTCAGCATTCTGGAGCTAAAAGACCTCACAGGCGAGAGCAATGTCCAGCAATCTCTGCAGCGTTTCAACTGCAACCGACTGGCACGCTGGAAAGCTGTGTAAGTTGAGGACCTTGAGGTGTGTGAAGGATCCCAAAATGGTCCATGAGATTGAGGTACTACACCAGGAAGAAGTCCAACTGTGTTTCTTGGGTGAGATCAAGGATCCTGGATTCTACTTTTGGAATGCTGACATCTCTGTAAATGGTTACCTCACCAATTTCAATTTAGACCTGGGAGCCAATGTGTTACGGTCCTCTCGTTGAGAGAGGATACTAACCCCCTGTGCCTGTCCACACCACACCCATTTATGAAACAAGTGCAGCAACAACTAGATGAGATGACCAAAATGGGAGTCATTTCTTCTGTCACGCAGCTGAGGGAACGGTGTTCCGGGATTCTCCCACTTCCAAAGCCAAACAAGCCTATTTGTATCTGTGTCGACCTGACACAGCTCAACAAGGTAGTGGCAAGAGAAGTCCACCTGATGTCCTTGGTGGACGACAGGGTGACCAAGCTCTCCAAAAGCACGGTGTTTTCAACCACTGGCCATTTGGCATTACCTCAGCACCCGAGATTTTTCAACGCACAATATCGACCATTTTACAAGGTCTCAAGGCTGTCATCTGCCGTATGGATGATATTTTGATCAGCTCAGGCGCAGGCATTCTCCTAACCTGCATTGAAAGGCTGTACTGTTAGCTTGAACCATTGGGGAGACTGATCCAAATCGGGATAATGGCATTGCGAGGGGCTGTGAGCACCTCCACCAGTGACTGCTGCATGGCCAGCTTTAGTAAGGAGATTGTACAATGTGCCCAGCCATCCAACTATTCTGCAGTCTACTAAAATGCTATTATTTTGCTGCCTGTGCCCGAGGGGTGAAAAGCTTTGGAGAACTTGGTGGCACTTTGATGCCTCTATGTTGCTTGAATGGAAAGATAAGGTAGAAACCCGACTCCAATCATATCGGTATGGCTGCAACTGAACTATCTCAGCTGCAGAGGAATGGTCACTTTGTACAAGGTTTCCTTAATGCATGGTCACTTCCCTCGCCCACCAGCCCCCACCCCGCACATGCTTGTGCGCTACCTTCAACTGCAGGGCAGCCCTTGCCGCCTCCCATCCGCCGCCCAAGCCACGTCAACTGCAGGGCAGCCCTTCCCCCACCGCCCCCCACAACACGCCTCAGCCTTGAAGTCCAACTAGTGTCCTGGGCGAGCGCTCCACAATGTTACTGTGCACTCACCGCCGAGTTCCTCTCAAAGTGGAGCCCGGCAAGTGCATGCCTTATATATGCGGTTGTGAAACATGTCGACATGCAACATGTGGGTGGATGAACCAGCGGGGGTGAATGATTCCAGTGGACTGGCCTTATAATGATACGTTGATGTATTACAATGAGGTTCCTGGTGTCAGATAGGGGAAACGTGGCCCGTCATTGGCGGGCAGAGTGGATGATCGCAAACTGGTTTCACAACATCGTGAAATTGATTTTTGGCCTTCTCGCCATATTGTCCGCTCATGCCACTGAACATGCCCGATGCCAGCGGGTACAGAAAACCCCGGCCTAAGACTTCCAAATAGCGCTTTTAACATATAGATCTGTCCCACTGCAATATGGATGGGCTCCTGATAGACAGAGCTCCTAATGGGCAGAAAACTTTGCACTCAACTCCTAATGGTGACAAAGAAATTAATCCCAGGGTTGGCAGTCAAGGATTACCAGAAGTTTTAGGACAGAGAACAGTCCTACAGGCAGAGCTAGACATCCGCCTACAATAGGTGATACCACACTAGAAACCTGCCCCAGTTACACAAAGGTGACCAGGTTTGGATTAGGTGCTTTGAAAGAGAGGGCGTCATTGCCTGGAGAGACGATGATCAACCCAGTTCATACCTGATACATACCCTGGCAGGCATGATCAGGTGGGGCAGGAGGACTCTCCTTTTCATCCCCTGAGGTGATCTCCCTACTATACATTTAAGAGAAACAGATGGAGATGACCAAGTGCCACAAACACAGAATCCTACGATTTCAACTCTGAACCAACAAGATCTGCCCAAAGCAACTGAACCTTGTACTCTGTAACTGGAACCGGAACAAGGTCTGGAAGAATAGTCAAGCCTCCAGGCCATCTGAGCTTATAAAGTCAGAGACTTAGTGGGGAGAAGGGGTAACACATAAAGAAAGATTGTGTTGTAAATATGTTGGGTAAAGACTTGGTGGAGGTGTAGTATAAGGGTGATTGACATAGCAAGGGCTAATGTAGCACTGGAGAACACTACCACCTACATTATGTCATATGATGGTAGACTATGTAGTCAGAGGGTGGAATTTTCCATGCCCACTGACGTCAGGTGTGTTCGTTGGTGTGAGTGGACAATATGGCGAGATTGATTTCACAAAGTCATTTGCGATCTTCCGCTCAGCCTGTCGATAGCGGGCCACGCTTCCGGCCATCGGACATCAGGAACCTCATTGTAATACATCTGCATATCATTATGAGGCCAGCCCACCAGAATCATCAATCCCTGCATAATTTTTTGCCCACGTCAGCGGCTAAACACGCTGACAAGTTTCACAACAGCATATATAAGGTTTGCACTTGGTGGACTGCACTTCGCTCGGGACTTCAAGGTTTGTTTGCCTACCTTGCTTCAATCAGCATTTGCAGTCATCCGTGCCAGATGTCACAGATAGCACCACATTGCTTTTAGGGGGGATCATGGGCAGGTCTCTACCTACCAGATCAGCCATAAGGCGGGAGTGGCTTTTCAATGTCTTCAGGGCTAGGTCTTGCTTGAGGAAGGAGGGGAAGTGGCATCAGGCAAGGGAAGAGCTGCAGGACGAGAGCTATACTGGGGAAGGAGAGTATTCCAGGGTGTGTGCGGGGGAACATGTTGATCTGATCAAGTGACCTCAAGATGGTGAGGGCTGAGGAGGCAGTCTCAGGTCAGGCCAGATGGACGTGTGAGAGTATGTGTGAGAGAATGGGTGGTGATGACCCTTGAGAGGCAGTGAGTGAGATGCCAGTGTATGTGTGATGGGCTTGAGTGTGTGAGTTTAGAGTGATGAGATAGATGCCATACCCTGGCAGCAAGGATGAGATCATTTATCTTGTATCTGCATTGGATGACCAATCTCTTCTGTGCAGCATTGGCACTGCTCACCACTGCCATCACCAACTAAGCCAGAGTGGTAATGCAGCTGCCCCTCCTGTGGCCAGGGCAGGGGTAGAGGACATCACAGTGGGCCTCCACGGTGTCCAAAAGGCACTCGAGGGATGCGTCACTAAACCTGGGGGCTGTGGTCTTCTTGCCTTTCAGGGCCATGCCTTATTTGCAGCAGTCCTGGGCTGGAAGCAGTGAGCAGGACTGTACTTTAAATGTGGTGCCTGGCATGATGAAGCAGCGAGGTGACAGTGTGGCGGGCAAATAGGAGACTGCCTGCCATCGAAATGGTGAGGTGTTTCCCTGAAATGGACAATTAATGCGGTGGGATTGGGACGATATGACGTGAGAATCTGCCATTGCGGCCGGCAGGTAAAACACAATTTTTCCCAGCCACTACCGCATGTAGTGCAAATCTGGGATGATTCTGTCCAGAGTTTGAGAGAAGTCGGCAGGAAGATAGCACCTAGATGGGCTATATCTTGGAGATATGTAAATTGTCGTGCGATAATAATAAACAGTTTATGTTCAATTACACATGCCTCCAGACCTCTTAGTGAGACACCAACTTTACAACAAAATCTTTTGTAATTAACTTTGAAATCCCTTGTGAGTTTTTTTTTCATTTCCTCCTTGCTCTTCTTACTACTTTCTTTCTATTCCTTTGTTGCTTTTTATAGCTTTTTCAAATCCACAAAATTTCCAATCACTTACAGGTCCTGCTCGATGAACCTAGTAAGAGTTTATTATTTATGTGGAACTATGCAATGTTAGTGTGGGAACGATTGTAAAGATTAAAGCCATTTCTCATCCTGTGCACATAATTATTGGCCGGAATTTTCCAGCTCCCCTGCGGCAGATTCCCCCGCAGCAGGGCAGGCGAGATATCGAAATCTCTGTTCACATCGGCGGGACCAGAAGATCCCGCCTGCATGAGGGAATGGAAAATTTCGGCCATTGTGTTTGCTAGGCCAATGGTGCACTGAAATGGAGCTGATCTGTCATATTGTGAACAAATAATTTGGCTGCATATGTTCTGTCCATTTCTAATGTTGCATATAATTGACCTCTAAATGTAACATGCCTCCACCCTTTACATTCTGCCAAAAGGTGCTTCTGTAGTTAATTGTCTGTAGAATTTTCCTGAAGTTTCTGACATGTGTTTTGATATAATATGGAAATGTTTATACGGGCCATCAAGAACCATCAAAACAACTTTAGCTCCAGCGACAAAACATCACTATCCCTCAAAAGGTAAATTGAAGCTTTCTGACTTGTTACCAAGTGTGTAAAGTACAATCTCCAGAGCCAAGCTACTGGGGTAGGCCATAGAAGTCGCATAGCTGGATGTCTAACACAAATTAATTTCTTACAATGGGGTAGCTATGGCTCACTGCCTCATGAAGTCATAGATCTTGTAAACCTGAGGCCTAGAGTGGACATAAAAATTGATCCCTGCCTGATGCAAGTGCAGGAATTTGGGATGGAACCTGATTCTAGCATGATTCCCTGTTTGCACTGGCCCTTTAAATTCCAGCTCTTTCACCCACTCCCTTATGTTGGGGAGATATGGAAGGCTAGTTTAGGGAGCATATTTCAGTGAATCTGTCAATTTTTTGAAGTAGCATGAGTCAGTTAATGAGATGCATCACTCTCAGCCAGGTAGAACTGTATGTTTATTTACTATTACCAAAACATAATACCAAAATATGATAATCACCTTGTTTCTGTATTCCTTAATTAATTTTCACCCATTTAGAAAGAACAAAAAAGCATTATCAGAGCATAAGAAAAATTGGAAAAGAAAATGTGTGCAAGAGAAGTAGGATCCTTCTGAATGAAAGTGAAGAAAGTGTAAGGTTGGCCAATAAGTATAAGGTGCAACCAATAAAATTATTAACAGCATTCACTGCAAAGAAAGGTCAGCTCATACTCAGGAATGGTCTTTGGAGTTAAATAATAAATGTAACTGCAGAACATCAGTACCGCTCTGTTTGAAGCCAAAGCTGGTATCTCTGAGGCACCTTGCCATGATTTTGTCTGACCACTTCAAATATGTATGCTTGGATTCTCCTCTAAGTTACTGCCTGCTTTTAAGAACATGAGGGGAGGTGGTGGCATAGTGGTAATGTCACTGGACTAGCCCAGGATAATGATCTGGGGACACAAGTCCAAATCCCACCACAGCAGCAAGTGGGATTTAAATTCAACTAATAAACCTGGAATTAAAAGAGCAAGCCCCAGTAATGGTCACCATGAAACCATTGTCGTAAAAACCCATCTCTTCACTAATGTCCTTTAGGGAAGGATATTTGCCATCTTTAAGTGGTCTGGCCTACATGTGGATCCACAACAATGTATTTGACTCTTAAATGCCCTCTGAAATGGCCTAGCAATCCATTCAGTTATACCAAACCGCTACGAAGCCTGAAAGAATGAAAGCAATAGACCACCTGGCATCGACCTCGGCACTGGAAATGACAATGCCACACCCAGCCCTGTGGACCTTGCAAAGTCCTCCATACTAACATCTGGGGGCTTGTGCCAAAATTGGGAGAGCTGTCTCAGACTAATCAAGCAACAGCCTGACATAGACATTCTCACAGAATCATACCTTACAGATTTCTTTTTAAAAATTCATGGGCCAACATTTATTGCCCATCCCTAGTTGCCCATGAGAAGATGGTGGCGAGCTGCCTTTTTGAACTGCTGAAGTCCACAGATAATGTTTCAGACAGCACCATCTTCATTCCTGGGTATGTCCTGTCCCACCAACAGGACAGATCCAGCAGACCTGGCAGCACAGTGGTATACAGTCTGGAGGGAGTTGCCCTAGGATTCCTCAACATTGACTCTGGACCCCATGAAGGCTCATGGCATCAAGTCAAAGATGGCAAGGAAACCTCCTGCCGGCTACCACCTACCTCACAGCCACCCCCTCACCCCCCGCATCCCACTCTCAGCTGATTCAACAGTACTCCTTCATTTTGAACACCAATTGAGGGAAACACTGAGGGTGACAAGAGTACAAAATGTACGCTAGGTGGGAGGGCCTCAATTTCCATCACAGAGAGTGGCATGGTAGCACCACCGCTGACCGAGCTGGCTGAGTCCTAAAGGACATAGCTGTTAGACTGGGTCTGTGGCAGGTGGTGAGGGAACCAACAAGAGAGGAAAAATCTACTTGAACTCGCCCTCAACAATCTGCCTGCTGCAGATGCATCTGTCCATGGCAGTATGTGTAGGAGTGATCACAGCACTGATCTTGTGGAGACAAAGTCCCATCTTCACATTGAGGATATCCTCCATCGTGTTCACAGAATCACAGTGCAGAAGAGGCCCTTTGGCACATCGAGTCTGCACCGACATGTGAAAAATACATGACCTACCTATCTAATCCCATTTACCAGCACTTGGCCCATAGCCTTGAATGTTATGACGTGCCAAGTGCTCATCCAGGTACTTTTTAAAGGATGTGAGGCAACCCGCCTCCACCACCCTCCCAGGCAGTGCATTCCAGACTGTCACCACCCTCTGGGTAAAAAAGTTTTTCCTCACATCCCCCCTAAACCTCCTGCCCCTCACCTTGAACTTATGCCCCCATGTGACTGACCCTTCAACTAAAGGGAACAGCTGCTCCTTATATGCCCATTTGACCATCCCGTCTATATCTTACTGTAGCCCAAGACACTCAACCTCACTGTTAACCACCCAGCCAATCTTTGTGTCATCCGCAAACTTACTAATCCTACCCCCCACACAGTCATCTATGTCATTTACATAAATGACAAATAATAGGGGACCCAGCACAGAACCCTGTGGTACGCCACTGGACACTGGCTTCCAGTCACTAAAGCATCCTTCTGTCATCACCCTCTGCCTCCTACAACTAAGCTAATTTTGAATCCACCTTATCAAATTACCCTGTATCTCATGTGCATTTAAGTCTCCCATGTGGGACCTTGTCAAAGGCTTTGCTGAAATCCATATAAACTGCATCAACTGCACTACCCTCATCTACACACCTGGTCACCTCCTCAAAAAATTCAGTCAAATTTGTTAGGCTTGACCTCCCTCTGACAAAGCCAAGCTGACTATCCCTGATCAAACCTTGCCTCTCCAAGTGGAGATAGATACTCTCCTTCAGAATTTTCTCTAATAGTTTCCCTACCACTGACATGAGACTCACTGGCCTGTAGTTCCTTGGCTTATCTCTACAACCTTTCTGAAATAGCAGAACCACATTAGCTGTTCTCCAGTCCTCTGGCACCTCCCCTGTGGCAAGAGAGGAATTAAAAATTTGGGTCAGAGCCCCTGCGATCTCCTCCCTTGCCTCCCTCAGCAGTCTGGGACACAAATCATCTGGACCTGAAAATTTGTCCACTTTTAAGCCTGCCAACACCTCCAATACCTTGTCACTCCCTATATTAATTTGCTTAAGAACCTCACAGTCTCTCTCCCCGAGTTTGATACCTTCATCCTCATTCTCTTGGGAGAAGACGGATGTGAAGTATTCATTCAACACTCTAGCGATGTCCTCTGGCTCCACCCATAGACTGCCCCCTTGGTCCCTTATGGGCCCTACTCTTTCCCTGGTTATCCTCTTCCCATTGATATACTTACAGAATATCTTGGGATTTTCCCTACTTTTATCAGCCAGAGCTTTCTCACATCCCTCTTTGCTCTCCTAATTGCTTTCTTAAGCTCCACCCTGCACTGTCTGTACTCCATTAATGCCTCTGCTGATTTGCTTCCCTTGTACCTGCTAAAAGCCTCTCTTTTCCTTCTCATCATATCCTGAATATCTCTGGCCATCCATGGTTCTCTGGGCTTGTTACTCCTTCCTATCACCCCAGAGGGAACATGTTGAGCCTGTACCCTCCCCATTTCCTTTTTGAACACCCCCCACTGTTCCTCTGTGGATTTCCCCACAAGGAGCTGTTCCCAGTCTACCTTGGCCAGGTCCTGCCTTATTTTACTAAAATCTGCTCTCCCCCAATCCAAAACATTTTTTTGCAACTTGTTGATTTCTTTGTCCATAACAAACTTAAACTGTACCATGTTGCGGTCGCTATCGCTAAAATGGTCCCCCACCACCACCTCAGCCACCTGTCCGACTTCATTCCCCAGAATTAGGTCCAGCTTGCACCGCCCCTTGTTGGACCTTCTACATACTGACCTAAAAAGTTCTCCTGTACACATTTCAAGAAATCCACTCCATCCAAGCCCTTAACACTATTTCTATCCCAATTAATGTTGGGAAAGTTGAAATCATCTAATATAATTACCCTATTGTTATTGTTTTTACACACCTCCACAAATTGTGCACATATTTGCTCCTCAATTTCCTGCTGACTATCTGGGGGTCTATAATAAACACCTAACAATGTGGCTACCCCTTTTTTATTCCTAAGCTCTACCCACAAAGCTTCATCCGATGCCCCCTCCAAGATATCATCTCTCCTTACTGCAGTAACTGACTCCTTGGCTAATAATGCAACGCCTCCTCCTCTTTTACCCCCTCCCCTGTCTCGCCTGAAGATTCTATATCCCGGAATGTTGAGCTGCCAATCCTTCCCTTCCCTCAACCACATCTCAGTGATGGCTACTATATCACAATTCTACGTGTCAATCCTCACCCTTAATTCATCCGTTTTACCTGTAATACTCCTGGCATTAAAGTAGAGGCCATCCAGCCTTGCCTTACTCTCTTGAAGCTTAATGCAGCTGTACTCCCTCTGACTTGATTGTTTTGCTATATTATGATGTGTCCCTATTCTGCTAACATTCTGTGCCCCCTCCCCCTGCCAAATTAGTTTAAACTCCTCCCAACAGCACTAGCAAACCCACCCACAAGGATGTTAGTCCCGCTCTGGTTCAGGTGTTGACCGTCCCACTTGTACAGGTCCCATCTTCCCCAGAAACGGTCCCAGTGATCTAGGAATCTAAAACCCTCCCTCCTGCACCAACTCTTAAGCCACGTATTCATCCGTGCTATTCTCCTGTTTCTGAGCTCGCTAGCATGTGGCACTGGGAATAATCCAGAGATTACAACCCGAGAGGTCTTGCTTTTTAGTCTACTGCCTAACTCCCTGAATTCTTGATGCAAGACCTCATCCCTCTTTCTACCTATGTCATTGGTACCAACATGTACCATGACCTCTGCCTCATCACCCTCCCCCTTCAGGATGCCCTGCAGCTGTTCAGTGACATCCCGGACCCTGGTACCAGGGAGGCAACATACCATCCTGGAGTCACGTTGACGGCCACAGTAGCGCCTATCTGTTCCCCTGACTATAGAATCCCCTATTACTATTGCTCTTCCTCCCTTCCTCCCCTCCTATACAGGCAGGCTGCTTGTGGTGCCAGAAGCTTGGCTCTGTTCGCACTCCCTGGAGGAACCAGCACCCTCATCAGCCTCCAAAATGGAATACCGATTTGCGAGCAGGATCCCAGGGGATTCCTGAATTACCTGCCTGTTTCTCTTGGACTGCCTAGTGGTCACCCATTCCCTTCCTTCCTCAAGTCCCTTCATCTTTGGTGTGACCACCTCTCTAAACGTGCTATCCACGATGCTCTCAAACTCGCAGATGCTCCACAGTGTCCCCAGCCATCATTTCAGCTCTGAAACCAGAGCTTCCAGGAGCTGTAGCTGGACACACTTCCTGCACACATGCTGGTCCCGGCCACTGGAAATGTCCCCAGCTTCCCATATGGAGCACGAGGAGCACACCACGGCTTTGAGCCCTCCTGCCATGACTTATCCCTTTAAATTAAACCTTTTAAATCAATTACTCTAGGGCCCTTCTTTCCTGATCCTCATTACTACAGAATATACAAACTATAAACCACAAAAAAACCTTAAACTATAAGCGATAAAAGTAGTAAATACTTACCCAGCCTTATCCACTACTTACCAGTCATTCCTAACCCTTTTAGCCTCTACTGCTGCAACAGGGCGAGACCACTCTCCATACCCTGGACCAACCTAGTGAACCTTCTCTCGACTGCCTTCAATGTCAGTGTATATTTATCCCCTTAGATAAGGGGACCAAAACTGTTCACAGTATTCTTGGTGTGGTCTAACTAGTGCTTTGTATAGTTTTAGCAAGACTTCCCTATATTTATACTCCATTCCCTTTGAAATAAAGGCCAACATTCCATTTGTCTTCCCTATTACCTGCTGAACTTGTATGTCAGCTTTTTTGATTTATGCACAAAGACTCCCAAATCCCTCTGTGCTGCAGCCTTCTGCAGTCTTTCTCCATGTAAATAATATTCAGCTCCTCTATTCTTCCTGCCAAAGTGCATAACCTCACAGTTTCCCACATTATATTCCATCTGCCAAGTTTTTGCCCACTCACTTAACCTGTCTATATCCCTCTGTAGACTCTTTGTGTCATCCTCACCACTTGCCTTCTCATCTATTTTGTTGTCATTCGCAAACTTAGTGATAGTGCATTCACTTCCCTCATCTAAGACATTAATAAATATTGTAAATAATTGTGGCCCCAGCACTGATCCCTGTGGCATTCCACTAGTTACAGGTTGCCATCCTGAAAATGCCCCACTTATCCCAGCTCTCTGGGCTGAATTTTGCGCTTGATGGGTGGGCAGCCGATCTCCACCGCCGAAATGGGCCGCGCCGTCACTTTGCACGGGTGGGCCAATTAAGGCCCGCCCAGCGGGGGTTCCGGTTCCTGTGTTCATCGGGAAAATTAAATCAGCAGCGGGCATGTTCATACCACTGGTTCCAATGGGGAACCAGCAGTCTGTATAAAGAGTGGCCAGGCAGCCTCCTTTAGGGTGTTCGCCACGGTCAGTCACAGGGAAGCACAAGAGGTGAGGGCAGAGGAGGAGGAGGGGGGCAGGCTGCAGGATAGGCCACTGTGCCCCTGGGTTCTCAGATGCCTGCCTTGCTGTCCTCCTCGAAGAGGTGTCCAACCATTGGGATGTCTTGTTTACGGAGGATGGGAGGAGGAGGGCCCCCCACATCACTAGGCAGGCGTGGCAGGAGGTGGCGGAGGCTGTTAGCTCTCAAGATGCTGAGAGGGGCACAGGAACACAGTGCTGCAAGTGCTTCAATGATTTGTTGCACTCTGGAAGGGTGAGTACCATGTCAGCCTTGGCCATTTGACCCACCAGGTAGCCTTAGCCTTTGAGGCCACCCCCCAGCCCCACGTCTTAGTGTCGTTACTGCATTGGGCATTTGGCGCACGCTGGGTGGGCAAACAGATAGTGACTATGCTTACATCAGCCTTAGTCGTTGAAGAGAAGATGGGTTCTCCTCACAGCATATGTTGGTGTTTGTCACATTTGAGTAGCGTGGGGGCAACCTGCAGGGGAGGCAGCTAGACACACACTCAGAACTCCAACACATGTCTTATTGATGGTGATGAGATGGCGGAAGGAGAGCTTCAAGTTGTTGTGGCCAAGAGCCATCTGTTGGCATTGGCGCCACAGCTAGTTGCGCCTCCTTGCCATGGGCACTAAGACCCATGTGTTATTCAAAGTGATGGACGCCGAATGTGTCCAAGGTGTCCATTGGGGGAGGGGGTTGGGACCAGCCGTACTACCTTCTGGGGACTGATCACCAGTAGTCCCACATTACTCTGTCCAAAAGGTCCTCAGTGCCTCACCTGTCTACCTCATGGCACTCAACTTAAATAAATGCCACCACGTTAGTCATCCCTGCGCCAAGGGGAAATGTTGCCTTCTGCCCACCCGTTCTATGCCCCTCATAACGGTATGAAGGTGAATAACGTGACCTGTCAATCTCCTGTGCTCAACGGCAAGTGTAAGCAATGTTTCCTCATCACCGTAACTCTCCAGGCCAGCATGCATCCAGGTCAAGAACCTCTGCAGTCTCCCCATTCCAATGCCATCCCTCCAATGAAACGCAGGTCACAACTGGATGCACAAGTGTAGATGTGGCCTCGACAGCGTTTTCTGCACTTGCAACATGACCTCCCTTTTCCTACATTCTATTCCTGGGCTAATAAAGTCAAGTCTGGCTTCAACCTTGTTAAACGCCGTATGTTCCTGTTCTGCTACCTTAACGGGTCTGCCCAGCAAGGTCCCTGTAATCATCGTGACTTCCCACGGTCCTACCATTACTCATGTATTCCCGTATCTTGCTTGTCTTGCCCAAGTGCTTAACCGAACACTTATCCACATAACATTCCATGTGGCATTCCTCAGGCCATCTGACCAGCCTGTCTGTAAGCGCGTGTAATATTTGGGCCTCCTCTTGACTATTTACCACCCCACTAATGTTCGTCTCCTTAGGTTCTTGAAGGGTGAGTGACTTATGAGGCTGGAGGGGAAAGGGATAAAAGGTGTTACTGACTGAACACTAACTGATGCACTGTCCTTGTTGTTAATTTCAGCATCACCACCGCATGGCCGCGGCCAACAAGACCGGAGCCCCCCATCCACACCTGAGGGCCAAGACTTGCAACTTGCGTCACCTCCTTTCAGCGAGCCAGGCACCAGCGCAGACACAAACAATTCAGTGGGAATTATGACATTGGTTGGTGTCCCGGGGCACAGTGGAGAGGGCACTTCACAATTGCTGGAGGAGATGGCACGGACAGAGAGTGCCAATGGCACCAGCAGCCGGAGGACTGCAGGGGACCAGGCACATGTTGAGTCTGGCAGTGATGATGTGCCTCTGGAGATGTCAGCCATGCAGCAGCCGCAGGACAAGTGGCAGGGTGCACGGGAGCATCTGGCAGAGTTGCATGAGGGTGTGCTTCACTTGGTCTCTGTGGTGGAGGAATCCAGGCAGAGTGTCAGTGATGGCATGAACCTCAGGACAGAGCTTCAGGCTTCCTCCACTGAGAGATTGACGACTCTCATGGAGAGGGGTTTCCAGCAGATTGAGAATCTTCTGATTGGGTTACGCTCTGACCTGAAAGCCCTCACAGCGCTAATGGCCATAGGTGGTCATTCGCAAAGTGGGAGATGTTTTGGGCACCAAGTGTCGCCGCTCGGTGCCCATCCACCTGCGGTGAGCAGGGAGGTTCGAAGCAACCTCATGTCGGCGCAGCAGCTGCTTGTCGTCGCTGCGAGCTCCCCTCAGGGCGCTCCGGATGAGGGCATCCTTTGAGGCTGCGACAACTGGGGAGGTGCCAGTTTTGGAACTGGCCACTCCCTCCCAGGCGGGGCCATCACAGGCTCCACGGGCCAGAGGATGCCCGCCAAGGTCATCGAGGCCAACAGGACAGCAGAGTCAGCAGGCTGTCTCACAAGCCACTCTGAGCGATGGGGCGGCACGTAGACGTAGCACCCGCAAACATAAGCATAAGGCACGTTAGGCACGCCATGGGTATGTCACTGGTGATTTTGTGTTGGCCTTAGATTAGGGAATATATCATTATGTATGTCAGAGTGACATTTGTGCTTTATTTTGGTGGGAATAAAGTCCACTTTTCTGACCATTGCTGAGGGTGTTTCCTTTGTGCTGCATTTGTATGTTTCACAGACATCTCATGAGTGTTTGTGTGGACATTGATGTTTCTGTACTAAGCCCTTAGTTGCAGCTGATGAGGTGGAAGATGTAACATCTAAGTGCCACATGTGGAAGAGCCAGGCAATGCTGGTCCTGCTGATCCATGTGTGTGGAGCTAGCTGAAGGTTCGTTGGATTAAAGTATCCCGGGTGCCCCTGCCTCCTTGGTGTAGTAGTGGGTTGGCGTGCTGCCCCTCATCATCGCCCTGTGCTTCCTCATCCTCTGAGCCACTGCTGGATTCATCATGTGCCGCCTCATCCAGGGCGTCAAGGTCTTCATCGTCAACTGCATCGCCCCTTTCCAGTGCAAGATTGTGCAGGGCACAGCACGCTACCACTACCAGAGAGAAGCAATCTGGGGGGCACTGGAGTGCACCCCCTGAGCGGTCCAGGCAACTGAAGCGCATCTTCAGAAGACTGATGGCTCTCTCCACCACAGCCCTTTTGGTGCCCTGGCTCCTATTGTACCGCTGCTCAGCTTCTGTTTTTGGATGGCGGAGAGGTATCATGAGCCACCTTCTGAGGGGATAGCCCTTGTCACCCAGCAGCCATCCATCCAGCTGAGCCGGAGCACTGAAGAGCCCTGGAACCTGGGAGTGTCTGAGGATGTCGGCATTGTGGGAGCTGCCTGGGTACCTTGCACAAACTTGTAGAATCAGCATCCTGTGATCACACACTATCTGCACGTTCATGGAGTGGAAGCCCTTCCTGTTGATGAAGGCACCGAGCACACCTGCTGGCGCCTTGATGGCCACATGTGTGCAGTCTATAGCACCCTGGATGCGGGGGAAGACAGCAATGGCCGCGAAGCCTCTGGCTCGGTGTGTCTGACTTGCCTGGCCGCAGCAGAAGTGAATGAAGGTCAATGCCCGTCAGAACAGAGCGTCTGTAACCTGCTTGACACAAGTGTGGACAGCTGATTGGGAGACATCGCAAAGAACACCCACCGAGCCCTGGAAGGAGCCAGCTGCATAGAAGTGGAGGGCAACTGTGAGCTTCAGAGCCGCTGTCATGTGGTGTCCACCCACACAGTTAGGAGAGATCTCAGGGCCAATCATCTGACAGATATAGTTGACTGTCTCCCTTGGCAGACAGAGCCTCCTTCGTCACTGCACTTCAGTCATATTGAGGTAACTGCTTCGCCGCCTGTATACCCTGGCAGCAGGATAGTGGCGTCTTCTGCAGCCCCTTCCACCTTGGACAACCTCTTGGCCCTGCACCCCTTGTGCCTGCACCTGGCCTCACAAAGGTGGCTCTCCTGGAGGCTGATTGTTCACTCCTGGCCTCCTTCTTATTCTATCCCTCCCTCCTCCTCAGAGGAGCTGCCTCCAGTGGAGATGTCAGAGCCTATACCCAGGCTAAATGGAGGCCTCTGGCAGGCCCGATAAAGATTACTGTCTGCAGACTGCTGGGCTGAAGCTTCAAAGTACGGAGAAAGCTATTGGAAATCGATCTGAACTGTTACCAATTACACAGGCAAGTTTAAAACACTTTCTGCATTAAATACTTCAGAAAAAACATGAACAACCCCTCTGAGCCCACATATCCCGCCCGTGGATGAGGTTTGTTAAAAAATCAGTTAGCCGCCTGCCCATTGGACCCGTGCGCCGAGGCAAAGATCGCACGGGCTCCTCAAAATCGGCTTCAATTGCAGAGTTAAGGGCCTTAACAAGCCCTTTAATTCATGACGGGCATGCGTTGCGCTTCATACCGCCCGCCCACCTAAATATTGCGATATCGTGCGATGACATCGGGACACTCGCGCGGCATCAGCATACGACATTTTATGCGCTGACTCCACCACTTATGGGCTCCACCACCCGCACGTCAGCCATAACATTCTGCCCTCTGTCTTCTAATAGTTAGCCAATCCTCTATCCATGCTAATATAGTACCCCCAGTACCATGGGCTCTTATCTTATTAAGTAGCCTTAAGTGCGGTACCTTACTAAACACCTTTTGGAAATCCAAATATATTACATCTACTCATTCCCCTTTATCTATCCTACTTGTTTCCCCATGATGGATGTTAAGCTAACATGCCTCCCTCCCTTTTTTTGAATAAGGGCGTTACATTGGCAGTTTTCCAATCTTCTGGGACTTTTCCAGAATCCAAGAGTCCTTGGAAGATTAGTACCAATGCATCCACTATCTGTGTAGCTACTTCCTTTAATATCCTAGGATGCAACCCATCATGTCCAAGGAACTTATTGGCCTTTAGCCCCATTAGTTTCCCTAGTACTTTTTTTCTAGTGATAGTTATTGTATTTATTTCCTTCCCCTGCCCTTTGCCTCTTGATTATTTAATATTTTTGGAATCCTATTAGTGTCTTCTACTGTGGAGACTGATGCAAAGTACTTTTTCAACTCCTCTGCCATTTCCTGGTTCCCCATTATTATTTCCCTAGTCTCATTTTTTAAGGGGCTTATGTTCACTTTGGCCTCTCCCTCCTTTTTTATATATTGAAAGAAGCTCTTACTGCCCGCTTTTGTATTACTTCCTAGTTTACCCTCAAAGTTTATTTTCTCCCTCATTATTATTTTTTTGTCATCTTTTGTTGGTTTTTAAACTTTCCCAATCCTCTGGCTTACCATCAATCTTTGCCACATTGTTTGTTCTTTCAATTTGATACTATCCTTAACTTCCTTGGTTAACCATGGCTGGTTTATCCCCTTCCTAGAATCCTTCTTCTTCACTGGGATATATCTTTGTTGTGAGTCACAACCTATTTTCTTAAATGTCTGCCATTGTTCATCATCTGTCTTTTCTGCTAAACCCCTTTCCCAGTCCACTCCAACCAACTCTGTCCTCATTCCTTTGTAATTATCCTTATTTAAGTTTAGCACAGTTGTTTCCGATCCAAGTTTCTCAATCTTAAACTGAATGCTAAATTCTATCATGTTATGGTCACTGTTTCCTGGGGGATCTTTTACTCTCAGATCATTTATTAAACCTGTCTCATTACACACTACCAGATCCAAAATAGCCTGATCCCTGGTTAGATCCATAACATATTGTTCTAGGAAACTGTCCCGAATACACTCTATGAATTCTTGCTCATGGCTACCTCTGCCAATTTGATTTTCCCAATCTATATGAAGATTAAAGTCACCCATGATTAATGCAATGCCTTTTTTACATGCCCCCATTATCTCCTGATTTATTCTCTGTCCTACAGTATTGCTACTGTTAGGGGGCCTATAGACGACTTCCACCAGTGTCTTCTTCCCCTTGTTATTTCTTACCTCCACCCATATGGATTCTACATCTTCTGATCCAAGATAATTTCTTGCTATCATACATATTCCTTGTACTAACAAAGCTACCCCGCCACCCTTTCCTTCCTGCCTGTCCTTTTGAAAAGTCGCATACTGCTGAATATTTAGTTCCCAGCTTTGATCTCCTTGTAACCACATTTCTGTAATTGCTTTAAGATCGTACCCATTAACGTCTATTTGTGCTGTTAATTCATTTATTTTGTTCTGAATACTGCGTGCATTTAAGTAAAGAGCCATTAATTTTGCCTTTTTACCATTTTTTCTCCCTTTGACCCTATTTGCTGCTGTTTTTCTTTTATGTTTGTACACTCATCCTTTCCTGTCACACTCTGGGTATCATTACCTAAATAGCTGCCCTGCAATGCCGCCATACCCTTTTGCTTTGTAAGCGTACATTTCCCCTCTCCAGAACCCTCCCCCCCTCTATTTAGTTTAAAGTCCTCTCTACAGCCCTAGTTATTCGATTTGCCAGGACATTGGTCCCAGCATGGTTCAAGTGAAGTCCATCCCACCTGAACAGCTCCCTTCTACCCCAGTACTGGTGCCAGTGCCCCATGAACTGAAACCCGTTCCTCCCACACCAATCTTTGAGCCACGAGTACAAATCTAAGAATAAATCAGCAGATAAAGCTAGAAGCTACAAAAAATAATAAAAGGACAAAACTAAAGGCTCTGTACCTAAACGCACGTAGCATTCAAATCAAAACAGATGACCTGATCGCGCAAATAGAAATAATTAAGTACTATCTGATAGCCATTACAGAGGCATGGCTACAGGATGACATAGATTGGGACCTGAATATTGAAGGGTACGTGACATTTGGGAAGGACAGGAAGTTAGGAAAAGATGGAGGGGTGGCTTTGTTAATTAATGATGTTATTAGCACATTAGCGAGGAATGACCTAAGTTCAGGACACCAGGGTGTAGAAGCAGTTTGGGGTGAGATGAGGAATGATAAAGTCCAGAAGTCACTTGTGGTAGTAGTGTACAGGCCTCCTAATTGTAACTTCACAGTTGGTCAGAATATGAAAGAAGAGATAGTGGGAACTTGCCAGAAAGGTACAGCAATAATCATGAAGGATTTTAATCTGCATATAGACTGGAAAAATCAGATAGGCAATGGTAGCATTGATGAGGAATTAATGGAGTGTTTTTGCGATAGTTTCTTGGAACAGCATGTCCTGGAGTCAACCAGAGAACAGGCTGTACTAGACCTGGTATTGAACTATACGATAGGATTAATTGATAATCTCCTAACGAAGGCACCCTTAGGTAGCAACGATCATAATAGGATTGAATTTTACATTCATTTTGAGGGAGAAACAAATGCGTTCAAGACCAGTATTTTGAACTTAAATAAAGGTAATTTTGAGGGCATGAAAGCAGGGTTAGCTAAAGTGAACTGGCAAATGAGGTTAAGGGATATATCAATAGAAGTTCAGTGGCAGACATATAAAGGGATATTTCAGAATACACAGAATATATACATTCCAATGAGAAAGAAAAATTCCAAGGGGAGGGCCCACCATCCATGGTTAACTAAAAAAATTACAGACAGTATTGAACTTAAAGAAATTGCATATAATTATGTAAAGATGGGTGGCAGGTCAGAAGATTGAAAAGAATATAAAGAACAGCAAAGAATGACGAAAAGATTAATAAGGAGGGAAAAATTAGTCTATGGGAGAAAGCTAGCTAGTAATATAAAGACAGATAGTAAAAGTTTTTATAGATATTTAAACAAGAGATAACAAAGAGAGTGTTGGTCCTATAGAGAGTGCATCTGGGGAAATTGATAATTGAAAGTAGGGAGATAGCAGACAAAATAAACAGGTATTTTGCTTCGATCTTCACTATAGAGGGCACAAGTAACATCCTGGAAATAGCTGTAAATCAGGAAATGGGAGGGAGGGAGGAACTCAGGAAAATTACAATCACCAGGGAAGTGGTATTAATCAAATTGTTGGTCTGCATGGACTTCACCCTAAGGCCTTGAAAGAATTGACTAGTGAGATAGTTGATGCATTGGTTTAATTTTTCAAAATTCCCTAGATTTGGGGAAGGTTCCATTAGATTGGAAAATGGCAAATATAACTCCTTTATTCAAAAAGGAAGGGAGACAGAAAGCAGGAAATTATAGGCCAGTTAGCCTAACACCTGTCATAGGGAAAAAGTTAGAATCTATTATTAAAGATGTTATAGCCGGGCACTTGGAAACATTCAAGGCAATCAGACAGAGCCAACATGGTTTTGTAACAGGGAAATCATGTTTAACCAACTTATTGGAGTCTTTTGAAGGAGTCACATACTGTGGATAAAGGGGAACTGGTGGATGTACTGTACTTAGATTTCCAGAAGGCATTTGATAAAGTGCCACATCAAACACTATTGCAGAAAATGAAAGCTCATGTTGTAGGGGTAACATATTGACATGGATAGAAGATTGGCTAGCTAACAGGAAGCAAAGAGTTGGCATAAATGGGTCATTTTCTGGTCGGCAGGATGTGATGAGTGGTGTGCCACAGGGATCAGTGCTGGGCCCTCAACTTTTTACAATTTATGTAAATAACTTGGATGAAGGCACCAAAGGAATGGTTGCTAAATTTGCTGATGACACAAAGATAAGTAGGAAAGTAAATTATGAAGAGGACATAAGGAGGCTACAAAGTGACATAGATAGGTTAAGTGAGTGGGCAAAGATCTGGCAAATGGAGTATAATGTGGGCAAATGTGAAATCATTCATTTTGGCAGGAAGAAAGTAGAAGAAGCTTATTATCTGAATGGTGAAAGATTGCAGAGCTCTGACATTCAGAGATATCTGGTGTCCTAGTGCATGAATCGTAATATGTATGCAGGTACAGCATGTCATTAGGAAATCTAATAGAATGGTATAATTTATTATGAGGGGGATTGATTAGAAAAGTAGGGAGGTTATGCTTCAGTTGTACAGGGCATTTGTGAGACCACATCTGAAGTATTGTGTATAGTACTAGTCTGCTTATTTAAAGGAAGATATAAATGCATTAGAAGCAGTTCAGAGGAGGTTTACTAGACTAATACCAGGAATAGGCAGGTTGGCTTATGAGGAAAGGCTGGACAGGTTAGGCTTGTATCCACTGGAGTTTAGAACAGTAAGAGGTGGCTTAATTGAAACCTTTAAGATCCTGAGGGGTCTTGACATGGTGCCTGTGGAGAGAATGTTTCCTCTTGTGGGAGAATCTAGAACTAGGGGTCACTGTTTAAAAATAATGGATTGCTTTTTTAAGACAGAGATGAGGAGAAATGTTTTCTCGAAAAGAGTTGTGAGTCTTTGGAACTCTCTTACTCAAAAGGGGGTGGAAGCAGGGTCATTGAATATTTTTAAGGAAGAACTAGATAGATTCGTGTTTAGCAAGGGGGTGAAAGGTTGTCGGGGGTAGGCAGGAATGTGGAGTTGAGGTTACATTCAGATCAGTCATAATCTTATTGAATGGCAGAGCAGGTTCGAGGGGCTGAACTGCCTACTCCTGCTCCTAATTTGTATGTTCATATCTATGTTCGTATGGAGGAGGAGATTCCAAAAATATCCCCATCCTCAATGATGGGGAGCCTAGCACACTGGTCCAAAAAGAGAAAGCATTTGCAACCATCTCAGCCAAAATTGCCAAGTGCACGATCATCTCGGCAACCTCCTGAATTCCTCAGCATCACAGATCTTCAGTTGGTCTTCAACAAATTTGATACACTCCACATGATATCAAGAAACGGCAGAATCCATTGGACACTTCAAAGGCTATGGACCCTAACAACATTCCAGCAACAGTACTGGCATTGCCCACCTCTAATTGCCCTTAAACTGAGTGGCTTGTTAGGCCATTTCAGAGAACAGTTAAAAGTCTATTACTGTGGGTCTGGACTAACATGTAGGTCAGATCACATAAGGGTGACAGATTTCCTTCCCTAAAGGACATTGTTTGTGAACCAGATGGATCTTTACAACAATCGATGATGATTTCATGGCCACTCTTACAGAGACTAGCTTTCTTCATTCCAGGTTTTGTTAATTGAATTTAAATTACACCAGCTGCTGTGATGGAATTTGAGCCAGTGTTGTCAGAGCATTATTCTGGGCCTCTGGATTACTAGTCCAGTGAATTACCCCTACGCGACCGTCTCTCCTGAGCTCCTGAACTAGCCGCACCCATAGCCAAGCAGCTCCAGCACAGTCAGAACACTGGCATTTACCTGGCAATGTGGAAAATTGCCCCGATATGTCCTGGCCACAAGAAGCAGAACAAATCCTACCCAACCATTACCGGCCAAGAGTCTATTCTCGATCATCAGCTAAGTGATGGAATGTGTCACCGACAATGCTAATAAGCAGCACTTACACAGACTTAACCTGCTCACTGATGCTCAGTTTGGGTTCTGCTTAGGTTCAGCTCCTGACCTCATTACAGCCTTGATCAAAAGAGCAGAACTCAAGAGGTGAGGTGAGAGTGACTGTCCATTAAGGTAGCATTTGGCCGAGTGTAGCATCAAAGAGCCCTAGCAAAACTGGAGTCAATGGGAATCAGAGGGAAAACACTCCACTTGTTGGAGTCATACTTTTCACCAAGGAATATGGTTGTAGTTGTTGGAGGTCAATCATCACAGTCTCAGGGCATCACTGCAGGAGTACCTCAGGGTAGTGTCCTTGACCCAACCATCTTCAGCTGCTTCATCAATGTCTATCCCTCCATCATAAGGTCAGAAGTGGGGATGTTCGCTGATGATTGCACAATGTTCAGCACCACTTGCGACTCCTCAGATACTGAAGCAGTCCGTGACTATATGCAACAAGACCTCAAAAACGGATGCTGAGATACTGAAGCAGTCTGTGTCCATATGCAACAAGACTTGGACAATATTCAGGCTTGGGCAGATAAGTGGCAAGTAACATTCATGCCACACAAGTGCCAGGCAATGACCATCTCCAACAAGAGAGAATTCAACCATCTCCCATTGACATTCAATGGTTTACTATTGCTGAATTTCCCACTATCAACATCCTGGGGTTACCACTGACCAGGAACTGAACTAAACCAGCCATATAAATATTGTGGCTACAAGTGCAGGTCAGAGGCTGGGATTTCTGCAGTGAATAACTCACTTCCTGACTCCCCAAAGGCACAAGTCAGGAGTGCAATGGAATACTCTCCACTTGCCTGGATGTGTGCAGCTCCAGCAACACTAAAGAAGCTTAACATCATCCTGAACAAACCAGTCTGCTTGATTGGTACCCCATCTATCACCTTCAACATTTAAACTGCATGTCCCTTCCATTGTTCACAACAGGCAAGGTACACACCATACCCAACCAGTCCGTGCTTGCAAAAGTCAAAACACAGTGTCCAACATTAGATGTGGTTCCGCAATTGGACATTTGCCGAATAATTCTCAGTGTGCTAAAAATTGTGCTGTCAACCAATTTAAAATTGTCAGTTGGTCTCACAGTGTGGTGCATTTATGTGTATTGGAAGCTACATATATTCATTCACAGGGCCCTGTTCTTTGCAGACAGAAAGAACATGTACATACATTGCGCCTGTTTCAGCCAAACAAAATAAGCGATAGCCATTTGCGGGTTCATTCCTCAGGGCAAAACCTTAACCAATCATTATCAAGCTACCTGGTTTACATTTCAAACAATTCCTGACTGGTAACTGTCAATCAACATTAACTGGTGCATTCTCCATGGCAATGCTTCTACCAATCAAAGTCCACTTGCCAACCAATCAGCATTCTCTTCTCTTACAGTATGATATGTTGCTTCCCCTGACATTGGTATTCGTGTGATTGTCCTGATGAGTGCAAGATGAAAAGCATTGACAAAATGTCTTTTCTCAGCAATACTCAACACTCATTCCCTCCACCACGGGCGCACAGTGGCAGCAGTGTATACTTTCTATAAGATGCACTGCAGCAACTCAACAAAGCTCCTTTGACAGCACCTTCCACATCCATGACCTTTAAGCAAGAACAAGAGCAGCAGATGCATGGGAACACCACCACCTGCAAGTTCCCCTCCAAGCCACACACCAACCTGACTTGGAACTATATCCCTGTTCCTTCACTGTTGCTGGGTCAAAATTTGGAACTTCCTCTCTAACAGCACTGTGGGTGTTCCTAAAACACATGAACTGCAGCGGTTCAAGAAGGTGGCTCACCACCACCTTCTCGAGGGCAATTAGGGATGGGCAATAAATGCTGCCCTCATCAGCGACACCCACATCCCATGAAAGAATAAGATGAGAAATAGGAGCAGGAATAGGCCGTATGACCCTTCACAAAAAAAAACATCAATATGAACACGACTGAACTTCTACATCAACTTCTACATTAACTCTACTTTCCCACCTTAATGTCATATCTTGAGTCCCTTCATACCCAGAGTGCTTGGGGCAGTAAACATAGGAAATAGCATTCTTAAAGGATCAATACACCACAAAGAAATTGCATTTGAATTCTATTTTTTGCAAACAATCCAAGTTTCCTTTAAGGCCAGAAACAAACCTTTTCCACCACATGTGAATGGGGTCAAAGGAGTGTGGTTAACCCCTCTGACCTATTCCCTTCCATTTAAGCCCCAAACCCACTCCATATAATCACCACCACCATATGTTAGTGGCATGATGAGCTGATGCAAGGTATCTCTGAATTGGATACCACGTTGAAGCAGCCATTTTGTGTGCTAAGGGTGGTTGTTTATCTGTAAAGTAATCTTTCCATTCTTTCTGGGGCTGAACCAAGACTTTTGCTGAACTTTAACTCAGCTCTGTTCAAAGTACCACTTTGCATTCTAAATAGGGATTTTTCAATGGGAATATCCGTATTTTTGATATTATAAAGAGGAGGAGCATGAACACGTGAAAGAGACAAGATTGAAGGCTCTGAGAGTCAGGCATCATTTAAGTTATCTTTTCCTTCATGTGGATACTCACAGACCACAATCTGCAGACCAAGAAACTCTCACAGCGCAAAGTAACAGTCCAAGAAGGAGTTAATATTTCTCCCACAGCATAGCGAGCATAAAGTTGTGATCTATGTCTATGATAAATTATGGTTCATATTGATCCAAAGAGTCATTGTGCACATATACAGTAGTGTCTTTATTCAACAGAAACAAGATTTACAAATAAATTGATGATCCCTATCTCCCAGCTCCAACACAATTAATCCATTGAAATTTACATATGAAGTATCTTTAAACATGTTTATTTCCACTTGTATTCCACAGAATTCTCTCATTGTTCTAAGTTTAAAACAGCTCCAATGCATTTCTTACAATTGTTTAGACTTTAATACAGATCCCTCTTTTTTCCTTTAATCTCCGGAACATTTTATTTTACAATTATTTCAAATGTCTCCTCTAATCATGAGTTTGGTCTGCTCAGACTCTTTACAATGGGTGAATCACCTGCAACAAACCCTTGCTTACACCAAACTTCAGACAAGGTTCAGATGGTGAAGCAAGAGCAGCTACAATTTTTTTTCCACAGAACTCCAATAGCAGATGAATTGCTTTTCAAGTAATCAGGACTATCATCTTGTTCATGTAGATATTTGCAAGCAAAGTTACCTCTAAATTAACTGTACATGCATTGTTATTCCTGGTGATACATCTGCATTAGTATTTTCTATCCACAAATTAATACAATGAAGCTTACTTAAGTCTTTTTATCAAAAATGCAACACCTTTATCTACCATAAAAATATCCCAAGGTTCAAGAGAAAACGTCAATCTTGCATTTGTAATTTTTTTTTAACTTTTTGTTTTACACAGAAGCCTCTGCAATGATTAAATCTGTTAATTGAACTTTGCATGTTTTGAATATGCTTTATTAAAATGTGTTAATTAAGACTACAACTCTTTGAAAGCATTTATGTACAATAAAAAGGACAATTTTAATTCTTTCCAATTTGCCAGGATGGTGCAGCGCAACAATTAAAATGGAGCAGCTCCATTTCCCACTTGTCTGCAATCTTATCACTGCTGATTTTGGCGGAAGGTGAGGCTCCAGATGGATTCTGTAAATGCAAATCGAGGTCCCATGATGTACATCCTAAGTGGAGCACCAGCCACAGCCAAAACGCCCTCCAACTCTTCACCCCAGGCAAAGCTGCTCCTCCAGGACCTAGGATAACTAGCTGGCTGCAACACCCTCCCATAACATCATTCCACCGCAAACCTTGCTGCCATCAGTCTTATCTCAATGCTGTTGCATGGTCTCCAGATTGCCTGATCTGCATCTACCTCTCATCAGCTAGCTGCTGATTTCCACTGGAAATGGCTGAGCAGCTAGCCTACTCCCATCTGAGATTGCAGCCCACTCCTGCCGACTTCTTTATGGTAGTTGATGCCAACCCTACATTTGTCACAGTTGAAATGGTATGGTTAGATTTAGCCAAGTCAGTAATTTTGAATAATGCCATTCCCTTCCAGAACTCTGAAGAGAAGCCAAAGTTAAATGACATTGACTTTGTGTTAATGTTAACATACAAAATGAATCTGTTATAAATATTAAAAAATGCATGTATGGGGTGCACAATTTAGAAAACTGGATAGATATGCTATATGTGTTGGTGAACCTTAAAGATTAGGAACATTCTAGTCTTGATCTTTCATCTATGATGAGTTAACTGAACTCCCCCAGGATAGCAGTAGAGTGCTGCAAATAGCATTACTGTCTCTGGACAAAGGGAAAAGTATCAGCTAAACTTGCAATTCCAGCTCTGGAAAATGCAACTCTGTCAACGTCAGCTGAAGACAGAGCCAGGTTCAGATGTGATGTTTCCCTATGATTTAATGACTTATCCATGCAGCACTGATGTAACATATAGTCACCTGGAGTAAGCAACAAAAAAAAGACCTACATTTATATAGCGCTTTTCACAACCACTAAATGTCTCAGACAGCCAATGGAGTACTTTTGAAATGTAATCACTATTGTAATGTAGGAAACGTGGCAGCCAATATACACACAGAAAACACCCATAAGCAGCATTGTCATAATGACCAGATCTGTTATTTTTGTGTGATGTTGTTTGAGGGATAACGATTGGCTGGGAAACCAGGGCGAACTCCCCTACTCTTTTTTCAAAATAATGACATGGGATCTTTTGCATCCATCCAAGGGCAGGTGGGGCCTCGGTTAAATGACTCATCCAAAAGACTGCAGCTTTGACTGTGCAGCACTCCTTCAGTAATGCACTGGAGTGTCAGCCTTGATTTTAGTACTTAAGCCCTGGAGACTTAAACTCAAATCTTGTAACTCAGAGGCAAGACTGTTACTCACTGAACCACGGCTGACATGTCTGCTTGAATTGGCAAATTAAGGCTCTTTGTCAATATAGGACTCTAATTGCAAACTTCAGGTACAAATAGGTGAGCTAACTGAACTGGGATAGCTGCAAATCAGAGTCCTACTTTGGCATACAGCCTTGTGTTGGTCATGCTCAATCCAGTTGTACCAGGCCTTGAGTGGCCTACCTAGTGGTACTTAAATGGGTATTTCTCAAAAAATGACCCAAAGAAACCATTAACTTTTATATTTATGGGACAGGTGTTGTTCTCCTGGGGCGATAACAATTCCCAGCTGCCAGCACTTTTGAGGCCCCTCCTCCCCCATACCCTACTTGTCGGCATGCACCGCATACAAAGCAGCCCATTTCCCACCCTTTCACATGGGCAAACTATAATGGAGCACCCACATCTCATGGGTGGCACTTAAATGAGATCCAAAGCTGAATTTGGCTCTGGCTTCAGGCTAGAATGGACCAAAGGGCAAAGCAATTGCTCCGCCGACCTTACATTAATTGGGCAACGTCATATTTTTTAGCCTAGGTTTTCAAAATGGAACTAAAATGTATTCTATCAAAATTTTGTTGGACAGTTGCTTCAGAATTTTTAAGGTATGATCAGCAGTTTTCTGATTGTACCTAATTGAGTGGCATTCATTGTTGTTTTCCTTTGTGTGTTTTAAAAAAAACCTTTGGAATAGTCTTCAAGCATTTCAAGTGCATTTTCCTGTCCCATAAATAATTTCCTATTTTCTCCATCATTTACCTATTCCTTTTTCTCCCTTCCTGGACCCTGTCAAAGTCACCAGAGATTCAAAATCCTAAGTCCTAATACTCTGGGTATGCTTGTGAATCCAATGTATTAAAATGTTCTAAATCAATAATTAGATCCCTACAATACACAATATATAAATTAAATAAAAATGGTATCTGGCATTGTGCCCTGGATAATTTCGGACATTCCTTGCTTTCCATGTTGAACCCTACATTACTTATATGACGTATGTGTAAGTTTTATTTCAGGTACAAAGACCAAGCAAAAGCATTTCTATCTTCAGCACTATTGATGTTTTCTGCAAGAACATCAACACCTTTCAATGCTAAGTAAGAGAAAAGAAAGAGCAGAGGAAATGAGAATGAGAAAATGGCAGAATCCAAAAGGACACAAAAGATGAAAATAAAGTCAAAAGCAAAATACGGCAAATTCTGGAAATCTGAAACAAAAGCAGGAAATGCTGGAAATACTCACCAAGTCAGACATAATCTGTGGAGAGGAAAACAGCATCAACATTTCAGGTGAGCAGGTTTCACCTGCCCTTTTACCTCCTCCTTTCCCACTGTCTGGGGCCCAACCACTCCTTCCAGGTGAAACAGTGACTTACATGAATTTCTTTCAAATTAGTATACTGTTCGCTGCCAATGAGGAGTCTCATATGTATCGGGGAGAGGAAACGCGAATTGGGTAATCATTTTTCTAAATAGCTCCATTTGGTCCACAAGCATAACCCTGAGCTTCTGGTTGCCTTTTTAATTCTCTGTACCATTCTCACTCTGATCATTCTATCCTTGGCCTCCAATACTATCAAATGAAGTCAAAGGAAGCTCAAAGAACACCATCTTATCTTTCTACTCAGAACTTTACAGCTTTCTGAACTCAACAATGAGTTTAACAATTTGGATCATAACAACTGCTCTCATTTTTTTTTCAGACAGCAGCGCCATTTGATCCAGTTCTGATGAAATGCCAATGACTTGACACATTGGTGCTGTTTCTCTCTCCGCAGATGCTGCCTGTTCTGCTGAGTATGTCCAGCATTTTCTGTTTCCATATCAGGTGAAATGTACATAATGCACGCACCATTGATTCTCATGTCAGTTATATACAGTAAAATCAAGATCAGATGTCAGAAATCAAAGTGGAACTTGTTCATAGCATCTCAAATTGAGACAGTCTTTGGGCAATCAAATCCTAAAACAGGAGCCAGGATAAATAATTCACACACTAATATTGTTCCAAACATGAATGCAAAGCTCAGCTGCTGAGATGCACTGCCTAATGTTAGTTCACCTCCACTAGACAATTTACTTTATCTTTTTACAAACTCAGGGCAGCAGTGTGCCAATAGCAGCAATGTACATAGGCTCTGCATTATACGGCACATGTATACCTAGACAAGTACAGTGGCATCTAAGTTTTGGAAGATGCCAGTAAACCAATTATACGCGGCGAATATATGCCAGGTATTAACTAAATATTGGTACATCATCTGCCAGTTTATGTTTGGAATTTCAGTGTAGTCTAATTCAACTGTCATTTGTAGGTAGACATTAACAGTGCTCCATGAACAGTGACATTGTAAAGTCGTGAAGCAAATTGGATATTTTGGAGCTCTTTATTTATATTGGAACCAACATATTGCGGATGAATTTCCTTGGGGTTTCTCCCACTCTTCTGCCATGATGCCAGGAGAACTGTGTCAGAAACTCTATTGATAAAAACAAACAGGATTTCCACCAAACTTCCACCGAAGTTACAGTGGCAAAGCTGGAGAATCCCTGATGAAATTTATGTCATGTCACCACCTCAGTCAGTGCTTTGAGGAATGAATGCAGTCAGAACCATTTTGAATTATCCACCTAGCCTGGGGTTTTCACACTTACGTCAGGGAATGTGTGTTGCATTAATGCGAATATAGGTGTACAACTTATCATTGTGACTGTCACTATTGGTTAAAATAGACAGATGGACTTTAAGGCAGGTTTCAGATAGATTTCATTGCACATGCAATAACATAATCATTATTTCCTCTTAACAATAAAGGTTTTTCTTGCGCTCTTTGAGACATTGGCCAGAATTTTCCAGCCCCTCACACCAGCAGGATCTTCTGGTCCCGCCAATATGAATGGAGATTTCGATAGCTCGCCAGCCCCGCTGTGGAGGAACCTGCCATGGGGGGTGGGGGGCTGGAAAATTCCGGCCATTGTTTAGAACATGTTGTCAACCCAGAATAATTATGAGACAGACTAATTGAGAGTTAAGACAATAGCAAAAGCTTAAGCACACATTTAAGAATCATTATCTGAATTATGATTTAGGAATGCTACCCAATATTAATTCTTGGCACCTAATATTTGTTTTTAATAGAATGTAATGTTTTAATTTCAAGGAGGAGAGCTTATTCAGTCTAGGCTTTGTTTCAGTTCCAACAGCTGTCTTGCATGATTGCTCTAGCGCACTCCATACATTCAGAATGGAGTATTAACCTACCTTGCTTGCAAGCAAATGGAGGAATAATTTACAGTTGATTATCAAGGTGTTCAATGGCCAGTGTATATTATATTTTCAAACGTTTATCTTAAGATACTCATTATTGATGAGAATATATTTATGAATTGATTCAAATTTACAGCTTTGCAAGGTAATCCTTACATTTTTCTTATTCACAAATTGTCATTCTCAACTCATTCTTAATCAAAATTGTGATGTTTCTGTGACAGCTACAGAGTCTGATTTATCAACATCAAATGCCCCGTTGATATATGATTCTTTTATCTTTGCTTCCTCTTTCTCTGATGCAGCAGTTTCCAAAGCAAATGGATTCACGATATTGATGCCACTTGAGAATTCCCCCTGTTGCAATTCATTCCTGGACAGCTTCTCCACAATTCCAGCTCCCAAAGAATCTCCAAGTACATTCACCATAGTCCGAAACCGATCCCTGAAGAAGCAAACACAAAAAGGTTATGGATCAATTGCAGATAGAGTATCTGTACAAAATGAAGTTGACTATTGCTGACCATTCTGTTTGTAAAAAGAAATGGGCCAGAATTTCATGCTCCCCTCTGGCCCTGGTGGGTTCTGAGATGGGGGGGGTGGACTGGGGGGGTAACGGGGGAGTGTGAAATTGCAAGGACGGGGTTCCCTCCGGGTTCCCACCAGCCCTGACCTCACAGCAATTTTAAGCCAGGGCGGGCAGGGCCTTGGATGGGAAGCCCGCCCTTGCCCCAATTGAGGCCCTCAAGTGGCCAATTAGTGGCCACTTAAGGCCTGTTTCCGACCCAGCCTCAATTTTTAGGCTGGTGGGCAGATGAAAGCTCGGTGGGGGGAACCCGGGAATAAAGCTCAATCTCAGGCGGAGAGGGATCGCCTCAATCAGATGTCGCCTTCTGACTGGGGATACCCTCCCCTTAAGGCTTGGTGGCCTCCAGACCTCCTTACCACCTCCCTCCTCGTATAATCCCCCATATCTGATCACACCCCCTCACAACCCCCCCAGGCTTTCCATACCCTGCCCGCCCTGTTACCGTTGACTTTTGCCCCAGTTCCAGGGACTTAGTCTCAGGCAGCTCCGTGCAGTGCCTTTTCCAGCCACTGCAGCCCTAGAGGGAATGGAGAGCTACCAGCCAATCTGATTGACCAGCAACTCCCCAAGGTAGGACTTCCTCCCGAGTGAGGGACAGAAGTCCCACCTTATGCCAATCAATGTTCGCTAGAGCATAAAATGGCAGCAGGACTGTTGGAGTCAGCGGGGATGTGTTCCCGAGCCTCCACCCTCCTAGAAACTCAGGCTATGTTTCTGAAGTAATCTGGACATCCATGATCTTTTGATACACTTTTGGAATAACCTACTGTAAAATGCTCTCTATTTAGTCTAAGCTATCAATATCTCGGTTGCCAAAAGCACTTTTTGGCATAGAGAGATCATTACAAACATTTTGGCTTTTGTGTTGCTATTCTTTTGAGTTCAGCATCAGTCACATTTGTAAGTGAATCTCATGTCTCCAAAGAACCTGATTGCACCTTTCTGCTGCTCAATATTTAGTTAAACAATAGAAAGATCCAGAGATCATAAAATATACTTGTGCATTCTGCTACTGCAATATTCCACACAGCACCATGTGCCTTCGCTTACCTTCAGGAAAGAGATCCTAGCAACCAAACAAATTGGTTTTATTTCACTCATAATCTTAAATAAACAGAATACAGTTCTCACAGTGAGATCTATTAATTTTGTTCCATAGAAATAAGAAGAATATAAACTTTACTGACGCTCTGATCAAAAGGAAACCTTGAAGCTAACTAATCAACAACAAAATAAATTTCTACTTTGATTATAAACTCTTAATCTGTCTGACAGACTGGTATAGAGAAAAAGATAGCTGTTGTTATGTTCAGTAGGTGTCATGAAAAGTTTCTGAGTCTTGTATAGTTGGACATTAAGGGAAGAATTTTCCTGTCGGCGAGTGGGGGCAGGGCCTGCTCGCCGACGCGTAAAATGATGTGCGCTGCGGTCCACCGAATTGTCAAAGGCCTATTAAGACCTGTTAAAAGCTAATCAAAACAATTAAATGAGCTGCCCGTCCAACCTTAAGGTTGGCGGGCAGGCTAAGAGCCCAGGCGGCCTTCGCATTTTTCATGAAACCTCACCCATGGGCGGGATGAGGTTTCATGAAGCGTTTTAAAATTCAATAAAAATTATTTTAAAAATTCATTGACATGACCCAGCTCATGTGACACAAAAACAAAAATAGCTGGAAAAACTCAGTAGGTCTGACAGCATCTGCGGAGAGGAATATAGTTAATGTTTTGAGTCCGTATGACTCTTCATCAGAACTAAGGAAAAATAGAAATGAGGTGAAATATAAGCTGTTTGAGGGGGGTGGGACAGGTAGAGCTGGATAGAGGGCCAGTGATAGGTGGAGGCAAAGAAGAGATTGCCAAAGATGTCATAGACAAAAGGACAAAGGGATGTTGATGGTGGTGATATTAGCTAAGGAATGTGCTAATAGGTGACATTAAGGGTAGAAAGCAGGACGAGCAAGGTGCAGATAGCCCTAGTGGGGGTGGGGTGGGGGGAAAGGAATCAAAATAAGCTAAAAGGTAGAGATAAAACAATGGATGGAAATACATTTAAAAATAATAGGAATAGGTGGGAAAAGAAAAATATATAAAAAAAATATATATATATATTTTAAAAATAACACTGTCACATGAGGGGACATGTTTTAATATTTTTTTTCCTTTACTTAAATTTTAAAACCTTAAACTGATGCCTCAGGGAGATTTCTGCACTCTTGCGTGCGCATGCGGGAAAGAGCACACCCCCCCCCTGCCAGCACAGGGAGCGCTCAGCGCTTCTGGGCAAGCGTCACGCTGGGCAGGCCTTAATTGTCCTGCCCAAGTAAAATGGTGGCACAGACCCAGTTGGGGGCACCGATTGGGTTCGCGCTCGCTCCCGTCTGCCCCCGCACAACCCGCCCAAGGGGGGGAAAATTCAGGCCCAAGTGTTTATTGATAACCCACAACTATGTACATTTACAGCCTGGGGTTGGGGTTCAGTCTTCCGTTGCTGGTCATTTTCCCCTATGTCTCCCACTCGAGGTACAGCGGTGATTATCTGAGTGTTTGGTCAAAGAGGAGCTTCTGTCGCTTGCAAAGAAATTGGACAAAGTAGCACTGCAAGAGCGAAGACAATTCAGAGCTGAAGTCGCAATCGAAAGTCTCTTTACTGGTGGGCCTCTCAGGAAATTGTAGTTCCATGTAGTTGTCATCAGAGGTTGTCTTGATCTCTTCTGCTGTTCTAAGGACAGGCATCTCTGCTCAAGAGAGAAAAAGATTGATATTGATGACGCACATGACATCGAATATCTGCTTGTGGTTTGAGGATCATGCCTATGACTGGAAATAGGTTCCTCCAGGCCCAAGCAGTGGAGTGCCTGTTGTTCATAACCAGCGGTCTCTCGGCCATGGTTCCTTATCTGACAGGACCCTAACACTGGCTCCCGTGTCCAATTTGGAGCAGCACCAAGCATACCTAAAAATGAGGTGTCAAGCTGGTGAAGCTACAACACAGGACTATTTGCATGACAAACAGCATAAGAAGCAAGTGATAGACAGAGATAAGCGATCCAACAGCCAACGGATCAGATGTAAGTTCTGCAGTACTGCCACATCCAGTCGTGAATGGTGGTGGACAATTAAACAACTCACTGAAGGAGAAGGCTCCACAAATATCTGCATCCTTAATGAAGGAGGAACCCAGCACAGCAGTGCAAAAGATAAGGCTGAAGCATTCACAACAATCTTCATTCAGAAGTGCTGAGTGCATGATCTATTTCGGCCTACTGTAGAGATCCCCAGCATCACAGACGCCAGTCTTCGGCCAATTCAATTCACTCCATGTGATATCAAGAAACGGCTGAAGGCACTGGATATTGCAAAGTCTACGGCCCTGACAATGTTCCGGCAATAGTACTGAAGACTTATGCTCCAGAACTTGCCGTGCCTCTAGCCAGGCTGTTCCGGTACAGCTACAACACTGGCATCTATCCAGCTATGTGTAAAATTACCCAGTTACGTCCTGCACACAAAAAGCAGGACAAATCCAACCCAGCCAATTACCGCCCCATCAGTCTACTCTCCATCATCAGTAAAGTAACGGAAGGGGTCATCAATAGTGCTATCATGCTATCCTGACCTCATTACAGCCTTGGTTCAAACATGGACAAAATAACTGATCTTCCGAGGTGAGATGAAAGTGACTACCCTTGACATCAAGGCAGCATTTGACCGAGTGTAGCATCAAGGAGCTCTAGCAAAACTGGAGTCAATGGGAATCAGGGGAAAATTTTCCGCTGGTTCGAGTCATACCTAGCACAAAGGATGATGGTTGTGGTTGTCTGAGGTCAGTCATCTCAGCTCCAGGACATCACTGCAGAAGTTCCTCAGGGTAGTGCCCAAGGCCCAACCATCTTCAGCTGCTTCATCAATGACCTTCCTTCCATCATAAGGTCAGAAGCGGGGGTGTTCGCTAATTATTGCAAAATGTTCAGCATCATTCGCGACTCCTCAGATACTGAAGCAGTCCATGTCCAAATGCAGCAAGGCCTGGACAATATCCAGGCTTGGGAAAGTTAACATTCACACCACACAAGTGGCAGGCAATGACCATCTTCAGCAAGAAAGAATCTAACCATTGCCCCATGACATTCAATGGCATTACCATCAACATCTTGGGGGTTACCATTGACCAGAAACTGAACTGGACTAGCCATATAAACGCTGTGGCTACAAGAGCAGGTCAGAGGCTAGGAATCATGCGACGAGTAACTCACCTACTGACTCCCCAAAGCCTTTCCACCATCCACAAGGCACAAGTCAGGAGTGTGATGGAACACTCCCCACTTGCCTGGATGAGTGCACCTCCAAAAACACTCAAGAAGTTTGACACCATCCAGGACAAAGCAGCCTGCTTGATTGGCACCACATCCACAAACATTCATTCCCTCCACCACCAACGCACAGTAGCAGCAGTGTGTACCATCTACAAGATGCACTGCAAGAATTCACCAAGACTCCTTGGACAGCACCTTCCAAACCCACGACCACTACCACCTAGAAGGACAAGGGCAGCAGATAGACAGGAATATCACCAACTGGAAGTCACTCCAAGTCACTCACCATCCTGACTTGGAAATATATCGCATTCCTTCACTGTTGCTGGGTTAAAATCCTGGAACTCCCTTCCTAACCACACTGTGGGTGTACCTACACTACATGGACTGCAGGGTTCAAGAAGGCAGCTTACCACCACCTTCTCAAAGGCAACAAGGGATGGGCAATAAATGCTGGCCCAGCCAGCGAAGCCCACATGCCATGAATGAATAAAAAATATAATTGATTTTGGTGAGGTGACTGTTTACTGAGATGTCTGCATTCCAAAAATAGAATCCAGGAATCCTGACCTCACCCAAGAAGCATGGAAAGGTCTCTCCCTGGTGGAGTACCTCAATCTCCATGGATTTTATTGAGATCTTCCGCCCTTCTAGGTGTCTCAGCTTTGCATGCCGAAGTATCCCAGGCCGTTGCAGTTTAAACACAACAATGCGATTGCCGGATATTGCTCTTGTCTATGAGGTCGTTTGGCTCCACAGTGCTTACATGGTTGCCAACCCTCATGTAGTCAGTTTAGTCAATGTCTTCCTTGGCCTAGAATCTCTCTGCCCCTTTGTTGCTTTACTAGCTGGACAGTTGGCTTGCTCTGTGCCTTGGCTTGCTTTCGCCATGTAAAATTAATTGGTCCTGTTGGCAGATTTCAGACTGACTATTTGGATGGCCTTTCTAGTGTCAGATCTTCCTTGGCCTATAGTATATCTGAAAGGGCATCGTCAGCCACTCTGACAACAATTCTGTCCCTTATGAGTTCTGACTTAAGGTCACCGTAGACACAGCCTTCAGCTAATCTGTATAATTTGTTTATAAAGGAGTCAATCAGTTCTCCAGGCTGTTGGACAGGTTTGTTGAATTTCGCTCTCTAAAAGTTTGTTGCTTCTTGGGTTAAAATATGTTCTGAATGATTTTAGAACTTCATCAAATTTATCTGAGGATTTGTTTATTCCTTGCCTCATAATAATATCATCAGCTATTATTAAAGAAGTTATGGCGGAGCATTTAGATAAATTCAAGGCAGAGTCCACATGGTTTTGTGAAAGGTAAAACATGTTTAACCAATTTATTGTTCTTTGAAGCAGCAATATGTGCTGTGGATAAAGAGGAATTGGTGGATGTGCTGCATTTAGATTTTCAGAAGGCATTTGATAAGGTGTCCATCAAAGGTAATTGCGGAAAATAAAAACTGTATGGGGTAACATATTGGCATGGATAAAAGATTGGCTAGCAGGAAACAGAGAACAGGCATAAATGGTTCATTTTCTGTTTGGCAGGATGTGACGAGTGGTGTGCCACCGGGCTCAGTGTTGGGGCTTCAGCTCTTTACAATTCATATAAATGAAATGGATGAAGGGACTGATGGCATTGTTGCTAAGTTTACTGATGACACAAAGATAGATAGGTAAGTAAATTGTGAAGAGGACATAAGGGGCAGAATTTTTCCGTTGATGAGCTAGGAGCGGGGCCCGCTCACCGACATGAAAATAATGCGGGATGACATTGGGGGGAACCTCCGATGTCATCTCGCCCCATTTAAATATTCAGGAAGGTGGGCGGACATCGCGATCAGCTGTCCACCCACCGACCTGTCAATGGCCAATTGAGGCCATTGACAGGATCATTAAGCCAGTTAAAGGCCCTGCTCATCCGACCTTAAGGCTGGCTGGCAGGCCAGGAACCCCAGCGGGCTTCTGAAAAAACATGAAACCTCATCCACTGGCGGAATGAGGTTTCATGTCTGTTTTAAGAAAGTTTAATAAAGTTTTTGTAATATTTATTAACATGTCCCATCTTGTGTGACATTGTCACATGAGGGGGACATGTTAATAATTTTTTTATTATTCTATTTCTGAAGTTTGAAACAATGTCAGTGATCTCCCTGAGGCAGCACTTAGTCTCAGGGAGATGTACGCTCTTTCACGTGCATGCGCGAAAGAGCGCACTTTGACAGTTAGGGAATCCCTCCCCCCCCTGCACAGGAAGCGCATAGCGCTTCCCGTCAGGCGCCCGCTGGGCGGGCCTTAATTGGCCCACCCACTTAAAATGGCAGCGGGGCCCGTTTCAGCAGCAGCAATTGGCTGCCCATCTGCCGCCGAGCCAGTGGGGCCCGCCCGCCCATCAAGGGCAAAATTCTGCCCAAGGAGGTTACAAAAGGATATAGAAAGGTTAGGTGAGTGGGCAAAGACCTGGCAAATGGATTATAATGTGGGGAAATATGAGGTTGTCCATTTTGGCAGGACAAATAAAAAGGAGGAATACTATCTAAATGGTGAGAGATTGCAGAGCTCTGAGATAGAGGGATCTGGGTGTCCCAGTGCATAAATCATAAAAAGTTAGTATGCAGGTACAAGAAGTAATTAGGAAAGCTAATAGAATGTTATCATCTATTGCAAGGGGAATTGAATACAAAAGTAGGGAGGTTATGCTTCAGTTTTGCAGGGCACTGCTGAGGCTATATCTGGAGTATTGTGTACAGTATTGGTCTCCTTATTTGAGGAAAGATGTAAATATATTAAAAACCGTTCAGAGGAGGTTTACTAGGTTAATACCTGGAAGGGGCAGGTTGTCTTATGAGGAAAGGTTGGTCAGACCAGGCTTGTATCCACTGGAGTTTAGAAGAGTAAGAGGTGACTTGATTGAAATGTATAAGATCCTGAGGGGGCACAACAGGGAGGATGCGGAAAGGACCTTTCCTCTTGTGGGAGAATCTAGAACTAGGGGTCACTATTTAAAAATGAGTGGTCACCGATTTCAGACAAAGATGAGGATTTTTTTTTTCTCTCCCTGCTCCTAATTTGTATGTTCATATGTTCGAACCTACTGAATAAAGTAGGGCATTCTCTTGTTCAGCTTCTATCTTTTCTAATCCTGAAGCTATCATGTATTTTAAGAATCTTTTCCGCCAAAGTCTCCAATTTTGTGTTTGGTCCTTGGATAAATCCAAATTGGTCTGGTAATGTTGATATGTTGTCCATGGTTGCTTTAAGTTCAGGTGAGTATAGGTTTTAATGCTGTGCAGCTTTTAAAGATGGTGCTGCAGTAACTGTTTTTCAAAGAGCTTTCCCGTAATGGCTGTCTTTTGTCAGGCTCCCATGGAGGTGATGATCCCGACCTCCTTGGTTTTAGTTTTTTGCAGTAATTTGTTAAATCATGTTTCTCTTTACATCACACTGTGGGTGGTACTGTTTCCCAAACATTAACCCTTGCTATGCCAGACACCCTTGTACTACAATAGCCCCATAAGAATGAAGTGCATGAGGGGAGGGGGATTAGCCCCTGAACTAGCAAACAAAATGTGGCTGCCCAAATGTTAAGCCATCTGCTGGTTGCAACAAATGAACCAATGTCTGGTTGTTCAGGTATCATTAAAAAAAAAATCCATTACAATAACATGAAATGCTTGAATTTTACACAATGATCCACATCATTGTTTAATTAACATTCTCAAGTAGATATACCGTTTGCCTAATTTCATGTTTGTAAGCTAAAGTGAGCCAAAAATGTTACATTTCCCTGAATATTAATCTTTGAGAAGCTGAGTCAAACTTGGGAATATCATAGAGCCCTAAAAATTATATTGCTTTATTACAATGCTCCAAAATGCCATTGTCTGTTGTCTAGGATCTCTGTATGGTCTGTCACACCACTCTTATGCTAATGGTAGGAGTTGATGGTCTACACAGCATTTACAGCTCATTTGTAGTATATACATTAGCATTTTGCTTGCCATATAACATATGAAAAGTGAGAATAGTATTCTGAGTTGGCGAAATTATTGTGCAGACTGGAGGATGCCAATTCTGATTGAAGATCATAGCAGCCAGCTAGGGGACCGACAGGTCAGTAAAGGACACTCTTTGGTTCACTCAGATAACTGCTAGCTAATCTGAATTCCTCATTATATTTTTTGTGACGCTTTTCAAAAATGTTTAATACAGGACCACATAAGCAGCTAAACAAGGTTCCAGGGCACAGTACAGACATGGAGAAGAAGATGCCACAATTTCAGAGGCATGACCACTTTCCTCAATGAACTTGAGCCCAGAAGATGCAGACTGCTGGGTGCTGGTGGTAGAAATCTATCAAAATGTCATAGTTTCCAAGTTCTAGGCATATGGAACCAGCACTGAGTCATCCTCTCACCCCAGGATTATAAACCGATGCTACAAAAAATACAACTGACCAGGACAGACAAGGTAACACATTGACCACTATCCTCTTTCTTTTACTTGGGCATTTCAACTACCACCCTATTCATCAATTTCTAAAAGTGATGGTTATACGTTTAGCCTGTCACAAAGTGCTCTGACTAAGGAGCATTAACTTGGAATTTTAGAGTATGGCTACCCATTTCCCTAACTGTGATTACTGACAACTGTAAAATACCCTTCTTTCACTTTAACATGCTGATACCACTATATCTCTTACTTCAACTCTCCACTGCCACTTGGCATGCTTTCATCAATTGCCAGTCTTCACCTAACTTACTAATTCTGGTTGCAGGAGAAAATGGCACACAATACCCATGAGAGGTAGGCCGCTGGATGATACATCTCCATCCTGAAGCACTTCACAGCCTATGAAATGAAAGTCACTTGCTCCATGGAGAGGCCCTCTGCTCTTGCCATGGGAGGTGACATGATCAGAGGCATATTGCCAGCACCAGGTTAGTGAGAGAACATTATCGCTATGACATTTCTGTGACAAATCACCCATCCACACGCTTTGATACCTTCTGTTTTGTTATTCCCAAGTAGGTAAGATCCATTAATTCTTAGCTTGTACACTCCTTTCCTACAGATCCACCACAGCATCTTGAGTAACTGGTTGGAGGGTTAGGAAGATGAAGAAAAGCAACAGGGCATACTTTTCTTCATCACTGACTGTGATAATGGTGATGAGGAGGAACAGGATTATGGAGATTAGGCCACATAGGAGTCTATGCAGCATAATCTTCCCTATGTTCCTTTGATCTAAACTCCTCAGTTCCTCAATGTAATCCAGGGCATCACTTGCATTTCACTTCCAGGTGCCTCATGAGCAATTTGATAGCACCAGTGAGGATGTGGCACAGAGTGATTCACAGAGCATGTGGGAGCCAAAGGACTGCAAACTTTGTGAGGATGTGCCATATTCCCAGTGAAAGCTGAGAGGAACGCAGCCTATGGCTTTGGAGTTTTAGGACCCAAGGCCTGAAAAGATGAATGTTCCAAGAATCTCATCCATTAGTGCAGGCATTGAGTTCAATCTTTAAGGATGTGCAGCAAATGACAGATGTGACTCTTAAGTCTGCAGTTCTCATTGAATGCAAAACCCAGAAAGCTTTTTGTAGACATCAGGTGAGTTTACTTTCAGAACACCACACTTACAGAACCTAACAGGTGATATCAGACTACCCAGAAACTAGCTGCAGATATACAGTCGGGAGCAAGCTCCATGAGAAGAAGGCCACCTCAACCTCATCCTGTAGAAGATGAGCAGTCATCTCTTGACTGGCTGTCAGACTACACCCAGGAGAAATGAAAAGGACATAGGTAAAAGAAAATGACATGCAACTATCCAAGGGAAATCATAGTTGTAGGAAATATTAGTTTCTGTTCACTTTGTATTAATTGTATTTAAATTATATTTAATTCTATGCAGGTGGTGGCATTAACTGGGGATTCACTTGTGCCCTTTTAAAAAGGGACAGGCTGAAACTGTGATTGTTGGGTGAGGAGGTGCATGCTTGTAATGTGTAACTCTGTAAATAAAGGTTTATGAAAATATGTAAAGATTGGCCAGTTGTGCTATCCTTCACCACCTGTCTTTCTGGAGTATACCGCTTAGGACTTTAATCTAATAAAATAGAATGTGCACTGACATTGGGCTTTGTTATTCATTGTAGTTTGAGTCATCCTAAAAAAGAGCACATTTATTTGATGCTGCGTGTTAAATCAGGCAATGATTATTGACATGCTCACGCAGAGGGTAATTCTGTTGGCATGTTGTAAGATGGGTTGTGGACTGAGGGAATGATCATTTATTTGCAAGTGGGGAGAGCAACCTGCATACCATTAACATACAAATAACACAAAGTGGTGTCAAAGGTAGACTGTATTATTCAGAAAAGAAGACTTCAGTAATGAAATGCGTTCTAATGCCATATGAAGCAATAGCTGCAAATTTCAAGTTTGCAGGTTACTGTGACATTTACTGCCATTAATTATGCATACAATAAAGCTAGGGCTACCTCCTCAGTAACATTAACATCTAGATCTTTGTGAGTGGTGCAGTTGTGAAGGGTGCTGCAAGTTACAAATATATATAATGCTGCAAACCAACCTGCCTACGGAGCAACAGATTTATTTAAGGCCAGGCAGCTCGTCTTAATGATCAGCCTAGCAGAGGCATGTGCTTGTTGTAGCACTCCTCTACTACTGTTATTAGTTAACCATGGGAACAATGCTAAACTTTGTCATTCAGAAGCCATGCATTGGCATAATCGGCTTCCCTGGTGCAGTGCAGAAGGGCTCACTTTTGATAGATAAATGCATTGTGACAAGTCTGAGCATATTCCAATTGACATTTTGGCATATGCTATATGTATAATGATGAAGTGGAAGCTCTTATTTATAGAGTAGTTGAGAAAGTTTGCAAAGCAACTTGAGCACCATTGCTTGCATGCAGGACCTTAGGGAAGCCAGCAATCTCTTAAAACTGGATGGCCCTGTCTTGTTGCTGCCTTTCTATGATGGTCAAGGGTGATCAATTCCCCACCTGTTGTATAAAGTGTGACTGATACCTGAAAAATGCCTGTCCAGACTGCAGCCTGGCTAATATTGGAGAGATCCCATGGCATAACAATAGGCTCTTTTTTGATATAGATACTGATCCCACAGGCACACTGCCACATTTTGAATGATGTGGTTTTTTGACCTGCATGCTCTAGAATTATTATTAACCTAAATAAAAAACAGTAAAAATGGTGCTTTAAATAACATACATCTTGATCACTGAATACAATTCTCTTTTCTATTCCAGAATTATGATTAAAAATATATACTTTTCACAAAAGAAAGAATACTTTTATCCTCATGGACACTTACAGAAGCCAATCTACAGCAATGATCAGAGTGACATCATTAGCAGGTAATCCAACTGCAGTAAGAACAATCACCATGGTGACCATTCCAGCCTGAGGAACTCCAGCTGCTCCCACACTAGCTGCCGTTGCTGTAACGCTAGAAATAAATAGACATTTTAAAGTCCAATTGAAAAACATTATGATTATACCCTACATAATTTGTTGCTTTTACTTCTGTAAGAAAAATTGTAAAATGCTGTCACAGCTTGACACAGGTAGCATGTCTACCCTGAAGGGCTAAGTGGGTAATTATACAGGCTGGTATGACATTGAAACTGGGAATTACCTGATTTGTGGCGCTCATTCAGCCAAGGACAAAGATGGGAATGCCATAATTAGCCTGAGGATTCTTGGAATAATGAAGAAAAATAGGCTGTCTAAGTTTCCTGTTCCCTATGCTATCCAGTAATGCCAGCAGAAGTGGGAATTGGTTGAAGAAGCCATTATTCAGTCATCTATTTCTATAGATGATTCCCTTTAGTTCAATAGTTCATCAGTACTCATTGTCCGGGCTTACACATGAAGAATAGGCCTTTTTTTTAGGTACTAATGCACCTGAACATCAGAAGAAAAGAGATTGGGGAGAATAATCAGATGGAAAACTAGAGCAGGAACAAAATTCTTTCTCTCTAAAGCCATAATTCTCTTACGATTTCACTTGGATGGATTCATTACCTTTTCTTTTATACTGTATCTTAGAGTAGTTCAAATAAATTAATGTTTGTAGATTCTATAATCACTATTAATCCTTGCACTAAAAGATAGATAACATTGCTTGCCATATTTTATCACTTAATTGAGTACCATGAAATTGGACAAATGTTCACATAGGAACTGTGGTATCATAGGGTGAATTGGACTTGCTGAGGTCAATGGGAATGAGACAGTAGCAGCTCTAAAATCACAGTGCTACTCTTACCATCTCATTCCCAGTCAGATCCTGTCTGCTGCCATTCTGCACAATATCTTCACAAGGGTGGCCCAGGTGCTTGTCTGAAGTTCTTTTTTATTAATTCACGGGATGTGGGATTTGCTGGCTGGGCCAGCATTTATTGCCCATCCCTTGTTGCCCTTGAGAAGGTGGTGTTGAGCTGCCGTCTTGAACCGTTGCAGTCCATGTGGTGTAGGTACACCTACAGTGCTGTTAGGGAGGGAGTTCCAGGATTTTGACCCGGCGACAGTGAAGGAATGGCAATATATTTCCAAGTCAGGATGGTGATTGACTAGGAGGGGAACCTCCAGGTGGTGGTGTTCCCATCTATCTGCTGCCTTTGCGCTTCTAGGTGGTAGTGGTCGTGGGTTTGGAAGGTGCTGTCTAAGGAGCCTTGGTGAATTCCTGCAGTGCATCTTGTAGGTGGTACACTCTGCTGCTACTGTGTGTCAGTGGTGGAGGGAGTGAATATTTGTGGATGTGGTGCCAATCAAGCGGGCTGCTTTTTCCTGGATGGTGTCAAGCTTCTTGAGTATTATGGGAGCTGCACTCATCCAGGCAAGTGGGGAGTATTCCATCCTGACTTGCGCCTTGTAGATGGTGGACAGGCTTTGGGGAGTCAGGAAGTGAGTTACTCATCGCACGATTTCTAGCCTCTGACCTGCTCTTGTAGCCACGGTATTTAAATGGCTAGTCCAGTTCAGTTTAATGAGGCAGCAGCCTCATTAAGATATGGAAACTGTGATCCTACAATGTCAATAGGACATTGACACCATTTTTAAACTTGAAGGTGGAAACGATTAGCTGTTGCTACTAGGTAGAAGCTGAATGCTGTCGTGTTCTGAGGGGAGAAAAAAACAGGGTGGTGGATTTTATGGAGCCTACTGTAGTATAAAGGGTTAATAGGTATCATGCTAATAGCTAGGGTGCATCATCGATGATGTCAGGTCACATGTAACTGGAACCTGAGGCAAGAAGGTTCTAATGGAGTTCTGCCAAAGTTCGTCTCTGTAAATGGTGTAAATCGTCGATAAATCTTCAGTAGTTTGCAACGGCATGGTTTCCAGCTCTCTTCCACGCAAGGCACCCAGAGCCCAGTCATGATAATAATGGTGGCAGTGGTCTGCGAACTGTTTATTAAGGATCCTGTCGATGCTGGTAAAGGTGGTATAAGTGAAAGCCATCAGCCTTGCAGAGCACATTTGAGAAATGCCTGCAGCAGCAATCGGAGCAACTAATTGCTACCGGTGCCGCACAGCCAACTACAAGTGCATAAAGCTATGGAGAAGTCTTACCTCTGCATGAGCCACTGGACATCGTGGAGGGCCTCAACCAAGCTACACATTGGAGAAACTGGTGGGCCGATTCATTCAATGCTGGACTGCCTCCGGACTTGCTCACAAACCAGATAAGGATCATGTCAATGCCCTTTATTCAATTGGCAGCTGTGCCGGTGATAATTTAAGAGACAAGGGGTTGAGGAAGAAACCACTAAATACAAAGAGGTCATCTAAGCCTACGATTCCTACTTTAGCCTTCAGCGCAATAATATAATAGACCGGACCAAATTCAATTGGCCCAGCCAGGAACCCGAAGAGAATATTGATTATTTTATAAATGACCTGTACTGCTTCGCAGAAAACTGTAAATAAGGGGCCTTGACAGAGGAGCTCATCAGAGACTGCATCATAGTGGGAGTGATAGATGAGGCACTGTCAGCCTTCTTTCAGTTCAGAGAAGATCTTACTTTATCTAAAGCAGTACACTTAACCAGGCAGGTTTTTTTTATTCATTCACAGGATGTGGATTTCACTCGCTGGGCCAGCATTTATTGCCCATCCCTAACTGCCTTTGAGAAGCTGGTGGCCAGCTGCATTCTTGAACCGTTGCAGTCCATGTGATGTAGTTACACCCACAATGCTGTTAGGGAGGGAGTTCCAGGATTTTGACACAGTGACAGTGAAGGAACGGTGATATGCTTCCAAATCAGGATGGTGAGTGGCTTGGACTGGAACTTCCAGGTGGTGGTGTTCCCATCTATCTGCTGCCCTCGTCCTCCTAGATGCTAGTGGTCATGGGTTTGGAAGGTTCTGTCTAAGAAGCCTTGGTGAATTCCTGCAGTGCATCTTGTAGGTGGTACACACTGCTGCCACTGTGCATCGGTGGTGGAGGGAGTGAATGCTTGACGATGCGGTGCCAATTAAGTGGGCTTCTTTGTCCTGGACACTGTTAAGCTTCTTGAGTGTCGTGGGAGCTGCACTCATCCAGGCAAGTGGGTAGTATTCCATCACTCTCCTGAATTGTGCCTTGTAGACAGTGGACAGGATTTGGTGAGTCAGGAGGTAAGTTACTTGTCGCAGGATTCCTAGCCTCTGAACTGCTCTTGTAGCCACAGTATTTATATGGCTAGTACAGTTCAGTTTCTGGTCAATGGTAGCTCCCAAAATGTTGAAAGTGGGGGATTCAGTGATGGTAATGCCATTGAACATCAAGGGGTGATGGTCAGATTATCTCTTGCTGGAGATGGTTGTTGCCTAGCACTCGTGTGGCTCGAATGTTACTTGGCACTTGTCAACCCAAGCCTGGATATTGTCCAGGTCTTGCTGCATTTGGACATGGACTGCTTCAGTATCTGAGAAGTCGTGAACGGTGCTCAACATTGTGCAATTATCAGCAAACATCCCCACTCCTGACCTTATGATGGAAGGAAGGTCAATGATGAAGCAGCTGAAGATGGTTGGGCCCAGGACTGAACTTTGCAAACAAAACAGGCTATTCTTTGGTGATGATAAGAAGCCTTTCTAGGGGCAGACCAGTAACTCGGTCCAACTTGTGAACCATCGGGCTACCAGCACGTCTACCAGAAAATAAAGCCAGTGTGAAGAAGGCATGGTCGGTGTTATTGTTCCATGTCCAAGTTGTGAAGGGGATAAACCTCATCGGTGTGAACCTCACCCAGACATTAATACTCAGTGCCACACCTGCTGCAAGAGGGGTCATTTTAAAATAGTATGCTTCAGGTCAAAAATTAGAAGACAGGCCATTCCAATCTGCAAGAGTCCAAGATACTGAAGAACAAGCTGTGAGGAGATATGGATTTTGTTATAATGGTATAGCGCTCACCGATATTCTATGGCCGGAATTTTACGCCAGCGGGGTTTTACAGTCCCGCCAAAGTCAATGGACTTTTGAACGGCTCGCCGCATTTACGGCCCCATCCCCACCACGACGGGGGTCATAAAATTCCGCCTTATATGTCATTTCTGAACAACACTGTTCCTTGTTGAGCAAAGAAGCTCATATGGCTTTCCATCTTCTTTATTCACTAGTTGCAGAAGGAACTCAAGTTGACTCAAAAAGCTGTGAACCAGTCTTCATGGAGAAAACTCCATCCCTACCACCACAGGAGGACAGCGTAGATCTTTCATTTCTCTTCAAGGAGAGGCCAGGTGAAGCGAGAGGCAGGTGCACCAAGGATGAAGTTAACCAGCCGCAAGATGACATTTTAGACCATAATTTGTTTTTTTGGGAAAGAGTGGAAGAGGGTAATAACCAAGATGCCACTGGTATCGGTGATTTGTCACAGGAGGAATTCCTGGACAATGCTTTACCGGCAGAGAGACTGTGAGGGGTGAGGGGAAGTAAGATGTGAAAATAGTTAATGTTAATGGGTAGAACGAAAGACTTGAGGTGAGGTATAGTATAAAGGGTTAATAGCTATTATGCTAATAAATGCATCTCAGTGATGTCAGATCACATGTAACTGGAGCCTGAGGGAAGAAAGTTCTAATGGAGTCCTGCTAAAGGCTGTCTCTGTAAATAGTGTAAATAGTCGATAAATGTTCACTAGTTTGCAACAGAATGGTTTCCAGTCCCTTCTATTTAAGGAACCCGGGCTGTGATAATAACACAAGAACGGGAAAATGGAATGCGGGATGACTGAATTAGGCGGAATGCAAATTTTCGATTTCCCGACAGCGGGTTGAGATGCAGTGATCAAGTCAGCGGTATGTTGGGCCTCAGGCTGTCCTGTGGTGGGTTCATACTTGTAATACATTTACATGCCATGAATGCTCATTAGCCTAAACTTTTAAAAATTATGTCCTACCTTCAAGATAAAGTCAGCAGTGTACAAGAATCTCATGACACCCTGTTCACACTTGTTTAAAGGTGGCTTTTTGCAGTTGTGTCTGAGGTCAGCAGTTTTCCTTGTTGAACTCTGTGGCAAAAGAGAGGGGAGCAGGAGAATGGCAGCTTGCCTGGAGGCTCAGGACTGGAAAGAACAAGTCAAGGATGAGAGGAGGTGGGTGTGGGGGTTGCATGTTTGGAGTTTGAGTGCATGGAAGAGTGGAAGAGGGATCTAAGGGGGCACAGAGGGTGGGTTCGGGGGCATGGAGGAGTGAAATGGGAAGGGCCTGGGGTCCTGGAGGGGGGCAGTCAGGCAAGGTAAGAAGATGAGGGGCCTAAAGGGTGGGGTCAGTGCTGTCTAAATGTGGATCCGTCTCAGGGTGTTGGCTGGCAGAGATCTTACAGAGTCCTTACCTGGACTCAGAGTGATCTTGGGCAATGTTCTTCACAATGCATTAAAGGGAGGGCCACAGACATAGTCATGTCCCATAGAGTGGTAAATACAACACTGGACACTAACAATAAACAATCAGTGAACAAAGAAAAACACAACATTTCTTCCACAATAAAGGAAATGTCCCTAACTCCTCTGTAAGCATTAATGTGTGCCAACTATGAGGTGTGCCAATACATTCAGCTCTCTGACTAAACTAGTCTCAAACGATGATGCAAACATGAATAAAGTGAATCCAATGTAATGTAAATTATTTACAAGTGAAATTTAAAATTGAAAAAACATCCGTGCTACCTCTGCGCTCTCAATAAGCCTGATGTCAATGGCAATGCAGTTGGGTAGGAAAGGTCTGGCTGTGACGCAGAACTTCCTTGTTTGACCAGGGGCTCTTTTATAGCTTTGTCCGCTGATGCAGGGTTTACCACTGAAAAGCTTCCCCTGCTGTGGAATTGCATGTGTCTCCTGTTCAAGCTGCCAGCACTTTAAATTTTAATTGTAATCGCGTGGAAAATGGGAAAAAGCGAGAGGAGGTGGTGCTCACTTCCAGTTCCATCAGGAATGGTGCAGCACTAATAAAATCCACCCAATAAGTAAGTGTGTGATTGGAAGGAGAAGGTCACTTGGTGTAGTGTCCCCTTGAGATTGGCAGATATAATTAGCACCATTCACTAGAAACATTTTAACTTTACGACAATTTCTTCAAGTGCATTTTGCAATAAAAGTGGAGGGAAATGGTTCAATTCAAACAAGACAATGTTGTAATTTTAATGGCACCATCACCTTAAAAAGCAACAAAAATGCTTATACTTTGATTAAAGCCTGAGATGGAGGTCTCACCTGATAGTGACTATCTGTCCTACATCCAATGGATAGTCATTAAGCTGAGCAATAAATATTGCAGCAACTGCTTCATACAGAGCTGTTCCATCCATGTTTATTGTGGCACCCACTGGCAACACAAATCTTGTGATCCTTTTGTCCACTTTGTTTTTTTCCTCCGCGCATCGGAATGTTACTGGCAGAGTTGCGGAGCTGCATGAAAGAATGTGTGTTACTGCCAAAGCAAAAGTCTCTAAAACAAGCATTTTCACATCTTTGTCTAATCCTATGCTCTTTTGGAAGTATCAATTTTGTAACTTCAATGAGGTAAGTCAAACAGGAGTATCTATCTTCTCCACCCTCTTTCTCACAAATCCACCTTCCGCTTTCACCACATGGACACAAACAGACCAGCATATTTGGCCGATTACAACACCAATCCCAAGGCATATTTGGAACAATGTTTACGTTATTTGGTTTATCTTTAATTTAAGTAATCACTTTAGCACTATTATAGTGGGAGATAAAGGTTGCTCCAGAAAATTTTCAGAATCACTTCTGCAAAAAATCCACTGTCTATTAGCTCCTTAGGAAATATGACTCTGAAGGCTCTCTGGTACTTCATCTAAGAGGTCATTACTCACATATTGGAAGATATTGAGTGAATAAACATGGACATTCAGTAACCCGTGCAACAGCAAGGAACATTGCAATCAAGCCTGATCCTGTACTTGCCCAACATCCATTCACATGCACTTTCCAATGGGTTCGCCAAATAGCAAACAGAAGCACGATCCTAGGATGACTATCTCCCTTCCTGGCTAAAGACAATTATAGCATACTCACTACGGCTCCAGCTGAGCACTGTTAAATCAGCATGCAGGAATTAAACTTGCAGCCTACTTGATCTGTATGGTTCAGTAACAGATCATGAATGGCATTAAATCAACAAGTCTTCAGGGACTTAGTATTTTGAATTTTAATGGGATTTTAATGGGTAAGCCTCCTAATTAGATCCTGCTGCAGAATAAAAGTAACTTTTCTCTTTTGTGTAAAGACTGTAAATTCCTAACCGAATACTGCTTACTGGATTGTACTGCATTACTGTTACCTGGATGAAATCATGACAGATGTCAGTAACGCCTCAGCCATTCCTCCAATGAACCGGAAGGGGTTTTTCCGTACCACAATAAAATAGATCATGGGTAGAATAATAATACCATGGATGGCTAATCTGCAAAAGAAAATTAAAACAGAGTTAAAACGAATCAGGTCTTAAGTTACATTACGTCCAATAAATACTAATAAAATCCAATACAGAATCATTCCACATGGCATAATTTAAGTCAAACACCACATAGTTGCGCATTAATTCATTATTGAGGACCTCAATTGTATATTTTCAAATTCCATCATTCTCTTTTTCTCTATTTTTACACCCCTGCTCCAACCAACATTATAAAGTTTTCAAAAGATCCACTGATACACAGTACAGTAGGGCAATACGCAAAATGATCTCCAGCCTAGTTGCAAACACCATTGAACTAAGGTGAGTTATGCTCCTGTGAAGCACCTTGGGATATTTTACTATATTAAAGACACTATATAAATGCAAGTTGTTATTGTAGTCAATATTTAAATCTTTTCTACTAAAAGTTTATATTGTGTGTGCTCAGCAAGGCAAAGACTAATAGTACTGGAGGGTGAAACAGCATTCAACTTTACATCCTTATGCTCCTAGTTCACACATACACAAATGTACACACCATTTATATTACAATACAACTCACTTCTTAACCCAAACGCACATAACCACTGTCAAATACTCAGTCCTCATGTCATGAAGTACTCAAACCAATTTGAATTAATGATGAATTCGAAGACAGTTTTACTTTCTGGATTCTTGTACAGCGCAACGTGTATTAAGGCTGCTTCTACTTATTTAATGTAGAGACCGCAACAACTATTGTCCTGTCCATGTGCAATATATTTAAGATGTGTCTGATAACGGGGCAGCTTATTAACATACATAACCACCCAATTGTGCAAGATTCAAACCTGCATCATCACTGAAAGATTAGAATCCACCTTTAATATATAACTCTAGAAAGTAACTATAGTTTACATATTTTCTTTGAAACAACTCAATAACCTGCACTCTCCTACTTTAAATGATAACTGCTTTAATAACTTTTCAAAATTTGCTTCAGTAATTTTCAAAAGCACTTTAAAGATCTGTGATACATACCCAATCAACACTGTAGCCATATAAAGTCCAAGTCTATGGAAAATTTCCCAGTCATCCACTTGCATTATTTTTGCAGCTATAATAAATAATACACCTATTGGCATATACCTAAAAAAAAATTGAGAAGTGGTCATATTAGAAAAAGTAATTTCAAGTGAACTTTGGTACATTTTCATTTCTGACCACATATTTCAGAAATAATAGTTAATTTAATGTGGACTTTGGTATATTCATATTTCTGACACGCACTTCAGAAATAATAGTGAATTTAATTTTATTTGTAGTTCAAATACTTCAGTAGGAAAGTTCCCTTTACAATAGTAAAACTACATTCAAATATGTGAATTTTATACACAATATTAGCCAATGTTCTTCAATGGCACCAAACTACAATGGCTGAAGTCTTGTTCCAGGGGGTAAGTAGCTTTTTGTTTGCCTTTTAAATATTTAGCCTACTCTTCTCCTAAATTATAGTTGACATGACATTTTGGATGTTGAAATGTGGAATGCTACCTAGGAACCTGATTCCAGTGACGATAGTGGGGGTTAAATGTAGCTTTTTCACTGACTGTGCCTCCAAGAACAATGGAAACAATTATTAAAGGAGAAATTTGGGCCATCGATAACAAGAAGAGTTATGATCCCTTGATCTCAGAGATCAATCCATTCCTTGCTAAAGCTGATTCTTGCATTAAGGGCAATAAGGAATCAGAAACCTGACAGCAGTGTCTAGTTCTTGTTATGGCCAAGGAAGAAAGCCAATCCACAGTGTTCCAATGTTTCTCTCAGTTAGCACAAGAAAGATGATGTTGAAATAATGTAGAGAATAATTTTGTGCAACATCCTACTCACCACATGATGATCTGTACTATTTTCATGGTGGCTTCATTCAATGCATCAAAGAAGTCTAGGAGAATTTTGCCTTTTTCACCCATCTGTCCAATAATAATCCCAAACACTAGGCAGAAGACAATGAGGCCCAGCACATTGAGTCCATTAGAGTATGTGCCAACCACTTTGTAGTCACTCTTTTTAGTCTATGAAGATTTTTGAACAGATTAAATTAAGAATTGTAGTCCATTTATGTTATTTGTAGATGATTTGTTTTCAATGAATCAACACGTTTTCTTTGTATTTAATAACACTAATGGACATGCACCCAAACACCAGGGCTCACAAATGCAATATGATTAAAAATAAAGAGGGATCACATGCACAGAACCCTACTAGGACAGACTCTCACAATTTTATTTAACATCAATGTTTCTGTGGTTTACAGGGAATCACAGCCAAGTTTTCAAGAATAGAAAGTGTCTCTTGACTTCTTAGCAGGGAGGGTCATTGAATGACATTTAGGAAGATCAAACCCTGGGACTGAATTCCTCCTCTAACCCAAGGATATTGAAGATGACTGCAGTGCACACCAGGCGAGGTCAGGTATCAATCGTAGGATCTTTCTGCTCTATATGACTCAGTAGCTGCTCTATGGATGGAATCTTCCCAGATTTGCACTAAGTGCAGTAGCGGGCGGGAAAAAGAACATTTTACCCACTGGCCACAATGGTGGCTTTTCGCGCCATATCATCCCAATCCTGCCTCATTAATTATGTATTCATGCATCGTCTGTTCCTCAGATGTCCACGATGTGAGCAAGGCCCTGACGGTAAGTCCTGATGTATGTCACACTCATCAACACATGTTCTGCACTGGCGTGTTTTCCCGCCGACGTGGGCGGTAAATGTGGTGTGGAGGGATGATTCTGGCTTATAATCATATGCAGGTGTATTAAAATGGCGTTCCTGACGTGTGGCAATGGGAAAGGCGGCCCGCCACTGATGGCAGAGCGGCCGATCGCAAACTGGTTTCACAACAGTGTGAAACTGGATTTTTGGCCTTCCTGCCATATTGTCCGTTCATGTCCGTCATGCCGCCCAACGTCAACGGGCACAGAAAATTCCACCCTATAAGGGAGGCAACCGTTTGGGAATTAACACTTTTGTTGTGTGACATGAACAGTGCTTTAGAGACATAGGACAGTGGGGAAAACATCATTGGAGAGACTGCTGAGATAGAGCTTAATTGCCAGAGGCAGAAAAATTGACTGATATTTGTATGTGATGCACATGCTATCAGAATTCTTGGCATAGAGTGGAATATGGGGGAGGGGGCAGGCGACTGGGAGATCCTGTGTTGCTGCATGATGTGGGACCAAACCTTGTGAGCCTCTGCATTATATTCATACTTTCTTCTTTGACAAACCTTACCAAAATTCATAGGTTTTCTCGATCATCAGCTCTTAGCTTTAAAAGGTTGCTATAAGAAAAGCGTGGCACTCATTTAAAGGATATAGCCTTTCTTGTTTATGTTTTGCTCAGATACTTTGAAAAAGCATAAACTTTGTCTTCACACGATTAATTAGGGAAGATGTGGGCTTCAGTGTTTTTTTCTAAGCTTCAGTGTTTTTGCAACTCACTTATCAGAAAGCCTTATAACTTCTGCTGTGTAGCCAGCAGACAAAGAAGTTTGTATCTGTGTGTTCGAGAGGACAAGAGACTGCAAGACTGGTAACTTCTGCTAATGCTACCCCACCTCCAGTCAATAGGAGTCCCAGTGTGGTTCATTATCCTTTATACCTCCCTATCAGAAGGGAATTTCCAGGCTTCTGTTTACTACCTTTTCCCAGCTAGTACAGTTAATCTACCAAACTTCCACTTGTGAGAATATGGAAAAGTGTGGCTGCACATCCTAAATTTATGCACAGCTCATTGATGCTCCAGCAAATGTAGCACAAGGTATTTTTTTGGCTAGCGCTACTTGATGCCACACTCAGTCAAATGCTGCCTTGATGTCAAAGGCAGCCACTCTCACCTCACCCCTGGGGTTCAGCTCTTTTGTCCATGTTTAAACCAAGACTGTAATGAGGGCACTCATACACGTAGAATTTCATGAAAACCAGTGAATTTATTAAAGCGAATAACTGAGATTGTCTAACAAAAATCTTCTTCATTTCCTCCCTTAAATTGAGGTTCCATCAAAATAACTTTTTAATCGATAATAACGCTCAGATTTCTAGACTTTTGAGAGTGAATCACTTAAAAAAAAATAATTTCCTCTTGGACTTGAGGGGCAAAAAGAAAATCCTCATTATTTTCTTATCAAAAATCAAGTCTGGAGATAAGCATGCATTGTACCATGATGTATGTTTTGTGCTGCAGCCAGAGTGACATCACTGGCATGCTCATCTTTAAGCATAACTTTCAGCAGCACTGGAGAGGGTGCAGAGGAGATTCACCAGGATGTTGCCTGGGCTGGAGCGTTTCAGCTATGAAGAGAGACTGGACAGGCTAGGGTTATTTTCCTTAGAGCAGAGAAGGCTGAGGGGGCACCTGATAGAGGTATACAAAATTATGAGGGGCATAGATAGGGTATATAGGAAGAAACTTTTCCCCTTAGTGGAGATGTCAATAGCCAGGGGCGATAGATTTAAGGTAAGGGGCAGGAGGTTTAGAGGGGATTTGAGGAAAAATGTTTTTACCCAGAGGGTGGTTGGAATCTAGAACACACTGCCTGTGAGGGTGGTAGAGGCAGGAACCTTCACACCATTTAAGAAGTATTTAGATGAGCACTGGAAACACCATAGCATACAGGTCTACGGGCCAAGTACTGGAAAATGGGATTAGAATAGATAGGTTCTTAATGGCCGGCATTAACATGATGGGCTGAAGCGTTTGTTTCTGTGCTGTATAACTCGATGACTCAGAAAATGAGACAAAGGATTATTAAATGGGATCTGGATCTTTTTTAAGCTGTGAACCTATTTATAGATTTCAAAATGAGAACTAGCTTTTACTGATTTTATGGATCCAAATGTTTACCCTGATGAAATTCTCCCTGCTGTTTAGACTGCATGTTAATGCAAAATTCACTTTAATGATCCTTTTTGATCTTTAAAAAGTAGAGCATGAAAAACTGTTTAGTTTCTCTACTTTCCTTCTATCGTCCTACCAAACCATACACTTCCCAGGTCCGCAGTTCACAACTGTTCCATTTTAAATAAAGCTGTCGAAAAAAAATAGTGGAAGCTGTATCACTCCACTCTGTGAATTTATGTACTGTATAGGTGCTCTGAGGTGCTTGGAGACTGCGATGCTGTGTATTGATTCTCTGAGACACTGGGAGACTGAAGTTGTTTCTCTTCATTCTGATGCTGTGTATTGGCACTCAGAGATGCTATCCCAACTCAGCGCAGACTGAGCACATTTAGAAACTTGGATCTTGATTTCACATTTCATAACAATTGCTTGGGAACTATTGTGACACCAATGAGTAGGAAGGAAGTTACTCTACAACAAATACAAAAGCAAAATACTTGGAAACCTGAAATAAAAGCAAAAAATGCTTGAAATATTCAGCAGGTCAGGCAGCGTCTGTGGAGAGACAGGGAAACAGAATTGACGTTTCAGGTCAAGTTGACCGTTCATCAAAGCAATTCTATGTTACCTCATTCACTTGCGTTGTCATCGTAACGTTTGGGCCAGTAGTAGTACTGGATTTATTTACAGGTTCAATTTCTACTCGTTTGGTTTTATACTGAAAAAACAAACAAAAAAGGTCGTAGACAACATGTTTTGTTCGAATTACAATAATATTGATCATGATATTGTATAAGGCTGTAAATAATTATCAAAACAACTCAATTCAGTTTTATTTTAAAATACCAGCCAAATGTAACCTGAGCAAATATAAAATATTTTAAGGGAAAAGAAAGGTTATTGATGTCTAGTATCAGTGTGAAAATATGGCCTTTCATCTCTTGGATCAGAGTTCATCCAGCCTAGTCTGTTGAGATGAATGTCCCCTCTAAACTGTTGGCTATGTGTGAAGTTAGTTGATACAGTCTCAACCCAGTTCTTAGTTGCCACGCACACATAGCACAAAATTGATAATAGTTGACAATCTCTTTCAGAGGTGTCACGTGATGACACAGGGTGGCTCTTCTGAGATTGGAACCCAGGCATGTTTTTAGGGAAGATTTCAGGGAGCTTTATAGTGAATAAGCAAAATAGTGCCAATGGTGGAAGTCTGAAATAGGAACAAAAGATGCTGCAAAAGCTCAGCAGGTCAGGCACAGTTAATGTTTCAGGTTGATGACCTTTCATCAGAGCTGCTTTACAATGTGTCTGGCCGGCTTTAGCTGTTCTGGCATGTTGCAAATGAGAGGGGTTGCTTTCACCAGCACAAAAGGAAACATCACAGTTGTAAGAAATTAATGGGGACCATGACTCTTGGCTGAACTGAGAGCAGCTCCAGAGCCATTATGGAAAAAGTTGACATGCTGCAGCAACATCATTGGAGTGGCCTTTTAGATAGAAGCCTTGAAATGATAGGTCTTTGTTGAATAAGATTATTTTGAAAACATCAATAAATATTTTTATTATTTTATGTGGGTAAAATGGTGACGTTTACATCAATGGAAAAAGATTGTGCCCGCTGATGGGCTGGAGACACAAGAAGAAAATGTTAAAGCTTATTTGATATTTGATTTTTTTTATGCTCTAATGCTGGATTTTTACTTGGATATAATTTGGCAATTAAGATTACTTTACACTGTCTTGGCAAGTATCAATATTTAAAGGATATTTAAGGATGTAGCATTTGTTTATTTGGCTGATACAGAAGCTTTCTGTTTTTATTCCTGGTATATCATTTGTGGTTTTATTTAAAACAATGGCAGGATTGTTGTAGGATTTTGCAATATTTTTATGGGGGTAATTTTCGATTTTCCAATCAATTATCTGGTGGCAATTTTAAACAAAAGCAAATGAATTCAAAGCTGCGGAACTGGCTGAATCTGATGGTTTTCAAACACTCAGAGGAAAACAGCAGCTCAATTACCTGCTGAAAGCTGGCCTGCACCAGATTTTCTGGGAATGCATTCCTGTGTGAAAAAAACATTAATTATAAGAGTATTTCACAGAGAAGTGGATATGTGGAACAAACTCCCACCCAAAGTAATAATGTTGTATTGATTAATTTCTGCAAAATGATTTGAATAAAGACTAGTAATGCTCACAATTGACTACCATCAGTCTATTTTAAGCCTGGCTATTATAGTGAGCTATACCTCCTTTCAACTCATGATATTTCCAGTCAGCCTAGATCATGTTCCTAATGCTCCACTTATTTTCCTACCCTTGAAAAACCCTTGTACATATAGGGCTCACAAAATCCAATGGCAATGCCTACCACACTGCCCTTTCTTCCAAATCACTCTGGGAGATGATGCCATCAAAACATTACATTTGAACTGGACTCAGATTCTGAATGAACTAACTCAATTTATTTACAGAATTTAAGCACAACATGCTTAGGTGTAGCAGGGAGGCCCAAGCCTAGAAGTCCTAGTGCTTGTGTTGGCCACATTACCCTGAATCCCATGGGCTTTTACTTTCCTGACCAATCTGCCATGTGGGACCTTGTCAAATGCCTTGCTAAAATCCATGTAATTTGTGAGGCAAGATCTTCCTTTAACAAATCCATGCTGACCATCCCTGACTAGTCCATGCCTTTCCACATGACAGTTAATCCTATCTCTCAGATTGATTCTACTAATTTGCTCACCACCGATGTAAGATTAACTGGCCTATAATTGTTTGGCATTTCCTTTGATCCCTTTTTAAACAATGGAACTACGTTTGCATTTCTCCAGTCCTCCGGTACCTCCCCTGTATCTAGTGAAGATTGGAAAATCATCCTCAGAGCATCTGCCATCTCCTTCCTTCAGCAGCCTCGGAAACAATCCATCTGGCCCTGGTGACTTATCAACTTTCAAGGATTTCAACTCTTCGAGTACTTCCTCTCTCTTTATGACTATCCCATCCAATATCTTGCAGTGTTCCTCCTAGACTACTATATCTACATCCTCCCTTTCCTTTGTAAACACAAAGACAAAATATTCATTCAAAACCCTTCCCACAGCCTCTACATCTACACACAAGTTTCCATCTTCATCTATGATAGGTCCCACTTTTTCCTTAACTAACCTTTTAGCATTAATGTATTGGTAAAATATCTTTGGGTTATCTTTAACTTTACTTGCTAATCTTTTTTCATGCCCTCTCTTTGATTTCCTTATTTCCTTTTTTACATCGTCCCTGCACTTCCTATATTTGTCTAGGCTATCTGCAGTGCTTAGTTCTTTGTGCCTATCGTACGCTTTCTTTTTCTGCTTGATCTTCCTCTGTATTCCTCTAGACAACCAGGGGGGTCTAGATTTGGCAGTACCAACCACTCTTATTTTTGTAGGGGACATGTCTACTTTGTACAATTAGGATCTTGCTTTTTAGCGGTTCCCACTGGTTTTCCAGTTTTATCCTCCAGCAGTGCTGTCCAGTCCACCTCAGCCAAGTCCCTTCTCATTTCTGCAAAATTTGCCTTCCTCCAGTTCAAGACTTTTACTCCTGCCTTATCTCTGTTCTTTTCCATGTGCATGATAAGGCAATTGGTTACAAGTTAGAATGTGGGGCCAGTATGTGGCATGGGGGTACAAGAGGACATGGGAGTAAGGTGTTTCTTAACGTGGCTTTAAGTCCCCACTTTGTCATGCAGGATAAGGTAGCATTCAATGCCAAAGTGAGGACCAAGGGTGGAGGAGGTGTTCCAGGGTTGAAGGTTTTGACGCCATTTGAGGAAGAGGCCATGGAGATTATGGGGGAGCAGCCATTCATTGCAGATGATGAGACCAGATTAGCCTGGCAACAAATTGATAATGCCTCCAACCTGATGTTGAGACATGCACATAAAAGTGAGACGCGTGAAACTGTGGTGTCCTTATTGACTGGGCTTCTCCTTAATATCTTTCTTTACCTCAGTTCATCGCCAAAGGGTGCAAAGGTCCCAGCCCATTGAAGAAAGTAACAACGCCACCTCTGAGGATGATGCCCAACAATACCCAGAGGATGCACCATCATCTACTTCTCTTGCCCCCTTCACCAGCACAGTTACACTCATACTGGTCTCAGAGGGTTTGCATGTAGAATCTGTGGAACATGCTGTTGAACACTTCATAGATATTTAACAGGAAGCTGTGTCAGCCGAGGTTCCTGATAGTAGGACTGTTGGGGATAGGGCCCACATCAGCTGACGACGGGCCTCTGGTTTAGGCCAAAATAAGCCTGCTGGGGATGCATAGAAAGGCAGGGAAACTTCTGGAGGTGGTGCCAGGGACTATGGGGAACCTTGTGCAGATGGTGGAGGAGTCCATTCAAGCCCTGAGTTCTGCCATGGCTCTGGCATGTGAGTGCATGGCTTCCTCCACAGAGAGGCTGGTAACCTCCATGAAGAGCCTGGTCTCTCATACGACTCATGTGCTCAAACCTGCATTCCGTCACTCTAGCCATGAACTCAGTACAGCAGTGGCTAGGCAAAAGGGGAATGAGGCACCTGGATCTCCCTCCAGGTATCCCTTCTCCTCAGGGATACAGGGAGATGCCTCTGCTCAACAAGAGGGAGGAGAAGCACCAGCCAGCCATTTCAGGGGGATCCACCCAGGGCACTCCCCGGTGAGTGGCCACTCCTCATCCCCTCTGCCGGTGACCCCAGTGCCACCAGTAGGCAGGGCTGAGGAGGGTGCCTCTGCACCCATGCAGGAGACCCTGGTAGGCTGGAGCCTTCAAGGCCTTGGCCTACCAGAGGACATTCACCAAGGTCATCACTTGAAACGGGACACCACTCTGCCTCCTCCTCAGCTGTGGATGTCAGGGTCGCACCAAAGCCTGGTGAGTGTAAGAGGGAAGTTAAGATATTTTGTGGGCACAATGGTAGCAGAGCTGTTGAGACACTGCACACTTCTGCACATGTATAAAGCTCACATTATATTTGTTTCACTTGATAATTGTGTGCATCGTGCATTTTTGGGACGTGCTTATTCAGAGGGAATATTGTACTGTCATGCTTCATGATTGTCAATCTTTGATAAATGAAGGATACTGAGGGTCATCTCAATTGTGGAAGCAACAATGTTGTGGTATGTTCGTGTTCCAGTCTTTATTGCATGGTCATGTATGTGACTTGATTTGTATTCTCAAAGCAATGCGACATGGTTGAACATGCAACCTCTGGTGGCCCTGCCATGTATGTCGTTCCAAGGAGATTGGCCGAGGTTACTTGCTAGCATGAGAAGTGATGCGCTGTTTGTGCACCCATGGCTCTGTCACTGTGGGCAAGGAAGAGAAAATTCACACATAATAGCTTCAGTGACTTATGTACAAGTGCGAAGCCTGTATCCTACGAGGCAGACTTATCTTTTGATTTTGAGTGATAAAGGTCTGCTTCCCTTGGCCTTCTAGGGGTTAGAGGATGTGAGTAGTGAGGTAGCTCTGGGTGGAGGCTGGCAGAGGTAGGCACACATTCAGAGCAGGTAATGGTTTGCAGGCAATATACTGCTGGTCAGATAGGTGCCTCATTCCTGCACAAACCGATAATAGATGAGATTCTCTTTGACAGCCCTGGCACATCTTTCCATTGCCCTGGCAGCTTGCAAAGGTGCCACAGGATCTCTGGTCTCTTCCTCATGTTCCTCTTCATCATCCACCTCTGATGAGAGCAGCTGCTCCCTGTCCTCGCCTGGAAATTCCTGTTCCTGTTGCAATGCCACATTGTGCAATTCATAGCAGACCAGGATAATCCTGGATATCCTCTGTGGCACATTTTACAATGCTCTGTCGGAACGGTCAAGGCAGCAGAAGTGCATTTTCAGCAAGCCATGATTGCCCTGGTCGATCCGTATGCTACGTTGTAACAGTCCTCTATGGGGATAACACACTGGTGTCATGAGCCACATCCTCAGGGGATAGCCCCTGTTAGCCAGAATCCAAGCTTGCACTTGGGTAGGGGCCTCAAATAGCTCTGGGAGCGGAGAGTCATGCAAAATGTAGGAGTCATTAGAGTTTCCTGGGAAATGAGCACACATCTGCATAATTCATTTTCTGTGGTCACAGACTAGTTGAAACCACTTCCAATTGGCAAATGCAACTGGCTGCTCCCAGGGAGCTCTAATGGCCACTTAAGTGCAGTCAATTACCCCCTGCACTCGTGGGAACCGCGCGATGGCCACAAAGTCAACTTTGCAACCTGGCTATCTACATTGGGTGTGAACTGAGCAAATTCATTGACCCTTCCGAAGAAGGAATTTGTCATTTCCCTAATGCACCTTTGCATTGCAGCCTGGAATATGCCAGGTGTGTCCCCTATGGACTCCTGGAATGATCCGCTGGCACAGAAATTCAGCACCACAGTCACCTTGAGGGCGACTGGCATTGGGCTCCCTCCAAATCCGTTGGGCTGCAGGTCTTGTTGAAGGAGCACACACAGGTCGGTGACTGCCTCCGAAAAAGCCTTAGCTGTCTTTGGTATTGCCTCTCAAGCATTTGGAGGCAGTTGGTACACATTTTGAACATGCATTGATGTGCTAATGTTCTTTGGCAAAGAAGACGGCCCTGATTGGTTTCCTCCTGAGCTCCTCCCCTCTTGGCGGCCTTGTGGCCTGTGGTGTTATGTGGCCAAGGCCCTCCTCTGACGAATCCTCTCCTCCACCACCCGAAGTTCTAAAATATTGGGTGTATGAGGCCCATTGTGAATCCAAAATGTGAAGAAGGCAGGCAAAGATATGAGCTCCTCTGTTTACATGGCCTTCATTCCTAAAGCAGCTGCACTTGACCAATGGGAATGCATGACCCTCACATGGACCACACCCAGAACTCCTCCCATCCCACAGTGGCCTCCTCTCACAACAACCTCCTCTCCTGCCAAGTCAACCTGTGTTAGCAGCCATGTCAATGGAAACGCAGTGTGACTCTGCAGTTGCAATCCATCCACCTCTGCCCTCGTCACCCTGAGCTTCCTCCAATTCCTTGATCCTTCCAACATCACTTTCATCCTTCCTGCAATCATCCTCAAGCCTCTAACCATCACCTTGACCCAGTGCCAGTGACCCTCGACCTTCTGTCTCTCACCCCTGACCCTCCCCCCTCACCTTTGAGCTGCCTGCTGTCATTCAGGAGCCTCCCTCCATCATCCTTGACCTGCCCTTGGTATCCCTCGGATACTCTCAACCTGCCTCCCTCCAGATGGACTTGCCCTGCATGAAGCTTGATGTCCCCTCTGTCTATTGACCTTCCACGTCTGGTTCAGCTGCCTCCCTTAGACACACAGGACCACAGCTCGCAAATGTAGACCCCCATCCTATTGGCCAGAACCTGGCTCCATTGGGACATCTCCTGCCTCCACCCCCACCCTGTACCCCTGACCACCAACTCCAAACATGCCAAAATAAAAGCAAAATGCTGTGGATGCTGGAAATCTGAAATAAAAGCAGAAAACGCTGGAAAAACTCAGCAGACCTAGCAGCATTGGTGAGACCTAAGCCCTCAATGCAGCAGCAAATTGATCCCTCTGGGGTTAAATGCCATTTACTACTGTACATCTGGGACCCATAGCAGTTCTCTGCAGACATAAATACTACTGAGCCAAACTGAGGTCTATCTGGATAGATTACTGGAGTAGCTTTGGAATGTTCTTGACGCAGTCCCAGACTCCTACCAGGATTTAAGGGATGGCCTAAGAAGTGACCGCTGTCCTGATGGAATTTATTATCATTATAGTGGTGGCATTTGATCCCATTTCCTGATCTGCATTTCGTACTTATGGTCTAATTTTATAATTTACACCATACAATTTCGACCTTTTAATCTTTAAAAACTTCACTCTGCTCCTCACAGTGAATGTGATCAGACTCTGTTTATAAACATTGTTTAATATGCTCCAGCCCTCACTTATAGGAGAGAATTTTTAGCTTGGTGGGCGAGCGCTACCGACTTGACCGAGCATAAAATGACATGCGATGTCGTCAGGCAAGCATCCCGGCGTTAATGCGCGATATTTCGGTCGGCAGCGCACCCCCACCGACAATTAAAGTCATAATTGAAAGAAATTTTTTGCTGCCCATGCAACCTTATGGTTGGCGGGCAGGTGAAAAGGCCAAGCAGCCTTTACATTTTTTAGGAAACCTCATCCATGGGCGGGATGAGGTTTCCAACAGCAAATAAAAATAAAATAAAAATTTTAACATTTAATTAATAACGGAGTCACATGAGGGGACATGTTTTATGATATTGTAAAACCCTTTATAAAAATTTTGAATGATGTTCATCTTTCAAATTTTCAAATGCGTGAAGTTTGCGCTCACCCTCCTTCCCCCCCCACCCCCCACACAGGCAGCACTGAGCGCTACCTCTCGCGTTTCACACTGGGTGGGCTTTAACTGGCCCACCAGTGTGCAATCACGGTCCAGCCCCAATCGCAGGCGGCAGTTGGCTTCCTGACCTCCCCCGCCTGCCCCGATAAGGGAAAAATTCTCCCCATAGTTTTGTTTCAATAGGGCCGCCCTGGTTTCCATGATTTTGAATCAATCTTTTTTTCTTTCTATTTCCACTTCAGAGGTTCAATTGTTCCATCAGACTTTGATCTACCTGGAATTCATTTGAATTCTGGTAAAAGTAAGATAGATGCCTGTAAATGATCTAATGCTTCCTTCCCTGGGTCAAAATCCTAGAACTCCCTCCCTGACAGCACTGTGGGTGTACCTACACCACATGGACTTCAGTAGTTCAAGAAGGCAGCTCACTACCACCTTCTCAAGGGCAATTAGGGATGGGGAATAAATGCTGGCCTAGCCAGTGACGCTCACATCCCATGAACGAATAAAAAAAAATATTGACAATTCCATGGAATTTGTCACAAACATGATGATGACTTCGCTGTTTGGTGATTGTTATCTGTGGAAGGCAGCAAACCAGTGCTGGATAGTAGGGTGGTGAGAATTATGAATATTGCAGAATTTTATTTGGTAAGTTTTGAAAATTAAAGTATATTCATTCAGAACTTTTCCTCAAAAGATTAACTGTATATGGTGGAGTCCATTAAAGGGTGAATCTGTGGAAGGAGCTGTTTTGATTGGACAAATGGCCTTTTCTATTCCATGCTTTCCAATCTTCTCAACATGAATTTTTTGACACAAAAAGGATCAATTCTCCCCATGCTAAAAGCTTTGTGATTTGTTCAGTTCATAAAAAAGGAAGCTTTTTTGCATGCTCTGAAGTTCTAGAATCATAAATTGATTTGCACAACTGGATACTGCTTTAGTCCATTAGAATCAGGTTGAAGACCAAACATCTGAGCTTGGATTGATGTCTGCCAATCTTATGCATATTTAATAATTTTTACAGCCTATTGATGAAATCATCTGCTGATGTTACAGCATTTTTAGCATAAAACAAATGCATTACAGCCTATTCATAAAAGAAAATGCCCATATCCAACTTCTGTCTTGCAATAAGTATAATTTTGAAAAGACACATGCGTTTTGTTAAAAGCCAAGCTGGTTAAAAAGTAATATTTGTGAGTTATTATGTAGCACTTTGGCATGTGGTGTGATGGGGCATGAAGTGTGGTTAAGCTATACTCACACAAAATGTGGATGTTGATAATGTATGTAGAAGTGAAGAACTACAAATTATTGCATCGATGACACATGAATATCCCTAAGCGAGAATCATACTCCTAGACCAATAAGCTGACATTTAGCGGTTCAAAAAGGTGGGTCACCACAACCTTCTCAAGGGCAATTAGGGATGGGCAATAAATCCTGGCCTAACCAGTGACGCTCACATCCCATGAATGAATTAGAAAAAAACACATCTCAGTGAATTACTCACCTAAGGAGATCTAACATGGCATCGACAGTGGTGACCTCTGGGATACTTCCGCGCCTGCCAATTTCATCAGCTTTTTGGGAGACACCAGGTTTGATGGCCATCACCAATACAATTCCTTGTACAAAGAAAATATATCATTTGTATATGAGGCCTGCTTTTAAAAGTACATTTAAATTTTGTTCAGTGAATGGAGGTTGATGGAATGAGATGCAATCATCATTTAATTGTGTATGAAACAGAAATCTCATGATTTAATGCCAGTAATGAACTCCAAGGCATGTCCATATCAGTGCTTTACTACAGAAGCAGTTAAGCAGCAAGCTGATTTACCTTATGCTAGAATAATCACTGGGTGGCAAGATTAAATCTATAGGGAAATTGCTATTCCTTTCAGGATTCTTTTTGAGCACATTTACAATGTTGCTGCACAGTATGACCAGGTTCATGGATTTTGGAAGTAAAACAATAGAAAATTTAATGGTATATGTAATATTATACAGCATAATTTATTACCTAGAATTACAGCAGTTATAGTGGTTGAAAAATAGTATATCATTGCTCGTGTTCCAATTTTTCTAGAGACACCTGAATCCAACATAGCGACTCCTGTGGAGAAAAGTTCAGGAACTTTATTAGCACAATGCTATACTTAAATCTGGTGCAAAGATATCTTAAATGAGCTATTTGTTAACTACTTAAAATATCTAAAAGCATATCTGTTGTCTAGCATCTGTTAGTGCTCCAATGTATTACACTGCTCTTTCATTGTCCAAATCTCTTAAAATAATAATTTACCAGTTCTTCTTTATTTAATTTTACAAAGAAAGGACTTGCAATTATATCACATCTTTCATGAGCTCAGGACATCATAAAATGCTTCATAGTCAATGTAATCACTATTATAGTGCAGGAAAACAAATTTGCACACAGCCAGGCCCCACAACGTCCCAGCAGTAAGATAATTAACCTGATCATTTGTTTTTGTGATGTTGTTTGAGGGATACATGTTTTTTAGGATGTCAGATGAACTCCCCTGCTCTTCCTTGAAAAGTGTTATGGGATCTTTCAAATGCACCTGAGAGGGCAGACAGGTCCTTTGTTTAATATCTAATCTGAAAGTCAGCACCTCCTCAAAGCTGCCGTGAAGTGTCATCTTAGATTATGCACTCAATTATCCAGAGTAGGGCTTAAACCTACAACCTCTGGGTAAGAGTATAATGAAGGCTGTATGAGGCTTTAAAATAATTGCAACATTAGAAAGTTAATTAATTGGGATACTTCCATATGTCATCAAAACCATTCACGCACTTGGTTTCATTCTTACCCCTGCACCACTGGTTTGAGAGTTCAAACTCTTCTCCAGGCCATAAACATCAATACAGTGTAGGTTGACAAGTTAATGCAGTACGGAGGCTGGTTCAGATGAGATAATAAATTGAGACTCTTAACTGCCTGCTTCAGTGGTCAAAAGAATAACAGGGAGTTCTCCTGTTGTTCTGGTCAACATTCAACCAATACCATCAAACACAAGGCAGCTATTTATTCATCTCATTGCTATTTGAGGGATCTTGCTGCATGCAAATTTTTGATCTGGTTGCAGTCACTGCACTTGGTTTCATTTTATGTGAAATCCCTTACACCGAATTATCTTGAAATTACTTCATGTAAGCAGGCTGCTTGGCTCAACTAATCTATGTTGATGGGTATTTCCCATATGAGCAACAGTCCTAATCCCATATACCCATCCTATGCACATGTTATTTCTCTTTCGTTAAGTCACACATGCCATCTATAAATAAACATTCTGTGTTTCAGTCATTAACTTTGGTCATACAATCCACAACCTCACAAACTTCTGTGTAAAAAGGATCTTCATGCTCTCTGTCCTAAATCATTTATACTTAATCTTATATTTTATTCTAGACCCTTCATCTACTAGAAACAATTTGGATCTGTTTCTATCTAATATGTTCGATCACTTGATAATTTTAAACACCTCTATCAAATCATCTACTAATTCCCTCTTTTCTATCAGGAATGGCTTTTGGGACATTTCATATGGGGATATGGGCCAATTGAGGTCCGCTCAGCGTGAAACACGTCTTCCCAATGGTTGGGAAGGGCCGGGCGGGGGCCTGTCGGCTGGATCCAATGGCGATCCGGTGGCCAGTTTTAAAAAGGCACAGGCAGCTCCTTGAAGGCTGCCAGGGAAGAACATAATTGCAGTGTTCTGAAGACCAAAGCTATGGCTTCAAGTGCAGCTGGAGACACCAGACGGGAGGACAGGTTGGGTGGGCACTCGGTCCCCCTGGTTTTCAGACGAGTGCCCCGTGGTCCTCCTGGATGAAGCGACTGCCAAGAGGGACAACCTTGTCCCCAGAGATGGAAGGAGGGGGCCACTGCACCTAACAAAAAGAGCTTTGGAGGAGGTGGCAGCTGAGCTCAGCAGGCACAACGTTATGCAGCGCACGTGGGCGCAATGCTGCAAAGGGTTTAATGACCTGCTGTGCTCAAGAAGGGTGAGTACCGTGTTGGCATGGATCAGTGTGGAGAAGTGTTAAGGTCTGGCTGTCCCCCTGTGGAGCTCAGGGGTGTTAGAATCTGAGTGCCAAATGTCAATGATGCTGGAGCTGGTCAAAGGGGTGAGCCCTGGCTGCTTGGACTGAGTGCATTGTGGCTCAAGGACCACAACTCGGATGTACCCTGCAAGCTGCTCCTCAGGTGGGGTTGGCCAGACTGCAATGGCCCTACAGGTAGAGAGTGAACTAATCAATGCTCCTCTGTCCGTTCAGGAGAAGACGACCCACAACAACATTGAAAGGTCTCGGACAGGCAGAGGCCCCCAAACATCCTAATCCTATCCAGATACGAGCAGGATGCCTTGGAGCTGGAGAGGCATCACCCACCTTGGTCAACTGACCGTGGAGAGGCTGGGGTGTCAGACGAAGGTAAGAGTGCAGTGCACAGAGGTGAGAGTTTTGGATAGTGCAAATATTCTTGTGTAGCCTCATCATTGATGGGAGCCTCAAAACTGGAGTCCCCATTGTTCATTGAAAGACGATGGCACCGTGATGCAGATCTCCATTGTCTCACCAGGGTGCCTGGCATGCACAGTGACATTGTGATGACTTAAACTAATGACATGTTGTTGTTCTCCCTTAGATTCACCAGCACGCACTCAATCGTTGGACCCCGAAAAGCCACCCCCATGCCAGAGAACTGCTAGGCTTCACATGCATCTGCGTTACACCCACTCTCTGAACCAGGCACCAGCGCAGATTCCAGCACCTCGGTGGGCATTAGATTCTCAGCTAGAATGTCAGAGCACAGCAGTGAGGGCACTTCATACTCGCTTGAGGAGCAGGCAGAGGCAGAGAGTGCCCAGGGTGCCAGCAGTCGGAGGACTGCTGGAGACCAGGACGATGCTCAGTCGAAAGCAGATGATGAGCCTCTGGAGTTGTCCATTAGGCGGCAGATGCTGGATATCCAGCATGATATGCAGGAGGATCTGGCGGTGATCCATGAGGATATGTGTGCCATGGTCTCTGTTGTGGAGGAGTTCATGCGGAACTTGAGCACTATGTTGACCCTCTTGGCCGAGCGAACTGCCTCCTCCATTGAGAGAGTGGTGACTTTCATGGAGGGGCAGCTCCAGGGACAGAATCAGGGGTTCCTGGGGTTGTGCTCTGACGTGCAAGCCCTCACACAGGCAATGACCTCAAGTGGTCAGTGCCAGTGTGGGAGTTGGGAGAGGCACCCAGTATCCCAGCTAGATGCCTGTCCATCAACGGCAAGCAGGGAGGCCCAAAGCAATCTCATGTTGGCACACGAACTGTTTGTCGTCTATGCGGGCTCCTCTCAGGGTGCTCCGGATGATGGCAGCAGCTCCTCCGCCCCCCTGCTAGTGAGTGTGGCATCTGGTGAGGCTGCGATGACTGGGGGGATGCCAGCTGTGGCATTCACTGCTCCATCCCAGGCGGGGCCAGCACAGGCTCCACTGGCCAGACGATGACCGCCAAGGTCATCAAGGCCAACAAGACACGAAAGTCAGCAGGCTGTCTGCAATGCCACTGGTAGTGAGGGGGGAGCACCAAGACGTAGAACTCGCAAATGTAAGTTTAAGGCACCATGAGCACAAGAGGGAATGGTCACAGGTGATCTTCAGTTGTGTAATGTTTTGTTTATGTTTACTGGTCTGGGAATGAAGACCAGAGAAGGTTATGTCAATTTTTTTTGGATTGACAAAATGAGATAAATTTTGTTTTTGTCATAATGGCCTGAGTATGCCTCACCTTTTTATTTTTTGGTGCAGGGTACGCCAGTATGTAATGCTGGACGTGAGTGGCTCTAAACTTTATTGCACAGGTACTGAGTGGACTTTGGGATCAAATGAAAGGGTCATTTCAAAATCCGGGATGGAGGTCGTACCCCTGACATGAGGTGGAAGCAGATCTTTGGCAGCCTAGCTGAAGAAGCCCTGGATCAAGGCGTCCCTGGTGTCCCTGCCTCCCTGGAGGTTACCGAGGTCTGCCTCCATGCCCTCAGTATTCTCCTCACCGTGCTCTTCTTCTGACTCACTACTGGATTCATCCTCTGTGGCATGTAGAGCTGCCTCAAGATTCTCTTCCTCCAGTGGGTCCCCCCTTGCCAGTGTCAGATTGTGGAGAGCGCAGCATGCAACCACTATCAGTGATACCCGCTCAGGAGGGCATTGTAGTGCTGCCCCTGAACGGTCCAGGCATCGGAAATGCATCTTCAGAAGATGCACAGCCCTCTCCATCACCGTCATTGTGGAGGCATGACTCCTATTATAACGCTGCTCTGCCTGTGCAGTCGATTGTACTCTGGATGTGGGGGAAGCCAACAATCACCGCGAAGCCTCTGGCTCACTCTGTCTGGCTGGCCTCATCCATATGGAAATGAATAAATGTCATGGCCCGCCTGAACAGAACTTCTGTCACCAACTTGACGCAAGTGTGGACAACTGATTGGGACACTCCACACAGATCCCCCATTGACCCCTGGAAAGAGCCGGAGGCATAGAAGTTGAGGGCCACTGTGAGCTTCAGGGCCACTGGCATGGGGTGTCCACCCCCACAATTGGACGTGATCTCAGGCCCAATCATCTGATAAATGGAGGTCACTTGTGGTCTCCCTGGAGAAGTGGAGCCTCCTTCGGCATTGCACCTCAGACATATTGAGGTAGCTGCATCGCTGCCTGTAAACCCTGGCAGCAGGATAGTGGCGTCTTCTGCAGCCCATTCCGCATTGGACTACCTGCAGGCCCTGCGCCCCTTGTACCTGGTCGCTCCCCTAGAAGCTGGTTTGGGACATCTGGCCTCCTCTCCCTTCTGCCCCTCTCTTCCTCCTCAGAGGAGGTGCCTCCAGCGGAGACCACAATCCCCATTACCAGGGTAACAGAGGCTGTCTGATACCTGGAAGGGTCCACGTGGTCAAAATCCTCCAGGGGCCTTGGAGACATCAATGAGTCCTGAAATAAAGCCTAGAAATGCTAAGAATGAAGCTCAGAACAGAGATGAAGCTGTCATGTTCAAATAAGCAACCAGCAGCAAACTGTCTCCTAACTTTTCACTGCTCACACAGGCAATGCTGCTGACCCCTTTTATCCCACCCTTGGATGAGGTTTTGCAAAATGTGGACTGCCCGCCTGCCTGTTTTGCCCATGCAATGAGCGGGAAATCACACAGGCAACATAAAATCAGGTTCAATTGGGTTTTTAATGACCTTAGTAGCCTCTTAATTGATGGCGAGTGCAGCTCCGATTCCCGCGCACGCCCGCCGACCTGAAGATCACGTGCGTGTGGGATGTCGTCGGGACGCTTGCCCGATGTCTTCTCGCACTATTTTACGCCCGATTGGGTGGGGTGTGCGCCCGCCCATGAGGCGTAAAGTTCTGCCTAGTAGATTTTTAAAATTTATTTATTCACGGGATGTTGGCGTCGCTGGCTAGACCTGCATTTATTGCCCATTACTAATTTTTTAAAAATTCATTCACGGGATGTTGGTGTCACTGGTTGGGCCAGCATTTATTGCCCATCCCTAGTTGCCTTGAGGAGGTGGTGGTGAGCTGCCTTCTTGAATCGCTGCAGTCCATGTGGTGTAGGTACACCCACAGTGCTGTTAGGAAGGGAGTTCCAGGATTTTGACCCCGCGACTGTGAAGGAACGGCAATATAGTTCCAAGTCAGGATGGTGAGTGACTTGGAGGGGAGCTTCCAGGTGGTGGTGTTCCCATCTATCTGCTGCCCTTGTCCTTCTAGGTGGTAGAGGTCATGGGTTTAGAAGGTGCTGTCTAAGGAGCCTTGGCGAATTCCTGCAGTGCATCTTGTAGATTGGTACACACTGCTGCTACTGTGCGTCGGTGGTGGGAGGAGTGAATGTTTGTGGATATGGTGCCAATCAAGCGGACTGCTTTATCTTGGATGGTGTCTGGCTTCTTCAGTGTTGTGGGAGCTGTACTCATCCAGGCAAGTGGGGAGTATTCCGTTACACTCCTGACTTGTGCCTTGCAGATGGTGGACAGGCTTTGGGGAGTCAGGGGGTGAGTTACTCGTTGCACAATTCCTAGCCTCTGACCTGCTCTTGTAGCCACAGTATTTACATGACTAGTCCAGTTCAGTTTTTGGTCAATGGTAACCCCCAGGATGTTGATGGTGAGGGATTCTGTGATGGTAATGCCATTGAACATCAAGGGGCCCTTATTGCCCCTGATTTGCTGCCAGTTGTGATCCTAGCATTATGGATTGATCGCCCACTATAGCAACTGCCACTGAATTCAACAGAAATGAAAAATGATTAGTTTCTGTATTGGAAGGCTGATTGTAATGCCAGTTTTAAGTGTGGAAAGAGGAAAGGGGACAAGTTGAAAATTTGTATCAGTAATGCATTTAGTCCATTTCAATACAATTAACACACATTGAAATAAAAATCAAAGGTTCAAAGAGTCAATCTCTCTGGTTTCAATACACTCATTCAGTAATGCAACTCAATAAGATTATTTACCTGTAATTATACTGGAGACAATTAAAGGTAAAATGATCATCTTCAGCATTCTCATCAGGATTTCTCCAGGAAACCCAAAGTAGTATTTGTCTAGGTTCGACAAAACAACAAATTCGCGCATCAGAACCCCTATCACAATACCTGTAAAGCAGAATATTATTAAGGTCAGCATCTGAGATTCTTTATCACTTCTAGAGACATTTGAAACCTATTACACAATGGGACTTCTGACCATTTTTTACTCGACTGAATGAATCTTGGGACTGATCTGTTTTAAAATGTTGTGGTGCAAAGTAAATTCACCAAGTTTTTTTTAATGAAAGGGTCACAAAGCCATAGGAATTGAAGATTTGTGTTAAAGCTAAACAAGGTAGTTTGAGGAGTGTTGCATCACACAGTCTATTTCAAATAAGGGTCTATTGTATTTTCCCAAGCCTATTAACCAGTATCAGTGGAATGTTAAACAATACATTTTCTTACCTCTGACGAACAAATAATGTTACTTATTGAAGTGAGGACAATTCCAGTTATGCATACACCATGTGAGTAATGTTTAACCAATCGCTGGAGCATGAAACTAGCATTTGGGTTCAGGCACCGAAATGGAAAATATTTTCCTTTCCACTAATTTGACATTACAGCTTATTATCCCTATCCTTCTGCTTCCTTGGAGTGGAATTGATTAAATGTTCGGGGCCAGTCAGGTTTTAAAGAAAGAACTGAAAGGCATGTTTCTTTTTCTGGAGCTGGAAGCTAAATGCAGGCGGTCAGATTTTGCAGTTAGAAAGTATCTGGGACAAATATAAATTTGCTCACAATTACAGTTCCATCGTTCCTCCTTTTGAGGAGAGAAATTAAACTGAGCTAAATAAATATAGTTTACTTTGTATGCTTATTTCTTTTCTGTTAAATTAAGCAACTTAATGATTCATTTCTGGCTGCTGTATTTCACCAAGTGAATCATCAAGGCTGCCTTTAACATCATTGGACAAGTGTGCAAGGGCATATGGATACCCAGTCAGATCACAAGGAGGTCATGTTGTTACACCCCTGGATTAGACTATTGTAGAATTAGATATTGTGCAGCATGAGCACATTTCAGAATGCAAGATGCACAGACTGCTTACAGCGTTGGCCAAATACCTGTATACAACAATCTATCTAAGGCAGACCAGGTAGTTGTACCGTGGAGACATTTTAATACCAATTGGCTGTGTATATTAGTAAAGCAATACGTAAAGCTCACAATTCATTTTTCTGTCTGTGAAATCAACACAATTTCTGAACTCCAATTTGATGCAGATGAGTTAAAATAAATCAGTGATTTGATAGCTTTAAAGTGGCGCATAAGAAACAAATAGGTTATTGATGAGCAAAGAGGGCAGCATGCAGCCAAACAAATCATTGACATTGCAACTATCAAAATTGTCCAAATGCACCACATTAAGAATGGCTGAGCCAGCATCAAGGGCTGAATTTTCAGGTTTCCAGCTATTCAGAAATGGGGAAATAGCAATCCAAAAATCATGAAGAAAAACCGACCCCACGCCCCCAGCCCCACCCCAATTTTCAGCTTTGCTGTGGCCTTGGGAATACTCTTCCTGAGCGTACTAGTCGGCTGTGGAAACAATCCCCGAATCAGGCAATAGGCCAGTTAAAATGCAAAATGAAAACAGAAAGTGCTGGAAATGCTCAGCAGGTCAGGCAGTATCTGTGGAGACCGAAACAAAGTTAACATTTCAAGTTGAATATGAAACTTCTTCAGAATTCAGTTAAAATGCAAATTGGGTTTTATGACGTACATACGACCCCAGATATAATTTTGGGGGAGCACTAGTAGTGGGTGCACTGCTTTGTCCAGTGTCAACTGGGGGTCCAGCCAAAGTGGCTCCTACAAAGTCTGTATTTATTTGTGTGAGGCTACAAGTGACTAGAGTGCTCTTCTGGCCCAAAAATATTTCAGATATCACCCACCCTCCCCTGCACAAGGACCTAGCTGCAGCTGCCACCTCTGTTTCAACCTGCCAATGTTTCTGCAGCTCCTAACTGGTGAGCTGTCTCAGGATCCTTAGTTGGGATCAGTAACTCACCAGTCGGATTAACGAGGCCCAAGCTTTGGTGGCCATTCAGCAGTCAGCCTGGGCGCTCCTTTAATTAATCCCTCAAAAGCCCAAATCTACAGCCCACCTGTTCTGACACTTTAGATTTGATAAGAGATATAAAGGTTTTCAAAATTGTTGAATAAGAAATAATATCACAGTAATACTGTTTTATCATTTGACTTACAGCATGTTGATCAGTTATATGTAATAAAAAGCCATAGCCGTGAGTAATGCAATTAGCCCTGAACTGTGTGCTGTGAGTAAAGCAGACACATTCATTCTCAGCCCTCTATCACCTACACAAGCCTCATGTTAAAAACTTGCAGTTCATGTATGATTAAAAATCAATTAATATAAATATCCTTTCATCTCCCTAGCTGGCGCATGCACATCCTTGGAATTGTTCCAAGTTTTGGAAGAGGAAAACAAAGGGATGACAAAGACAAGTTGAGATGCCTGGCAAGAGGATACAGACCATATTGTTTGAATACAAGAGATCCATTAACCAGTCCTCAAGTTATACTCCTGACCTGCAGGAAACACACGTATGATGGAATCCTCCAAAGTTTTGTCTCCACATAGTGCCATGGTATCTCCAAGTCCGTTTTCTCACTGACAGGGATTTTCAATTCAATCTCAAAGTTCTTAAACTATAATCAATAATAATAAATTGCACTTATATAACATCTTTAAAGTAATAAAGCATATATTATCGGGTCATTCATTCATCTGTTGTTCGTAAGATGTTGCTATGCACAAGTTGGCTGCCAGGTTTACCTATCTAATAGCTGTCACTGTACTTCAAAAATAATCTAATGGTTATTAATAGCTACTAAAAAATGCAAATTCTCCTCAATTTGAAATTGAAAAGAGAATCCTCACTGTATACTTTTTTCTGTACCCAGCCACTTTTGTACCTTATGACAAAAATTGTGAATTAATGAGTTTTAACCAATGTCATTTTTGAAGATTATCTGTTAATTTTGTTATGTGGATTTATACCCTATAGGAACTTTATTGAGACAGTACAACCTCACTTCAAAAAACATGTCAATAGCCAATATGCTTTCAATCCATTAGCCTCGCCAGTGTCCAAGCCCAAGTCCCACATCATGTTTTCTATTATTCATTCAGAGATGTGGACATCGCTGGCAAGCCCATCCATAATTGCCCTTGAGAAAATGGTGGTGAGTTGAATTCTTGAATCATCGTAGTCCGCGAGATGTAGGTACACCCAACACCTAGGCAGGGTGTTCCAGGATGTTGATGATGAGGAATTTGGCAATGATAGTGTTGTTGAAAGGCATGGGGAGGTGATTAGACTCTTGCTGGAGATGGCCATTACCTGTGATGTTCAACATGGAGGAGTATTGATTCATCAGCTGAAGGAGGGCAGTATGTGGTAATCAGCAGGAAAATTCCTTGCCCATGTTTGACCTGATGCCATGAGACTTCATGGGGGCTACGGTTGATGTTGAGGACCCCCAGGGCCACTCCCACCCAACTGTATATCGCTGTGCTGCACCTCTAGTGGGTCTGTGAAATGGTGCTGTGTTAACCCATTGCACTGTTCTCTTCTAAGCAATTTCTCAACTCTCACAGTATTTCTTTTCTTTTACTGTTTCCCCTTTGTAGGTTCATTACTATCAAATGTTCAGTTTTTTGGTTCAGCTTTCAAATTCTCTCTTTCATTCTTTTCTTTTCAGTCACATTCTCAGACTTCAAGCCTTCAGTTCAATAACCTTTGCTAACACCTTAGACAGCACTTTCCAAACCCATGACCGCTACCATCAAGAAGGACAAGGGCAGCAGATAGATTGGAACACCACCACCTGGAAGTTCCCCTCCAAGCCACTCACCACCCGGACTTGGAAATATATCGCCGTTCCTTCACTGTCGCAGGGTCAAAATCCTGGAACTCCCTTCCAAACAGCACTGTGAATGTACCTACACCACATGGACTGCAGCAATTTGAGAACGCAGCTCACCAGCATCTTCTCAGGGGAATTAATGATGGGCAACAAATGCTGGCCTCGCCAGTGATGCCCACATCACATGAATGAAATAAAAACACCTCAATCTCTTTGTTCTGGTATGCATTTCATTTTCTGTTTTTGGAATCTGTCAGACTTCAATGAAAGCACTTGACAATTTTCAATTATTAATTTGCTAAGTAAGCCGTAGGTACTCAGTAGAGTATGAGAATGTTATATTCTATACATTTTGGTCAGTTTATCCTTTCTCCAATCTTCAGAATTCTCGTTCCACCTGGACCACTCCCTCTGGTCTCTTTGCCTCTCTAGATTTTCTCATTTGGAACTGCTGCCTTGACATTTGCTGTGTCAATTTTTCCACCCTGCTCCCTCACTCTAACCTACCCACTTCTAAACTTTCAGCACTTCATTCTCTCAGGACCAATCCTAATGTTGACATTAAGCCTGCTGATGAGGATGGCACTGTTGTTGTCTGGTAAACCGACCAAGAAGATTATCCATTATCAAACATCAAACTGTCATTTTCCAGACAGTCACTGAGCTCATCTCCTCTGGAGATTTTCCCTACATGGCCTCCAACCTCATGGTCCCCCAATCCCAGCTCACTTCTACCTCCTTCTCAAGACCAACAAACAGGACAGCCCTGCTAGACCCATTAGGCTGCATTTTACCAGCCCTCTTGGAAAGGGTAGGGAGAGAGGGGGGCTTGTAAAATGGCGAGGGAAGGTTGTTTATCTACATATACATTACTTCTTCAAAGAACTCCAATAAATTGGTTAAACATGATTTCCCTTTCATAAAACCATGTTGACTCTGCCTAATTACCCTGAATTTTTCCAAGTGCCACTTAAAAGAAGTGGCTAGTGAGATACCTGATGCATTGGTTTTAATTTTCCGAAACTCCTTAGATTCAGGGAAAGTTCCATTGGCTTGGAAGATAGCAAATCTAACTCCTTTCTCCAAAAAGGGAGGGAGACAGAAAGCAGGAAACTACAGGCCAGTTAGCTTAACATCTGCCATAGGGAAAACGTTAGAACTTGTTATTCAAGAGGGTTGAACCCATCGTTTTCCCACCACCATGCCATTTTCCAACAGTGGGGAAAGTAGAGGACAGCCCTCCTACCCATACATCAATTAAAACTATTTAATTGGCAAAATAAGATCATCTGCTGCTGCCATAGACATTTTATGAGAAGTGGGTGGGCCCTCTGCCTTTTGGGGAAAATGCCAGATGAACTCTCGCGAATGCCCTGTGGGCTCAGGCAGCCCTTCTATTCAGGCAATTTTTGGCCTACAGAAGGACCCCGATGGCAATGGCCATCCTTGAGGCTACAGTGTCACCTGCCCTCATCAATTCCCCCATCCTTCGCCAGGTCCTATATATCTAAAGATATTTAAAAAGAAGAGTTGACAAAGTGAGCGTTGGTCTTATAGAAAGTGAGTCTGGGGAATTAATAATGGAAAATAAGGAGATGGGAGATTAATTGAACGGTATTTTGCACCGGTCTTCATTATGGAGGGTACAAGTAACATCCTGGAAATAGCTGTAAAACAGGAAATGGAAGTGAGGGAGCAACTTGGGAAAATAACATTCACCAGGGAAAGTTGAGGGATCAGGGCCATTGCTGAGATATAGTGGTACAGACCTATTCTCTAAAGTACTCGCTGAACCAAATACAACGTGCAAGATTTTAAAAATCTTCTTGCATTCTCCTTTTTTAAAATTTATTTTGTGATCAAAGTTTAATTTTTGAAAGGTTGTCAGGTTTTGATTAAACATTAAACAAAGCATAATTTTGGACAGGTTAGGAGCATAGTATGACTGTCTACAACTTGATGTCACTTGGCAATACATACCCAGATGATAAGCACCTGCTTCAGGATTAAAATATGGGAATGGTAGCATTGGCTGAGTAACCCAGAGACCTGGAATAATGCTCTGAATATGAGTTCAAATCCCATTATAGCAACTGAGGAACTTAAATTCAATTGATTAAATAAATATCAGCTGCTGGGTTTGTCTCAGTAATGATGACCATGAAGCTATCAAATGGCTTAAAAAAAAATCTGGTTCACTGCTATCCTTTTGGGAGAGTCTGGACTACATGTGACTCTTTACCCACAGCAATATGGTTGACTCTTAAACGCCTTCTGAAGTGACCCAATAAGACACTCAATTGTATCAAGCCACTACCAAAAAGTTAAATAACAATAAAACCAGAAGGGCCACCTGGCATCAACCTCATCACTGCAAATGACAAAGCCAGACCCTGCCAAGTCAACTTTGCAAAGTCCTCCTTACTAACATCTGGGAACTTGTATAAACATTGGGAATACTGCCCCACAGACTCGTCAAGCAACAGCCTGACATAGTCATACTCATCAAATCATATCTTATAAACAATGTCCCAGACTCCTCCATCACCATCCCGGGGTATGTCCTGTCCCACCTGCTGAACAGACCTGGCACAGTAGTGCATAGTGGGGAGTGGATGATGCTGGGAGTCCTCAGCATTGACTCCTCTAGACCCCATAAAGACTCATAGCATCAGGTCAAACTGGACAAGGAAATCTCCTAAACAAAAACAGAATTACCTGGAAAAACTCAGCAGGTCTGGCAGCATCGGCGGAGAAGAAAAGAGTTGACGTTTCGAGTCCTCATGACCCTTCAGTAGAACTGAAGTTCTGCTGAAGGGTCATGAGGAATCGAAACGTCAACTCTTTTCTTCTCCGCCGATGCTGCCAGACCTGCTGAGTTTTTCCAGGTAATTCTGTTTTTGTTTTGAATTTCCAGCATCCGCAGTAGTTTTTTGTTTTTATCAAGGAAATCTCCTGCTGATTACCAACTACCACTCCCTCAACTGATGAATCAATACTATTACATGCCAAAAGCAATTTGAAAGAAGCATTGAGGCTAGCAAAGGTACATAATGTAGTCTTAGAGGGGGACTGCATTGTCCAGCACCAAGCATGACTTGGTAGCATCACTACTGATTAAGCTGGCTGAATCCTGAAAGGTATATCTGCCACACTGGGCCTGTGGCATGTGGTGAGAGAAACAACATGATGAAAAAACCTTCTTGACCTTGTCCTCACCAATCTAACTGCTGTAGATGCATCTATCCATGATAGTATTGGTAGGAGTAAACACCACACAGCCCTGTAGAGACAAAGTCCTGCCTTCACACTGAGGACATCCTCTATCATATTGTGAGGTACTACGACCATGCTTAAATGGGATAAATTCAGAACAGATCTAGTAGTTTAAAGCTGGGCATTCATGAGGTGCTGTGGGCATCAGCAACAGCAGAATTGTATTTCAAGCACAATCTGTAACCCATGGCCCAGCATATAGGGGCCATGTAGGGGGTATGTAGGGGGTATGATCAAGAAGTTCGCAGATGACACGAAAATTGGTAGGATGGTAAATAGTGAGGAGGATAGCCATAAACTGTAGGAGGATATCAATGGATTGGTCAGGTGGGCAGAGCAGTGGCAAATGGAATTCAACCTAGAAAAGTGTGAGGTAATGCACTTGGAGAGGGCTAACAAGGCAAGAGATTACATTATGAATGGTGGGGCCCTGGAAAGTGCTGAAGATCAGAGAGACCTTGCTGTGCATATCCACAGTTCCCTGAAGGTAGCAGGGCAGGTAGATAAGGTGGTTAAGAAGGCATATGGGATACTTGCCTTTATTAGCCAAGGCGTAGAATACAAGAGCAGGGAAGTTATGCTGGAACTGTATAAATCGCTAGTTAGGCCACAACTGGGGTACTGCGTACAATTCTGGTCACCACATTATAGGAAGGATATGATTGCACTGGAGAGGATGCAGAGGAGATTTACCAGGATGCTGCCTGGGCTGGAGAGTCTGAGCTATGAGGAAAGGTTGGATAGGCTGGGGTTGTTTTCCTTAGAGCAGTGAAAGTTGAGAGGGGACCTGATAGAGGTGTATAAGATTATGAGGGGCATAGATACAGTAGATAGGAAGGCATTTTCTCCATTAGTAGAGAGGTCAATAACCAGGGGGCATAGATTTTGTGGTAAGAGGTAGAAGGATAAGAGGATAGTTGAGGAGAAATTATTTCACCCAGAGGGTGGTGGGAGTCTGGAACTCACTGCCTGAAAGGTTGGTTGAGTTAGAAACTCTTGTAACATTTAAGAAGCATTTAGATATTCACTTACGTTGCCATAGCCTTCAGGGCTATGAGCCAAGCGCTGGAAAGTGGGATTAGTGTAGTCAGATTTTTGTTGACCGGCGTGGACACGATGGGCCGAATGGCCTCCTTCTGTGCTGTAAACGTCTATGAGTCTATGAGTTATATCCCTCACTCTATCACTCTCATCAAGTCAGTTAACCAACACAGGTTAAATAAAGAATGTGGGAGGGCGAGAACAAGGCATACCTAAAAATGAGGTACCAACTTGGTGAAACTACAACACAGGACTACATGTATGCTAAACAGTCAAAGCAGCATGCAATAGAGATAAACACTCCCATAAGGGAGTGCAGTCCTGCACTGAGTCAAAGCTCTGCAGTCCTGACACATTCCATCCCAAATGATGGCGGAGCTTAGCAAGTGAATGCAAAAGGCAGAGCTGAAGAACTTACAACCACCTTCAGCCAGAAGTGTTGAGTGGGTGACCCATCTCGGCCTCCTCCCGAGATTCCCACCATCACAGGTGCCAGTCTTCAGCTAATTTGATTCACGCTACCTGATATCTAGAAATATCTGAGTGTACTGGATACGGCAAAGGCTATGGGCCCCAAAATCATCCTAGCTACCGTACTGAAGATTTGTGCTCCAGAACCAGCCATGCCTTTAGCCAAGCTGTTCTAGTACTGCCACAAGACTGGTACCTACCTGACAATGTGGAAAATTGCCCAGGTATATCCTATCCAAACCAAGCAGGACAAATCCAATTCAGCCAATTGCCATCTCATTAGTCTACTCTCAATCATTGGCAAAGTGATTGAATGTACTGTCAACATTGTGAACAAGCAGCACTCACTCACAAATAACCTGCTCACTGATACTTAGTTTGGGTTCCAACAGGACCAGTGGGCTTCAGACCTCATTACAGCCATAGTCCAAATATAGACAAAAGAGCTGAATTCCTGAGATGAGGTAAGGGTGACTGTGCTTGACATCAAGGCAACATTTGACCGAATGTAGCATTAAGTAGCCCTAGCAAAATTGAAGTCAATGGGGATTGTGGGAAAACTCTTCACCAGCTGGAGTCATATATAGCACAAAGGAAGGTGATTGTTGGTGGCATAGTGATAATGTCACAGGGCTAGTAATCCCAAGGACCTGGCTAATGCTCTGGTCACAGGTTCAAATCTCATCATGGCTGTTGGCGAAATGTAAACTCAGCTAATAAATATAGCCATAAAGCTATCATTGATTGTTGTAAAAACCCATCTGGTTCACAAATGAAGGAAATCTGCCATCCTTACTACATGTGACAGATCCACAGTAACATGGTTGACTTTGAATTGCCTTCTTAAATGGCTGAGAAAGCCACTCAATTCAAGGGCAATTAAGGATAGGGCAATAAAAGTTGGCCTTGTCAGTGATGTCCATATTCCATGGACAAATAAAAAAAAATGTGTAAATGTTTCCAGGCCAGTTCTTAATATCAGACATATGGCAGCTGACAAAGTTGCACTGGCAGGCTCCTGCAGCAGTATCAAAAATAATATGAATTATAGTTCTAATCTTCATTCTGAATCTTGGATTTTAGTTTTATTTTACCTATTGGGGGCAATTTGATGGCCTTTTCCTTTGATTTTGCATTCATTAATGTTCGATGCATTAATTCTGGCAGAAGAGGTGTCACCCTGGGAGTGCAATTTCATCAAATTATCTCTCTATTTTTCAGACTAGGTTTGACCCTGGTTTTCTTCTTGTCCTCTGTTCTTAAGTTTTAGTTTGACACGTTTTGAAGAAATTGGGTAGATATTGTCTGCTGGGCTGCCAACCAGTGAAAGGTGCATTTCTCCAATCTTTTCAAAGGTGAACTGATATACTTGCCGAATCAAACCAGGCCAGATATGAAACATTAAGCTGTTTTTTTCACAGATAGCAAGGAACTAGATAAAGTAACAGCTAAAACAAATTCCACAGACTTAACGCAAGCTCATGTCCTCAAAAAATGCTAAAAGAAACATGCCTTATTCCTTTTGTGGATCGGATAGCATTTTACATAGAATTACATCGAATGTACAGCACAAAAACAAACCATTCAGCCCAACTGGTGAATGCTTGTATGAAAGCAAAATACTGCGGATGCTGGAAATCTGAAACAAAAACAGAAAATGCTGGAAAAGCTCAGCAGGTCTGGCAGCATCTATGGAGAAACAGAGTTAACTTTTTGAGTCCGTGTGACTCTTCTTCAGAGCTCTGAAGAGTCATACGGACTCGAAAAGTTAACTCTGTTTCTCTCTCCATATGGTGAGTGTTTGTGCTTATGATCCAGATGAGCCTCCTCCTACCTTACTTGATCTCATCCTGCTAAGGAGCCTTTCTGTTCCTTTCTCCCTCAGGTGTTTGCCTAGCACCCCCTTAAATTCATCTATGCTATTCACCTCAACCACTTCATGTGGTAGCAAGTTCTACATTCCCACCACTCTCCGGGTGAGGAAGTTTCTCATAAATTTTATTGCATTTATTACTGACTATCTTACATTTATGCCCTTTAGCTAACAGGGGGAAACATCTACCGTATTCTACACTATCAAGCTGCTTCATAATCTTAAAGATCTCTATCAGGTCACTTTGCAGTCTAGGGAAAAGAGATCCAGCCTGTTCAATCTTTCCTGATAGTTGTAATCTCTAGATCTTCGGCATCTGGGCAACTTTTATTTGCAAGATCTGACTCCTCCACTTTTAGCTTCCAACTCTTACCCAAAAGATCAGCTTCAGAGGAAAATCAAAACCAAATTTCCTCACAAAGTGGGATTGTTATTTCTTTCCTTGTTATCCTGATCCTAAGAAACAAAGTTGGGGGCAGGGGGTGAATTCCTTCCCCTGCAGGAATTCGCTAGCAGGCTTTTAATAAAACTGACTACCCTCTCACCCAAGAATACATTTGCCAGGCATCTCATGCCATGCCATGTGATTAAAATCGCCAAAGCATTCTGCATTTATATACAGGCTGGGATTTTCCGACCCCGTCATGACAGGACCCGCTGCGGGAGATTCAACGGCCCAGTCAGAAGTCCATTGACTTTCGGCAGGACCAGATGATCCCGGCAGCAGATGGGGCTGGAAAATCCCACCATAGTCACAACTACATCAGAGATGAAGAGGGGGTTTATTCTTGTAAAGAAACTAAAATATGTGGGTTTGTGCCGACCAGAATAAAGGTGCAAACTATACAAACTCATACCACGTAAAATCATACAAGCAGCATAGACAGGAAAGTTTTCTTTCATTAATTTGGGTCATTCATATCATCGCAATGAGTGTAAATATTAGTTGATCACCCGCAAATAAATGACCAATTGCTTCATGTCCCTCTATTCTGGCTGACAAGCCTGGGGAGAAGCAATAGATCTTTGTTGTTTTAGCTTGAAATACACTATTGTGCTGTGATGTTCCCTCACATGGATCATTAGGTTTCAATAAACATCTTCAATGTCTGCAATTATGTTTCTTTTCAAAAAACCTGCCTGAATTCACTGTTTTAAAGCACTGCTTTTCAAGTACAAAAAAATCCTCAAATCCTTTTTGTGAATAAAAGTTCTTCAAAAATCCCAAAATTTGACAGTCACATAGAAGATAGTGCATAATCTCCAATGACATAACTCCACCTATTTTATATTCAGCATTTCACATGGTTTAGAATGCATCAAATAGAGGTATAATTAAGTCTGCGTCGTTTTTGCATATTGAGAGGTTGAAATGACTGAGTGTCGTGGCTTACTAATGTCAATTCATGAGTTACAGACTTAGAATATGCTTTGGTGTTTTATATATATAGCAACATAATACTTTTACCTCGGCTTACATTTTTTAAAAATTCTGGTGTCATGGGCAATAGTGATATTCAAATGTAACTCATATTATTACTTGATAGTATTAATTGACAGAGAGTAAGGGAATTATTTTTGAACTGCATAGCAAAGGTGGAAATGCAACCATACAAATTAGGAGCAGGAGTAGGGTATTTGGCCCCTCGAGCCTTCTCCACCATTCAATAAGATCATAGCTGATCTGATTGTGGCCTCAATTCCACTTATCTTCCTATCTCCTATACCCTTTGACTCCCTTGTCAATCAAGAAACTATCTAACTCAGCCTTAAAAATATACAATGACTCAGCCTCCATCACTCTGGAGTTCTGCAGACTCATGACCCTCTGAGAGAAAAAAATTCTCCTCATCTCCATCTTAAGTGGGAGACCCTTTATTTTTCAGCCGTGTCCCCCAGTTCTAGTCTTTCCCACAAGGGGGAGCATCCTTTCAGCATCGACCCTCTCAAGCCCCCTCAGAATCTTATATGTTTCAATAAACTCACCTCCCATTCTTCTAAACTTCAATGGATATCTGTCCAATCTGTCTAACCTTTCCTCATAAGATAACCCCCTCATTCCAGGAATCAGTCAAGTGAATCTTCTCTAAACTGCTGCTCAAGCAATTATGTCCTTTTTTAAATAAGGAGACCAAAACTGTACACAATACTCTGGATGTGGGTCTCATATCTAGACACTATACAACTGTAGCAAAACAACCCTACTTTCATATTCCATTCCCCTTGTAATAAACGAGAACATTCAATTTGCCTTCCTAATCATTGTACCTGCATACTAATTTTTTTGTGATTCAACTACCAGAATATTCAGATCCCTCCGTACATCAGAGTTCTGCAATCTCTCTCCATTTAAATAACATACTGCTTTTTTCTATTCTTCCTGTCAAAGTGGACATGTTCCTATTTTATTACATTATACTCCCTCTGCCAGGTTTTTGCCCATTCTCTTCAGCTATCTAACTCCGTTGCAATGGCTCCAGGGGCAGAATTTCACAGATGTCGGGCGGGCTCGGCGGGGCAGACGGCAAGCCGACCGCAATTGGGGCTGGAAGGCGATTTCACGCTGGTGGGCCAATTAAGGTCCACGCAGTGTAAAACGCGAGTGGCAGTGTGCGGATGGGGGCAGTGAGTGAGGTGAGCGCGAACTTTTGCGCATGCGCACGAGTGCCATCTGCAAATCTCCTTGAGGCACAGAGCAGCCTCAGGGAGATGAACAGATTTCAGAAAAAAAGATTAAAGATTTTATAAATGTTTAAAAAACATGCCCCCTCATGTGACTCTGTCACATGAGCAGGGGTATGTTATTAATGAAAAATTAAAGTTTTCATTTTATTTTAATTTGCTTTCAGAAACCTCACCCGCCCGTGGATGACACTACCAAAAAAGTGCAAAGGCCGCTTGGCCTTTTCGCCTGCCCACCACTCTAAGGTTGGATGGGCAGCGAAAATTTCTTTTAATTAACTTTTTAATGGCCTTAATAGGCCTTTTAATTGTAGGCGGGCGCGTTGCCGACTCCGGCACGCGCCCACCGACTGAAATATCATGCGACTGCACGATGATGTTCTGGACGCTCGCCCAAAGTCATCGTGCGTCATTTTACACTCAGCCAGGTTGGGTGCGGACCTGCCCGTCAAGCTAAAGATTTTACCCCATATGTCCCCTTTACAACTTATTTTCCTGCCTACCTTTGTGTCATCAGCAAATTTAGCAATCACACATTCGGTCCTGTCATCCAAGTCATCAATACAATCAAGATTGTAAATAGTTGAGGCCCCAGCACTGATCCTGTGGCACTACACTTGTTACATATTGCCAATCTGAAAATGACCTATTTATGCCTACTCTCTGTTTCCTATTAGCTAACCAATCCTCTATCCATGCTAATATGCTCCCCCTTACACTATGAGCTTTTAATTTGTGTAATTTGATGTGGCACCTTGTCAAATGCCTTCTGGAAATCTAAGTACACCACTTTCACAGGTTCCCCTTTATCCATGCTGCATGTTACTTCCTAAAGAACTCTAATAAATTAGTCAAACATGATTTCCTTTTCAAAAATACATGCTGACGCTGCTTGATTGCATCAAGATTTTATGTGGCCCATTATAACCTCCTTAATCATAGATTCCAGCCTTTTCGCTATGACAGGTGGGGAGCTAACCGGTCTGTAGTTTCCTGCTTTCTGTCTCCCTCCTATCTTGAACAGCGGAGTTATATTTGCTATTTTCCAATCTGATGGAACCTTTCCAGAATCTAGGACATTTTGGAAAATTGAAACCAATGCATCTACTATCTTAGCAGCCACTTCTTTTAAGACCCTAGGGTGAAATCCATCAGGGCCTGAGGACTTGTCAGACTTTAGTTGTAATAATTTCTCATTACTCTTTCCCTAGAGGTTGTAATTGTTTAAGATCCTCCCTCCCTTTTACCTCTTGAGGCACACTTATTTCTGGGATGTTATTTGTATTCTCTACAGTGAAGACAGAGACAAATATCTGTTCAATTCATCAGCCATTTCCTTATTTTCCATTATTGATTCCCCAGACTCACTCTGTAGGGGACCAACGTTCACTTGACTTCCTCTTTTCCTTTTTAAATACCTGTAGAAACTCTTACTATCTGTTTTTATATTTCTAGCACCCTTTCTTTGTAGTCTAATTTCTCTCTCATTATTTTTAATAATTTTCTGCTGCTTTTTATATTCTGTCCAATTTTCTAATCTGCCACTAATCTTTGCAGAATTGTAAACTTTTTCTTTTAACTTTATACCAATTTTAACTTCCTTAGTTAGCTTGAATGGTAATCCTTCCCCTAGAGTCTTTCTTTCTCACTGGAAAGTATCTTTGCTGAGTGTTACAAAATATCTCATTAAATGTCTACCACTGCATCTCTATTGACTTATCCCTTAACCTAATTTCCCAGTTCACTTTGGCCAGCTCTGTCTTCATACCCTTGTTATTGCCCTTATTTATGTTAAAAACACTAGTTTTAGACCCACTCTTCTCTTGCTCAAACTGAACATGAAATTCTTTCACGTTATAATTACTGCTTTTACTATGAGGTCATTAATTGATAATGTCTCATTGCACATTGCCAGATCTAGAATAGCCTGTTCTCTGATTGGCTCTAGCATGTGCTACACTAAGAAATTGCCCCAAAAACACTATATGAATTCATCTTCTAGGCTACCTTTGCCAATCTGATTCACCTAATCTATATCAGAATTAAAATCACCCATGATTATCACTGTACTTCTGTCACAAAGCTCCCATTATTTCTCCCTGTATACTCTGTCCTATAGTGTGTTTACTGTTAGGGGACCTATAAACTGCTCCCACAAGTGACTTTGTGGGTTTACTATTTCTTATCTTAACCCAAACGGATTCTACATCTTGGTCTTTACAACTTAGGTCAACTCTATCGTATTAATGTCATCCTTAATTAACAGAGCTACCCCTCCTCCTTTTCCTAGCTTCCTGTCCTCCTGAAATGACACGTATTCTTGAATATTCAGGTCCTAGCCATCATCCTGCAGCCATGCCTCTGTAGTGGCTTTCAGGTTATACATATTTATTTCTATTTGTGATGTTAATTCATTTGTTTTGTTGTGAATTCTACGTCCATTCAGATACAGAGCCTTTAACTCTGTCTTTTTACCATTTTTGCAATCTCTGGCCTTATCTGCTGGTGCACTCTTAAGTTTGGACTCTCTGTCTCTTCCTGCCATACTCTGATTACATTTCTTATTGCTGCTACCTTGCTCTCTTGCCTTGTCTTCTCACTTTAATAGGTCATATCTTCCCATACTCGATCCCTTGCCCCCACCATTTAGTTTAAAGCCCTCTCTACCTCCCTCGTTATACAACTCAACAGAACACTTGACCCAGCGTGGCTCAGGTGAAGACCGTCCCAACGGTACAGTTCTCACTTTCCCCAATACTGGTGCCAGCGTCCAATGAATCGAAACCCATTTCGTCCACACCAATCTTTGATCCACACATTCAACTCTCGCCAAATTTGTGGATGACACAAAAATAGGTAGGAAGGCAAGTGGTGAGGATGACACAAAGAATTTACAAAGGGATATAGACAGGTTAAGTGAATGGGCAAAAAAGTGGCATTTGGAATATAATGTGGGAAAATGTGAGGTTATGCACTTTGGCAGGAAAAAAAGAGGAGCTGATAATTATTTAAATGGAGAAAGACTGCAGAAGGCTGCAGCACAGAGGGATTTGGGAGTCCTTGTGCATGAATCCAACAGTTCAGCAGGTAATAGGGAAGACAAATGGAATGTTGGCCTTTCTTTCAAAAGGAATGGAGTATAAAAATAGAGAGGTCTTGCTAAAACTATACAAGGCACTAGTTAGACCATACCTAGAATACTGTGAACAGTTTTGATCCCCTTATCTAAGGAAAGATATACTGGCACTGGAGGCAGTCCAGAGAAGGTTCACTAAGTTGATTCCAGGCATGGAGGGATTTTCTTATGAGGAGAGGTTGAATAGGTTGGACCTGTAATCATTGGAGTTTAGAAGAATGAGAGGCGACCTGATTGAAAAATATAAGATTCTTAGGGGACTTGACAGGTAGATGCTGAGAGGTTGTTTCCCCTTGTGGGAGAATCCAGGACCAGAGGGCATAATCTCAGAGTGAGGGATCGCCCATTTAAAACAGAGATGAGGAGGAATTTTTCTCTCAGAGGGTAGTTAATCTGTGGAATTCTTTGCCTCAGAGGGCTGTAGAAGCTGGATCATTAAGTATATTCAAGGCGGAAATAGACAGATTTTTAATCAGTAAGGGAATCAAGGGTTATAGGGAAAAGGCAAGAAAATGGAGTTGAGGATGATCAAATCAGCCATGATCTCATTGAATGGCGGAGCAAACTTGATGGGCCGAATCGCCTACTTCTGCTCCTAAGTCTTATGGTCTAACACCCTAAGCTTATTTACCTTGCACCAATTTGCTCGCGGCCCAGGTAATAATCCATAGACTATTACCTTTGAGGTTCTGCTTTTTAATTTAGCCCCCAGCTGTTCATACTTCCTCAGTGGAACCTCTTCCCTAGTCCTACCTATGTCTTTGGTACCTACATACATGGACCACAACCACTGAGTCCTCTCCCTCTCGCCGCAAGTTTCTCCCTAGCCCAGAGCAGATGTCCCAAAATACAGACCAGTGAGTCTCAGGTCAGTGGTAGGGAAACTATTGGAGAAAATTTTGAAGGAGAGAATCTACCTCCACTTGGAGAGGCAAGGTTTGATCAGGGATAGTCAGCATGGCTTTGTCAGAGGGAGGTCATGCCTAACAAATTTGATTGAATTTTCTGAGGAGGTGGCCAGGTGTTGTAGATGAGGGTAGTGCACTTGATGTAGTTTATGTGGATTTCAGCAAAGCCTTTGGAGACTTATAAAGAAGGCAAATGCACATGGGATACAGGGTAATTTGATAAGGTGGATTCAAAATTGGCTTAGTTGTAGGAGACAGAGGGTGATGACAGAAGGATGGTTTCGTGACTGGAAGCCAGTGTCCAGTGGCGTACCACAGGGATCTGTGCTGGGTCCCCTATAATTCGTCATTTATATAAACGACATAGATGACTATGTTGGGGAAGGATTAGTAAGTTTGCGAATGACACAAAGATTGGCCGGGTGGTTAACAGTGAGGTTGAGTGTCTTGGGCTACAGGAAGATATAGACAGGATGGTCAAATGGGCAGATAAGTGGCAGATGGAATTTAACTCTGAAAAGTGTGAGGTGATACACTTTGGAAGGAGTAATTTGACAAGGAAGTATTCAATGAACGGCATGACACTAGGAAGTTCTGAGGAACAAAGGGACCTTGGCATGTGTGTCCATAGATCTCTGAAGGCGGAGGGGCATGTTAGTGGGGTTGTGAAAAAGGCATATGGAACACTTGCCTTTATCAATCGAGGCACAGATTACAAAAGTAGGGAGGTCATTTTGGAGTTGTATAGAACCTTGGCGAGGCCACAGCTGGAGTACTGTGTGGTATAATGTGATCGCCACATTATAGGAAGGATGTGATTGCACTGGAGGGGGTGCAGAGGAGATTCACCAGGATGTTGCCTGGGATGAAACATCTAAGTTATGAAGAGAGGTTGGATAGACTTGGGTTGTTTTCGTTGGAGCAGAGAAGACTGAGGGGCGACCTGACCGAGGTGAAGATTATGAGGGGCATGGACAGGGTGGATAGGGAGCAGCTGTTCCCCTTAGTTGAAGGGTCAGTCACGAGGGGACACAAGTTCAAGGTGAGGGGCGGGAGGCTTAGCGGGGATGTGAGGAAAAACCTTTTTCCCAGAGGGTGGTGATGGTCTGGAATGCATTGCCTGGGAGGGTGGTGGAGGCAGGTTGCCTCACCTCCTTTAAAAAGTACCTGGATGAGCACTTGACACGTCATAACATTCAAGGCTATGGGCCAAGTGCAGGTAAATGGGATTAGGTAGGAAGGTCAGGTGTTTCTCACGTGTCGATGCAGACTCAATAGGCCGAAGGGCCTCTTCTGCACTGTGTGATTCTGTGATTCTGACACCAGGCAGGAAACATAGCCTTATGGGCTCCAGCTCTTGGCTACAGAGAACTGTGTCTATTCCCATGACTATACTTCCCCTACTACCATGGTCAGTTCACTCATCCACCCTGCAGCCTCTACTTCCATCCATACAGACTGTAAGCACCTAGAACCTGTTGGACAATTGCAAAGGCTGAGGCTCCTCCACATCTACCTTCTGGGTCCCATTACCTGCCTCACTCACAGTCACGCCCTCCTGTCCCTGACCACTGACCAAATCAGAAGTTAAGGGACGTGACTGCCCCGTTTACAAAGTATCCAGGTAACATTACCCCCTCCCTGATGCATCAGAGTGTCTGCAGGTTAACCTCCAGTTTAATGGCTCTGAGCCAAACCCTTCAAGCTGCAGACAATTATTACAGACCTGTTTCTCTGGATCACTCTGGTGTCTAGGAGTTCTCACATTTTGCAGTTGGAACACATCACCTGCCCTGCCATCTTTATTATGTGTTAATTAAATTATTTTTCTTATTAATTTACAATTAGTAAATATTACTACTCCCAAAAACCTTTATTACTGCTAGTAAATCTTACTACAGCTAATAAAACCTTACAATTACTAATAAATTATATAAGTTTTGAAGATGTGAACGGAGAGAATTTAAGCCAGTGTCCAGCAGGAATTGCTGATTAGCCAGAACTGTGGCTACAGCAATATCAGTCAGTACTCCTAATGGTCAAAAATCCCTCAGACACTCTCCTTTCCATCTTACCATGCTACAAACAAATGCACAAAAAGGTTAAAGTGCACATGCACACATGGGGCTGAATTTTCCCCCCGTCGGGAGGGGGAGTTGATGGGCAGGCGCATGCGGATGCGCTTCCGATCGGCGCCTCCAGATCGGAGGCATGGCACCATTTTACGTGGGCGTAAGAGTGCACTCATCTCCCTGAGGCTAAGTGCAGCCTCAGAGAGATCAGCTCTAAATGTGAAAAAGCTCAAAATAGAAAAATAAAATTTCCCTAACATGTCCCCTCATGTGACAATGAGTTGGGACACATGAGTCGGGACATGTTCATAATTTCCAAAAAAACTTTCTTAAAATTTTTAAAACCGTACATGAAACCTCATCCCACCCGTGGATGGGATTTCATGTTTTTTCTAGTTCGCACCGGGCCTCTTAAGGTTGGACGGGCAGGTCCACTAATTACTTTAACTGCTCTGTCAATGACCTCAATTGGCCATTGACAGGTCAGCGGGCCTGCAGCTGATTTTGCTGTGCCCCCAGCTTCCTGAAAATTTAAATGGGGCGGGGTAACGTCGGGATTTCTGCCCGACATCACCGCGTGTCATTTTATGCTTTGGCGAGCGGGCCCTGCCCCCGCTCGCCGATGGTAAAATCCAGCCCATGATTATAAGCATTAAGGTTACATGCCGAATGATGCTGTCCATTTCTTGTTTGTGAATTTGGATTCACAATTATCCACATGTGGTTAATACACTGGACAACAATGTCCTAAACTTTAATCCTGCATAATACTAATCTAGTTTTGCTTTGGCTATTTAAGATACATCACTGAGATAGCCATTGTTTAAACCATCACCTTTCCACCCATTTATTCCATAGTGGGAGACTGAAGGGTTGGCAGGATTCCTTTTCCAATGAATATATCCTATGTACAAGTGGGTAGTCAGGAAGAAAAGTGATGTTGGGTGGTGCACGTGGATTGCAAACTTAACACTGGAATTCAAAGTTTCCTCTGTGATAAGGAGAAGAAAATGGGTGAGCAACTCAATCCATAATGCTCTTATGCAACCCTTTATAAGCCATTTCTAAATTCCCTTTGGAAAAGGGATTAGAGAATCTCTAGCAGAAGTAATATATTTCTCAGTGGAATAAAAGTAAAATATTGTGGTTTCTGCAAATCTGAAATAAAAAGAGAAATTACTGGAAACACTCAGCAGGCCAGGCCGCATCTATGAAGCGATCGGAAACATCACCAGTTTCTCCCTTGACAGGTGCTGCCTGCCTTGCTGAGTGTTTGCAGTGTTTTCTCTTATATTTAGCACTTCTTGCTGCTTTTGCTTTCCACATAAATAGACTTGCATCTTTGCTTTTGGAATTTGTACACAAGTTCATAAGAAATAGGTACAGGAACAGGCCATTGTGCCTGTTCCGCCATTCGGTAAGCTGACCTGATTGTGGCCTTAACGTCACTTTCCTGCATGCCCAGCTCTGCCCACCTTGCCCCAACCCTTGAGCCCCCTGTAGATCAAAAATCTGTCAAACACAGCCTTGAATACTGTATACCTTGGGGCAAAATTTTGCCGTCGTTGGGCAGGCTCGGCGGGGGCGAGCAGGAGCGGCCGCAAAAGCAATCGCCACACGCAATCGGGGCCCGACCACGATTTCACACTGGCGGGCCAATTAAGGCCCGCCAAGCATAAAGTGTGCACTGCAGCGCTCAGCGCTGCCTGTGTTGTGGGGGGGGAGGAGAGTGAGCACGGAGGTTCATGCATGCGCACAGGTGTGTACAGGAAAAGCTCCCTGTGGCACAGCTGCCTCAGGGAGATGAGGATTTTTGAAAATAAAGAAGAAAGATTTTATAAATGTTAAAAACATGTCCCCTCATGTGACTCTGTCGCATGAGCAGGGATGTGTTATGAATGAAATTTAAACATTTTTATTTGCTGTTGGAAACCTCATCCCGCCCGTGGATGAGGTTTCCAAAAAAATTTAAAGGCCGCTTGGCCTTTTCACCTGCCCGTCAACTGTAAGGTTGGATGGGCAGCGAAAAATTTAACTTAATTTTTACATTAATAGCCTTAATAGGCCTGTTAATCATTGGCAGACGTGCTGCCGACTCCCGCGCGCGCCCGCTGACCAAAATATTGCGCATCATTTTATGCTCGTTCAGGTTGGGCGCGCACCCACCCGATGAGTGCAATATTCTGCCCTTGGTGTATAAGTTGACCTGGCATTTAAAACAACCCCATTTTCTCAGCCCCAAAAATCATGTTTTTACATATACTCACTGTATAAGAGGGAACTGAGAGTGGAAATTGCAAAGGCACTACTGATAATCTTCCAGCCTTCCTTAGACACAGGGGAGGTGCCAGAGGACTGGAGAATTGCGAATGTTACAACCTTGTTCAAAAAGGGGTGCAAAGATAAAGCTGGCAACTACAGGCCAGTCAGTTTGACCTCAGTGGCAGGTAAACTTCTGGATACTATAGTACAGGATAAAATCAATAATCACTTAGACAGAATAATTAAGGAAAGCCAGCATTAGGGGGAATCATATTTAACTAACTTGCTGGAGTTTTTTGAGGAGGCAACAGAGAACATTGATAAAGGAAACGCTGTTGATGTGATGTATATGGATTTTCAAAAGCCATTTGATACAATGGCACACAACAGACTTGTGGGCAAAATTCTGGGTCATGGAATAAAAGGGAAAGTAGGCACTTGGATAAGAAATTGGCTGAGTGGTGGGAAACAGAGGGCAGAATTCTCCGGTTGGCAGGCGGGGGCGGGGCCCGCTTGCCGATGCATAAAATGACGCACAGTGACATCGGGCGGACGTCCTGACATCACTGCACGTCATTTAGATTTTCAGTTCGGCAGGCACGCAGCCGTCTCGGCTGCGCACCCGCCGAACTGGCAAAGGCTTTTTAAGGCCATTTAAATAGTAATTAAGTAATAGAGATTAGCTGAGCTGCCCATCCAACCTTAAGGTTGGCGGACAGGCGAAGAGCCCAGGCGGCTCTTCATGGAACCTCATCCACCGGCGGCGTGAGGTTTCATGAAGTGTGTTAAAAGTCAATAAAAATTTTTTAAATAATTCTTTCACATGGCCCAGCTCACGTGACAGTGTCACATCAAGGGACATGTTTTAAAAGTTTTTATTTCCCTTTATTTAAATTTACCCATGTCAAACCGATCTCCCTGAGGCACCTCCGTGCCCCAGGGAGATCTTTGCGCTCTTTCACGCGCATGCACAAAAAAGTGCAGGGAACGACTCAAAGAATCGCCCCCGTCCGCACAGGGAGCGCTCAGCACTTCCGGGTGTGCGTCACACTGGGCAGGCCTTAATTGGCCCGCCCGCAAAAAACGGCGGTGCGTCCCCGATTGGGGGCGCCGATCGGGTTCATGCCTGTCACCGCACAACCCCCCCACCCCCCAACAGGGGGAAAAATCAGCCCAGAGAGTAGTGATAAATGGTTGTGTTTCAGGTTGGAGGAAGGTTTGTAGTGGAGTTCCTCAGAGGTCAGTGTTGGGATCCTTGCTCTTCCTGATATATATTAATGACCTGTACTGTGGTGTGCAGGGCATGATTTCAAAATTTATGGATGATACAAAGATTGGAAATGTTGTAAAATGTGACCAGGTTGGTCTTGAACTTCAAAAGGATATAGACATGTTGGTGGATTGGGCAGACAAGTTGCAGATGACGTTCAACGCCAAGAAGTGTGAGGTGATTTGTTTGGCAGGAAAGATATGGTAAGACAGTACAAGATAAAGGAAGAGCCTCTAAATGAGGTGCAGGAACAGAGGGACTTCGGAGTACACCTACATAGATCATGGAAGATGGCAGGGCATGTTGAGAGAGCAGTTAATAAAGCATATAGTATCTTAGGCTTTATTAATAGGGGCATTGAGTACAAGAGTAAGGAGGTCATGTTAAACTTGTATAAGATGCTAGTTAGGCCTCATTTGGAGTACTGCTTCCAGTTCTGGGCACCGTACTTGAGGAAAGATGTGAAGACATTGGAGAGAATACAGAGGAGATTCACAAGAATGATTCCAGGGATGAAGAACTGTAGCTATGAGGATAGATTGGAGAGGTTGGGACTGTTTTCCTTGGTGAAAAGAAAGCTGCAAGTATATCCCTCCATAAGTAAGGAGACCAAAACTAGAAACAATACTCTCGTTGCGGTCTCACCAATGTCCTGTACAGTAGTAGCAAGACTTTTATACTTCATGCCCCTTGCAACAAAGGCCAACATTCCATTTGCCTGCTTGATTATTTGCAGTACCTGATTGCTAATTTCTTGTGACTCATGTACAAGGGCACTGAGATCCCTCTGTGCGTTAGCATTCTGCACTGTCTCTCCATTTAAATAATACTCTGCTTTTCTATTCTTCCCAACAAAGTGGACCTCACATTTTCTCATATTATACTCCATCTGCCAATTTTTTTCCCACTCAATTAACTTATCCATAGCCCTTTGCAGACTCTTTATGTCCTCCCACAACTTGCTTTCCTATTTATCTTTGTATCATCATAAAATTTGGCTACAACACCATCTGTCCCTTCATCCAAGTCATTAATATACATCGTAAATAGTTGAAATGAGTTGAGAATGCCACTGATCCCTGTGACACTCCACTATGTTACAGTTTGTCAACCTGAAACTGATCCAATTATCAGGACTCCCTGTTGCCTGTTAGGTAGTCAGTCCTCTATCTATGTTAATATATCACCCTCAACACCATAAGCTCTTATCTTGTGCAGTAACCTTTTGTGTAGTGTTCTGATCCGAGGCTAAACCCCTAAGCTGTTAATTATGGACTGATAACATTTTGTTTAAAGTAGGTAAAGTTTGGGACTCAAGGCACTTGTTCAGTGAATAAAGCCACAATATTCCATGGGTTTTGAACAAACAAAAAAAAACTTTACTATACAAGGTCAACAATCTACAATATCTATCTTACACTCAAACATATGAGGTACATGTAAACAATAAATGACAGATGCAACCAAAACAGAGTCAACGGATTTCTCAACAATCCTCCCAGACATCAGTAAATACTGAGAGTCAACCAATCTCACTGAAACTCTGTCTCTCTCACAAGGGATTCCAGTATTCACCTTGGAAGATCATGCCTTGGAATTCTCTCCAAAAGTCACACCAACTCGGATGACATTAACAATGGCCCACATTGCAGGGTTTCAATCTCATGCCATGAGATTCCGTTCCCCTGGATTCCTGAGTATGAACTCAAGCACTAACTTACAAGCAGAACTTCAGCTCCTCGGCCGGGCTAAGCAGAACACTGCTGCTCCAAAAGGACACCTTTCCCCCAACAGCCCACAGCACAGAGTCAACACCCTTCTCCTGCCTTCTTAGAACTTCAGGGCTTCTCCTGATCCCTCTTCAGTTAAAGTCTGATACCTGAAGCTCTTTTCTTGTCTGGAGCCTGTTTCTCTGCTCATCCCTTTTTTTTCCCTTAACTTAACTGGGACCTGTCTCTGTCCCCTATCTGGGACTTCCTTTTTGGACCTCTCCCTGTCCTCTCTCCCTGGAACACTTGACTTTTCATTGAAACTGACTCACTAAAGTTGACTGTGTCAGAACTGCTGTTCGCTGACCTTTGAACTTATCTGGTGACCTATCACAACAGCCTAAAAGGGTCCTGCCCTTGTTACATATGAATTAGGAGCAGGAGTAAGCCACTCGGGCTCTCGAGTTTACTCTGCCATTCAATAAAATCACGGCTAATCCGATTGTAACCTCAACTCCACATTCCTATCTACTGCTGATAACCATTAATCTTTCACCTTCTTGCTTATCAAGAATCTATCTACCTCTGCTTTAAAAATATTCAAAGACTCTGCTTCCACCTCTGAGTAAAAACTTCTCATCTCTGTCTTAAATGGGTGCCCCTCATTTTTAAACAGTTACCCCTAGTTCTAGATTCTCCCGCAAGAGGGAACATCCTTTCCACATCCACCCTGTTAAGTCCCCTCAGGATCTTATATGTTTCAATCAAGTCACTTCTTAGTCTTCTGAACTCCAGCGGATACAAGCCTAGCCTGTCCAGCCTTTCCTCATTCCAGGTATTAGTCTAATAAACCTTCACTGAACTGCTTCCAACATATTTATATCCTTCCTTAAATAAAGAGACCAATAATGTACACAGTACTCCAGATGTGGTCTCACCAATGCCCTGTTTAACTAAAACAAAAACTCTACTTTTGTATCCAATTTGATAATATTCTATTAACTTTCCTAATTATTTGCTGTACTGCTTACTAACCTTTTGTGATTCATGCAATAGGTTACTAGGCAGAAACAAATGAAACAAGCATTGGAACATCCTGTACTTTAACTGTTACAACCTCCACAGGCTGCTAACTTTTATAGCACATGCAGACACAGGAAAAAATTGTTTCATCAGTCGCACCTTATTGAATGTTTATTGGAAATCCAAATACAAGGCATATACTGGTACCCCTTTATCCACCATGTTTGTTACACCTTTAAAGAACTCTCATAAATTTGTCAAACATGACTTCCCATTCTCTCTGTGGAAGCACATATTATTACAACCCATCGATTCTATTGCTCCAAGTATAATTTTTGCAACTATATCATATGTAGGGAAACTTCCCTGACTCTTCCACTTGGAATAGCAGTGTAATATCTTTGCTTATATCCTCAGGATTGTACCTCCAATTTCCACCAAAATTCAGAAAGTCACTGGGCATAATGAATGTTCAGTGTGTGCCATTCATTTCAGCTGGGCACAGGCACTGAAACATACAAGCCATGCATTTGTTTTTGTGCGATAAAGCAGGGGCTGAATCCATCTGAGGCAACAAAATGTGAATCTGGCTGATTATAGGTAGTTTCAAGTGCTGATTTTAAAAGAGAAGTTCACTTTGGTAATATACCAACATTAGAATACTGGGTTAATGCTGATACAAGCTTAACTTTGGCACTAAAGTAACTTTATGTAAACAATACCAAGAATAGAGGTGAACTGGGATCAATGCACTGTAATAAATCTTGCATTCATCTCAGAGAAAAGGCTTGGCTGGGTGTGTTACTTACACAATGTCAGAGTACAGCCACCAGTTTAGAGAGATGCTCCTACACATGGAATACAAAGGCTACAGAATGAAGGTTAAGAACAGATGTAGTTTGCATGAAGGATCTGTTGTCAGAAATATTAACTGTTTCTTGCTCCACAGATACTGTCAGATCGGCTATGTATTTTCAGTTTTTATTTCAGGTTTCCAGGATCCGCTGTATTTCTCTTTAGTATTATTAGTTTTTCAGGTGTTTAATTAGGAAATTATATGCCATATTAGTTAATATATATCTTCGACCTTTATTAGTTCCTCAGGGGCAAGCTCTTTAAGTCAAAGGGGGCTTTGTATACTCTCTCTCTGTGGAAACGCTCAATAAAGATAAAATTCCTTCTCCCAACAGACTGAGAGAGTATGTATACTGTCATATCACAAGGAAGGTACTGATAAAACATGCCATCCAGCCCATCTTAAATTAGTTATGTAGAAGTACGGTCCTCCACAACAAATCCCAATTTCTCAAATGATTTTAGCGTCTCCACTACCTTGGAAATCCATTCCACACGTTAGTCAGACAACATCTTAATCCATATCACTCATGCAAATCTCTCAGAGTACCAAGACATCAGCCTGAGAGAAGGTTGTTTGCTCACCTTCTGGGAATAATAAGTAACATGAGGTAACCTAATAAATAGTGTGGGGAAAATAAAATTAAATGAGGAGATTAAAATCGATGCATATCAACTAATAGGAGCTCTATTGGGTCTAACAACTCTTACATTTACAGGCTTGTACAGGTACTTCAATTCCAGTGAGACATGTTCCACAATAAGAAATTGCTTTCAGGCATTTGTTATTATGCAGTTGTAATAGAGGCTAAGATAATGGAATTACGTATATTTTGTTAAAGCCTGCAATTTAAGCATGCAAAACAAAATCAGATGTGCTATAAGGGCGTTAATATAACCACAGGGATCTTAAAACCGACAAGATCTAGCATATATTTCAATTTTATGCATAATTCTACATACTAATATTACTAGTAATTACCCAGAACGAATCCGTTCTTTTACAAAGGAATGACCATCGTATAAAAACAAAATGATTCAGGAATCTACAGATGCAATGCTTACCTAAGACTACAGCGACAATTGTGCCCATGAGCAACCAGTTCTTCTTCAGAAGAGCTCTAAAATCACATCCATTTACCAATTTCTTCCCCATGTCTATTTCACGGTTAGAATGCAGAGGAAATACATGCATTTTCAAACACACACATACACAGTAAAAAGACAGTACTGAAGTCAGTGTGAAATGCTGCTGCCTCCACTCCACTGCACTGTATTCCGTCACTGCAGACAAATCAATAATCCAACCACTTCATGCACTCAGTTGTAACTAAGTACCGCCCCCTCCGAATGCAGTGAGAGGAACCTAACAATGGCCACATTGAACCACGCTTTTTAAAATGCCCCGTCCATCATTTAATCACAGATTCTGCACCTTCCGCGGACAACCAGTAGAATCAAGCCATCATCCACTGGCATATATATTACTGAGATCCTTTTTCATTATAAATGTTGAAACAAAAATGCTTGAAATTGAATATAAAATGGGACTTTTGAAAAGGAAAATATTTTTCTCTGCTTATTTACAATACCAAATGTGACGTTTGTGAAGAACTATCAAAATTGGGGAAATGTTATGTGATATTTATGATTAAAAAGAGTGAAATTGAGCTCAAGCCTATTTAATTAAATGCAGTAGTGACACTGAAGTGGATTACATATTTAAGCCAAAATGTGTGACTCTCACTCCAAATTAACTTAGAATTCTGGAATCTGCTTTCTTTCAAATTTATGCTCTTCTGTCCCTCTACTTCTGAAGGCCACAGTTCATTAAATGATCAGTCCTGAATTACTAAACCTGTTTACGTGTGCGGATGTAATATATCAAAAATTGACTCAGCCAACATTAGCTAAAGCATTCCGACAGAACGGCTGTTTATGAATATCTTACTTTCTATTAAATGTCAAAAGTTTTCAAAACAGGAATCAATTTCATTGTTAAAGTGTCTAGACTCAGTGGGATTTGGCCATCTATCATAATTGCAAGCATCAGAAAATGGTCCAACATTGAGAAGCAGTTCACTCGTCGTAAAAATAACACAGATATTTCAGCACTGAAGCACTTGCCTTCTTACCAGAAGGTGAACCATTCTGAGTCAAAAGGTTGCCTGTCAATTATACTTATTTGCTTCAATTGAACATTTGTAAATAGTTCTCAGTCTGGGTAATGAGATTATAGGCCAAAAACAGCTGGACAAATAATGGCATATAGTGATGCACACTACTATTAATACACAAATCAACAAGTTCAGACGAGTACAGAAACAAGGGTGATGTTTAACAAGCAAGGGAAGGCAGATATGGTAGGTGCATGGAGTTAAAGCCCTTAGAAGATTCGGAGAGCAAAAGGAGGGGGGAGCATGAAAAAAACATTGGCAGGTAAAATAAAAGAAAATCAAAGTTATTTTACAAATACATTAAGAGTAAGAGGATAACTAAGAAAAGAGTAGGGCCCATTAAGGATCATAGTGGTAATTTGTGTGTGGAGCTGGAAGACATGGGTAGGGTTCTAAATGAATACTTTGTGTCGGTGTTCACAAGTGAGAGGGACGACGTGGGTATGGAAACCAGACAGAAGGACTGTGATATAATTAAAGAAATTAGCATAGAATGGGAGGAGGTTCTAAGTGATCTGGCAGACTTAAAAGTAGATAAATCTCCAGGCCTGGATGAAATGTATCCCAGGCTGTTGAGTGAGGCAAGGGAGGAGATAGCAGGGGCACTGGCAATATTTTTCAATACCTCCCTGACCACAGGAGAGGTGCCAGAGGACTGGTGGACAGCCAATGTGGTACCATTATTCAAGAAGGGAAGAAGGGATAAACCAGGGAACTACAGGTCAGTCAGTCCAACCTCAGTGGTGGAGAAACTATTGGAAGCGATTCTGAGGGACAGAATTAATCTACACTTGGAGAGGCAGAGATTAATCAAGGAAAGTCAGCATGGTTTTGTTAAGGGAGGGTCATGTCTGACCAATTTGATTGAATTTTTCGAAAAGGTGACCAGGTGTGTAGATGAGGGCATTGCATTGGACTTCAGCAAGGCTTTTGATAAGGTCCCGCATGGGAGACTTGTAACGAAGGTACGAGCCCATGGGATCCAAGGCAATTTGGCAAATTGGATCCAGCATTGGCTGAGTGGCAGGAAGCAGAGGATGATGGTCGAGGGGTGTTTTTGTGACTGGATGCCTGTGTCCAGTGGGGTTCCACAAGGAACCCCACTGTGCTGGAAAATGGGATTAGAATAGTTAAGTACTTGTTGTACCGGTGCAGACTTGATGGGTCGAAGGGCCTTTTTCTGTGCTGTAGACCTCTATAACTCTATGAGAAGTGACATAGGGTTGGGATCCCGACATCATCCCATCCACTTTAAGATTTCACCTGGGTGTGTTTGCAGGTGAGTAGGGGCTCTCCTTGGAGCTCTTGGGTAAGTCATTAAAATATTCAAACAAATCATTAACTGCTGTTTCAGCTAAACATTCTGGCTTTAACAGCCAGCTTTCCTATTTCCTGAACCCTGAGCAATTCACTATGGTAAAGCAGATGAGTGCACAGAGAAGAGTACTTCTTCAGTGAAACTGACATCCTGGGAAGGCTTCAAACAGTAAAACTGAAGATTTGCAGCCATGGCCAGATGAGAGGCTGCTGCTCACACAACTCCTTCCCAAAGTGTGTTTTCATTGCTTTACAAGTGATTGTAAACACCTTGGAAGTTTTTTATTCTTCCATGGGATGTGGGCATTGCTGTTAAGGCCAGTATTTGTTCATTTATTCCATTCACGTGTGCTCTGCCCAAAGCCAGATCCTTGACTCATTGTCCTCTACTGCTTCACCATGCACTCTAGCATTTGTTACCCATCCCTATTTGTCCTTGAGAAGGTGGACATGAGTCACCTTCTCGAACCATTGTCAACCATCCCATACAATTACACCCACAGAAGTGCAGGGAAGGGAGTTCCTAGATTTTGATCCTGGGACAGTGATATAGTTCCAAGTCAAGATGGTGTGTGGCTCGGAGGAGAACTTGAAGGGGGTGGTGTTTCCATGCATCCGCTGCCCTTGTCCTTCTAGGTGGTAGGGATTGTGGGTTTGGTAAGCCCCCAGGATATTGATAGTGGGGATTCAGCGATGGTAAAGCAATTGAATGTCAAGGGGAGATGATTAGCTTGTTTCTTGTTGGAGATGGTCATTGCCTGGCACTTGTGTGCTGCAAATGTTACTTGCCACTTATCAGTTCAAGCCTGAATGTTGTTCAGCTCTTGCTGCATATTTGGCACGGACTGCTTCACTATCTGAAGAGTCACGAATGGCACTGAACATTGTGCAATCATCAGCAAACAGCCCCACTTCTGGCCTTATGATGAAGTGAAGGTCATTGATGAAGCAGCTGAAAATGGTTGGGCCTAGGATACCACCCTTAGGAACTCCGACAACGAAGTCCTCTGATGTGGATGATTGACCTCCAACAACCATAGCCACCTTATTTTGTGCTAAGTATGAATCCAACCAGAGGAGAATTTTCCCCCTGATTCCCATTGACTTCAATTTTGCCACAGCTCATTAATGCCACACTCGGTCAAATACTGCCTTGATGTCAAGGGCAGTCACTCTCACCTCCCCTCTTGAGTTCAGCTCTATTGTCTATGTTTGGGTCAAGGCTGCAATGTGGTTGGGAGGTGAGTGATTCTGGCAGAATCCAAACTGAGCATCAGTGATCAGGTTATTGCTAAGCAAGTGCTGCTTGATAGCACCTTGATGACATCAAGCATCATTTTGCCGATGATTGAAAGGAAGCTGATGAGGCGATAAGTGGCTGGTTTGAATTTGTCCTGCTTTTTGTGGACAGAATGTACCCGGGCAATTTTCCACATTGTCTGGTAGATACCAGTGTTGTAGCTGTACTGGAACTGCTTGGCTAGAGGCGTGGCTAATTCTGGAGCAGAAGTCCACTGTACTTGGGGATATTATCAGGGCCCATAACGTTTGCAGTATCCAATGCCTTCAGCCATTTTTTCATATCTACAGTGTGAATTGAATTGGATGAAGACTGTCATCTGTGATACTATGGACCACAGGAAGAGGCCCAGATGGATCATCTACTCAGCATTTCTGGCTGGAGATTGTTACAAAGGCTTCAGTCTTGTCTTTTGCACTGATGTGCTGGGTTCCCCATTGTTGAGGATGGGGATATTTGTGGAGCCTCCTCCTCCTGTTAGTTGTTCAATTATCCACCTCTGTTCATGACTGGATGTGGCAGGACTGCAGAACTTTGACCTGAACTGTTGGTTGTGAGATTGCTTAGCCTGTCTATAGCATGCTGCTTCCTCTGTTTGGCATTCATGTAGTCCTGTTTTGGAGCTTCTCCAGTTAGACATCTCATTTTCAGGTATACCTAGTTGTGCCCCTGGTATGCCTTCCTGCACTCTTAATTTAGCCAGTTTTGATCCTTTGATGGTAATGCTAGAGTGAGGCATATGCAGGGCCATAAGATTACAGATTGTGGTTGAATACAATTCTGCTGTTGCTGATGGCCCGCAGCACCTCATGGAACACCAGTTTTGAGATACTAGATTTGAATCTATCAAAGTTAGCATGGTGGTATTGTCACACAACATGATAGAGGGTATATTCAGTGTGAAGACAGAATGTCGCCTCCAAAAGGACTGTGCGGTAGTCACTCCTACCAATACTGTCATGGACAGATACAGCTGTGACAGGTAGATTGGTGAGGATGAAGTCAAGTAGGTTTTTCCCTCTTGTTGGTTCTCTCACCACCTGCAGCAGGCCCAGTCTAGCAGCTATGTCCTTTAGGACTTGGCTAGCTCAGACAGTGATTGTGCTACCAAGCCACTCTTAGTGATGGACATTGAAGTCCCCCACCCAGTGTATATTCTGTGCCCTTGCCACCCTCAGTGCTTCCTCCAACTGGTGTTCAACATGGAGCAGCACTGATTCATCAGCAGAGGGGGTGGTACATGGTAATCAGTAGGAGGTTTCCTTGCCCATGTTTGACCTGATGCCATGAGACTTCAAGGGGTCCACAGTCAATGTTGAGGACTCCCAGAGCAACTCCCTCCCAACTGTATGCCGCTGTGCTGTCACCTCTGATCTGGTGGATCTGTCCTGATGGGACAGAACATACCCAGGGATAGTGATTGTGTCTGGAACATTGTCTGTAAGGTATGATTCGGTGAGTATGTCTATGTCAGACTGTTGCCTGACTAGTTTGTGGGACAGGTCTCCCAATTTTGGCACAAGCTCGCATAAGTTAGTACGGAAGACTTTGCAGGGTCAACAGGGCTGGGATTGCCATTGTCGTTTCCGATGCCTAATACCAGGTGGTCCACCCGGTTTTATTCCTTTCTGCCTTTTCTGTAATAGTTTTCTGCAACTGAATGGCTTGCAATGCCACCGAGGCAGTTGAGGGTCAACCATATTTCTGTGGGTCTGGAGTCACATCTAGGTGAGACTAGCTAAGAACAGCTGATTTCCTTCCCTAAAGGACATTAGTGTCCTTTAGTTAGCTCACCTGACTTCACTCACCTTGATCTACACTTTCCTGCTATCAGTCTTCACTGTGGCATGGGAACAGCTTATGCAGCTCTACCGTGGACCTTTGATAGGGAACAAACTGAGCAGCGCCCAGCACCAGCACCAGCATCAGCAGCAGCATCAGCAGGAGCAACACCAGCAGCAGCAGCACCAGCAGGAGCGACACCAGCAGCAGCATCAGCAGGAGCAACACCAGCAGCAGCATCACCACCTGCTTTCTCCTCAGGTCAGAGGCAGTGGACACAGAGATCCAGCTCCAGTGATGCAAGAACCCCAATCAAGGTTGACCGGCAGAAAGGATCAGCTCTCCTGACATGTATGAGCACCAGTGCTTCAGGGAGCTTAGCTTGCACAGCAGATAGTTGTTGACATCTGCAGCCTCCTGATATAAGACCTCCCAGTGGGTCATCTGGGCACACATTGCCAGTGGCCATCAAGCTAGCTGCCACTCCAAAGCTACTTAACCACCCCCACGCCACCCCGCTGCATCCCCTCACACCCAAGTCTTTGCTTCTGCTGAAGTTGTGCACTGCCTTCTCCTGCAAGGAGGGAAAGCTGAGAGTAACATATGTTAAACTGCCAAGGGGGCAAGGGTTATGGCCTGGTTATGAGAGGGCAATAGGGTGGGGTGATTTTGAGTATTGACTCCCCAGCTGGCTGGAGAGAGGGGAACGAGTGGAGCTGCAAGGTCTGTTGTCATGAAGAATGTTGCACAGGAGAATATTAAAAAAGCCAGAGTGTAGGACTTGCCACCTGAAAATGTTATGCCACTCATCTGTACTGGATCCTCTTGGTGCACTGTCTCCAGGTTGGAGGGACCACATTGCTGCTGCTCACGTCCTCAAAGCCTGGCACAGCTCTCAGTTAGCTCCCAATCCACTAGAGATTCTCTTCCAGAGTGTAAAAACAGTAAAAACTGGTAAATAAGAGCACTGGTCTGAACTGATCTTGTATACCTTAAAATGGAACACCAGTAAAAACTGGGGAATAAGAGTGCAGTTCCAAATTCTTTTTTCCTTCTGGGGTCGTTTCAATGGGATCTATGACTTGAAAATTCCAACCACACTATGATTTGTGAACCTCCAGAACTCGTTGGTCAATTCACATCACTCCACCATTTGCTTCACACAAATGCTATCACATACTGTTAGCCTCCCTGCCATTTAAAAGAATTTGCTGGAATAGCACATTAATTGCTCATTAAGCTTTCCACAGAAAACTAGTGCTGGCAATTAACGGTGTAAGTACCTTTAAAACAATGTGATAATTGTTAATGAAATGTCATTCGATATTCTGAAGCGTAACGTCATCATGGCAGAGGACAAGAAAGCCGGAGCTGGCAAGAAAGGCACCAAGAGAATCATTAAGAAGGCCCCGCCGAAGAGCGGCAAGAAATGGAAAAGAGCCAGGAAGGAGATTACTCTATCTGCATCTACAAAGTGATGAAGCAGGTTCACCCGGACACCGGCATCTCCTCCCAGGCCTTGAGCACCATGAACTCATTCATGGTCGACACTTTCAAGTGCATTGTGGGCGAGGCTTCCCGCCTGGCCCACTACAACAAGCAGAAGACCATCAGCTCCTGGGAGATCCAGCCCACCATGCACCTGCTGCTGCCCGGAGAACTGGCCAAGCACACCGTGTCAGAGGTGACAAAGGCGATGACCAAGTACACCAGCTCCAAGTAAAACTCGATAAGATCTGCTAGAAAAAAAGACCTCTCTGACCCAGAAAGGGAACAAGTGGTAGTTGTGTATACGGACTTCCAAAGGTGTTTGATGAAGTGCCACATAATAAGCTTGCCAACAAAGTTGGAGCCCATGAAATAAAAGGGACAGTGAGAGAATAGGATACAAAATTGGCTCAGTGAGAGGAAACAGACTGTTTTGCAGACTATCTATATTAATGACCTTGACTTGAATGTGCAGGACACAATTTCAAAATCTGCAGATGACACAAAACTGGGAAATATTTTGAACTGTGAGGAGAACAGTGATTGTCTTCAAGATGACACAAGCAGGCTGACAGAATGGGTTGACACGTGATGGATGAAATTTAATGCGGAGAAGAGCAAAGTGATACATTCTGATCGGAAGAACGAGAAGAGACAACACAAACTAAAGGGTACAATTCTAAAGGGGGTCCACAGAGAGACCTGGGGTATATGTGCACAAATCATTGAAGATGGCAGGGCACGTTGAGAAAGATTTTAAAAAGGCATATAGAGAATATGCTCAGCAGGCATTAGCACTCCACGTTCATTTATGCTTCATTAGGCAAATGTGTCATATGGTGATACACATGAAAAGTTTTAATTTCAATCGCTGGTCTTGCTTGAATTTGCTTATCTTAATCAAGGCAAATTGAGATTAGCAATTGGCCTTAGAAGGCTAGCTCAGGAAGGGGAAAAATATAGAAAAATCCAGTAATCCGTTTAGGACAATGGAAGTGTGATGGTAAATGAGGGCAAGGTATGGTTATGATGTCTCCTATGGTTGAATAGTCTCCTCATACTGAAGGATATATTTTCAAACTCAAAGGCTAAGGTGATAAGGCTGGATCATAGTGAATATAAATGGAAATCAGCTTCTTGCCAGTCTGAATTCCCAGGAGTTCCTAGGTCAGCTCTACTGATTAAGTTGTGGTGAACTTCCAGCACTTAATGGCCCTACCACTGGAAGTTCATCAAAGGTTCAGGTTTGCTGCATGTGTCCTTCCAGCACATGACATTGATTTACAACTTATCTGCTTAGCTGGAGTCTGCAGAGCCAGTTTCCATGGTGACTGTTGGGTGGATCTGTCAGAGTTTGCAGATATGGTTAATGGCATAATTTTGGTTGTGGCCATCTGGCAAAAGCTAAATATAAAATTAATTTCATAAAGAAAATGAAAAGTTACAAACGCTTGAAATTTGAAATTGTCCCTAATTTCATCATGTAACACCTTAGACATGAAATATTGCAATTTGAGGCACTTCACAACTAACCACATTGATTAGTTTTAACATGACTTGATAGCTACTACAAGACTGGGCATTTACTAAGTTACTTATCTGATCTTCTGATAATTGCTGTGTCCAGGCGATCTTGTGTATCTGTTCTTGGAGGTAGGAAAATCTCCTTTATATTGTAGGAAACTTTACCATTATCTTCTATGATGCTAACCCTTGACGTATGTATATGGATCCGTACTCTTAGCTCTCAATGACTGTTTAATCTGTGAAATATTCTGACAATTGAGAGGTAATGAAAGCTTCCTTTGCTGTGGCTGCTAATTGCTAAATTCCCGTCTTGCAAAGAATTGCTGAGTTTAATAAACATAGAACATATGCATAAGAAATGCTGACATGTTTTATTCCACCAGCACATAAATTCCAAGTTTCCTGGCAATTCACCGGATGCCTTCTTTTTGTCACAATAGTGAGAGTATCTTCTTTGCCACTAAGTGGCAGAGTGTAAGGATGGTTTTAGGCAAAGGTTATACTGTGTTAAAATAGCTCATGTTACCGCTGAAGAATTCTTAGTTTGCAGCGGAGAATAAGTAATTGAGGGACACATCAGAGCAAAGAGTATGACAGGTAGAATTTTAAGGACCTGAAGCAATGCAAAGGCTGCCTCATCCAGTTAGGAAGTGCTTTGCAATATGCTCCTGAACAGGCCAGACCAATGATAGCAGTATGTTGATCAGCAGTGCAAAGAAGGGAGGAGCTGGGCACATATGAAGAAGATTCTGAAGCTTCAGAAAGTGATGTGACATGGAAAAGGCATTGTTGTCACACCTTGATGACTAATTTCTTTATGTATCGAATTATAAGCGCTGTACTGCCCAAACCACATCAGCCAGTGATAGTAGCATACTATTCTGTTTCCCATTGTATTTTTCACAGTTCTCAGAAATTCCTAAGGATCCTAATATCTGATGTAAATTTCACATTTTGCCTGAGCACTCCATTTCATGCAATGATGTTGGATACAAGAAAGCCATGAATTATTTTTCAAACCCCTTAGCAAGTTCCTGATAGTCACCAGTATCCTTTTGTAATCATGAGCAGTTTAATAAGAAGGCTGACTCCACTGCTATTGTCTATTACAGTACATTTGCTCCTTGTCAGGTGCAGTGAACCAAAAGATCTGCCTATGATGACACATTGGTGCAGCATAGAGTAGAAGCCTGAATATGACTACATGAAAGTAAGGAGTCCTAGGACGTTGCTGATTTATATTTGTTCTTTTGTGTAATCGGCATTGCCATTTATAGTTTGTCATAATGTGTCATTGTTCCTTCCTTGAATTCTACTCCAAAGTGATGCCTTTACAGTGGAATAGGTGGCTATCACTACCTGGAAGGTATGTTGTTGAATGCCTCCAAATTGTGATGAGGTGTGACCATGAAATGCTAAGGTATCATTCGAAGCTGCAGGTATGCCCTCTTTCAGACCACTGGTGGGCTCTAAGAGATACAAATGCTGTGCTCTCACTTTATTAGAGGCAGATAATGTCATTGAAGTGCCATGAAGGACCCCAATCACATTGCCCTTTCACCTCCCATAAAGTGTTTGAAATCCTAGTCCAAATCTTCCAGTTTCTGAATTATCAGAGGCCAGGTATGTGACTGAGATGTGCGTTAGGATCCTGTGGAAGTCCTGACATACTGACCTATGTAGGAATTGCCTGAGAAGTTCCATCATCCCAATACCTTGACTAACTCCCTGACTCAACATAACAACCCCCCAACCAAACCCTGACCACCTGACCAACACCCAAAACCACACAGCTACCCTCCGACCATCCGACAAACCCCCAAACCAGGCTCGACCAGCCCCCTGACCACCCGACTACCCCCTGACGACCCCCCAAACCAGACCCAACCACACCCCCGACCACATGACTAACCCCGACCTGACTACCCCCCAAACCAGGCAAGACCGCCCCCCTGACCACCCGACTATCCCCCAGACCACCCAACTATTGCCCCGACTGCCTGCCTACCCCCAACCCAACCTGAGTACCCCTTAACCACCCAACTACCCCCCAACCTGACCCAATTACTCCTCCCGACCTCCCGATGACCCCCCAACCACCTGACTACCCCCTGACCACCTGTACCACATCTGACTACCCCTCGACCCGAAACTACTACCCTCCTGACCCGACCCGACTACCCCCCTCAACCACCCGACTACCCCCAAACTTGACTACCACCTCATCCACCTACCACCTCACCCACCCGCCACCTCATCTACCTACCACCTTACTCACCTGCCACCAAACCCACCTACCAGCTCACCCAGCTGCCAACTCACCCACCATACCCACCTCATCCCTTACCAACTTACTCTCTTATGCCCCTCATCCATCCCCTCACCTACCCACTTACCTCACCTACCTACCTATCCTACCGCCCTACCCTTTCACTCAATCATCCGCTCAGTCGTACACCCATTCACTAATATTCACTCACTCAACCATTCACTAGCATTCAAACTGAACATTTAAACTTACCATACAGCAGCTGGTGCCATAAAAAGGGGGCATGTCCTGACTTTCCCTCCGACTCTAGTCTGCTTTGACGAGGTTCTCTGAGGAATGCTGCGGTCCACATTTCTGGAAAAGCCTGGCTCAGAAGGTCCCAGAAGAAATACAGAGCAGTGTCAAGTCGGGGGAATTTTTGAGCAAGCAGAAATCCATGGTGATTTCCGCTCTTTGGAAGATCCAGTGCCTATTTCAACGTGTTTATTTCCCTAGGAAGTAAACCTTATAGCCTCAGGAATACTTACTCTATAAGATTACATCCACATCACTGCCAGCGTTCAACTTCCACTGAGCTAGATGGTCAGAAAGATACTCGATGTAGATAACACTAAGAATGTCAGAGAGTATTGTCAGTGTGCATTGCAGATCCTTGTTCAATTATTGCAATTGCAAGTATAATTTCACAGTCGCGCAAAATCCTACCTGTGAAAAAGTTCCTGTGATGCTCAAATCAGTGGTGGGGTCTGCTAGATACGTGGATCTGCTGGATGTTCATGCAGAACATTCTGGACTTTCACCAGAACTAACGTTTGCCTCTTATGTCACCTGTAGTGCTTTCTATTCATCATGATCTTCTGTGGAGTGCACACTGTCACTTGTGTGGATGTAGAATGATGGTACTACTGAACAACAACTTTCTACTCTTGCATTGACTGACCATTGCTGCAAACAGAATAGTTTTGACATTGATGATAATGATATTTTCTCTTGTTCTATGTGCTAACAAAAGGCTGATAAATCCTGCGCCCATCTCAGCTGTACTGTAAAATGCAGTCTTACTGTGGGTTCTTAATGTGGCTATTTTTTTTAGGCTAAAAATGTCTTCCTTACTTCATCCCTGGTGCAGGGAGATGAGACACAACATCCTTCCTTCAAAGATTCCAGCTATGCCTGTCAAATGATGGTTTTTTTGGGGTTGTCCCTCTGATCCAAAAATCATTTTTGCATTGTTGAACCCCATTTATACATGTCCACAGAGCACCATCCTTAAACCTGGCTTCACCTTTACTCCTTTCCACTATTGCTAGTGCAGCCTCTTCTTCGAAAACTAACTAATGTTCACATTGTGCCTAATTTAAACTCACCATGGCAGACAGGAGTGAGGCTTCTATTTTGCCACCGTGACCAGACAGTGAAGACTCACAGAAAACTTGGTGCTGGATTTTTCATTTCAGTAATGTCTCAGCAGAGGCAGAGGCCTGGAACTGGGGCCGGGCAGTCTCTTGTTTTTAGACATGGACTTGAAGTTGATGCTGGAAGCCATGAGGGAGAGGAGGAAGTTCCTCTTCCCAGAGAATGGCAGGAGGTGGCCGCCCACACAGAGCGAGTAGACATGGATGGACATTGCTGCCACAATCAGTGGCAGAAGCATGGTGAGAAGAACCTAGATCCAGTGCAGGAAAAAGCTTCATTGGCTTTGGTAAGGTTAGTGCTACTCGCAAACCTCTGGACAGGCCTCTGGGTATTCATCCTCCAGCAGGCACACCAGCTGAGGAGCCTCGGGATGCATACTGCTCCTGAGCATGGGAGGGGGGTGTGCACAGACCACTTAATGACCCCTTACATACTGACGTCACAGAGCTCTGAGTGGGTCGCTGGGGTGTCTTCTAGCAGTAACTGGGCAGAGTTTTCCTGTCTGAGCACTATATCAATAATGACACTTCTGGGACTCCTTTTATTGACAGCAGGAAAAGACTCAGAGGTGTGAGGCAGTGAAGAGGATCAATTGTTCCTCAATGGTGATGGCAAATCCTCCAGGCAGAAGTGCATCCTTCATTGACACTAAGGGGTTTATGCTCCTGTCTGTGTCTTTGATGAAAATGTTAACACAGCACTTCAGAGTGAGTTCCATACCTCCCGGTACAACTGGAGCAGCTCAGTGTTCTGCATCCTCCCTCTCTGCCTCCTCATCTTCCTCCTCTTCCACATCCTCCTCCTCTTCCACATCCTCCTCCTCTTCCACATGCTGCTCCTCCCCTTCCTCCTATGGGCTGTCTTCTTCCAGGGACTCCCCGTTCTCAGGGTCAACACCTCTCTGGACGTCAGCTGACCAGCCAAGGCACTGGAAAGGCATCTTGAGAAACCCAATTACTTGCTTAATTGTGGACCTGGTAAGCAGATAGCTTTGGTTGTATTGCCTCTGTGCCTCTTTCTGAGGTTCTTGTAGAAGGGTTAGTAACCATCTCTTCAAGAAGTATCCCTTATCCCCTAGGGTCCATCCATGCAGTCTGAGGGTGGAGTGAAGAGCTGCAGCAGCCTGGATTGATGGAGAATGAAGGAGTCATGACAGCTGCGAGGAAAGCAAGCGTACACATGGAGGAAACGCTGGTTTTGGTCGCAGAGCAGCTGAACACTGAGGGAGCAAAAGCCCTCCCTGTGGATGAATCTGAGTGGCTGTTCACTGGATGACTTGGTGGCCAAATGGGCGCAATTGATTATGTTTATAGCTGGGGGAATCCAGAGATGGTGGTGAAACCCACTGACCTCTGTGCCTGCGAGGCCACGTCTGTCATGAACTAAATGTACTGTCCAGCTCTGACATACAGGGCATCAGGGCATCAGTATCCTTTGGTGTGCTGCTGTTTGTGAGATACCATCAATGTCCATAGCGGATTGACCCTTGGAATAAGCCAGAGGCAAAGGAGTTCAAGGCCACAGTGACTTTTATGGCTACAGGCAGTGCATGCTGAGCAGTATAGCGAGGTATGAGGTTTTTGGCAACAAGGCCACAGATGTCTGTGACCATCTACCTGGAGAGTCACAGTGTCCTGTGGCACAGGTCCTTGGCCATTTTCAGGTAGCTCTGTTTTCACCAGTAGATCCTATGATGGGGGAATGGCCTGGTCCCTCTCCCATCTCTACTGATTCCTTACGTTTTTCCCTTCCTGTGGAGAGTGTTGCTCTTCGTCACCACTGGGCCAAAAATTTGAGAGTTATAGCCCCATAGGCAGATGCTGCCTTGTGCCTCACGATGCCAGGAGGGTGATGACCACCTCCACTGCCTGAGTGCTTACTGCCCTCTCTCCCCATCACTTACGCTCCACAAGGGTGGCTGTTTCCCAATGGTCAAACCCCCTCTGCACTTTTCACCCTTTTACAGGCCCAGGAATTTTCCTGGAGTGACCATGACTGATTCCCCACTGGGTACCCACCTCTATTCAGCTGGTCTGTCCTAGACAGCACAAACAAGCCCATCCGCTCCCGTGAAAATCTCAACATCCTCAATCCCCCATTTACAAGCTATCAATAAGCTCCTTAAACATCTCAATTGGCCTTGGGGCAGGCAGTGCCATAGTGGTATTGCCACTGGACTGGTAATCCAGAGACCTAGTGTAACCTGGGTTCAATTTCCATCATGGCAGATGGTGGAATTTGAATTCAAGCCAAATGATGATCTAATGATGATTGTCGTAAAAACCCAGATGGTTCACTAATATCCTTTAGGGGAGGTAATTTGCTGTCCTTACCTGGTCTGGCCTGTATGTGACTCCAGACCCGCAGCAATGTGGGTGACTCTTAAATGCCCTCTGAAAGGCCTAACAAGCTACTCAGTTGTATCAAACTGCTAAAAAGTCTAAAAGCAATGAAGCTGGATGGACCACCCAGAATCAGTCTAAAACCCAGCCCTGTCAACCCTGCAAAGTCCTCCTTACAAACATCTGGGGGCTTGTGCTAAAATTTGGACAGCTGTCACAAAGAATAGTCAAGCAACAGCCTGACATAGTCATCCTCACGGAACCATACCTTACAGATTATGTGCCGGGCACCATCACCATCCCTGGGTATGTCCTGTCCCACTGGCAAGACAAACCCAGCAGAAGTGGTGGCACAGTGGTATACAGTCAGGAGGAGTTGCTCTGGGAGTCCTCAACATCGACACCAGACCCCATGAAGTCTCATGGCATCAGGTCAAACATGGGCAAGGAAACCTCATACTGATTACCACGTACCGCACTCCCCGTCCCACCCCAACTCAGCTGATGAATCATTGCTCCTCCATGTTAAACGACACTTGGAGGAAGCACTGAGAGTGGCAAGGGTGCAGAATACACTCTGGGTGGGGACTTCAATGTCCATCACCAAGAGTGGCTCCATAACACCACCACAAATGGCCAAGTCCTAAAGGACATAACTGCTAGACTGGATCAGTGGCAGGTGGTGAGGGAAACAACAAGAGGGAAAAACATACTTGACCTCATCCTCACCAACCTGCCTGCTGCTGATGCATCTGTCCATGACAGTATCAGTAGCAGTGACCACCACATAGTCCTTGTGGATACAAAGTCCCATCCTCACATTGAGGACACCTTCCAAAGTGTTGTGTGGCTTTACCACAGTGCTAAATTGGATAGATTTTGAATAGGTCTAGCAACTCAAGACTGGGCATCCACGAGGCACTGTGGGCCATCCGCAGCAGCAGAATTGTACTCAGCTACAATCTGTAACCTTATGGCTCGGCATATCCCCCACTCTACCATTACCATCAAGCCAAGGGATCAACCCTGGTTCAATGACAGGTGCAGAAGGGCATGGCAGGACCAGCATAAGGCATACCTAAAAATGAAGTTTCAATATGGTGAAGCTACAACACAGGACCACTTATGTGCCAAACAGCAAAAGCAGCAAGTGATAGACAGAGCTAAGCGATTCTACAAACAATGGATCAGATCTAAGCTCTGCAGCCTTGCCACATCCAGTCGTGAATGGTGGTGGGCAATTAAACAACTCACTGGAGGAAGAGGCTCCACAAAAACCCCATCCTCAATGATGGAGTAGCCCAGCATATCATTGCAAAATGCATTCGCAACAGTCTTCAGCCAGAAGTGCCAAGTGGATGATCCATCTCGGCCTTCCCCAGAGGTGCCCAGGATCACAGATGCCAGTCTTCAGCCAATTCAATTCACTCCACATGATATCAAGAAGTGGTTGAAGGCCTTGGATACTGCAAAGGCTATAGGCCCTGACAATATTCCAGAAGTAGAACTGAAGACTTGTGCTCCAAACTTGCCACACTCCTAGCCAAGCCGTTCCAGTACAGCTACAACACTGGCATCTACCCAGCAATGTGGAAAATTGCCCAGATATGTGCTGTACACAAAAAGCAGGACAAATCCAACCCGGCCATCAGTCTACTCTTGATCATCAGTAAAGTGATGGAAGGTGTCATCAACAATGCTATGATGCAGTCACTTGCTTAGCAATAACGTGCTCACCGACACTCAGTTTGGGTTCCGCCAAGGTCACTCAGCTTCTGACCTCATTACAACCTTGGTCAAAACATGGGCAAAAGAGCTGAACTCCATAGGTGAGGTGAGAGTGACTGCCCTTGACATCAAAGCAGCATTTGACCGAGTGTGGCATCAAGGAGCCCCAGCAAAACTGTAGTCAATGGGAATCTGGGGGGGTGGGGGAAACTCTATGCTGGATGGAGTCATACCTAGCACAAAGGAAGATGGTTGTGGTTGTTGGAGGTCAGTCATCTCAGCTCCAGTACATCACTGCAAGTGTTCCTCAGGTAGTGTCCTAGGCCCAACCATTTTCAGATGCTTCATCAATGATTCCTTCCATCTTAAGGTCAGAAGTAAGGATGTTCATTAATGATTGCACAATGTTGAGCACCATTCGCGGCTCCTCAGATACTGATGCAGCCTACGTCCAAATACAGCAAGACCTGGACAATATCCAGGCTTGGGCTGACAAGTAACAAACAACATTTGTGTCACAGAAGTGCCAGGCAATGACCATCTCCAACAAGAGAGAATCCAACCACCACCCCTTGACATTCAATGGCATTACCATTGCTGAATCCCCCATTATCAACATCCTGGGGGGTTACCATTGATCAGAAACTGAACTGGACCAGCCATATAAATACTGTGGCTACAAGAGTAGGTCAGAGGCTAGGAATCCTGCAGTGATTAAATCACTTCCAGATTCCCCAAAGCCTGTCCAACATCTAGAAGGCACAAGTCAGGAATGTGATGGAATACTCTCCACTTGCCTGGATGAGTGCATCTCCAACATGCTGAAGAAGCTTTCCACTATCCAGAACAAAGCAGCCCACTTGATTGGCACCCTTTCCACAAACATTCACCCCCTCCACCACCGATGAACAGTGACAGCCGTGTGTACCAGCTACAAGATGCATTGCAGAAACTCACCATGCTTCCTTAGACCGCACCTTCGAAACCCACGACCTGAAGGGTTCTCAAAATTCCCACATTTTTCATATCATCAACAAAGATATGACTTTTGGAGTTTTATGGCAGAGGACCCAACTGCTGAGTTAAGTGTAGAACCCTGCAGGCAGGAGGCTAGGCCCATGAAGGCCTGGGACTGGACATGCCCGGGCTTGTTGAGTGCAGTGTGGATTGTTGCCTGAAACCAGACAACGAGAGGAGACAGAATACGCATTCTTCCCTTCAAAACAATCAACTCAGAGAAAGACTTCATTTTATATGAAACTAAAGCCCATCAAAATCTTGCATAAATAATCGCTATGAACTAGTAAGACAGGAAGGCAGCAATCAATGCACTTATGCAAACCTATCAATACTCCACATATACAATGGCTTTCAGTTCAAGACTAGTTACGGGGACAGGAAGACAACGATAAACATCATGCGAGCCCATTAAAACCAACGAGACAACAATCACCTGAAGAAGCCCACCAAAATGAGACAAAGAACTAACCTTGATTTGGATACAGATAAGAAATTCGAAAAACAGTATAACTGGGCCACCAGTTACGAAGGGGAGAAGGGTGAACAGTTTTAGAGCGGTTGAAGCAGAGTTTAAGCAGGGAGAGGTAGCTGAGCCAAGCGGAGGAAGGAGATGTGGAGGTTTGCAGGCCCATAGGCAACATCACGGCAAGGGGCACGGGTGGCAGGCTCAACCAAAGACCACAAGGCCACAACCGCAGCCCTCCATGAAGATCGACCACCCGCAACCATGCCCTCCATCCAACTGAAGAACCTTCGCAGACTCCACAGACCAGGACCATGTGGGGACAGCAGGCCCCAGAGGACACAAAGAGCATACCCCAAAACTGCAACCGGCTTACCTGGTTGGATTTCGAACTGTCAAGGAACCCTGGTTGGTGAGCATGATCCCTGACCTCTCCTAGTTCAATTTAGTTAGGTTTTGGGGGTGGGACAAGGGTAAGGGGATTAGTAGCGTGATTTTCCCTCATTATGTTGTGTGTTCCCCATTCTTAACTAAGTATACTTTGTAGGTCTGTATAATCTCAGTTTAATCTTAATGTTATAAACTCATTTGTGACTTCAATAAATCCAGTTTTTTTTTCTAGCACCAAAACCAGTTGTCTGCTGCACTTTGTCACAACCCCCAAATAAGTCCAATGTCTAGAACCCAGGGAGTGGGAGCGATTCGGACCGCTCAGAAGTCAGAGGTGAAGTTGACACACACACCACCCCCTACAGAACGGCGACCGCGGCAGGACCTTGGCAAAAGGGCTGCGATGCAGTGGACACTGATTTGGAAGAGAGAACTGTAATGGAAGAGACGATTTCAGATTATGTGTTCAGTAAGGTGAATATGGAAAAAAAATGGGTCACGAATCTGTTAAAGGCTGGGTGCCCGGTAGATGCTGCAGCTAAATGGACAGAAGGGAAGGATCATAAAAAATCCATAGAAAAGACAGTCTGGCTGATGTGTTTCAAGAAACAGATCCAGCTTTTGGACAGGCTCATTGAAGCACAGGCAGCTGAGATTCGGGAGTCAGCCCTGGAAGTCCAAACAAAGGCCCCAGCAGGGGAGAAGTTACTGTTAGCATTGCAGGCTCTGAACCAGGAAAGGTTGCAGTTATTGGGGACCCAGCAGGAATATTTACAGTGTCAGGTCCCCGAGGCCAAGAACAATGAGCTGGGGTTGCGGGAAAAGAATGCCCGCCTAGCAAGACAAGTAAGAGAGCAGGAGGAGAAAGTAAAAGGCTTACAGGCAGCCGATAAGATAGTGAGCACACAGGGGTTTGAGGATGCAGACCATGGCCCCTTGTAGAAGCAGATAGAATCTGAACCTTGCTCTAAGGACGGCAAAAGGCATGGTGTGCCTCATAAGCCCTAATGCAGCCCAGGTCGACTTCACAGGGAACCTGGGGAGGAAGGTTCGGACACCACAGGTAGTGCCACGGGACTACCCGGTTGAGGAGCAGGAGGGCCCACGGCCACCACCCGTAACGCCAAGCTTTAGCGAAATCTGGCAGAAAGGGTTGGAATTAGGGGCAGAAGCTGAGGAGGAAAACCCCCAGCAAGAGAGGCTGGGACTGGGGCCAATGTGACCAGCCCGGCAGCAAAGTTTCGGCCCACCCGCTGATAACGGGGATGAGGGACCCCTCCAAAACCAGTTCGTAGTTCCCCACGGCACCCAACAGCTTAGGGCCATGGTAAGCCATTTAACTAAACTTGCGGCAAATGGGGTTCCCTCGGCCCACTTCAGGGAAGTGGAACATGCAAGAAGCCTCAACGAGTGCAATGAGTCGGAACAGGTCAAAATGCTGCTATTCTCTCTGGAGAGTAAGCTCTTCCAGTCCCTCTCTGACCAATGTAAGATGGGACAGTGTGATAATGGGGAGCTCAAGGAGGAAGTTCTTGAGGCCATGGGGATGAATGAGGGAAGTCCTTTCTCCCGGGTGGAAAAAACAGTGCAGCTCGTAGGAGAACCCCCGCAGGCTTTTGCAGACAGGTTGTGGCTGGTGTATAGCAGCACATGCAGTGGGACGCCTAACTGGGCTAACCTGGACCAGGATCAGCGGGCCCACTGGCTCCGTTGCCTGGTGGCAAACAGCTTGCCACAGGTCAGGGCCGCGGCAGGAATGTGATTTGACCCAAAGAATCTCCTAACTACCGAACTGACAGTGATCAGACAATTGACCATAGCTTACCGAAATGGTAAAGGAACTGATGCACACCCACCTAAAGAGAAAGTGCATGAAATGAAACCCAGCCAGGGTAGGAAGGAGTGGCATCAGGAAGGGAATAACCCTTCCAGCACAAAGCTCAACTGTTTTGGGTGTGGGAAGAATGGACACTGGAGGTTGGAGTGTAAGAATCCTTGGAAAGATAACAAGGGAAAGAATTCCTCAACCCCAGCCCAAAAGGCAGAGACAGGAATCCCTCCCGCCACAGTCGAGTCATTTTTGGACACCATGAGAATCCTATTGACTGGCCCAGCGAGGGTAGCAGCCACCACCGGCGCGCAGACCCCATCAGCCCCATCTAACCCACAACCCTGACTGGAGCCAGCGCAGCCTGTTTACCTGTGTTCCCTTACCTACGACTTATGGAAGAGACCCCTCATTAAGATAGAGGTAGAAGAGGTAAAGGGGACCTATCTGTTGGACACGGGAACGTCATGTACCATGATCCATTCAACTAACCTCACCTCTATCTAACGGGGTCCCATACAGGTAAAGAACAGGCTGGCTCATTTTCCATCCCGTTGACCATTCGTTTAGGAACACTCCGCTCTAAGTGGACCTGTATCCTAATGAAGTGGGAAGTGGAGGGTGGAAAAGGGATCCTGGAAGCCGACTTTATTGTAGGCCACGGGATCCTAGTGGATTTGAGGAATCACTGCCTTTGGGAGGCAAAAACAGGAAAGGAAGGTGGAGTAGTAGTCATCCCAGGGAAACAGGGGAAGGGGCCCCTGTGTACCATGAAGCCTAAAGAGGGTTATAACCTCAAACTCATGGTCAGTAATACCCCAAGGGAGTTCCAGGCATTTGTGCGAGCCCACCTAGCCACATTTACCACACACAAACACAACTGTGGGAGGGTCAACGGGTTCGAGGTCAGTGTAGATGGGGACCCAATGGCCTGACCACAAAAGCAATATAACTTCCCCAGGGAAGCGGAGCCAGACATGGAAGCAGCCATGTCCTCCTTAGTGCAACAGGGGTTCCTGAGACCGATAGCCACCCACGTGAACTCTCCACTGTGGCCGGTTAGAAAACCGGACAACTCCTGGAGGACCATAGTGTATTATCGGGTGCTCAACAGTAACATCCCAGCCTGTGCACCCACGGTAGCAGCAGTTGCCGACCTGATAGGAAGTATCCCAGCATCCGCGACCACTTTCATAGTGCTGGATATCTCCAACGGGTTTTGGTCCATCCCTTTAAGGAGAGAGGATCAGTACATGTTTGCCTTTACTTTTAAAGGGCAACAGTACACCTGGAACTGTCTGTCTCAGGGCTTCCACAATAGCCCCAGCATTTTCCACCAATGCATGGCAAACAGTTTAAAGGGCTTCAGCCAGCCCAGGCGGCTGGTACAATACGTGGATAACCTGCTCCTTTTCACCGATTTGAGAGAGGAGCATGGCTCACTTCTGGCCGAACTGCTGGAACTGCTTGGGCCCGAAGGTTTTAAAGTGAACCCAAAGAAAGCGCAGATCGGCCAGCAGGAGGTGAAATTCCTGGGCCTGACAATACGTGCTGGGGAAAGGGCCATAGATAAAGCTAGACGGGAAGCAGTACAGGAGTTACCAGTCCCCAACACAGTCACGGGAGTGAGATCGTTTCTACGGCTAACCGGGTACTGCAGAGACTTCATTGAGGACTATGTGGCCACAGCAGCCCCTCTGCTCTGACTCCTGCATAAGGAAGTGGAGTGGGTTTGGGATGAGGGGTACCAGGCAGCATTTGTCAGGCTCAAGAAAGATCTGCGGACCGCACCAGCTCTAGGGGCCATAGATGGAAGGAAAGAGTTCTTCCTGGAGGCAGCAGCCAGCGGGGACAGCCTGAATGCTGTGCTGCTCCAAGAGCGGCATGGCAAGCTGAGACCGGTGGTCTACTCCTCCAGGATACTCACAGATGTGGAGAAGAGCTACTCCAATTGTGAAAGGCACCTCTTGGCTACACATTGGGCTGTGAAAAGATCGCTGATCTTCACAGGCACCTCTCCGATCACCCTCCTCACCCATCACACGCCCACCCAGATGCTCCTGGATGGGAGAATTAAGGATGGGACAGTGAGCAGTGCCCACATTGCTCGCTGGACCTTGCTTCTCTCACAGATGGACCTAAAAGTAAAAGGGCTCTGCGAGCCAAAGCTCGCAGCTAACCTAGTATACCCTGGAACAGCCCACTGGTGTTCCATAGAAGGGGTTTGGGAAGTAAACATAGGTTTACAGGCCCGGATACACCCCACAGACCGTGAAATCTATGTGGATGGCTCCAGCACAGTATCTGCTGGTAAGCGACTCACGGGGTGTGGAGTATATGACCTAGCGGCAAACCTTTCCCTGGCAATTAAGCTCCCCAGCACCATGAGCGCCCAGCAGGCTGAACTGTCCGTGGTAGTGTACGTGGTTACACACCCCGAGATCTTCCCCACCCCATACACGATTTGCTCGGACAGCATGTTCACATGCAATTCGTGTACGGGGTACCTGGCTTTCTGGTCCCGCTGCGGATACACCTCCGCTGATGGGAGAACCCTCACAGTGAAATCCTTGCTGGAGAAAATCTTAGCAGCAGTGGGGGAGGAAGGGGGGGTTTTCATTCATAAGGTGAAAGCCAATTCCTCCGCAGAACCCCGGAGTGAGGGCAACTGGCAGGCCGACGTGCTAGCTAAGGAGGGTGCCTGCACAAGCATTTTCTGGGACCCATATGGGTCCCGTCCTTTAGCGGCAGTCACGGGCAGGAATGGGACACGGTGGGAGTGCAGGGGTAACTTTCACCGCGGACCTTAAGATGGTCCAAACCCAAGGCCCCTTCCTCAAGTTAGTCCTAAGTGCAGTGGCAGAAGGGAAAAGGGTAGAGGGCCCTTACAGTACAGCAGCCCTCTCTGTAAAGGGAGGCATGCTGTTTAAGGGAGAGCAATGGGTAGTACCACAGCAGCACAGGAGGGAATTCCTTCAACTGGCCCATGAGGGTCCAGGAGCAGGGCATCCCGGGCCTGAGACCACCTGGCAGTGGGTGGAACAGGCAGGATGGTGGCCAGGACTCAGGGAAGATGTCCGCGAGTTCTGTGCCAGTTGTCTGGTGTGTGCTGCTAACAACCCTGACTCACACAAAATGAAGGTACCTATGGGACACATCAGGAGGGTAGAGGGACCATGGCAGTCGATCCAGGTCGACTACATCGGGCCCCTACCCACCGCCCAGGGAGGCTATAAGTACTGCCTAGTACTGGTGGATGTGTTCACAAAGTGGGTAGAAGCCTTCCCCTGCCGAACAGTCACAGCTCTGAGTACAACCAGGATCCTGGTCAGGGAGGTGTTCTCACGATAGGGGCTACCACAGTACGTGGAGTCCGACCAAGGGAGTCACTTTACCGGGCAGGTCATGCAGAATAACCTTATGGAACTTGGCATAGAGTGGAAATGGCACGTTGCACACAACCCACAGTCCTCAGGGATTGTAGAGAGGATGAACAGAACCTTGAAAGAAAGGCTGAGGAAAGAGACAGTAGACTCACCTAGAAAGTGGGTAGAAGTCTTACCATTGGTCCTAATGGGGATCCGAGCCAGCCAGTCAAAAAGCACGGGGTATTCCCCACACGAGCTCATGGAGGGTCAGCTCAGAGAGGTGAACTGGGACAGCTTCGTCAGGAATCTGGTTGAACACCTTAAACAGGTTCACTGGCAGGCTGCTAGCAACATGGGAAAACAGCATCGGAGTAACCGACTGCTGCTAGAACCCTGTACACACCACGAGTTGGAGGTAATGGATCAGGTTATGGTTAGGAGTTTTGCTCGGGTAGGCAGTCTAGAACCATTATACATGGGGCCCTACAGCATTGTAGATAAGGCAAGCCCCATGGTATACGCCATAAAGCTGCCTCGGCGCATCAAATGGTTCCACATTAACCAATGTAAGTTCTTTAAATCTGAGAGAAGGGAACAGCCAGTTGGGGCAAGGTCTGAGGATAAAAATCCTCAGCCTGCAGCAGGAGCAAACTCACAGCCTGCACAAGCAGGTACAGTGGCTTGCTTTAAGGGAAGGGCCATCCCACCCACCGTTTGGGACACTCCCCCGCTCATCTGGGACTCAGATGAGGTGGGACCTGAGGGCAGAGAGTTACCCGCCCCTGACACAGGTTTAGAAGAGGTACAGCCTGAGGATAGAAATCCCCAGCCAGCAGCAGTGGAGATTCCACAGACCGCACAAGAGGGGACAGTGGCTCGGGTTGAAGACCCACCAGCCAGAAAACCCCCACCAACCAGAGTCCCTTGAAGGTCCCGACGAATGCCACGGCTAAAGAAACCGTGGTCACCGGCTCCCCAGTTTAAAAGGGCAACCCCTCAAGTCAGGGATCGATCTGAGGACAGAGGTCCCCAGCCAGCAGCTGCAGGCTGCGAGGGATCAAAGGTACAGGACAGGGCGGCCACACCGAAGGGAGTAGCATGCTGTAGCCCGACCAGGGATTAACCTGGCCGCCCGGGGATGGGCCGCGGATGTACATAGCTTCTGTTATTTAATTTTGAGATTGTTAAGTTTGGGTATTTTAGTTAAATTTTAAATAAGGTGGTTGGTAGTTTTATTGTTTAAGAGTGTTTGTATTGAGTCGAGGTCACAAGACTCGACTATGTTTTACCCAAGCCAGCGAATCTGTTCGGGACCTGGCTATATGCTCTTATGTCTCCCTACAGAAAGGATTTTGATACGATGGGGGGCATACACCTACTCGCCCTGATAGGAATGGCCGCTGGGAGGCGAGGTGACGTGGAGGACTCCCACATTTTTGGGTGCTCAGGGGAGAGAGCACCGGTTGTGACTGCGAGGGGCAGCGTAGGTAACGTGGGGGAGATCACTACCTATTCCCATGTGGGAAGATGGCCAGGGTGGCTGGGATCTAACTCCACCCGATACTCCAGTCAGACCGGGTTCACCTACGGTGAGGCCTCCCTCCCCTGCCCCAGCATACAGGTTGTGGCCACAAGGGTCAGGGTCACTGAGGGGAAACGTGTGTGCCTGACCTGCAGAGGACAGATTCCCCTGGGAAGGTGGTGGTGGCTCAGGAAGCTGAGCAGAAACATGGGGGATGGTACAGCTGACTGGGAGCGACTGGGGAACGACACCCATCGGACCATTACCAGGAACCATGGTGGGGTAAGCGTGTGCTGGAACAAGTGGTGGAAATCGGAACAGGGAATCTATGTCTGCATGTGAGGATTGCGGAAGACCTGCCCCACGGCCGTATCCATTATCTTTTCCGCAGCATGGCTGGACAAGGGGAAAGGGGTGGAATGGGATTCCCACCTACACACTTGCATAACCCCATCCTCTCCAGCCTCAGTTAAGGCCACGGAACTTGTGGCATGCGCCCAAAAGCCCCTGCGCACGGCCCCAACAGTAAGGACACATATGGAGAAGAGCCCTGCCACCACCAACGGACCAGGGAATGGGCTGGTACTAGTGCCGACCGAAAAGGTGCTATACCAGGGGGTACACTACGCGGTAGCTTCCGTGATTCTAAACCTCACAGAGGTACACTTACCTGAGTGGTGCCCCAAGGAGACAGAACAGCTATACCAGGCCCTGGTAAGAGAAATGTTCAGGAAATTCTATGAGTTCGATTTTGCCAATGTAGACAAAACAGAACTGTACACTACCCACACTGAGTACTTTAGCAATGCAGGAAGATAAAGAAGGGGAACCTGGAATGATGTTTTCACAGCATATAATACAGGATCCTCTGTGATAGACAGTCTGGATGACATAGAATTGCAGACACAAATAAACGGTTTAAAAACACAATTACGAAAAATCTTAACAGAGGAGAACACAGTGATAGGCTCAGAGCTACACGAGGACCAGGCCATGATGGTCCATTTAAAGGAGATTATTGCTGAGTTGGAAAGGCACGCCAAAACAGTGAATGCACTCATTCGAGAGGATAGGAATGCATCAGACCAGGCTGTACGGAATGAGGTGTGCGTGCTGTACGGGGCATGGTTGCTGGGTGAGGGCCACAGCAACCTGGAGGATTTAAAGCAAGGATTAGTCTCCTCCTGGATCAGCAACAAGCACCTCGCAGCCCTCCACCCATTTGACAATTCACTAAGCCCATGTCAGTTCCACCTAGCCTCTGAAGCCTACCCTGTCCCAGTAGATTGTGGGCGCTCCAACCACACCATCATGGGTATAGTAGTGAGGATGCCGGTCATGGGTGGGACAGCCCGACCTGCACCGGTATATAGGGTGGAGAACATTGGAGTCATTCAAGGGGGTGCACACGTCCGTTTCGCAGCGGTCCCACCTTACGTCATAAAGTGGGAGCACATGATGACAGGTACAGACCTCTCTGGGTGTCCGAGCCGGGGTGCACACATAGTACTGTGTCCCCAGCACTTGAACGCCTATTTTAGACCACAGTGCAGGTTTAAAACTGCTGGTGCATGGCCTATAAACTGTACCGTGGAGGTAATGGCACAAGGCCATGTTTCCCCACAGGTAGCATTTATAAGGGGGTGGGACATATTGTGTCACCACAAGTGTGCCCCACTACCAGCTTGGACAGCACATCTGGTGTCTGGTAAGTGACAGCAGTTTTTGTTTTAAACCCTAGGCAGAAGTTCAAGTGGCCCAGGAACAGATTGTCCCCATTCCTGAACCCTCCACTGTTCACCTCACTGTTAGGGAAAGCATTACCAACCTGCAGAGCTCTGTCACACATTTCGGTTATGAAATTCCCCCTCTATCAGAACATCTTACTAAACTACTAAAAGCTGTAGAGTTATCACAAAAGTATTTCTATACTTTGGAACAGAAAGCATATGAGATAGAAGGAGAGATTCAAGGTATCACAGTCCCACCCTGGTGGGACATTTTCGAAAACATAGAGGTCCCTTCATGGGTCAGAATGGCTTCCCACATCCTCGTGGTTTGCCAGCTGGGAATAGTGTTGTACCTGTTGTGCTCTCAGTGCAAGGGAAAAGGCAAAATCCTAGAGTTCCAAAACAAAAGGACCTGGAAGAAGCATTATGCTAAGGTGGAGAGAGATACACCTGTTTGAACCTTTCATATATTTATTTTTTGTGTTCCTGAATAAAGATTGTTGTTATTTTTGTGTTCGGTTATTTTTAAGAAAGACTTTTACATGTTGTTTTCTTTTAATAAAGATGTATGTGCACCAAGTGGGGTGTTGGACCCCCTAAATGTTTGGATGTATGTAAATAACTGTATTTTGCCTATGCATGCTTACGTACACCACATTTTAAAGAATGGGGAATGTATGTGTCATGAGATCTTAGATAGGTAATTACAGGGGAAGATTGACAATGGAGGGTCAGGAATTTTGTTTTTTTTTCCCGTATGATACTTGAAGCAAGGTTTAAGTATCACGGTGGGGGGTGCTGAAGGGATCTCAAAATTCCCACATTTTTCATATCATCAACAAGGATATGACTTTTGGACTTTTATGGCAGAGGATCCAACTGCTGAGTTAAGTGTAGAACCCTGCAAACAGGAGGCCTGGGACTGGACATGCCCGGGCTTGTTGAGTACAGTGTGGATTGTTGCCTGAAACCAGACAACGAGAGGAAACAGAATACGCATTCTTCCCTTCAAAACAATCAACTCAGAGAAAGACTTCATCTTACATGAAACTAAAGCCCATCAAAATCTTGCATAAATAATCGCTATGAACTACTAAGGCAGGAAGGCAGCAATCAATGCACTTATGTGAACATATCAATACTCCACATATACAATGGCTTTCAGTTCAAGACTAGTTACGGGGACAGGAAGACAATGATAAACATCATGCCAGCCCATTAAAACCAACGAGACAACAATCACCTGAAGAAGCCCACCAAAATGAGACAAAGAACTAACCTTGATTTGGATACAGATAAGAAATTCGAAAAACAGTATAACTGGGCCACCAGTTACGAAGGGGAGAAGGGTGAGCAGTTTTGGAGTGGTTGAAGCAGAGTTTAAGCAGGGAGAAGTAGCTGAGCCAAGCAGAGGGAGGAGATCTGGAGGTTTGCAGGCTCGCAGACAACATCACGGCGAGGGGCACGGGGTGGCAGGCTCAACCGAAGACAACAAGGCCGCAACCGCAGCCCTCCACGAAGATCGACCACCCACAACCGCGCCCTCCACCCAACTGAAGAACCTTCGCAGATTCCACAGATCAGGACCACGTGGGGACGGCAGGCCCCAGAGGACACAAAGAGCGTACCCCAAAACTGCAACTGGCTTACCTGGCTGGATTTTGAACTGTCAAGGAACCCTGGTTAGTGAGCATGATCCCTGACCTCTCCTAGTTCAATTTAGTTAGGTTTTGGGGGTGGGACAAGGGTAAGGGAATTACTCACGTGATTTTCCCTCGTTATTCCGTGTGTTCCCCATTCTTAACTAAGTGTACTTTGTAGGCCTGTATAATCTGAGTGTAATCCTAATGTTATAAATTTATTTGTGACTTCAATAAACCCAGTTTTTTTTCTTGCGCCAAAACCAGTTGTCTGCTGCACTTTGTCACAACCCCCAAATAAGTCCAATGTCTAGAAACCAGGGAGTGGGAGCAATTCGGACCGCTCAAAAGTCAGAGGTGAAGCTGACACACACCACCACCCACTACAGACCTCTACCATCTAGAAAGACAAGGGCAGCAGACTATTGGGAACATCACCACCTGGAAGTTCCCCTCCAAGCCACTCACCATCCTGACTTGGAAGTTTGTTGCCGTTCCTTCACTGTCGCTGGGTCAAAATCCTGGAACTCCCTCCCTAACAGCACTGTGGGTGTACCTACACCTCAGGGACTGCAGCGGTTCAAAAAGACAGCTCACCACTGCCTTCTCAAGGGCAATTAGGGATGGGTAATAAATGCCCACATCCCATAAATGAATTTTTAAAAATCAGGGATAAGATGGGATCGGGGGCCCAAACTCCACACCCTTCTCCTTGCCCTGGGTAACATGGCCGGTGCCTTGAAATGAAAATCTAGCCCTTTGTCTCTACTAAAGCCTTTCCTTCCTGTCACCTGGCCCATCTACACTGCCATGGTGTTAGTGTGACTTATCAAGAGGTCATATCTTAGTGTCCCCCATTACCTCTCAGACACCAAATCCTCCTTTGAATACATCACCTTGTTCCTCCATTCTTACCTCCACTTTGAAGCCCTTGTCTTTACTGTGACCCCAAAGCCCAATTTGAGCTTCTCCCAAAAACAGCCGCCCTCCTTTCCTCCTTCAGCCTTGGCACTGAACAATGCCTCATCCTCAATGATTTCATTACCCATCTCAGCTCCCTTTGTCATTTTTTCTTTCAATTCACGGTCCTCCTAATTGCCCTTAGGCCCTCTATATAAATCTACAGCTAATAGCCGTGGCCACCCCATCAGCCTTTGAAACACCTGTGGCTTCCCCATTCTTATGGTTTTGATCATTGATAAGGCTGTTTATTACAACTTTGTTTGCAGGCCTTTAGTCCTTTGTCCCTACTTTGGTAATTTTCCCCAGTATTGTCTCTATTTTCATCCCCTCAACCCGTCTAGTTAGGAAGCAGCCTTGACTATCTTCAGTGCATAGCTGGTTTGGCCATCTTTCACCAGATCCGAATAAAAGTTTTCAAGTTTGGTGACACTAAAATCACCCACTCCTTAACCATTCTGGAGAGCAAAGTTAACCCAAGTTTCCTTCCTTTACTGCCACCCATCATCTTAAACCTCTCTTCTCTATTACTTACAACATCGCTTTCAACAGCAATTGAAATGAGCTCATGGACTTTGTCACAAAGATTCAGATGATCACTCCATTGATTTTGCTGCCTTCGCCCTTCCTTTTGCCCTTTATTGGGGCCGATTAGCTCAGTTGGCTAGATGGCTAGTATATTGCTCAGCATAACGCCAACAGAATGGGTTCAAATCCTGTACCAGTTGAGGTAGATTTGGAATCTACTTCCTCACCCTGCCCTTGAAAATGCAATGCAATGACACCACTGATAAATAAATTGCCAAGAAAACAGATCAGGAGGAAGCATCAGCAGACAATGAGCCAAGGACATGCTCTCAGGCAAGGCACACAGGAATAAATTTGTCCTTTAAACTCAACCTCTGCCCCAATAGCCCCACCCTAACCTGAACCCAATCTTTCTCTGTTTTCCTTTCCATCTTCCATCGTGCTAACCCAGGAGGAAACCTTGGACTTCTCCTGCTCGAGGTTTCGTGTCCCTCTCCCAACCATGGCGCCCTTCCAACCTCCCTGCTAAGCACTCACCTGACTTCTGGTGACCATTCCTATTGCCATCCAAAATCCCATACTGACCCACCATATTTTGGGTTCAGGTAGGACACGAACATGATCCATGCAGGTAACACCCAGGAAGAAAAAGGGATAGAAGATGGGATAGAAGGCGGGATAAAACCATGGATAAATGGATAAAAATAAAAATACGTGGACAAAATATAAAAATGTATGTAGAATTAGGCAGCCATGAAACTTTAGAAGCATCTGATCCTTTGTCTGTCTTCAGTACCTGAGCCTTTCAGGAGCACAGCATACAATGGTCACAGATGCTGAAGAGATGGAAGCCAGCCCCACCTTAAAGATGCTGAGAGCACACAGAGAGAATGATGGAACTCTGTGGCACCTGCCCATGACATTCTGGCAACAATGACAAGCACCATCGAGGTGCAGGCATCAGTAATGTGTCCAGGGAGTGTGAGGCCGGACCATCACTTTGGTCTGAAGGCTGCACAGAGTACAGGGAAGAGGCCCTGGACTGAGACACCTGCCTATATCTTGCGCAGAAAGGTTTCTCCCCCAAAATCCACAACTGAGGTGGAGGCAGCCTGCTGACTGCGATGCCCTGTCTATGATGACCTTGGTGGGCGCCCTCTGGAGGGCTGAGAATTGGAGGGCCCCGGCCTGCTTTCGGGATCCTGCTGTGTGGCAGTGGCACCCTCCTCGGCCTATAGAGCTGGAGCTGCTGAATCCACAGGAAGAGGGGAGTTGGTTGGGCCGGACGCTCTCACAGTCACCTGGATGGATGGGCCCAGACTGTGCACCTGCTGATCCTCCTCTCTGTGGGTGCCCAGGGGCCCTAGGCTGACTCCTTGAGGAGAAGGGGTAGCTGGAGTGCAATCAATCTGCCCAGCACTGCTGGAGGCCAACAATGGCATTAGCGATGGAGTTGAGCACAGCAGTGCAGGAGCAAAGTCCTGGACCAAGATCTCCATGGCAGCCACCATCCTACCACTGCTGACCTTGATGCGTTGGCATGCTGGAACTATCACCTCAGAGTGAAGGTAGATGGACTCCTCCATCGTGCCTTGCAATCTAAGGAGCACAGTGGACATCCCTTCCTGATGTTCCCGAGTTTGCCTTTACAGCTCCAGCAACTGTGACATGACCAAGAGGTTCATCATCTGACTCGGACTTAGCAAAGTTCTGGCCTCCAGCAATCCTCTGAGTGCCAGACACCTGGGAAGTCCCTGTCTCTACCTGATGTGGATCAGAGGATGCAATGTGCTCACCAGATTGTGATCCCGAGGTAACTCTAAAGCTAGGTCCCACTGAGGTGTTTGTCTCTGCACTGGTGAAGGGCGTGGATGAATGCTGTGACGGGACTTCAGTGAGGGTGCCTCTAGATTCCTCTTCAGAGGTTTCTTCAGGGCTTGTTTGGAGGCCCTGGGTTGTGGACTTTGTCGGCTGTTTGGCAGATGTGCCTGCGGAAGCAAGGGGAGATAATTAGTGCATGGCAGTGGCCTGTGAAACAGGACACATCACTCACAGCATGGTTGTCTGATTGTTGTTGTACTGCTGGATCCTCACGTGGTAGAGCAGCGCTGACCTCACCATCAGGACAGGACCGGCCCAGATCCTCACCAGCCAGCTGGATGGCTTTGTTTTCAAAGTCCGTGAAGACCTTGATTTCAGGCATCCGCCACCGGCCTGCGACCTCTCTCTCTTGTTGTGTACCAGCTTGTCCTGCATGGATAGAGATAGAGAAAGTGTAAGCAGGATGCCTGCCAGGCCAGATAATAAGTATGCCTGGCATGTATGGCTGGTGAGTGGCCCCATGGATGGGATGAGGACAATGACAGTGAGCGTGAGACAGCGAATGGCGATGTCCCTTGAACTGGCAGTGAGTGAGGGCCCTGTGGGTGTGTGATGCGTTTGTGAGTAATAAAACCATAAGACATAGGAGCAGAAATTTGGCCATTCGGCCCATCGAGTCTGCTCCGCCATTCAATCATGGCTGATATGTTTCTCAACCGCATTCTCCCGCCTTCTCCCTGTAACCTTTGATCCCCTTACCAATCAAGAACCTATCTATCTCGGTCTTAAATACACTCAATGACCTGGGCTCCACAGCCTTCTGTGGCAGTGAATTCCATAGATTCACCACTCTCTGGCTAAAGAAGTTTCTCCTCATCTCTGTTCTAAAAGGTCTTCCCTTTACTCTGAGGCTGTGCCCTCGGGTCCTAGTCTCTCCTACTAATGGAAACATCTTCCCCACGTCCTCTCTATCCAGGCCTTTCAGTATTCTGTAAGTTTCAATCAGATCCCCCCTCATCCTTCTAAACTCCATCGAGTATAGACCCAGAGTCGTCAAATGTTCCTCATATGTTAAGCCTTTCATTCCTGGGATCATTCATTCCTGGGATCATTCTCGTGAACCTCCTCTGGACCCCATCCAGGGCCAGCACACCCTTTTTGAGATACGAGGCCCAAAATTGCTCACAATATTCTAAATGTGGTCTGACCAAAGCCTTATAAAGCCTCAGCAGCACATCGCTGCTTTTATATTCTAGTCCTCTCAAAATAAATGCCAACATTGCATTTGCCTTCCTAACTACAGACTCAACCTGCAAGTTAACCTTAAGAGAATCCTGCACTAGGACTCCCAAGTCCCTTTCCACTCCAGATTTCTGAATTCTCTCCCCATTTAGAAAATAGTCTATGCCTCTATTCTTCCTACCAAAGTGCATAACCTCACACTTGCCCACGTTGTATTCCATCTGCCACTTCTTTGGTCATTCTCCTAACCTGTCTAAATCCTTCTTCAGCCTCCCCACCTCCTCAATACTACCTGTCCCTCCACCTATCTTTGTATCATCTGCAAACTTAGCCGGAATTCCCTCAGTTCCTTCATCTAGATCATTAGTGTATAAAGTGAAAGGTTGTGGTCCCAACACTGACCCTTACGGAACTCCACTAGTCACCGGCCGCCATCCTGAGAAGGACCCCCTTATCCCCACTCTCTGCCTCCTGCCAGACAGCCAATCTTCTATCCATGCTAGTACCTTGCCTCTAACACCATGGGCTTTTATCCTACTGAGCAGCCTCCTATGCGGCACCTTATCAAAGGCCTTCTGGAAGTCCAAGTAGATAACATCCATTGGCTCTCCTTTGTCTAACCTGCTCATTACCTCCTCAAAGAATTCTAACAGATTTGTCAGGCATGACCTCCCCTTGATGAAACCATGCTGACTTTGCCCTATTTTACCATGCACTTCCAAGTATTCTGAAATCTCATCCTTAATAATGGACTCTAAAATCTTACCAACGATTGAGATCAGGCTAATCGGCCTGTAATTTCCCGTCTTTTGCCTCACTCCCTTCTTAAACAGGGGGTTACATTAGCGATTTTCCAGTCCTCTGGGACCCTCCCTGACTCCAGTGATTCCTGAAAGATCACCACTAACACCTCCAATATCTCTTCAGCTATCTCCTTCAGAACTCTGGGGTATAATCCATCTGGTCCAGGTGATTTATCCACCTTCAGACCTTTCGGTTTTCCTAGCATCTTCTCCTTGGTAATGGCCACCATACTCATCTCTGCCCCACGACTCTCTTGAACTTTGAGGGTGTTACTCGTGTCTTCCACCGTGAAGACTGACGCAAAGTACCTATTCAGTTCCTCCACCTTTTCTTTGTTCCCAACTACTACTTCTCCAGCGTCATTTTCCAGCGGCCCAATGTCCACTTTTGCCTCTCTCTTACCCTTTATATATCTAAAAAAACTCTTGCAATCTTCTTTTATATTACTGGCTAGTTTACCCTCATATTTAAACTTCTCCCTCCTTATTTCTTTTTTAGTTGTCCTCTGTTGGTCTTTGTAGGCTTCCCAATCCCCTGGTTTCCCACTGCTCTTCGCCGCATTGTATGCTTTCTCTTTAGCTTTTATGCTGTCCCTGACTTCCCTTGTCAGCCATGGTTGCCTCGTCCTCCCTTTAGTATGCTTCTTCTTCCTAGGGATGAATTTTTGGTGTGACTCCCAAATTACTCCCAGAAACTCCTGCCATTGCTGTTCCACTGTCTTTCCTGCTAGGCTCATTTCCCTGTCAATTTTGGCCAGCTCCTCCCTCATGCCTCTGTAGTTGCTTTTAATCACTGTAATACCATTACATCTGATTCCAGCTTTTTCCTCTCAAATTGCAGGGTAAATTCTATCATATTATGGTCACTTCCTCCTAAGGGTTCCTTCACCTTAAGCTCCTTTAAGAGTGCGTGAGTTAAGAGCAATGAGAAGAGTGACTTACCCTGGCGGAACAGAGGAGATCATTCATCCTCTTGCAGCACTAAGTGGCTGTCCTCTTTAAAGGGCATTGGCTTTGACCACTGCTGTCATGACCTCCCAAGCCGGGTTAGTGGTGTAGCTGTCCATCCTGTTGCCATAGCAGGGTAGAGGACATCCCAGCAGGCCTCCATGGCATCCAAACAGCGCTCGAGGGACGCGTCGCTGAACCTGGAGGTTGCAGTCTCCTTCAGTTTCAGGGCCATGTCTCCTATGCAGCAGTAGTGGTCTGGAAGCACTGAGATATGTGCTTGTGGCTGGACTTTAAACATGACACCCGGCATGATGCAGTGGCAGGATGATGGCAGGCGCGGGCAAATGAGAGCCCACCTGCTGTGGAAACCACATGTTTCCTGGGAGTGCATAAATAATGTGGTGGGTTTGGGATGATGCAGCTTGAAAACCCACCATCGCAGCCAGTGGGTAAAACGTCATTTTACCCGCCCGCCACCGCACTTAGTGCAAATCTGGGACCATTCTGCCCACTGTCTACAAATAGAAACCAATCAACTTGCAAATCATCAGCTTTTAATACGGTGAAGCTGTTAGCAGATCCCGTTTTCCAGCAAAAATCATTAACATTTCAGTCAACAAACATGATAGAACTTCAGCGCATCAGTTATGCGCAGGTATGTGAAGATCATGTTATGTTATTAATATTGTTGCATTCCATTAAACAAATAGGGTTGTGCTTTATTCAGCAGTGGCAAGGGGTGGCAATACTGTTGATAGTAACACAATATTGTACCTGGTGAGAGCACCAACAAATCTTAAACCAGGATTCAAGTGAAAAGGGCAAGGTGAATAATTAATAAATGGAGAGTGGGGTTCAACTATAATATTGGCCCACTTGTTGCCTTTTCTCATTTTCAGTTTCCTTTCAACTGATTTTATCTCTGTCACTATGCCAGAACCCTGCTCACATTGTTATATAGAAGTTTTCACAGCACAGAAACATGTATTCAGCCCAACAGTTGGATGCCTCCTTCTGAACTTGCAGCACTCTGTTCTCTCAGGTCCAACCTTGACTTTGTTATCAAACATGCTGTCAAGGGTGGTGCTGTTGTTGACTGACCTCTACCTCGCAGAGGCTGAGTGCCAACTCTAAGACACTTCCTCCTACCTCTCCCTGGACCATGACCCCACCACCAAACATCAAGCCATTGTTTCCAAGGCTGTCATTGTCCTCATCGCCTCTGGAGATCTTCCCTCCACAGCTTCCAACCCCAAACCTGGACAGCCCGCTTCTAACCCCTCCCCAAAATCCATAAACAGGGCTGTTCCGGTAGACCAATCGTGTCACCTTGTTCCTGTCCTATGGAACTCATTTCTTCCTATCTGGACTCCGTTCTCTCTCCCCTTGTCCAGTCTCTCCCTACCTACATCCACTATTCTTCTGATGCCCTATGTCAGAACAACAATTTCTAGTTCCCTGCCCTACCTGCCTCCTCCTCACCACGGATATCCAATCCCTCTACACGTCCATCCCCCACCAGGATGGTCTGAGGGCTCTCCGCTTCTTCCTTAAACCGAGGCCCAAACAATCCCCATCCACCGCCACTCCCCTCTGTCTGGCTGAACTTGTTCTTTCACTGAACAATTTCTCCTTAAACTTACTCCAAATAAAAGATGTGGCTATGGGTACCCATATGGGCCCAGTTAGGCCTGTCTCTTTATGGGGTATGTGGAACATTCCTTGTTCCACTCCTACTTAGGCCCCCTCCACAAGTCTTTTCTCGGTACATTAATGATTGTTTCGGTGCTGCTTCATGCTCTCACCTGGATCTGGAAAAATTTATCAATTTTGCTTCCAATTTCCACCACTCTATCACCTTCACATGGTCTATCTCTGACACTTCCCTTCCCTTCCTTGACCTCTCTGTCTCAATTACTGGTGATAGACTGTCCACCAATATTCACTACTCCCACAGCTACCTTGACTACAGCTCCTCACACCCTGCTTCCTGTAAGGACACCATCCCATTCTCTCAGTTCCTTTGTCTCCATCACATCTGTTCTGATGATGCTACTTTCCAAAACGACGCTTCTGACATGTCTTCCTTCATCCTTAACCGAAGTTTCCCACCCACGATAGTTGACAGGGCCCTCAACCGTGTCTGACCCATCTCCTCTGCCCCCACACCCTCGTCTCCCTCCCAGAACCATGATAGGGTCCCCCTTGTCCTCATTTATCACCTCACCAGCCTCCGCATTCAAAGGATCATCCTCTGCCATTTCCGTCAACTCCAGCATGATACGCATCTTTACTTCACCCCCCACTGTCGGCATTCCATAGGGACCATTCCCTCCGGGACATCCTGGTCCATTCCTCCATCACCCCCAGCACATCATCCCGCTCCCACGGCACCTTCCTATGCAATCGTAGAAGGTGCAACACCTGCCCCTTTACCTCCTCCCTCCTCACCGTCCGCTCCTTCATCACCCCCAACACATCATCCCCCTCACATGGCACCTTCCCATGCAATCGCAGAAGGTGCAACACCTGCCCCATTACCTCCTCCCTCCTCACCAGCCACTCCTTCATCACCCCCAACACATCATCCCCATCTCACAGCATCTTCTCATACAATCACAGAAGGTGCAACACCTGCCCCTGTGCCTCCTCCTTCCTTACCATCCAAGGGCCCAAACACTCCTTTCAGCTGAAGCAGCCCTTCATTTGCACCTCCTTCAATTTGGTCTACTGCATTTGTTGCTCCCAATGCAGTCTCCTCTACATTGGAGAGACCAAACGCAGACTGGGTGACCGCTTTGGGGAATATCTTCGGCCTGTCCGCAAGCATGACCTAGACCTTCCTGTCGCCTACCCTTTCAATACCCCATCCTGCTCTCATGACCACATGTCCATCTTTGGCCTGCTGCAATTTTCCAGTGAAGCCCAACGCAAACTGGAGGAACAGCATCTTCTGATTAGGCACTTAACAGTCTTCCGGACTTTACATTGAGTTCAACAACTTCAGACCATGAACTGTGTCCTCCATCCTCATTGCCTTTTTTAACCCTTTTTTTCAATATACATTTTCATTTTTATTTTTCATCCACTTATTTTTATTTTTTTATTTATTATCATTTTTATTAATTGTTTTATCCCCACCTTATATCCTATTTTCAACCTTTTTTACCCACCACCATCTTCGCCCCCCCACCCCGCCACCGCCCCCCCCGCCCCCCCCCCCCACCCCACCCCACCCCCAAGGGCCATCTGTCACTTGTTCATGTTGTTCTTTCCACAGTGCCTTGTCCTGCCATTATCACATTCTGTTTTCTGACCTCAATGCCACCATCAGCACCTCCCCTAGCCAGGACCACCCTTAACACCCCTTTGTCTTTTTGTCCATGATATCTCTGGCAATCTCTCCTTTGCCTCCACCTATCATTGGCCTTCTATCCAGCTTCACCTGCTCCACCCCTCTTAAACAGTATAAATTTCATCATATCTTTACTTCTCTTTAGCTCTGAAGAAGTCATACGGACTCAAAACATTAACTGTTTTTTCTCTCTCTCTTCACAGGTGCTGTTAGACCTGCTGAGTTTTTCCAGCATTTTCTTTTTTTGTTTCAGATTTACAGCATCCACAGTATTTTGCTTTTATCTTAGGTTGATGCCAGTGTTTATCCTCCTCAGGTGCCTCCTACCACCCCTCTTCATCTAACTCGAACAAGGTATTGTTCTATTGCTTTTTTCTTCATTTACTTATCTAGCTTTCCCTTTAACTCACCATTGTAATGTCTACGATGTTTTTCAGATTTGAATTGTGAATAAGAGATACTATTTATATTCTTTCCTTTCATTTTTAATGTAGTATTTACAAATTGGAATACTTACTGTGGTTGCATAAGTTGGCCGATGTCTATAAGTAGGGAAAGAAAACAATAAAAAGAACGATGAAAACATGCTTCATGAATCAGCACTACAGGTTGAATTTTAGACATTGGTTTTGGCTGAACTACTGCTTTGGAGAAAAACAATCAATATCTATGAAACATGCTAAGCTTGTGCTCGGTTGCACTATTCCTGGTGTAACTGGTTAACTTCAATGCAGTTACTATTTGAGATAGTGATGTTGGATTGGAGTGGTGAGTTTAGAATTGATCTCCCATTCAGCTGAGTGTGGTCCTGGAACATTGAATAGCTGGAATAGAGAGGATCAAGGCCCAATCGTGATATGATGAAGCCAAGCCTAGTCCCACAAAAATTCCCCCAAACCAGAAAAATTTCTAGGCCTTTTCTGGAGCAGCCTCCAGCAGTTTGTTGGTTAGACCACGCTACCAGATACAGATCAGTAGCATATGCACAGCACACACTCAACCTATTTGTACCAAAGAATTGAAAACAGGATCCTGAATTCTCTATGTAAGCAGCATCTCAGGCAAGAGTGCAATGTGCTCGCCTACAAGCCCACGTGACAATTGCATCATATTGTCCTTGGGCATTCAAGGGCCATTGAGTTACCAACAACCCCCGATTTTTGACTACTGCTCCACACAACCACCGCACCCCCCCGCCCCCACCGGCCCGCCTTTATTAAGTCAGGTTTAAGCTGGTAACAACTGAAAAATTGCCTCTACAGATTGTCACCAGTTCACAGCACTTAGATTTCTTTTCAGATAGGCAATATGAGTTGTCAAAGAACAAAAACAAAAATACCTGGAAAAACTCAGCCAGTCTGACAGCATCTGCGGAGAGGGATACAGTTGACATTTCGAGTCTGTATGACCTTTCATCAGAACTAAGACATATAGAGATAAGATGAAATATAAGCTGGGAGAAGGGGGTGGGACAGGAGAGCTCGATAGGGGGCCAGTGATAGGTGGAGGCCAAGAAGAGACTGCCAAAGAAGTCATAGACAAAAGGACAAAGGGGTGTTGATGGTGGTGATATTATCTAAAGGATGTGCTAATGGGGACATTAAGGGAAGCAAACTATTGGTAGATGGCCCTAGTGCAGGTGGGGTGGGGGGAAGGAATCGAAATAGACTAAAAGGTGGAGATGAAACAAAAGATCAAAATAAATTTAAAATAGGAGGGAAAAGAAAAAAATATAGTTGTAAAAAAATTATAAATTTTTGGAAAAAGGGGGATGGGAAAGGGGGTGGGGATGGAGGAGAGAGTTCATGATCTGAAATTGTTGAACTTAATATTAAGTCCGGAAGATTGTAAAGTGCCTAGTCGGGTGGTGTGTTGAAATGGCAAGCGACGGGGAGGTCTGGATCATGCTTGCAGACAGACCAAAGGTGTTCCGCAAAGCAGTCACCCAGTCTGCGTTTGGTCTCTCCAATGTAGAGGAGACCGCATTGGGAGCAGCAAATGCAGTAGACTAAATTGAGGGAAGTGCAAGTGAAGTGCTGCTTCACTTGAAAGGAGTGTTTGGGCCCTTGGACGGTGAGGAGAGGGGAAGTAAAGGGATGGGGGGTTCCATCTTCTGCGGTTGCCTGGGAAGGTGCCGTGGGAGGGGGCAAGATGAGGCCTTTAAGTGGGCATTAATTGCCCACTTAAGGTCTTCCATTGGTGAAAGGGTGGCAAGGTCATCCACTAGTCTTCCCACCCAGGACTTAATTAGGATGGAGGGGGGAAGGTGGCAGGGTCTCCACCCGTTATTCTCTCACCCAAATAAATGCCCCTGGGTCACCAAATTCAACATGCGGGAGGGCACAAGATTCCACCCCTAACTTGAGTTTGTGCTTGTCATTTGTGACGAGAATAGAGTTTCTGTCTTGGTAGTTTTCAGCATCTAATGACCAATTTTTCCATTGAGTCACACCAGTGAACATCATATGACATATTTCCTCCTATTTGCGCCATAAATTCAGCTTAGCCTGTCAGACACACTACAATGTAGCAAGGTGACACGGCAATTCCTTCCCCACAGCCTGAGGCAGCATCAACGTGACGCCAAAATGGCCTCAGCAACTGCCTAATTATTTTCAATCGTCAGACCCTGGGAAATTGGCTGGGATTACAAGTGAAAATAAGGGATTGATGGATGATCATCTTACAAAGGTCAGGCATTATTGTTGGTAAAGTTTGCCTTGTATTTTTTTTCAGAAAGCTACAGTAACCCAGGTTAAAAAGATATTTTTCTTTCATTAAAGATTAAACTGTAAGGCCTGAATTTTCTCTCCGGGTCAGGAGTGCAGAGTCGGGAGAATTCGGCACTGTTCCAAGATTTAAAAAAAAACTAAAAGACCAAAAACAGCCCTCTAGTCCTCAACTTTCACAACCCCTCATCCCCCCCTCACACACTCCCCATGTCCCATCCATGCCAACCTATGCCACCTTATGCCCCTTTACTGACCCCCATGGCCCCTCACACACTCCATGTAAACCTATGCCCCTCTACTCACTCCACATGGTCCTTTAAAGCCCCTATACCAACTTTGTGCCAACTCATGCCAACCTATGCCCCCACCCATCACCCTTTGCTATTGTACTAACGTTGCCAACTCACCCAATATTCGCCATGGGCAGAGCTCAGGACACATGCTGAGATTAAATGAAATAAAGTTCTAAGGGTGGAATCGTCTGGTCCCATTGGCGGTGGGCATCATGACAGGCGTGAGCGGACAATATGGCGAGAAGGCCAAAAATTGGTCTTACGCTGTCATGAAACCAGTTTGCAATTGTCTGCTTCACCCATCAATGGCAGGCAGCGTTTCCCACCTCAGCACATCGGGAATCTAATTTCAATACTTCACCATCTCATTATAAGCTCTGCTCACTGGAATCATTCCCCCACAGCAAATTTACCACTCACATTGGCATGACTTCAGAACAGCATGCTTCATGACTGCCTTTAAAAGGCATGCACCTGGCGACATGAACTTCAAGGGGAACTTGGAGGTGAGTACACACAATCTTGCGCAGTGCTCATGAGCATCGCTCGTAGGACATCAAGGAAGAGGTGGCACGCATCTTGAGGGAGGCACAAGCAAGTCGCTTTTTCTCAGCTGGCTTTCAGTGTGGTGCTGGGACAAGGGCTCCAGTGGGGGTGAGGCTACTGAGGAGTTGGTTGTTGAAGGGACAGGTAAGGCAACACAGACTGATGGAAATAAACAAGCACAAGACGGGGGGGTTGTTGGCAAAGTGGGGAAGGGAAGCGGCCATGCACTTGGAAAGACAGAAACAAAAACAGAATTACCTGGAAAAACTCAGCAGGTCTGGCAGCATCGGTGGAGAAGAAAAGAGTTGACGTTTCGAGTCCAATGATCCTTCAACAGAACTGAGTGTAGTTAGGAGAGGGGTGAAATATAAGCTGGTTTAAGGTGGGGGGTGGGGTGGGGGGAGAGAAGTTGAGGGTGGGGTGGTTGTAGGGACAAGCAAGCAGTGATAGGAGCAGAGAATCAAAAGATGTCACAGACAAAAGGATCAAAGAGGTGTTGAAGGTGGTGATATTATCTAAGAGAATGTGCTAATTAAGAATGGATGGCAGGACACTCAAGGTACAGCTCTAGTGGGGGTGGGGTGCAAAGATTGACAAGGTATTAGTTGTAGATTTAAAAATAATGGAAATAGGTGGGACAAGAAAAATCTATATAAATTATTGAAAAAAACAAAAGGGAGGGGGAAGAAACGGGGTGGGGATGGGGGGAGGGAGTTTAAGATCTAAAGTTGTTGAATTCAATATTCAGCCCGGAAGGCTGTAAAGTGCCTAGTTTTTTGTTTTTATGCACTTGGAAAGGCTTGTCAAAAGTGAGCATTCTTCCGCAGCTGAGACCGTTCAGCAGCAGTTCCATTGACATGCTTGGAGTCAGACCTTTAAAGCTTTTCTACCACTCAAACAATGCAAAAGCATGAAAGTGCCACCAAATGCTCCAGAACCTTTTACCCCTTGGGTGTAGGCTACAAATTAATGTATTTCAGGGGGCAGCAGAACAATTGGCCGACTGGGCAAGTTGTAGAATCTCCTTGCAAAAGGTGGCCATGGCATAGTTACTGGTGGAGGCCCTCGGAGCCCCTTGCAATGTCTTTATTAGGGTGTGGACCAGTATCCATTATGGTTCAAGCTAACAGTGCAGCCTTGCAGAGCAGGTTAGGAGAATGTCTGTGCCTGAGCTGAGAGCACTGCATGCGGTCCAATGGGCAAAGCTGCTAATTGGTCAGGTGGAGTGGGGCGGAGGTGGGTGGGGTTTTGGACAGCCATCTAAGTGGTGGCCAGCACTCTGCTGTATGCGTGAAGGGGCCTTCAGACTTAACCAAGAGAGGTTCTTAGGACATAATTGCTAATCAACATGTCACACTCTTTGATCCTGCAGGAGGAGAACATCAGGGTCATGGAGCCTGGTGATTTAACGGTATGCCTCATGGCTTACAGAGAGCAGAGAAGCAGCGGCGGAGGCGCCTGGCTCAGCAAAGGGAGGAGCACCTCCCTCAAGGGGGAGGGGTGGCAGGGCCTGCTGTGCACCCAGCTGAAGATCCACAGCGAGTCCATAGGTGCTTCACTAGACCCATGGCCTATAGACAACGCCTGTCATTTCTGCAGATGGCTGAGAACCAGTGCCGCCAAAGACTGCGCATGTCTAGGGAACTAGTCGGTCACATATGCCACCTGCTGCAGGATATGCTGCCACAGGGACATGGAGGACATGCACTGCCAGTGGCTGTGAAAGTGTCTGCAGCGCTCAATATTCACAGAATCACAGAATTGGTACGGGTAGGAGGCCATTCGGCCCATCAGTATTTTAACTTAGTGAAATCTGCTGCCTTTTCCTCATAACCCTGCACATTGTTTTTATTTAAATAATCATCCAATGCCTTCTTGAATGCCTCAATTGAACCTGCCTCCACCACACTTCCAGGGTAGTGCGTTCCAAACCCTAACTACTTGATGTGTGAAAATGTTTTTTCCCACCTCGCATTTGCTTCTTTTGCAAAACATGTTGAAACTCTGCCCTCTGGTTCTCAATACGTTTACGAGTGGGAACAGTTCCTCCTTATCTACTCTGTCCAGACTCCTCATGACCTTGAAAACTTCTAGCAAGTCTCCTCTTAGTCTTGTCCTCTCCAAGGAAAACAATCCCAACTTCTCCAATCTTTCCCCATAACTAAAGTGTCTCATCCCTGAAACCATTCTCCTAAACCTCTTCTGCACTCTCCCCAATGTGTTCACATTCTTCCTATAGTGTGGCACCCAGAACTGTACACAATACTCCAGCTGAGGTCTATCCAGTGTCTTATATTAGTTCATCATAACCTCCCTGCTCTTGTACCCTATGCTCCTATTAATGAAGCCTAAAAAACTGTATGCATTAGAAACGGCTCTCTCTATCTTTCCTGCCACGTTTAATGACTTATGTACATATACACCTAGGTCTCTCTGTTCCTGCACACCCTTTATAAGAGTATCCTTTATTTTATATTGTCTCTCCATGTTCTTTGTACCAAAGTGTATCACCTCACACTTCTCCACATTGAACTTCATCTGCCACCTATCTGCCCACTCCACCAATGTGTCAATGTCCTTTTAAAGTTCTACACTGTCCTCCTCACAGTTTACAATTCTCCCAAGTTTTGTGTCATCCACAAACTTTGAAATTGTTCCCTGCAAGGGTGCCAATACCGACCCCTGGGGAACTCCACCACAAACCTTCTTCCAGCCTGAAAAATACCCATTAACCATGACTCTCTGTTTCTTTTCCCAAGGCCAATTTTGTATCCACATTGCTACTGCCCCTTTGATTCCATGTCCTATAACTTTCCTCACAAGTCTGTTGTGTGGCACTGTATTGAACGCCTTTTAGAAGTCCATATACACCACATCAACAGCCTTGCCCTCATCAACCATCTCTGTTACCTCTTCAAAACACTGCAGCAAGTTAGTTAGACATGATTTTCCTTTAACAAATCTATGCTGACTCTTCCGAATCAATCCACACTTTTTCATGTGACTATTAATTCTATCCCGAATAATTGCTTCCATAAGTTTACCTGCCACTGAAGCTAAACTGACTGACCTGTATTGCAGGGGAGATCTTTACAATCTTTTTCGAACAAGGGCGCAATGTTTGCAATTCTTAAGTCCTCCAGCACCTTCCCTGAATCCAGGGAACATTGAAAGATTATTGCCAGTGCTTCTGCAATTTCCATTCTCACTTCCTTCAATATTTGTGGATGCGTCTCATCCGGTCCCGATGCCTTATCAACTTTAAGTTAATAAACTTTAAATGTACCTATCCTTTGTTAGCCTTCAGCACCTGTTCCCTTCAGGAGCACAGCATCACTGGTCACAGATGCTCAAGAGATGGCGGCCAGCCCCACTTTAAAGATGCTGAGAGCACACAGAGAGAATGACGGAACTCAGTGACGGCTATCCACGACATCCTGGCAGCAATGACAAGCACCATCGAGGTGCAGGCATCAGTAATGTGTCCAGTGAGTATGAAGCCGGACCATCACTTTGGTCTGAAGTTTACACACTGCACAGGGAAGAGGCCCTCGACTGAGACACCTGCCTTTATCTTATGCAGGAATCAAGGTTTCACATCTGAGCGACACGAACACTGCTCATCAGAACAAGGAGCTTTAGGCAGGGAGGCATTGGGAGTTTATTTACAATAGTGAACACCTGTGCCAGGTTCTGCAATTACACCTCCATGTTTGGGATCAGGTGTAGCTAATTGCTGCTGAATTGCTGCCCCCACTGTGGCTGCGGCTGCTATTAAGCTGTTACTGCTGTGGGTGGTGTCTTTTACCCTAGCCTACACTCAGAGAAAGAAGACTGCTACAAGCTTGCTGCTTGAAAGGAGGACGAGGGGGAAAGAGCAGAAGGACAGAACTTTCTGCAGAGCCTGCATTACATCCAGCTGCTGCTACTGATGTTTGGGGATCTGCAGGGGCCTGTAACCTCATTTGAAGCCTGGGACTGTCCTGCTGCTGATTGCTCATCTGCAAGGGGAGAGGGTGGGGCTCTGCAGCTCAAGGCCTGAGGCTGAAAGCCTACTTCATTGTGAGAGAGGAAGGAGAGGAGTGGACCAGGAGGGAGAAGATTTTGAGTGGTGCGATGAGAGGTGTACACAAGAAGGGAGCTCTGTATTGGACTTGTGTTTTGACAGGGGGAGGGAGAGAAAGAGGAATATCTGAGGGGTGTGGGCGTGTTTGTGAACCAAAAAGACCTTTGTGCGTTTACCCCACCCCACGGGCCTTCTGTTCAAGTCCAGTTTAGCTGGGGCTGCCCGGTGAAGAAGACGTTAGAGTGAAAGGCTGTGTGCTAGCAGTCCCAGCTGTCCAAGGGCGAAGACATTCTCCTCCCCCTGTCTGAAGAGAACCGAGAATCAAGACACCTTCTCATTCTTCATTATGCAGGAGCAGTGGCCTCATCTGCTCCTGCGGCCCCATCACCTTTTAAACTTGTGACAAAACACCTTGGGGTCAAAACCATACTCAGCCCGACATGACAATTGAGGCATGCGTCAAGGCTATGGCTGGGGTCGTCAGTCCCTCAGCCATTGTTGCAGCCTCAGAAAAGTATGGCAAAGCCGTCTTTTTCTTGAGGTCGGAGCGAGCGATGCACCTGTCCCTTGAAAAGGGGCTCACTGTGGGTGGGACATTTCTGGCGGACCCTCTGGAGGCCACCTCCAACAACTGGGGGAAGTCAGGTCAGGGGTGGCGCCAATCTCGCTCGGCTTCAAGGAGACGGCATTCTGCCAAGTGTGCTTCTTCTGACACCAGGTTTTTGTCTGCCTGGCCTGGGAGTAGTGCACGGAGGGGGGTTTTAATATTGAGCATCAGCAGGCCGCCTGCTGTGTTTTTTGGATGGCAGATGGCGTGCGGTGCTATGCCTTCAAGAAGATGGGGCACATTAGGAAGAACTGCCTCACCTCCAAGGCCGCCAGCACCACCCAGGTGGCCACGGCTGGCACCGCCCAGCCTTCCACCACTCCATCTTCCTCTCCACAAGGGGAGGTGACGCTGGTGGCTAATGCCATCTCTGCAGCCGGCGAGGTTGGGGGAGAGAGCATTCATGGCACAAGAAGGTGCGGAGGAAAGGCAGGCATGCTGAGGCAACATCCCAACCCCACCCCCAGCCCCAGCCCGAACACCAGATTTCCACAAAGACACCAGCTCCAGGGAAATAGAAAGATCTGGACCTGGCGCCGCGGTTGCATTTGACCCTGTGCCCATTGGCACCTCAGTGCTGGGCCCAGTGGCGTCTCTGCGTGAGGTCCTGGGTCCAGCGACATTGGGGTGCAGGACCTCAAGCCGGTGGTCCTTCTGGAAAAGATGCCCATGACAAAGCCCCAGAGGGCAGAACGTCCGGGGAATGGGGGGTGAGGTAGCGGGTCTCTAAGACGCTGCCGCCCTCTGACCCAGAGTCCCTAGGGGAGACAAGAGAGGACTCCTCAGGCCTTGATCCTGGGGGGTGGGATCAAGGCAGAGTTAATCTCTCCTTTGCGTCCACCTATCGCCGGCCTTCTATCCAGCTTCACCTCTCCCACCCCCTGAAACAGTATATATTTCACCACATTCTTACTTCTCTTTAGTTCTGAAGAAGAGTCATACGGACTCGAAATGTTAACTCTGTTTTTCTCTCCACAGATGCTGTCAGACCTGCTGAGTTTTTCCAGCAATTTTTGTTTTTGTTCTGGGCTCATAGTCGGTCAGTGGCAGATGGATCCGCTATCCGAGGAGCTTAGGCCTTTCACCTGGAGCAAGACCAGCCTCCTCTACCTGGGGGTCCACCTTTGCACTGCTTAGGAATCTTGGCCAGCGAACTGGCAGGAGCTGGAGGCCAAAGTCACCACTCGCCTGTGGCGCTGGACAGGACTGCTCCGAGTGCTGTCCAACTGGGGTCGAGTGCTGCTCATAAACCAGCTGATCGCCGCCATGTTGTGGTACCGGCTGGTCAATTGGACCCCTCTCCCGAAGATTGTTGCAAAAATCCAGAGCATTCTCGTTGACTTCTTCTGGGATAAAAGGCTGCACTGGATCGCTGCTGAGGTTCTGAGTCTCCCGCTTAGGGAGGGTGGACAGAAACTGGTGTGCTTATGCACCCAGGTGGCAACTTTCCACCTTCAGGCCCTGCAGTGATACCTTTACATAGAGCCCCCTCCGAGATAGTCTGCCCTGACGATATATTTTTTTCCGCTAGGTGCGCGGACTGAATTAATGTGCAGCTCCTGTTTCTAGACCGGAGGGGCCTTCATGGCTCCTTGCAGGCATTGCCTGTCTTTTACTAGGACCTGATCAAAGTCTGGAGCATGGTCGCTTTGCGACGCAGCTCTCCACAGTCAGGAGTAGTGGCTACTGTCACAGGGCCACTGCTCAGGAATCCGCACCTCCGCCACTTTCGGTAGCTGGCGGAGAGGAGGACTGTGGCTGCCGGGGTGACCAGGATCGGGGACATGCTGGGTGGCAGAGGAGTGGGCTCGATGTTTCCACAGGAGTTGGCACATTGCGCATCAGTGGACGTCCGGCTCATGGCCAATGCTATCCATGGCCTTAGGATGGTCATGCTTGGCCCTGATGTCATACGAGGTTTTGAGGATGCTCAGGTGTGTGATGGTCTTCCGTCCAAGCGTATCCCTGTTTGGACAGAATTCCACATTTGTCCCAAGCCCCAAACTCTCCCTTGGGAGCCAAAGCCCCGCAACCTGAGTCCCCTCGTGGAAATGCCCTCCGTGCCTTTTAGCATGGTGCAGAGGGGATTCCTGTGTGGGTTGCCGCTGCTTACCCTTCACCTTCTTGCCCTGACGTGCTTTGTTGCCATCCGGCGGCAGAGGTTGCCAGTGGGGGGCCCTCTACAGGGGTGTCCTCCCCCTTTCCATCGGAGACCAGGGGTGGAGGGAGTTGTACGCAGCAGGATGACCATAGGATGTGTTGGTTCACAGACTCCCAGGATGTCTTTTGTGGCCTTGTGGAGTCTGTGGACCATGCTTATGTAAGCTATTGTAGGCTGTACCCACTATTTAGTTGTTTGAAAATCCTTTTGCTTTTGTTTTGTTTGCAGTTCAGCCCCATGCTCCTGATCTACAGACACCTAGTGCGGGGTGGGGTTGGGGGGTTGCGGGGGGGAGCGCAAGGAGGGAGGAGGACCCCCTCATGAACCTGCTCCTGGACCTGACCAAATTGAGCCATCAACAGGTCCAGGCAGCTGGCGATTGAGGGGGTCGTCCAGCCCAACTGTTTGCACCTCTTCTGTGGCTATGTTTGCGGTCAGGTGTCCCTGCAGAAGGAGCACGCGGTGTCCACTGGCACCGTCGACGCCTTCCACGCTTGATGGGCACTGCGGGGACTCGGTTGCTTTATTGACCCCTTTAATCACATTTTGGTTTAATGTTTGTAAGTTTCCTTTAAATTTTGACTTTTGTTTTTGCAGTTTCCCTCTAAGGGGCTGCCTTTTACTTTGTCCCTGGTTTTGTTAATTTAGCTCATTTGTGTTGTAATGAAAGAGTTATCATTAAAGATACAAAGAGCATGGAGGTGAATTTGGTTAGTGCCAGCCTGTAGGGGGTGGTGGTGTGTGTCAGCTTCACCTCTGACTTCTGAGTGGTTCGGATCGCTCCCACTCCCTGGGTTCTAGACCTTGTACTTATTTAGGGGTTGTTACAAAGTACAGCAGACAACTGGTTTTGGTGCAAGAAAAAAAAACTGGGTTTATTGAAGTCACAAATGAACTTATAACATTAGTATTACACTGAGATTATATAGACCTAGAAAGTACACTTAATTAAGAATGGGGAACACACGGCATAACAAGCGAAAATCACACTACTAATCCCCTTTCCCTTGACCCACCCCCAAAACCTAACTAAATTGAACTAGGAGAGGTCAGGGATCATGCTCACCAACTAGGGTTCCTTGACAGTTCGATATCCAGCCAGGTAAGCCGGTTGCAGTTTTGGGGTACGCTCTTTGTGTCCTCTGGGGCCTGCCGTCCCCACGTGGTCCTGGTCTGTGGAATCTGCAAAGGTTCTTCAGTTGGATGGAGGGCATGGTTGTGGGTGGTCGATCTTTGTGGAGGGCTGCAGTTGTGGCCTTGTTGTCTTTGGTTGAGTCTGCCACCCCGGGCCTCTCTCCGTGATGTTGCCTGCAGGCCTGCAAACCTCCAGATCTCCTCCCTGCTTGGTTCAGCTCTCTGCTTAAACTCGGCTTCAACCGCTCCCAACTGCTCACTGCCCAAAAGCTGCTCACTTCAGATCTCCTGGCCCAGTTATACTGTTTTTTTTTCAAATTTCTTATCTCAATCCAAATCAAGGTTAGTTCTTTGTTTGATTTTGGTGGGCTTCCCCAGGTGATTGTTGTCTCATTGATTTTAATGGGCTTGCATGATGTTTATCATTGTCTTCCTGCCCCCGTAACTAGTCTTGAACTGAAAGCCATTGTATGTGTGGAGTATTGATGGGTTCGCATAATTGCATTGATTGTGGTCTTCCTGCCCCCGTAGTTAGTAGCGATTATTTATGCAAGATTTTGATGGGCTTTAGTTTTGTGTTGATTGTTTTAAAGGGAAGAATGCGTATTCTGTCTCCTCTCATTGTCTGGTTTCAGGTAAAAGTTCAAAAATCATATCCTTGTTCATGATATGAAAAATGTGGGAATTTTGAGTACCCTTCAGCCCACATCTAGACACAGGGAATGATCCACATGTTGGAATGTGTAAACCCAAATCTTAGCATATACCTTATAAAATGGGCATCCAAATCATCAATGGATTGCCCAGAGATTCCTGCCCTTACCTTTCCTTCTCCAACCCAAACACACAAGATGTTATGAATGCTCCAATGGAAGGTAGGGATCAGGATCTCTCTCCCTGAATGAAGATGTGCTGAATGGCCTTTTCTGCCCAGAACCATTTTGTCATCTTGTGAATAGGTCTAATTGCATTTTCATTACAAGAGTTCTCAAGGATTTATGGATGTATTAGGAATTGCACTTCTTAACTGTGTCCATTTATCATGGAAAGCAGAAACTGGTCCAGGATTACCACAGCCAAAATAGAACAATGGCTTCAAAACATGTATAAGTAAAATTATAACAATTCTAGAATAATTAAAAATTTTAATCCGAATTTTGAATTCAGGAAGATATACTACGAATGCCTTATGTTTGTAAAGGAACTCTGTTCTTGACTGGTTTCCTGTTGCAACATACTCATTTATTAATCCAATTACTTGCACGATCAATGCATATTTTTGACTAGACGATTGCACTTTTTCCCTCTGTCTAATGTTTTGCTTTCATATTGGTGCAACCATGAATATCATTTTCATTTGAACTCAGTATCAATATGATACAGTAGCATATTAATCGCATTGGCTGCATGCAATTCTTCTGGCCCAGAGACATCCCCGGGAAGATGTGCTACAGGACCCCTCGGAAGTCCCAATGCACGGACTCTATGGGATTGCCAAAGAAGTTTGAACTTCCGATTGGCTCCCTGGGACCCTCCGAAAAAGTCTCCAACTCTGAGTTAGAATCGGAAACTTCAGACGGTTCCGACTTACTTACCTGGATGGCTACCCAGGAAAAGTTAGACAGGAGCAAACCTAGTCTAATGTACAACTGACCCCCAATCACTCACACTGACCTTCACGATTACATCCCTGATGTGGAGAGATGGTGGCGTAGTGGCATTGTCAGTGGACTAGTATTCCAGAGACCCAGTGTAATGCTCTGGGGACCCAGGTTCGAATCCCACCATGGTGAAATTTGAATTCATTAAAAATCTGGAATTAGAAGCCTTGTGATCACCATGAAACCATTGTCAATTGTTGTAAAAACCCATCAGGTTCACTAATTTCCTTTAGGGAAGGAAATCTGCTGCCTTTACCTCGTCTGGCCTACATGTGACTCCAGACCCACAGCAATGTGGTTGACTCTTAAGTGCCCTTTGAACAAGGGCAATAAATGCTGGCCTAGCAAGCGACACTCAAATGAATAATAAATTATTAAATGAACAATTTTTAAAAATCCCAACTTCACCCTTCTGACACCCTAACTCCATCCCTGACCCAACCTGACTAGCCGCTGCCCTGATCTGTCTCATCTCCCCCTGACCCACCCGCCCATCATGCTGCCCACCTGCCATCATCTCCATTTCCTATCTACTGCCCTAACAACCTGCCACCCTGCCAAGCTTCCATCCTAACCACTTACCTTCTCTCTGTAGCTGTTTGCAAAGCAACACCATTAAGGCCTGCCCAGCGTGAAACGTGGCTCCCCACTGGCCGGGAAGGGCCGAGCCGGGGCGGGGGTCTGTCGGCCCTTGAGTCCAATGGCGACCCGGCGACCGGTTTGAAAATGGCACAGGCAGCCCCTGGAAGGCCACGGCTGTTCTGTGTTCACAAACTCAAGTGATAGAGTCGAGTGCAGCGGGAGGGCAGGTCAGGTGGGCACTTGACCCTCCCCCCCAGCTTTTTGGATGAGTGCCTCGTGGTCCTCCTGGTGGAGGTGGCTGCCAGGACAGGCACCCTTGTCCCCAGAGATGGGAGGAGGAAGCCACCACACCTCACAAAGAGGGCATGGGAAGAGGTGGCAGCGCTGGTTAGCAGCCATGACGTGGTGCAGCGCACATGGGTACAGTGCTGGAAGAGGTTCAATGACCTGCTGCGCTCAGGAAGGGTGAGTGTTGGCCTGGATCAGTGTGGTGAAGTGTTAAGGTCTGGCCGTCCCCCTCCATAGACCTCAGGGGTGCTAGAGTCTGAGTGCCAACTGTCAATGACGCTGGAGCTGGCCAAGTGGGTGCGCCCTGGCTGATTGGACTGAGTGCCTTGCGGCTCAAAGGCCGCAACTCGGGTGTGCCATGCGAGGTGTCCTCAACTGGGGTTGGCCAGGCTGCAATGGTGCTGCGGGTAGAGAGTGGACTAATCAGTACTCCTCTGTCCTTTCAGGAGAAGACAAGCCATACCAATCAGAGAGGTCACATACAGGTGGAGACCTGCCCAACCTGCTGCCGCTGACCAGGTTCGAGCAGGACACCGTTGAGCTGGAGAGCCAGAATACTCCACGTGCAACCGGGTATGGAGAAGCGGGGGTGCCAGACGAAGGGGTGAGTGCAGTGCACTGAGGTGAGAGTTTCATGTTGTGAAAATGTTCTAGTGTACGCTCTTCATTGATGGGCGCCTCAAACCTGGAGTCCCCATTGATCATTGAAAGTCGATGGCACCATGATGCAGATCTCCATTGTCTCACCAGGGTGTCTGGCATGCACAGTTATAGTGTGATGACTTTAATGACATGTCCTCCTTCTCCCTTCGACTTGCAGCATGCACTCACTCTCTGGACCCTGAAGGGCCACCTCTGACACCAGAGGACCACCAGGCTTGATTTGCACCTGTGTCGCACCTGCTCTCTGAACCAGGCACCAGCGCAGATACCAGCACCTGGTGGGCATTAGATCAGTGGCAAGAATGTCAGTGCACATTGGTGAGGGCACTTCATACTCACTTGAGGAGCAGGCAGAGACAGAGAGTGCCCAGGGCGCTGGCAGTCGGAGGATTGCTGGAGACCAGGACGATGCTCAGTCGAAGGCAGATGATGAGCATCTGGAGTCGTCCATTAGGCAGCAGATGCTGGATGTCCAGCGGGATGTGCAGAAGGATCTGGAGGAGATCCATGAGGGTCTGCGTGCCACGGTCTTCGTTGTGGAGGAGTCCATGTGGAGCATGAGCACTGTGTTGACCCTCATGGCCGAGCATACTGCCTCCTCTGTTGAGACAGTGGTGACTCTGATGGAGAGGCAGCTCCAGGAACAGAATCAGGGGTTCCTGGGGTTGCACTCTGACCTCCAAGCCCTCACACAGGCAATGACCTCAGAGGGTCAGTGCCAGTGTGGGAGATGGATGAGGCACCCAGTATCCCAGCTAGGTGCCCGTCCATCAATGGCAAGCAGGGAGGTCCAGATCGACCTTATTTTGGCCATGATCTGCTTGTCGTCTCTGCGGGCTCCTCTCAGGGCGCTCTGGATGACGTCAGCAGCTCTTCCGCCTCTCTGCCAGTGACCGTCACATCTGGTGAGGCCGCAGTGACTGGGGAGATGCCAGCCATGGCACTGGCCGCTCCCTCCCAGGCGGGGCCAGCACAGGCTCCACTGGCCAGACAACGACAGCCAAGGTCATCAAGGCCAAGACAGCACAGTGAGCAGGCTGTCTCCAGTGCTGGTGCCAGCAAGGCATGGGGCGTGGCACCAAGATGTAGCACTCAGAAACGTAAGTTAAAGGCACCATGAGCACAAAAGGGACAGTTCCGAGGTGATTTTCTGCTCCTTTATGTTTGGTTTATGCACTTGCTGATGTGGACATCAACACCAGTAATGGTAATGTCATTATGCTTTCAATGTGACAGTAACATTAAATTTGCTTTTGTTCTGATAGCCTGGGTATGCTTCACCTTTTTTCTTCCTAGTGCAGGGCACACCATGTAATGCTGGACGTGAATGGCTGGATATGTTATTGCACAGGCATTAAGGGGTCAAATGAAGGGGTCATTTCAGACATCCGGTATAGAGGTGGCAGCCCTGGCATGAGGTGGAAGCAGATCTTTGGCAGCCTAGCTGATGGACTGTTGGATCAAGGTGTCCCTGCCTCACTAGAGGTTACCGAGGTCTGCCTCCACACCCCCGGCGTTCTCCTCACCGTGCTTATCTTCTGACTCACTACTGGATTCATCATCTGTGGTCTGTGCAGCTGTGTCAAGATCCTCCTCCTCCCATGGGCCCCCCTTGCCATTGCCAGCATGCAACCACTATCAGTGACACCCACTCTGGGGGGTATTGTAGTGCAGCCCCTGAATGGTCCAGGCATTGGGAGCGCCTCTTGAGAAGACCTGTGGTCCTCTCTACCACCGCTCTTTTGGAGGCCTGACTCATATTGTAACACTGCTCTGCCTCTGTTCTTGGGTGGCGGAGAGGCGTCATAAGCCATCTTTTCAACAGATAGCCCTTGTCACCCAGCAGCCATCCATCCAGTTGGGCTGGAGCACTGAAGAGCCTCGGCACCTGGGAGTGTGTCAGGATGTAAGCATCATGGGAGCTGCCTGGGTCCCTTCCACAGACTTGCAGAATCTGCATGCTTTGGTCATACACTATCTGTACGTTCATGGAGTGGAATCCCTTCCTAATGACGAAGCTGACCTGTTGGCACCTTGATGGCCACATGTATGCAGTCGATGGCACCCTGGACGCGGGGCAACCCAGCAATTGCTGCAAACTCTCTGGCTCGCTCAGCCTGGCTGGCCTCGTCTGTATGATAAAGAATAAAGGCCAGTACCCGCCTGAATAGAGCTTCTGTCCCAGCTTGACTCAACTGTGGACAGCTGATTGGGAGACTCCACACAGATCCCCCACTGACCCCTGAAAGAGCTGGAGGCATAGAAGTTGAGGACCACTGTGACCTTCAGAGCCACTGGCATGGGGTTTCCCCACACACAGTCGGAGCTGATCTCGACCCATTCACCTGACAAATGGAAGTCACAGTCTCCCTTGAGAGGTGGAGCCTCCTTCGGTGTTGCACCTCAGACATATTGAGGCAGCTGCATCGCTACCTGTAAACCCTGACAGCAGGATAGTGGCGTCATCCGCAGTCCCTTCTGCCTTGGACTTCCTGCTGGCCCTGCACCTCTTGTGCTTGCGCCTCTCCTCCCACAGGTCCCTCCCCTGGAAGCTGCACTGGGACACCCTCCCTTCTGCCCCTCTCTTCCTCCTCAAAGGAGGTGCCTCTGATATCCCCATTATCATGGTAACTGAGGCTGTCTGACACCTGGAAGGGTCCACACGGTTTGAATCCTCCAGGGGCCTTGGAGACACCAATAAGTCCTGAAATGAAACCTAGAAACCCTATCAATGAAGCCCTGAACAGAGTTGAAGCTGCCAAGTATCAATAAGCAACCAGCAGCAAACTATCTCCTAAACTCCTCACTACTCACACTGGCGATGCTGCTGACCCTTTTTATCCCGCCCTTGGATGAGGTTTATCAAATTGTTGGCTGCCCACTTGCCCGTTTTGCCTGTGCAACAAGCGCAAAATTGCACGGGCTACGTAAAATCTGCCTTAATTGCCTTTTTAATGGCCTTAACTGGCCTCGTAATTGATGGCAAGTGCGGCTCAAACTTCTGCGCACGCACCGACTGAAATATCGCGGGAGTGCGCAATGATGCCGGGACCCTTGCCCAACTTCATAATGCACTATTTGACAATCGAGCCCGCCTGCTCAGCGAAAAATTCTGTCTAGAGTTTCTTGATCCTGGTCAGAAGATCTGGGCTATGATCCATCTCACTGTTGTGCAAGTCTGCCCTCTTGAGGATCAGTGTGCTCTCAACAAGTTTACAGGAAATTAAAAGGACCCGTTTTTTGAGTGCACTCTTCCAGCACAGAGTTTTGTCTGCCAGGAGTGTCTCTTGGGAAATCACAGCAACACTCCCCACAATCAGTGAACAGAAATTTGAAGAGACAAGCCCCTAATTTCCAGATGTTCTTTCTTGATGGATGAAGTTCCATGCTGAGAGTTGTAAAATTGGGTCTTTACATTCCATATTGAAACTTAGGCCCTGAAACTACATTGCCAGATAATAGCATATGAATAAAATTGCATTTGGTTGAACTTTCTTTGTCCACAATATTAGCAGATATTAATTCATTTATCTTAAACTGATCAAGACCTCAACTAAAATAGTGGAGAGAAGAGCGCCAGATAAATTTATGAAGTGTTCATTGCAAGCTATGTAATATGTAATCTTAATGTCATTGGTGGGAAAATTCAATACCATCATACCCACCTCCCCCAAACCCCCCAGCCAAATCGGGTAAGAGGATTATGATTGCGGTGTGTAAAATGGCTACTGCCCTAAAACCTTTATTTACATTTCATGACAAAGAGGTCACATGAGTATGGCAAGCCACAGTATACAAAGGTATTTATCCAAAATCCCTCTTTTCACAGAAGCACAAAATTGTTACAGCGCAGAAGGAAGCAATTTGGCCCGACATGTCTGCACTGGCTCTCCGAATGAGCAAAGCTCCAACTACCATTCCCTCAACTTCTCCGCATTACTGTGATAAACTTGGAGAGTGCAGAACGGGTTTCTTGGAGGAAACAGTAAACTTTATTAACAGACTTTGGAGGAGGCCACATGCTTGTTCCAAGACTTAGGCTAAAAAGCTCCATCCTAAGATTCCGCGCACTTAGGGCCGATTGGTCTATACAGTCATATGATCCCCATAACAATAAGAAATGGTTTAACTTACAATCATTACATTCCTTCCCCTTTACTTTTGTTTTGCCCTCTTATTTACAAAACACTTTAACCCATAGTATATACAATTACATACAGTTAATGCCATTAACAATTTAGTCTTTGAAAAGGTTTTCGAATTCAGGTAGAGTGACACAACTCTATAACAGGAGGTTGTTCGTTGGACCGACTTGCACAGGAACTGCAGTTTCAGGGATGTCCCTAGACACTGGAATTCAGAATTATTTGCTTCAGCGGAGACATCAGGTATGCCTATTCTTCGTTGATCTGGCACTTCAGCTGTCAAAGTTTCGATTTCAATTTCAGGTGGAGTAACTGGTTGTTGGAGGGTTTCTCGACTTCTGAAATGATCCATGCGTTTCCTAACAATCCTGTTTTCCACTTCTACCTGATAAGGTAAAGGTGCTGTTTCAGAGACCATTCTACCCATCTTGGTTCATTTGAAAATTTCCTACAAAAACTCCCTGCCACAGTAAACTCTCAATCTTTATTGTGAACGTCATGGATTTACTTACTGACTCCCCTGGTTTCTCTCCACCTTCACCTCTAAATTAGGGAATACTAGACTCAATCTCTTATGAAGTCCGCGCTTCATTAACAATTCTGAAGGTGTTGAACGAGTGATCACATGAGGAGTTGAGTGATAACTGAACAGGAATCTTGAAATTCGTGGCCAACATTTTCCCCCCGTTGGGGGGGAAGAGCGGGAGCGGGCGCCGGCGAGTGGGCCTCTGATCGGTGCCCCAGGTCAGGGGCACGCAGCCAATTAAGGCCCGCCCAGCATGATGTGCGCCAGGAAGTGCTATGCGCTCCCTGTGCAGGCGGGGGGGGGTGGGATTCCGTCAGCCTGTGGTGCACTCTTTCACACACGCGCGCGAAAGAGTGCACAGATCTCCCTGAGGCAAGGTGCTGCCGCAGGGAGATCGCCTCTGATGTAAAACTTGAAATAAAGAGGTTTAAAAAATTTCCCTGCCATGTCCCCTCATGTGACACTGTCACATGAGTTGGGACATGTCCTTAACTTTTATTGAAATCTTTCGTAAAAATTTAATGACCTTCATGAAACCTCATCCCGCCCGTGGATGAGGTTTCATTCTTTTTCCAAGGCCTGCCTGGGCTCCCAGCCTGCCCGCCTGCCAACCTAAGGTTGGACGGGCAGGTCCATCAATCATGTTAACTGGTTTTTTAAAGGCCTTAATAAGCCATTGACAGTTTGGCGGCTGTGCAGCCAATTCGGCTGCGTGCCTGCCAAACTGCCAAACTAAATGACGCGGGGTGACAGCGGGACGCGTGCCCGACATATCCTGATGTGTTTAATCCCATTTAGGTTAACAAGTCTTTAAAATTCAGTGCTAGTGAAAGTCGTATCAGTGTCTGATTCAAAACTTCAGGTAAACCATGAACACTGAAACTCTGGCGCACTTTGTCAATGGTTGCCGATGCATTAGGTGATCTCACTTCAAGCATGTCCACCCATTTGGAATGTGCATTGATAATCATGAGAAACATAGTACCTAGAAATGGACTTACATAGTCTACATGTAGTCTAACCCAGGGTCGACCAGGCCACACCCACGCATGTAGTGGAGCTGAAATGGGCAACTTCTGGTGTTTCTGGCAACCAGGTACTTCATGCAAGCGTCTTCATTTTTGAAACACCGGTATGTAATGTGTAAATTACAGTAACCCTGCAAATTCTTCCTTTTCAGATAATAATCCAATTCCCAGTTGAATGCCTCGATTGCCTCCACCACACTCTCAGGCAGTGCATTCCAAATCTTAACCACTTGCTGTGTGAATAGTTTCTCCTCATGTCTCTGTTGCTTCTTTTGCCAATGACCTTAAATCTGTGCCTTCTGCTTCTCAATCCTTCCACCAGTGGGAACAGTTTCTCCCTATTGACTCTGTCCAGATCCCTTATGATTTTGAATATCTCTCTTAAATCTCAACCTTCCCTATTCCAAGGAAAACAGTCCCAAACTCTCCAATCTATGTGTATAAATGAAGCTCCTTGTCCCTGGCACCATTCTTGTGAATCTTTTCCGCACTGCCTAATGCCCTCACATCTTTCTTTCATAAAAAAAAATCACATGCGCTACCACATACATAGCCCATAAAGAAAATGATCATGCATGAACAAAAAACTTTGTTCTTCCTAGTCTATTCCACTTTCGTCTGTCCCTACACATTGCACACACTTGGTGTTCACACATGTGCTGTTCCCGATGGCAGAACCAGAATTGTGTGCCACTTCTACTCTCTTTCTTTCTCCCATTTCCCACGCTATTACAATTACATTTTAAAGTGCCGGGAGCATGCATAGGAAAACGTGCAATTCGTCTGTGCAGGCTGCCTTTTTTTGGTGAAACCCACCATCAGCTGACAATACTGCAGTTACTGGCAGGCTATAAAAGAGCCTCCTGTTTAAACAGGGAGACTCTGCATTGCTGCCAGAATGAACCATTGGTGCAGTCTGATTTTCTTCACAGTTCCATGGGAAGAACCCATCAGAACCCTCAGCCCTTCCTTAGATTTCTTCCCCACATCAGTCCCCCTTCTTACTACAGGTTCCATGAAATCAACCCCACTGTCAATTTATGCTTTCTGATCGTTGCAGCAGACAAGCCCCACGGTTCAGCGATGCCTCCCAGGAGGTTCTCCTCCAGGTTGTCAGGGGAAGGTGGGAGGTGCTCTTTCTTGCAGATGGAATCAGAAGGCCCTTCCATCTGGATGGAAGTGGCAGAGGAGGTGAGCAACCATGGGGTCCATGCAGGAATCTGGGTCCAATGCAGGAAGTGGGTAATCGATCTGCTTCAATCTGCCAGGGTAAGTGCCAGTGCCACACCTTCAACTGGAGTCTGTCGTGGGGTCATCAGTAATGAATATGTGCGAGTGGCAGCTTTGCCAGAAGAGTGACTGTGTGATTAACCATGGTGTTACGTGGAAATTGAGGTCAAAGTGTGTGGAAGTTTGCCTTTTATGTGTACTTGAATGCAAAGTGGGACTAACAGGCCAGTATGTGATAGAAACAAAAACAGAATTACCTGGAAAAACTCAGCAGGTCTGGCAGCATCGGCGGAGAAGAAACCAGTTAACGTTTCGAGCCTTCATGGCCCTTCATGGCCATGAAGGCTCGAAACGTCAACTGATTTCTTCTCCGCCGATGCTGCCAGACCTGCTGAGTTTTTCCAGGTAATTCTGTTTTTGTTTTGGATTTCCAGCATCCGCAGTAGCTTTTAGCTTTTTGTTTTTATCAGTATTTGATAGATGCAGACAAGGGTGTGAGGTATCACTTGATGTATCACTTGGTCAAGCGAGGGAGAGGAGATGCACAGGAATAGCTGACGTCAGGCTCCTCACATCAGCCGAGGAAGATGTGATGAAATCGCTGGCGAAGGGCGGAAGGAGCAAGGGTTAACCATTCTATTGGTGGCATTTGGCCATACAGGAGGCACATGATGAAATGTGAAGCACTCAGACTGTGATCATTCTTAATGTGATTCTATTTGTTCTCCAATACAGGTCATCATCATCCAAGGACCAGACTGCAGCCACGACAGGAGACAGAAGACTCCACCTCTGGGGATGAAGAAACCAGTGCCCTGAAATGTTTCAAGTTTAAAGACAGCTGTGCTTCGTCAGCGCTTCATCTTTGTGAGTTTTTATTGAACTGAATGTGTCGGTTGGGGGAAGAGGTGAATCCGGCAGTACGCCCAAGTTGGGGGTGTGGTTGAGGGTCCAGCAGGATGCCCAAGTCGGGGTGCAGGGGGTGTCTGGTGCCAGGCCTGAGTTGTGAGGCAAGAGGTGGATCTGGCAACAGGCCTGAGTCAGTAGCGGAGGCATCTGACATCCAGCAGGCCCGTGACTCAGGCAGACCTGGGGATTGCGGGGAGAGGGGCTGCTCAATGAGTGGGGGTTGGTAGGGCGGTTGGGAAGAGCAGCTGCTGGGTGTGTGGGTGTAGATAGTTGGCGAGTGGGGTTGCTAAATGAACGGGGTTAGGACGTTGGGGAGAAGGGCTGCCAAGTGAGGGAGTAGGGTTAGGGGGTTGGGGAAATGGGCTGCTGAGTGAGTGAGTGGGGCTGGGGTTTGGGAGAGGGGTTTCGAGTATGTCCTTTGTGGGAGGGAAGTTGGGCAGAGGTGTTTGTGTGTTGAGAAGCAGCATGGAGCTTCAAGGGAGCAGTGTCCAGAATGTCGTTGGAGTCTAGGAGACAGAATGGAAGTAAAGTATTTTAACTTAATTCTTTCTTTAAAGTCATGCAAAACCCTTCCCTAGTCTCCAGTCTCACTAGCAACCCTTCCTCCAAAGTGTCCCTAAATTATCTTCCTCAGAGTTGGTCACCCTGATCCCGACTGCACACTTCTGACACCATGTTCCCTGCGGAGTATAAAATGGCCACCACCTGAAAGCCTTTATTTACATATGACAGCAGAGGTCATTTGAGTATGGAAAGCTGCAATGTACAAAAGTATTTATCCAAACAATGATGAACAATTAACTCATGCCTGTTGCTTCTGATGCAGGCAGCATGCCAATTTTGTGCTGCCTACTAATTTGCATGTTTGCTACATGTAGATACTGTTGAGTGGCTGCACACCTCAGCAGGGGGCCCACTCTTGTATGAGGCCAGCACCACTACCTAAAGCCAGCCTCTGGGAGGTGCATTCTGGCTGGAGCAGATTCTGAAACTGTTTGTGGAAGAGAATCTGAGCAGAAAGAAAAGTGAATTACTGTGCAACAGGGGAGGGAGAATGCTCCAAGGTTCTTTGATGCAGTACTGGAGACCTTGGTGGGGGAGGCAGAGAGGAAGAGAGATGTGATATATCCACAGAAGGCAAGAAGCTCCCCAGACAAACTTTGAGAAGACATGCCAGTCAACACCAAAAGTCAAGCCCTGAGGATAGACGTAGTTCTGTAAAAAGTTCAATTATCTCACACGAGTGGCCAAGGTCAGTAAACATATCTTCACCAGCCACTCAAAGTAACACACCCCCATCATTCACCTACCAACAATCTCTATCAATCACGAATCATACTTAACATTCAGAACATCACCTCATTCCTCACACACTGCTGCAAGTTTCACGCCTGCATCTCACAGCCTGCATACACCATGACAGCTAAATCACCCAATTGGATTGCACTGTACTCACTGACACATTTCCCTTTCTCTTGCAGAACAAGTTAGCACAAAACCATTCCCTGTGGACGCCATCACGTGAACGGCTTTGCTGAGGCTGTGACCATTGGTAGGATTGAAACCATCAAAGGTGACGGTATCCGTATTTCTAATCTTCCTTCTCAAATCCCACTTGCCCCTCAACCCAGAATCTCTCCTAATTTGCAAGCAGCGGATAATGTAAACATGCACCTCTTGCTTTCTCCCTTTTCCTTCATCACGAACCTGTTCGTGTCTTTCTTCTTTCAGATACCCAGGGACTGTAACCTGGTCAGGCAGTGCTGGAAGAACAAGAGGAGAAAGTGCACCGAGTCGTGACGAAGAAGAAACTGTCGCAGGCCACAGCTCAGATACTTAACTGTGCATATTTTAGAGGATAGACCGGAGGCAGGATTTGCATATGGTGAGACACCCATTCCTGGTGAAGAATCCTTGAAATTAGGACAAAGACGTTCAGCATATGCCACATTCGCCATAGACTTTAGCAACTTTAAAGAATTCTAGAAACTATCAAACACTTCTATAATCACAGCAACAGCCAATATAAATTAATCAGCAACTAAGCTGTTGATGATTTCTTTAAATAGTGCTGGTGGGGGGTCCTTCCTGCTGCTGAATGCGTGTTCAGCTGTGCGTGTTTAAGAGAGGGCATTAGTACGAACATTGAGTTCCAAAATGGCAGGGTTGGTGTTTAATCAGCAATACATGCTTTTTAACATCACTACCTGCCAACTCTGTGTACTTTTTTTGGAAGCTCCATGAACGTGCACTAACCGCCTCACTAAAATAAAAAAAGAAAATACTAGAAATGCATTTATTTCAGATTTCCAGCATCCGCAATATTTTGCTTTTACCCTCACTAAAATGGCGTCCAGAGCGACTCCCACCAGAAGTGCAAGCATGTGCCGCAGATGCCATTCTGAAGGCAAAACAGCACTCATGGTGCCGGGAAACCATGCACTAAAGAGTCGAGTTTTGCTGTCATAGACTTTTCACTCAGGTTGTGTGATAGGAAATAGCGGTTAAAACATTTGTAATTTTATCAATTGTTTTAAATATTTTTACATTACAAGAATATGATTTGACCTCAATCAATTTTATTTTCAGATCACTTCATTGTTTATTCTTTCCCAAACAGAAGAATAAATGGAGGAATTGTGTACATTTTTGTGCTTTTGACAGGGGTTTAGGCTCATTTAAAAGGAGTGATTTAAACTAAATCAGTTTAGGAATGCACAAGCAATTCAGTTTAAATCAGATTTATTAAAATGTGACACTAATACTATTTCAGAGCAATTTATCATACTTAGTCAAATGCCTAGAGAACTGAGTTAATTTGCATTAATCAGAGATTATTTTTAATGCTAATTTTCAAGCACTGGCTGGAGAGCAGTGAGTTAACCCTTTCAAAAGCTGATAGCTATTATTTGTTTTTATCCATTCTTTCTTTTTTACTACTTTCACCCCCTCCAATATTTCCCCTGTAATAGAAGAGTCTAGATCATAAATGGCTAATGTGGGACTGAGTACAGTACTGCCCACACAGTGATGTAAGGAGACACTTGACACAGAGCCAGGGGTAGTCTGGAGATGGACACAGTTGGGTTAAGACCTAGAATGGGGTCAGCTTAACACCTATACTTTCTACTGTAAATATGCACACAGCTAAGAGTTGGTAATAAAGACTCTGGACTGGAAACCTACTTCATGGTGTCTGAAACAGGATTCTTCATTCTCCATAAAAGTAAAATACTACAGATGCGAGAAACCTGAAACAAAAACAGAAAGTGTTGGAAAAACTCAGCAGGTCTAACAGCATCTGTGGAGAGAAAAACAGAGTTAACGTTTCGAGTCCATATGACTCTTCTTCATATGGACTCGAAACGTTAACTCTGTTTTTCTCTCCACAGATGCTGTTCGACCTGCTGAGTTTTTCCAGCGTTTTCTGTTTTTTTTTTCTTCATTCTCCAGCTCTCCTGAAGGCATTGGTTCATGCTGAAGTATGGTTCCACAGACATTGGTCACCTTGCAGTACTTCAAACTAATAGCAATTCTTCAAGTGTAAATCTAGAAAGTGAGTGGTAGCAGGCTATTCTAACATGGCAGCAAGCCAGATTCCCTCACTGCACCACATCCATGTATTCCACCACCCAGGAAACTGGACAACTTGCCCCTTTCCTAATCCTGGAATGCATAGGCCAATTGTAGAACCCCTGGCTGGAATTATCCATCCCTGCTGGTGTCAGGCATCATGGCAGGCATGAGCAGACAATATAGCGGGAAAAATCAGTTTCATGCCATTGTAAAACCAGTTTGCAATCATCCACTCCACCCGACAATGGCGGGCCGCCTTTCATGACACTGCATGTTGGGAACATCATTTTAATACATCTGCATCTCATTATGAATCTTGCTGGCCGGAATCATTTCCCCATGTCAAATTTTCTGTCCACATCGGCAGGAAAATACGTTGGCCCAGAACACGTCTTGACAAGTATGACGTGCAGAAGTCGGGGCTTACTGTTAGGGCCTTGCTCACTTCGTGGACATCTGAAGAGCAGAAGATGCTGGAGCTGCACAGCTACTGGACTGTGGAGGAACATGTGCATCGCATGCTGGGTGGACATGGCTCCGCCACGAAGCAGCTCACAGAAGGTGGAAGGTCACCGTTGATGTCTAGTGCCCACTTCGGGGCATTAGTGTCTTGGCCAAGGTCTGGTACGGATGATCATTGAGGGGGTGGAGAGGAAGATCTAGGTTTGACTGGGAGAGGAAGATGCATCGGGGTTGGTGGGAAGGATTGAAGGTGTTGGGAGCACGGTGAGGTTGGGAGGGGGGGAATGAAGGTGTCGGGGGGGCGCAGTGAGGTTGGGAGTGGGGAATGAAGGTGTCAGGGTGAGGCTGAGATGTTGGGTGGGGTGTGGGAGTACGGAGGAGGGGGTGTAATGGGGGAGAATGCAACAACTGAGGAGGTAGGTGTAAGGGAAGGAGTTCAGAGGGGAGGCAGGACTTCAGGGGGAGAAAGGAGTTCAGAGCAGGGAAGGAGTCCAAGGGAAGGAAGGAGTTCAGAGCAGGGAAGGAGTCCAAAGGGAGGCAGGAGGTCAGAAGTGGGGAAGGAGTCCAGGGAGAGGAAGGAGGTCAGAGAGGGGGAAGGAGATCATAAGGGGGAAGGAGTCCGGGGCGAAGGGGTAAGGGGGGGGGGAAGGAGTAAGGGTGGAGGAAGGAGTAAGGGTGGAGGAAGGAGTAAGGGGGGGGACGTTCAGGTGAACATGCAAGGGTGGGGTCTGTGGAGTCAATGACTGCCTCCTGGGGAGTGAAATAAGGGTGGGTGTGGTAGGAGGGAATGGCAAGAATGAAAAAGGGTAAAGTGAACCAGAAGAGTGGGAGAGTGAGGGGGCGATGGTAGCAGTAGAAGGGATGGCGAGTGTGGTTGGTGAGGACTCAAGAGTCAGTCACGGACACTGGGGGTGGCAAGGAGGAGGTCCGGTAGGTCGATGTGGGTGGTGGTGGGGTTCTTGGGAAGATAGGTAACATGCACGTTCACTTGGACATCCCGGAAAGAAAACTGTTCTGGCTGGTAGGTGAAGATGGGAAGGTGGAAGGTGATGCCAAGGGATCACAGTGATGGGGGAAAGGACATAGTTGACTGGGGGAGGGAAAAGGACGGGGGAGCTGAAGACATACTTCACTACAGCCATCTTGAAAGATCGAAAGTGAGTGGAGCCTCATGTTGGGCAGGCACAGGTGCTCCAGTGGGTGAGCAGAGATACAGGTCATCTCAGATGGTCAACTGAAAGCAAATCCCAGCAGGCAGCATTGAAAATGCTCGGGACAATGACATGAGTGTAATGGAAGAAGGATCTGCGTGCATGGGAGAGTGCTTGCACGGGGCTCTGAAAGGCCCTGCCACACACACACACTTCTCGCTTCACTTGGAGGCCAGCTGCATGCAATTGAACTGCTAGTGGGTGGGGAGTATGCAGGAAGAGGACTCACGAAGCCTGTAAATGAAGTTGAAAGACAACACTACTCATTATTCAGTGAAAGTGAATATATTTTCAGCTTATAAAGTGACAAAATGTGTTCACCCCTAGAAGCGTGATCAGAAATTCTTAACTTTTCTAGGCCTACCACTTCTTCTGGGTGCTGCCCTGATATCCGCAGCAGGGGTGGAGACAGCCTATGCAATGGTTGGCCCGGTTGCCGCTGATGACTTCAGCATGCTTCCTCTGGAGAGCCGAAACCTTGAGGGCCCCGGCTTGCTTTGGCTGTCCCCCTGTGAGGCAGCTGCTCCCTCTGCAGTGACAGAGAATGAGGTTGAGGGAGTCACAGGCAAAGGGGACTTGGAGGGAGCAGACAACCTCTGAGATTCCTGAGCCGATGGCGCAGGGGTGTCCAACTGCTCTTCCTCCTCCCTTCAGGTGCCCGAGGGCCCCAGCCTGACTCCTTGAGGGGAAGGAGTACCTGGAAGGACATCAAGGTGCCCCATTTCCCTCTTGTTGCCATTGCAGGAACTCACCCATGGGTACCGTGATGGAGTGCAGGTCTGCACGCATCTCCGCGTTCTGCTGGACCAGGGTCTCCATGGCATCTGCCATCCTTCCCTTGGAGACCTCCATATGTATGCATGTGGGCACCACTTCATCAGAGATCAGGCGGACACACTCCTCCAACTCGAGTGCCTTCTGCTGACTCTCCAAAATGAGTTGGAAGGCCGAATCCAGAGGCTCGTCATCTGACTCAGATCTCTCAGATGCCTCTTCCCCAGCAGTCCTCTGAGTGCTGGGGAGTTCAGCTGAACCTGCTTCCTCCTGCTGCATACACGTGTCCATGCCGTGACCACCAGGTTGTGAACCCGAGCCTGCCCTAGATTTAGGTTGCACCGAGGTGTCTGTCTCTGTGCTGGTGGACGGTGAGGGCAAACGCTGTATCAGATCTTCCAGGGTGCTTATTTCCAGCTCTTCAATGGAGGGGTGTCCTCTTGGCTGGAGGTGAGGACCTGGATGGAGCTGAGGGACTGGCTGGCTGAGGGTGTTGGTTACTTGGCAGAACTCCCTGTGAACCAAAGTCGGGATAATTAGTGCATGGCAGCAGAGTCAAAATCAGGAGAGGGAGCCCTCACAGTTACGTTGAGGGAGGGATGATGTGGTGCAAGATCCTCAGGTGGGTGTTTGCCACCAACCTCATCATTGCCACAGGCACAGTCCAGATCCTCACCACTCAGCACAATGGCATGTTCCTTAAAGTGAATGAGGGGCTTAATGTGGGCCACTCCACCCCGAGTCTGGGACCTCTCCCTACTGCTGTCAGCCAGCTTCTTCTGCAAAAAGATGGAGACAGTGTGAGCAGGATGCATGATACTGCTTGGAATGTTTGTGTGGTGAGTGGAGCCATGGACAGGATGAGGACGCGAGCTCGAGAGGATATGAGCCTGATGAAGATGTGAGGGTGTATGTGAGAATTAGTGGTGTTGTCCCCTGAGATGTATGATCCCTGTGGATATGGGAAGGGTTTGTGAGTCTGTAAGCTGAGAGTGATGAGAAGAATGACTTACCCTGGGGGAATGGATAGACCATTCATCCTCTTCCTTCATTGGATGGCTGTCCTCTTTTGCAGAGCGTTGGCGCTTACCAACACTGACCACTGCCTCCCATGCTGGATTGGTGACCTTGCTTGCTGGTCTTCACCCACAGTGTGGGTAGAGGACATTGCCACGGGCCTCCACTGCGTCCAGTAGGCACTCGAGGGAGGCGTTGCTAAATCTGGGAGTAGCATGTTTTCTCCCTATCCTTTGAAGAGTGCTATCTCTGTGCATGGGCAGCCTTTAAATATGGCACCCAGGTTACTGAGCGCCTGAGGTGACGGTGGAGCAGGCGAATCAGAGGATGCCTCGCCAGCGACTCGGCATGTTTCCTGGGAATGCATAATTAATGAGGTGAGATTGGAACGATACGGCGCGAAAACCCGCCATTGCGGCCAGCAGATAAAATGTCCTTTTTCCTGCCTGCTACTGCATTTAGTGCAAATCTGGGGTGATTCTGCCCCTTGTTTCCATTTTGGCCCTTTGTTTTTTTTTTAACTTTATGGCTGGGTTATATGTTGGCTTTGTCAAATGAGCCATTTATACTTTTCCGATGATGCTGTGAGAACAGCAGATTGAAAGAAAAATTCTTAATTTCAAGATAAATGTTAGTTATGAAATAGTAATGCCATTTCAATGAATCAGGATGTATGCATGTTGCTAAAACTGCAATTCCATTGTTTCAGAATAGCTTCTCCCCTCTATATTAGTAGAGGAGGAATAAAATAAACTTTGTAACATTCATTTGCTAACCCATGAGAAAGGAATCATTCATTCTTAAATGATTTACAAAATATCAATAATGATTGGGCCAAATAATTGTCAGAAGTGGGATCAAGAAGTAATGGAACCATTTCCTGCGTGGATGTACAGCCTTAAAACATTGGGCTCGCTTACCTTGTCATTCAAACTATTCATTGTTGGATTCAGTCATTGTATATGCATAGTTTAATCCAAAAGTTTAAGGACTCTAGTTTTCAAAGACTAGAACTTATTTCAGCAACTATTACAACATTTAAGTAACCTCCCAAGAGATCTACAAAATCATTGTGGTAAATCAGAATTTTAAATATTGGCAATATCTGGTTTTAACAAAGTGAACATAACTGTACAGCTTACTCCTCATAAAAATAAGCGAATAATCATGATCCGGTTATTTCTTTTGGCAGTAAGTGTACAAATTGACTTTTAATAGGTTTTTCTGCTTGGCAATAATTACAACCAGCAGGTGAAAGTATCTTAATGCCAGTAATTGTTCACCATTGAAGATGTGAAACAAAATCAGTGGAGGATGGCTTGGCTGATTAATTTCTGATTTTCTCAAAGTCAGCAGAGATTGAATAAAATAGCTCACAGGTATTGCTGTGTCTAAATTGGATGGGTTTAGAGAAAAATAAAATATGTGCAGACAACTTGTACGATTAATCAGATAGCAATCTTGGTTCCACTCATTTGAGGACTTTATTTCTTTCAATAGGTTTTGACTTTTTAAATGTCATGTACAACATAAAACAAATCCAATAAAACAAAGGTGAGAAAAACTTAGTGGGCAGACCTTTTATCCGGAGACAGAGGAGGGTTTGGAGGCGGGCATATCGACAATACCTTGGTGACACTGTTACTAGTCTGTGTTTGTCTGCCAGCATGTTCATACCTCCTGCCTATTTTCAAGGAGGGGGCTTCTGGGAGGTGATGACTACCTGCTCGTCAGTGCTGGGTAGCCAATTATGCCAATCAAGATGCCAATTGTGGACACTCTTCACATATCATCTGGATTATCCAGGAGGTGGATGGGCCCCTTGATGTGGCTAGAGTCCCTAGAAGAATGGTAGCGACCTTCCAGAAGCAGGTTTGTGGGGGCTAGAGGCATTTTTTTTATTATTCATTCATGGGATGTGGGCTTTACTGCTGGGCCAGCACTTTATTGCCCATCCCTGGTTGCCCTTGAGAGTGGTGGTGAGCTGCCTTCTTGAACTGCTGCAGTCCATGTGGTGTAGGTACACCCACAATGCTATTAGAGAGGGAGTTCCAGGAATTTGACCCAGTGACAGTGAAGGAACGGTGATATATTTCCAAGTCAGAATGGTGAGTGGCTTGGAGGGGAACTTCCAGGTGGTGGTGTTCCCATGTGTCTGCTGCCCTTGTCCTTCTAGATGGTAGTGGTCATGGGTTTGGAAGGTGCTGTCGAAGGAGCCTTGGTGAATTCCTGCAGTGCATCTTGTAGATGGTACACACTGCTGCTACTGTGCATTGGTGGTGGAGGGGATGAATGTTTATGGATGTGATGGCAATCAAGCAGGCTGCTTTGTCCTGGATGGTGTCAAGCTTCTTGAGTGTTTTTGGAGCTGCACTCATCCAGGCAAGTGGGGAGTATTCCATCACACTCCTGACTTGTGCCTTGTAGATGGTGGACAGGCTTTGAGGAGTCAGGAGGTGAGTTACTCGACGCAGGATTCCTAGCATCTGACCTGCCCTTGAGGCCACAGTATTTATATGGCTAGTCCAATTCAGTTTCTGGGCATTGGTAATCCCCAGGATGTTGATGGTGAGGGATTTAGTGATGGCAATGCCATTGAACGTCAAGGGGTGATTGTTAGATTCTCTCTTGGTGGAGATGATCATTGCCTGGCACTTGTGTGGCATGAATATTACTTGCCACTTGTCAGCACAAGCCTGAATATTGTACAGGTCTTGCTGCATTTGAACATGGACTGCTTCAGTATCTGGGAGTCGCGAATGGTGCTGAACATTGTGCAATCATCGGTGAACATCCCCACTTCTGACCTTATGATGGAAGGAAGGTCATTGGTGAAGCAGCTGAAAATGGGTGGGCTGAGGACACCACCCTGAGGAACTCGTGCAGTGATGTCCTGAAGCTGAGATGACTGACATCCAATAACCACAACCATCTTCCTTTGTGCTAGGTATGACTCCAACCAGTCGAGAGTTTTCTCCCTGATTCCCATTGACTCCAGTTTTGCTAGGGCTCCTTGATGCCACACTTCGTCAAATGTGGCCTTGATGTCAAGGGCAGTCACTCTCACCTCACCTCCGGATTTCCGTTCTTTTGTCCATGTTTGAACCAATGAGATCCAATTGCAATGGAGCCCAGCACAGATACGTTGGGTTGCAAGGGTCATAGCCACAGTCGCAGACTATCTTGTTGAGGGGTACCCCCTCTGCAATTATGGCCGGGCCGCTGTGGCCACAGTATATTTTGAACCATTTACAAGTTTTTAGAGGGTGCCTCTATCTTGAAGTGCCCTCACAGTTTCCCGCCTACAACAGCAGCACCCACCTCTCCTTATGGTGCTGCCAGCCACTCTGAGCCTCGTGTGTTCCACTGGCCCTCTCTGCTGCAGAGATTGCCTGCAATCCTTAATTGGATGGTCTCCTGGGCTTCTCAAAAGTCTCCTCCAGGGTCCCGCCTTGGCTACTTCTGGCTTCCTGACGAGGTTGAAAGATGATTTTACAGCAATTGATATTGCATCTTCAGGCAGATGTAATCAGAACATGACTAATGTGATACAGTATGGTACAACTTAATATCACTGAATTGTACAAATAGAATGGAGAACATCATGTGAAACAGTCAGTTTGATGAGTTAACACAGCAAATAAGATTTCTCAAGTAAGTTAAAAATTCTTGCCCCATATTTTCCTTCCTCAATAGCAGTGAATACATGAGAAATTCACTGCTATAAAGGGCTGGACACAGCTTCCAGCGAACTCACATGTTGAAATCCGGAAGCTGCGGTGCACCTGAATGGGCTCTGGAGGATAGTCCTGCCATTCCACAGCGGATGACATTAGTGTGAGAATTTGATTTCTTTGCTTATAACTTGGACCGATTTTTACATCTAAAAAGTTTGGACTGATAAGCACAGGCTAAAGCCAGTAAACAGGCAGGGTAGATGAAGACTTTGTTCCTGTATATGGATATAAAAATGTTAATAATGTTAAAAATGTTATGCTAACAGTGAGGCTCCCTCTCACATACCCTGGGCTGCCCTGGCTCCCTCCCCCACCCAACACCCCCTGCTCTCCCCACAGCACCACCCTACTCCCCACCACAACACCCCAGGAAACCCTACTTTTTCTGGTTTCCCCTGCGGCACCTTCAGCTCACTGCCGCTGGCACCCTCGTCTCATCTGGCTCCCCCCCACCCCCACCCCCCCTCGCATTAATATCCGAGGGATAGACGCCAGCAACTTATAAAAACTGTTACAGAAGTATTTAAAAGTTTACAACGGTTTTAAAAAGTGTCCTGTTTTGAAAATATTAAAGATTATTTAATATGTCTTAACTGTCATTGAGCTGAAGGCTGACCTCAAGGGGCATGTCTTCAGCGTGCGTGACATTGCTAGGAGGCATGGCCCTGCTGGTAATACACAACACTGGAAGACCTCATTATTTTTCCTGACACTAATTCCTGCTGCAGGAAGAAGAGGAAGTTTTCAATGCAACCTGCAGACAAGGTAAGTGCGGATTTTTTGGCGCAGTCGGCGGCAAATGCCACAGCTTTGCCATTCAGAGGAAAATCTGAACCCATTTGTCTGAGGTTGCTGTGGTTTCAGTAAAATCAGGAGTTCACTGTTTCTGCTATAAAGCGATAGCTAAAAGTAGAATCAAAAATCCATATGCTCGTAAGCATTTATGAAAGGCTATCATTTTTAACAGTTTAAAATCGTAAGTATTTTAGTTAATGCTTGTTAAATTAATTTAATGGGTAAAGGCCTCTCACACTTGTCATCATGCGATAGTCCTTAAAAAGCACCACCTTGTGGACAATAAGGAGCTAGCACTCCAAGTGGCTGCCCTTTGTGCCCATGATCTTAAGAACACAGTAAAATCCGCTTATTCGATATTTTTTCTCTACTCTTAATAGTTTTTGTCACTTTATTGAATTTGGTAACACTATTTTTAATGTCGCACCTCATTTGTCATCAATTTTTTGCCAATGGTTTTAATATAAGTAACTGCTTTATTTTAATTTTCTTAACTCACGTTTTAGGAACAAATATTCACTATTCTATTCCTTTGGACAATATGACCAAAATATCGACAAATTTGTGATGCAGTTTATTTTTTAATTTACTGCAAAATTATATAATATTACATAGAATTTACAGCACAGAAACAGACCATTTCAGCCAACAGGTCTATGCAGGTAAATCGTTCTCCGTGAATATTTTACTCAGGAAATTATTCCATGTTAGGCTGAAACAATGTGACTGCTTAATGTGACAGCAATAAAAATGTATTCTGATTGTGCATTTAGAATATGGGGCTGCATATTATAGGGCAGGGGGTGAACAGCTCAGCCCCCCGGAAGCAAAGTCAGCCGGAAGTTGACTCGCTCCATGCCAGCCGCCCGCAGCCATAACGCGCTGTGGGCAGGCTAAGTTGGTGCAGTGTGGGACTTCCACTCCTCGCTTGAAAGGATGTCCCGCCTTCAGGAGTTGCCGACCAATCCGATTGGCTGGCAGCTCCAGCAGCCCTGGCAGTGCCAAGAGTGCATTCGTGGGCGCTGCCGGGACTGCAGCAGTTTCCAAGAGGAAAGCCCCAGTGGATCCCGGACTGAGGTAAATCTGAGGTATTGGGCAGGGAGGGTTCAGCCAGTTTAGGACGGGAGTATCAGGGGTTGGGGGTTGTGGGTTTTGGAGAGCAGGCGGGTTGGAAGAAAGGGGGTGGGGGCTGTTATCTTAGAGGGGCTGCTGCCTGATGCGCAAAGTGCACCCCTAAAGATAGCACCTCCTTCCTCCCCATCCTTTTAAAAGGTTGTTTCAAAAAATAAAGCCTGCCCCTACCCACCCGACTGCCCACGCCAATCATATTATGGCATGGGCAATGTATTATCGGGGTCAACTGGCTTGATAACAAGCTCAATTGACCCTTGATTATTTATTTAAATATGGCGGGCAGACTGCCAGTTTCAGCACCTGCCCACCTACCATGCTTTGGGGGTGAGTTTGGGGTGGATGGGAAGGTTATGTGGTTGGCACCCACCTTATTTTACATGATCACCCCCACCACCCCTCCCCCCACAGCACCCTTGCCGAAAACACGCCCGGAGGAGACACGTGAAATCCATGCAGCCCTTGTTCTCTGCTGATAGGCAAGGGAAATGAGAGAGGGCATTAAAAACTCTCATGTTTTGCTATGGCATTCAGTCATGACATCTGAACACCTTTGATGTGTTTATCTGGTTGGTTTATGATAATTCTCTAATGAAAGAAAGTAGGGATAGAAATGAAACTGGCAAATTATGGCATCCAGGATAAGCAGCAGCTTAGTGAGGATAAGAAAAGCAAAAGGTCTCATTAGGAAGCAATCTGGAAGTTGGAAAACCCACTAGTAACAGCAGCCAGCTTTTCTAACACTTCCTCTTTATCAATTTTTAGCTCATCCCGCATCTCAAATGCCTCTTATTTTGTAGCACCTTCCTTGGTAAAGACAGATGCAAAGTATTCATTTGGTTCTTTAGCCATGCCCTCTGCCTCCAGGCAACTGATAAGTTTTCAGTGAAGTTGATGCTTAACCACCTGCAGTAAGTCTGACACTGTGATATGTATTTTCAATGTTAAAGAGAATATGACCCTGTGATTGTGTAAACTGGCTAATGGGTGACCATAACTACTCCAGCATTGTATGGGACCATGAATGTGTTAAGGGCAGAAAAGAGGAGTGCATTCTGAGTACATGCCTTGATTTCTGCCCAATGAGGAAGGAGGCATTATTGGATCTAGATCTGGAGAATGAAATAAGTCAAGTGGAGACTGTCACAGTCAGGGAGCATCTTGGGAATAGTGATCGTAGTATTGTAAAGTTTATATTTGTTATGGAGAAGGGAGCATCTTGGGAATAGTGATCATAGTATTGTAAAGTTTATATTACTTATGGAGAAGGACAAGGAGCAGTCTAGAGGAGAGCTCAGTTCACCTAATTGAGGAAGTATCTGGCTGGGTACATCAGAGACAAAGATTGGCAGGCAGAAATGTAATGGAGCAATGGGCAACCTTTAAAGAGGAGATGGTTCAGGTACAGAACACATACAATCTCCCCAGGGAGAAAGGAATGGCAACAAAACCAGAGCTCCCTGGATAGCAAAGGTGTTAGCGAGTAGGATGAAGCAGAAAAAGGAGTCATCTGACAAAATTTGGCTTATCACTAGATAGGATTAGGTTGAATGTAAAAATTACATCAGCGAAGTAAAATGAAAATGAGGGTCAAAGTAATAGTAGGACAATAGATTGGCAGCTAACATAAAAAGGAACCAAAGAAAGAAAGAACAATGGGTTGTAACTGTGAAGACGAAAGATGTTTCATGAAATTTCATAGTGTCTTAGAATGGTACAAAAACAACAACAATTAATATTTATATAGTGCCTTTAACATAATGAAACACCCCAAAGCACTTCACAGAGCAATATAAAGCAAAGTGTGACACTGGGCCACATAAGGAGGTACTAGTTGGTCAAATGATCAAAAGTTTGGTCAAAGGTGCAGGCATTAACAAGCGTCTTAAAGGAGGAAAGCAAGATGGAGAGGCATATGGTGGTAATTCCAGTGGTTGGGGCCTCAGCAACCTGACAATGTGGCCACCAATTGTGGAGCAATTATAATTGGGAATGCACAAGAGGCCAGAATTAGAAGAGTGGAGGTATCTTGGAGGGTTATGGTGCTGAAGGAGATTAGAGATAGGGAGGGGCAAGGCCACGGAGAGGAGGCCATTTGGCCCATCGAATCAGTGCTGGAAAGTGATTGTTACTCTAGGTGAGGCTCAAATTTTGATATTTTCTAAACCTGTACTATTGTGTAAGTACCGTTTATGACTAAGTGTGTCACTCAAGCCATTTCAGTTTGCATCTTATGATTGCAGAAAGCACAAAACAGCTCAGGCATTTTATGCAAGGGCCATGGAGAAATAACATAGACTTTAAGTGGCCTAATAAACTCTGACAAAAACTTGATTTAATGGTTGATGGTTAATTCTGCATTTAAACATTTGGACAAAAGGCATAGCGTTCTAGGTAATGACACTGTCTGGGAGAGTACCCATTAAGCAACAGAAATGATGCGTGAAGCTTGCTGCAGGCATTCCACATGGATATTTTATATTTCCATGAAGTGTGAGGATGCAGCTGCAGCAACGCTTCCTGGCATAAACAATAAGGTTTGGCTTAAGCATCAGCTACTCTTACAATGTTTCATCTGTCCTGTCTTTGTTGAAGACTGACTGTTTAGCCACTCCTCTGTGAATAATGTTTTTTTTACAAAAAACAAAAAACAAAGTACCAAAATCCAAATTGATACAAATCGCACAACATTAACTTATGTTTTCCAGTCATTAGTCTGTTGGGTCAAAACGAATGCCCTCAGCTCCTTTACATTCGCCGGTGATATAAACAAGAAACCCAGAAAGAGCTGTGGGACAAATATTTAAGAAAACACAAATAATGGAACTGCATTTGATCACATCGTTTTACTAAATTTGGAAGAGCTAACCAAATAAGCCAATTATAAGAGGATTGATTTCACTTGGGTTGCCATTTAACTTTTGAGGTGCTTCAAACCCAGGCCTGGAACATTTCTGTGAGCCTCAATTATTCCACTTCGCTCAGCTAGATTCTCCTATCTTACCAATGTTCTGTTGCTTTGGGGAAACGGAGACAGGAGAAGCAGGAGTTCCAGTGCACAATGTCATTCCATCAATTACACAACCTATTCATATCAAAGGACTTTGGATAAATTTACCACTCACCTCTGGCCTGCTTTTTGGGGTGGAAATGGGGTGTTATCAGGTCCAATCTTCACTTGTCTTCAAGTTAGATTATACTGCTATAAAGAAGTGAACATGACCTAGTGTTGGTAATGAAGTGAGATGGTATAATGTTTGGGAGCAGGTGTTGGTTATGTGATGATTTAGGAGATTATACAAGAGTAATTTTAGGGAACTAAAGGATTATGGGATTGTGAGTAGTCTTGGACGAGAATAAAGGATTGAAAATATCAGATAAGTGCATTTAGATAGGATGATGTTGAAAGAAGACGTATTTTGGAAAGTAATAGCTCGGAATTTAATGTTATTGGCATAGGTCCCAGTGGCAGACCCCAAAGTGGGTAGCATTGTTGCTCGTGATGCTAACGGCTGGCCAGACATGATTAGACAGCAGCCAGCCAATTAACATGGCAGAGGTACAAGGCTTGGCTAATTATGTGATGGGGGAAAGCAGGAAGATGCCAAGCCTGGCATCAGTGACTCACATGACCGGGCATCTTTTTTAAATGACACCCAGACCTACCTGCAGTGCCTACAAGCCAACAGCAACATTAACAGACGATGCAAGGAATCACCTTCTTGACCAGACCTCCAGCCTCAGCTTTCACATGTCCAGACTCATCCATGTTTTTTGGAATCTGTCAATGACGTAGAGCAGGGGGCAGAAAGCAGGCAAATGGCTCTGAGCAGACAAAGGGTGGCCCAACGGTTTAGCGATGCCTCCCTGCAGGTTCTGCTCTGAGAATGGCATGAGGTACTCTTCCCTACAGAAGGCATCACGAGATGCTCCTGCCTGACCAAGGAGGCCTGGGTGGAGATTACAGCAGAGGTTAGCAGCCATCGGGTTCACAAGCGCACTTGGGTCTAGTGCTGAAAGAGGGTCAAAGACCTCTTCCTCACCACCAGCATGAGTATAACAGAATGTTTAAATTGCTGTGGTTCTCATGTGGACAACAAACAATGAGTCTCAGCAACAGGTGGGCCGGGCAGGCGAGTGAATGAATTCTAAGGCCCAGAAGCAGGTGCATCATGAGAATTGACCGCATGTGGATGACACGGAGTAGCCTTTTGGAGCCAGTGTCCTCTAAGTCCGATTAAGGTGGAAGTGTGGTCAAGGTATCTGGGAGACCCCATTATGTCCCAAAGGAATACCAGCTGATAAGAAGGTCAGCCTTCATTGAGCGAAAACTCATTTTCCCCTTCTGTCTCCAGGAGAAAATTGCCCACGATTCCAAAGAAAGGACAAAGACAGGTGGACATTTGATCCATCACACCAGCAGATTCGATCCCGCACACCGACTGTAGAACCGGTTAGGGAGTGCAGGGCGGCTGGGCAATTATGGACAACAAAGCAGGAGCACAGAGAGAAGAGAGTGAAGAGGCCTCAAGCTTGGTGTCAACCACTAGGGAGAAAGGAGGTGCACATCAGAGGGGTATGGGAAGAGGGGACGTGAATGTTATAAACCTAACCGGTCTTCGCATTCCAGAGGGGTGACCTGCTGTATCGGCAGGACCCTGTAGTCCACCTGAGGAGGAGGGCATTGAAGCCTGAGAGTGGAGCATCACATCTTTCCCCAGCAACCTCCAACAAAGCAGATACATTCACCTCGGTGGGAGGGTGATCATGTTTAGAATCGGGGTCACAATCCGGTGAGCACAATCACAGACTCACTGGAGCCCCTGATGGAGACTGTGTCAACCAAGGGCCCTGACAGTCGATGGATGGAGGAAGCCAGGCCCCTGCTGGACTCCAGGTTGATGCCTGATCTCTGGTCACAGCCACATGTAACCTACTGGAGATTCAGTGACAGGTAGGAGAACATCTGGCAGAGCTGCCAGAAACTATGCGCAGCCATGTGCAAACGATGGAGGAGTCCATTCAGACCATGAGTTTTTCCATATCTCAGGTGTATGAGTACAAGGTTTCCTCCATGGAGCTGTTGGCGACTGTTATGGACAGCCAGATTCAGCAGACCACTCAGTGATGACTGGATATGCGATCGGACCATCACTTTGGCCATGAGCTCAATGCAGCAGTGGCCAGGCGAAAGGGGGCTGAGGTACCTGGACTCGCCTCCAGATATCCCTCCTCTTTCAATAGTCAGGAAAGCGCCATTGCATACCAAGAGGGAGGAGGAGAACCTGTCTACCGCTCCTGGGGACTCCTTTCAGGGCACTCTAAGGATGAACAGGTGCTCCTCAGCCCTTCTGCCAGTGATTCCAGTTCCTCCCCAGAGGCTGCACCTAAACCTGTGACCTGTGCAAGATCCCCTCATCATTCTGGCGCCCTCCAGGCCTTAGGCAGCCAGAGGACAGCTGCAGTTGTAAAATGCCTTTAAGGGATGGCATCACATCACATGTTAGATAATCCAGTCTTAGTTTCACTTTTGCTTTGAGTAGAGCACACACACGCAGCTCTGATGTCTTCAAGATTTATACCAATGCATAACTGTTCTCATCTGCTTAGTCTTATTAAGTGAACATGTTTACCAAATCCTTTATGAATGATTAGTGCATTATGTCTTTTACAGCAAATAAGCTCAAAGACTTATATCATTATGAGAACATGACGGCCGCCAAGGCCATCTCATGCTAAGGGACATCACATTTAGTAGCCTGCCCTCACCTCAGCTGCAGATGTTGGGTTCGCACCAAGTCACAGTATTTGGAAATGCATGAGAAAGAGCATGTAGCTGCACCAGGGTGGAACAGGTGGTCAACCTTTATATGATAGATTATGGTGTGTGTGATGAAATAGTGTTGTTGTTGTTTTCTTTATTCCTGTCTGATGTATGATAATATTTTCTCCTTGCTAACTGTGTGGATGTTTGCATGATCAGTTGCAAGCCTGTAGGGGGAAAGGTAGTATCTTGCCCTCTCCATGATTGGGGTAGCAAGAATGGAGTCGCTTGGTAACCGATACTGGTGAGTAATGATTGTGATGAATTGTAGAGGACCTGTGGGTTTGAGGTCTAATGCAGAGGGCTTGTCAAGGGCATCATGCCTGTTGGAATTGGTTGTGAATGAGGGTGTCATAGATCTCCTTCGTACCTCCCTCAATTGCTCTTACCTCTGGTGCAGGAGCCTCAAGCTGATGAACTACCTGCTCTGCTTCTTCCCTGACATCCTTCTCATCAGATGAGGACTGGAGCTTGTCCAATTTATCTGCCTGTAAGACCAACCCCAGCTGCTCTATGAGGTTTTGCAGCAGATGACAATTAGCCGGGAAACCGTCGCCAGGGCATGTTGTAATGCATAGCTGGAACAGTCCAGGCAGTGGAACCTAATTTTAAACATGCCAAACATCTGCTCGATTGCCTATTGACCCATGGTGTTTGTTATAATGTTCCTTGGCTGCAGTTCAACGATTCCTCACTCTGGCTGGCTCTCTGGGTCAGTCCTGTAATGCACAAACTCTCCAACCATCTTGAACAGGGCATTAGTTACTTCCACAAGAACATAAGAAATAGGAGCAGGAGAGCCTGCTCCACCATTCAATTAGATGCTGGCTGATCATCTACCTCAATGCCACTTGCCTGCATTATCCCCATATCCTTGATGTCATTAGTATCCAGAAATTTATCAATTTCTCACTTGAACATGCTCAATGATTGAGCTTCCACAGCCTTCTGGGTTAGAGAATTCCAAAGATTCACCACCCTCTGAGTGAAGGAATTCCTCCTCATATCAGTCATAAATGGCCAACCCCCTAGCTGAGATTATGTCCCCTGGTTGCCCTGTCACCAGCCAGGGGAAACATCTGATCTACATCCGCCCTGTCATGTCCAGTAAGAATTTGTAAGTTTCAATGAGGTCACCTTTCATTCTTCGAAACTCTAGGGAATACAGACACAGCCTCTTCAACCTCTCCTCATAAAACAATCCCACCATCCTAGGGATTAATCTGGTGAACCTCCATTGCACTCCTTCTATGGCAAGTATATCCTTCCTTAGCTAAGGGGACCAAAACTGTATACGATACTCCAAGTATGGTCTTGCCAAGGTTCTATACAACTGCAGCAAGACATCTTTACTCTTGTACTCAAATCCCGTAACAATAAAGGCCAACATACCATTTGCCTTCCTAATTGCTTGCTGCCCCTGCATGCAAACTTTTAGTGACTCATGAACGAGGACACATGCATTCCCAACATCTCACCATTTAAAAAATATTCTGTTTTTCTGTTTTTTCTACCGAAGTGAATAACTTCACACTTATTCACATTACATTCCATCTGCCATGTTCTAGCCCATTCATTTAGTCTGTCTAAGTCCTCTTGAAGCTTTCTTGCTTCCTCCTCAAAATTTACACACCCACCCACTTTGGTGTTGTCAGCAAATTTGGAAATATTACAGTTGGTCCCCACATCCAAATCATTTATGTAGATTGCGAACAATTGTGGACCTAGCACTGAGCCTGCCATCTTGAGAATGATTGTTCCTACTCTCTGCTTTCTGTCTGCTAACCAATTCTCAATCCATACTAGTATATTTCCCCCAATCGCATGCATCATCATTTCATTTACTAACCTCTTATGTGGGACCTCAACAAAAGCTTTCTGAAAATCCAAATACACCACATCCACAGGTTCTCCTTTAATCAATGCTACAAGTAATATCCTCAAAAAACTCCAAATTTGTCAAACATGACTTCCCTCTCATAAATCAATGTTGTCTGCCCAATTTTGCCATTCTTTTCTGAATGTCCAGTTATCACATCCTTTATAATAGATGCTAATATTTTCCCAACTGCTGACGTCAAACTAACAGGTCTGTAGTTCTCCATTCTCCCTCTTCCTCCCTTCTTATATAGTGGGGTTACATTTGCTACTTTCCAGTCTGCAGGAATCTTTCCAGAATCTGTAGAACTTTGAAAGATAACCATCAATGCATCCACTATCTCTATAGCTACCTCCTTCAACATTCAGGGTGAAACTCATCTGGTCCAGGCGATTTATCAACCTTCAATCTAGTTAACTTTTAAAGTACTACCTCTTTACTAATACTAATTTCTTTTAGTTCCACAGTCTCGCAAGTCCCTTGGTTGCCTAGTATTTCCAGGAGATTTTCTGTATCTTCTTCCGTGAAGACAGACGCAAAGTAATTGTTTAATTTCTCCACCATTTCCCTGTTCTCCACTTTAAATTCTCCTGTCCCCACCTATAATGGGCCCACATTTGTCCTAGCTGATCTTTTCCTTTTTACATACCTAAAGAAGCTTTAACAGTCTGCCTTAATGTTCCTTGATAGTTTGCATTTATATTCTTTTTATCCCTTTCTTAATCAGCTTCTTGGTCCTCCTTTCCAAGGTTCTAAATTGCACCCAAGCCTCAGGCTTATCGCTTTTTCTGGCATCCTTATAAGCCATTGTTATAATCCCAGCTGATGTTACTACTGGACAAGCCAGATCTCAGGGTGGAACTCAGCTTGATAGATCCCAACTTTTATTTTTTTGTTTAGATATGTGGAGTGTGGCTATTGAACAGAGTCACAGGAGTCAGCTGATGAACTTTTAACAAAAGAATAAAACATATATTAAACAGGAAAAATGAACTATATTACAATACTCTTTCACCCACAACTAAAACTTCATAGATATTTGTAAGGATAATACAAGTTACAAAAGCTATCTTATATTCTAATGTTCACAGTAAGTACACAGTCCATGTAAACCTATGGCGGCCCTGTGGCCAAACACATCACACTCTAAATCCAAGTGACAGATACCACCCAAACAGATGCTTTGGATCTCTCATCAACTCCCCCCAGACGCTTGTCACACTATGAGCCAACCGGTCTCACTGAGCTCTGTCCAATCTCCATCCTCCAAGAGCTCACTTTGGAATCTTCTCCCAAACAACGCTTTCTCTCATAAGCCTTCCACAAGGGTCCACCTCCAGGGTTTCAAACTTTCCTTCCGATGTTCCTCTCCCGTGGATCACCACATGCATTCAAGCTTTCTTCCACGCACTCTCTCTCACTGACTCAGCCATGCCAACAGAACACCACTGCTTCACATGCCCATAGTGAAGCGTTACAGGCCTTCAGCTGTCTCTTTGGAACTTACAGCTTCTCCCAAGCCTATATTGCTTTAGATCTGCTTCCTGCAGTTTTTCTTCTCTATAAGCTTGAAGCTTGGAGACTTCCTCTCTGCTTCTTACTGTCACTTCCACAGAGCAGGACCTTTTCCAGGCTCCTGCTCTTCCTTTGACTACAAGGTCTTCTTGGGACCTTTTCTTTCTGTCTCACTCTTCGGCCTTGAGACCTTTCAGTTCTTTTCGGTAATCTGCTCTCTCTCTCTGCAGTTCCTTCTCTCAGTGTCCAGTCTCTCGGGAATCCTGGTTTCAACTTCAGTTTAGGACTTGCTGTCTGTCCCCCTGCTGTCCACTCTCTCTGGCAGTTGCTTCCAACTGAACTCAAACTGCTTTTAGTTTTAGTTTTTTCTGTCTATGTGTGTGTGTGGGTGGAGACTCCCTCTCTGGACCCCTGTTATTAGGCAACAGCACAGTTTTTCTCACTCTTGTTTGTTTTGACTCTCCTTCAAGAGTTGTAAAAATCTCGTTAGAAAAGCAGATATACAAACAGAGCTTTAGACCTGCTGTCTTCACTCAAAAATGAAACTAGATCCCAGGTTTCACCTTTTAACCCACAAATAGAAAAAACTATAAATTGAACTTAAACTTAGAGATATACCTTATTCCTAACACACACAAATACAAATGTAACTTGCTTAAACTATCTCAATTTCGGAACACCACTTCCTTTGATCTAATGCAATCTTTAACGTCTTTTGTTAACAACAGTTGCTTTACCTTTCCCCTTGGGTATTTGTGCCATAGAGGAATGTATATCTGTTGTAGACCATATAGTATTTCCATTACCTGTCTACCATCAAATCCTTTAGTATATTTTCCCAATCTGCCAGAGCCAACTTAACCCTCATACCTTCATAATTTCCTTTCTTCAGATTTAAGACTCTAGTATCAGAATGAGCTATATTGCATTCAAACTTAATGCAAAATGCTATCATATTATGGTTAATATTTCCCAAAGGCTCCTTTACAGCAGGGTTATTAATTATCCCTTTCTAATTACACAACACTAAATCCATAATAGCCCAATCCCTAGTTGGCTCCTCAATGTAGTGCTCTAGAAATCCATCTTGTACACACTCCAGGAATTCCTCCTCCATAGCATTAGTGCTGATTTGGTTAACCCAGTCTATGTGTAAATTGAAGTCACGCATTATTGCTCTATTACCCATGTTACATGCATTTCTAATTTCCTGATTTATACCATGCCCAACATTAGCACCACAGTTTGGTGGCCTAAAAACAACTCCTGCCAATGTTTGCTGCCGCTTGCTGATTCGTAGCTCCACCCAAACTGATTCTACATCTTGATCCTTCCATTTGAAATCCTTTCTTACTAATGTACTGATCTTGTCCCTTATTAAGAATACGACCCCACCTCCTTTTCCTTTTTGCCTAACCCTCATAAATGCTGAATCTCCTTGGATATTCAGTTTCCAATCTTGGTCACCCTGTAGTCATGTCTCAGCAATGGCAGTTAAATTATACCAATTTACCTCAATTTGTGCATTCAAATCATCAACCTTTTTGCAAATGCTACGTGCATTCAGATAGAGTACCTTTAATTCTGCATTTTTAATATTATTCTCTATTCTGATCCTATTTGATGCTTGCTTATGCTTCATCTGTCTTCTATTTTTGCTTTCTACTTTTCTACTTCCTTTTATCAGTTTTGCTTCCCTCAAATCTGAGCCCCCTCTCTGGTTACCACCCCACTGCCAAGCTAGTTTAAACCCTCCCCGACAGCACTAGTGAATCTCCCTGCAAGGATGTTAGTCCCAGTCCCGCTAAGAATCAGTCCGTCCATCTTCTACAAGTCCCACCTGCCCCAGAACCAGCCCCAATGCCTTAGAAATCTGATGCCCTCCCTCCTACACCAGTTCTCCAGCCAAATGTTCAACCACTCAATTCTCCTATTTCTATGCTCACTAGCACATGGCACTGGAAGTAATCCTGACATTACTGCTTTAGAGGTCCTCCTTCCTAGCTCCCTGAAACCTTTCAGGGCTTCACCCCTTCCTACCTAAGTCATTGGTACCAATGTGGACCACAACCTCTGGCTGTTCACCTTCCCCCAAAAGAATGTCCTGCAGCTGCTCTGTGACATCCTTGACCCTGGCACCAGGGAGACAACATACCAGCTTGGGGTCACATCTACGACCACAGAAATGCCTGTCTGTTCCTCTAACTAACAAATCTCCTATCACTACTGCTCTTCTTCTCTTCTTCCTACCCTTGTATACAGCTGAGCTGCCTGTGATACCATGAACTTGGCTCTGACTGCACTCCCCTGAGGAACCAATGCCCTCACCAGTATCCAAAACAGAAAACCAATTAGCAAGCAGGACCTCAGGGGACTCCTGCACTACCTGCCTGGTTCTCTTGGGCTGCCTGGTGGTCACCCATCCCCTTTCTGCCTCCATGCTCCTAACCTGCTGCATGACCACCTTGTTGAATGTACTATCAATGTAGCTCTCAACCTCACAGATGCACCACAGTGACTCCAGCTGCCACTTGAGCTCCAAAACCCGGAGCTCAAGTTTCTGCAGCTAATGACAATTCCTGCACATGTGGTCATCTGTGTCACTGGTAGCATCCACAACTTCACACATACCACAGGACATACATTCCACGTGACCGAGCTGCCCTGCCATGCCTTAACTTTATTTTATTTTGGTTTACTTATATTAACTTTATTTTACTTGGACTTTACAATTATTGATAAATCTTATGAATACCGATAAATCCAACTAATATTGCCTCTTATATAGAGCCTTTGATGTGTCATAAGTTAGTTTAGCTTCCTGCCATAGTAATTAAGACCAATTGAGACAACGATTTTAAGCTGATTGACAGATAACTGCCACTACCTTTCAGTTCCATGTTTAACAGGGTAGTCTAACTTACTTGAAGAGTTAAATTCTATGTCATAGCCTGACTCTTAATCTATACTTAAACCTAAAAAAGAGTTACCAGAACTTACCACATGAACCTAATTAGCTACTTACTTGGGCTATATCTTACTCAGTCACAGTCCCCTGATGATGCATCACTTATTGATCATGGCTGATCTTGGGCTTTAACTCCACTTTATCGCCCACTCTCCATGTCTCTTCATTCCCTGAGATACCAAAAATCTGTCTATCCCAGCCTTAAATATAGTCAATGATGGCACATCCACAACCCTCTGGGGTAGAGAATTCCAAAGATTCACAACCATTTGAGTGTATACATTTCTCCTCATCCCAGTCCTAAATGATAGGCCCCTTATCCTGACACTGCGCCCCCTTCTTCTAGATTTCCCAGCCAGAGGAAACAACATCTCTGTAGCTACCTTGTCAAGTCCCTTCATAATCTTGGATGTTTCATGAAATCACCTCTCATTCTTCTCAACACCAGAGATTAGAGGCCCAAATTACGCAACCCCTCATCATAGGACAACCCTCTCATCCCAGAGAACAATCTAGTAAATCTTCACTGTACAGCTGCCATTGCAAGTATAGTGAGAAAAATTAGCAAGCAGAAATTTATGGTCTCATCAAAGCCTTGCACAACTGTTGCAAGGCTTCTTTATTATTGTATTCCAATCCCCTTTCAGTAAAGGCCAACATGCCATTTGCTTCTCTAATTGCTGGCTGTACCTGCATGCTAACTCTTTGTGTTCCTTAGAGTATACCCAATGTAGTGATAGTAGGTAAAACCTTTCCAATTGCCTTTGGGGGTCATGTGATTTTACTGACAGATGAGCCCTAAACGCAGGTAATCTTAGGGGTGGAGATCTCTAGTCATGGACCTGGTTCAAGCATGTAGCTGCTAGCACTCTGTAATAAAGATACCTGTTTCAAGTAAGAAACCTGCCTGGTACATCAGGTTTATTACACCCAAGTATCTCTGAATATCAATATTTACAAGTTTCATGCCTTTTAAAAAATTTTCTTTTCTATTCTTATGTGAGTGGGCAACAAGGTGGCAGATGGAGTATAATGTGGGGAAGTGTGAGGTTGTTCACTTTGATCACCTGTCTGCATACTTTCTTGGTAACCTATCTGCATACTTTTTTGAACTCTTTACCTCCTCTTGACAATTTACTTTCCTACCTATCTTGGTGTCATCAGCAAATTTAGCTACCATACATTCGGTCCCCTCATTGATATAGATTACAAAAGTTGATGCCCCAACACTGATCCCATTGGCTAGGCATTGCTTGTTAACCTGAAAATGACCCATTCATCCCTACTCTCTGCTTCATGTTCATTAACTATCCATGCCCACATATCACCCCAACTCCATGAAACCTTGAGTTGTGTATTAACCTTTTGTGTGGCACCTTATCGAGTGCTTTTTGAAAATCCAAGTTTAATACATCTACTGGCTTCCCCTTTAATAGATTCCAGCATTTTCCTAATGACTGATGTCAGGCTCACTGGCCTTTAGTTCCCTGTTTTCTCCCTCCTCCTTCCTCAAATAGCAGCGTTACATTTGCTAACTTCCAATCTGCCGGGACTGTTCCAAAATCTAGGGAATTTTGGAAAATCACAGCCAGCTCATCCGCTACCTCTAGAACCTTAGGATGTAGGCCATCAGGTCCTGGAGATTTCTCAGTAGTTTTTTCAGTACCTTAAGGGGATAATTTTCCGCTCGTCGGGTGGGCGTATGCCTGACTCGACCATGTAAAGTGATACGTGATGATGACAGGTGAGCGTCCCGACGTCATCGCGCACTCACACGATATTTCAGTCACTGGTCACATGCTGGAGTCAGCAGTGCGTCCACAGACAATTAAAAGGCCTATTAAGGCCATTAAAAGGGTAATTGAATGACATTTTTCGCTGCCCGCCAACTGTAAGGTTGGACGGGCAGGCGAAAAGGCCACGCGGCCTTTGCCACAGGCAGGGTGAGGTTTCCAGCGGCAAATAAAAATAAAATAAATTTTTTTAAACTTAATTAATAACATGTCCCTGTTCACACCGACAGTCACATTAGGGGACATGTTTTATAACATTTTAGAAATCTTTATTTTTAATGTTCTAAACTCTTCATCGCCTTGAGGCAGCTCTGTGCCTCACAGAGGTTTTCCAGCCCACACCCGTGCGCATGCGCCATGTTCACGCTCACCCTCCTCCCTCCCCCACACAGGCAGCGCGGCTCACGCTGCGCAGACCTTAATTGGCCTGCTAGCATGAAATCACAGTCCAGCCCAGATTGAGGTTGGTTTTTCAACCGCCCCCACCCACCCCTGCCCACCCCGCCGAGCCTGCCTGACAAGGGAAAAATTCTCCCCTAAGTTTCTCTAGTATTTTTGTTTTCTCTGGATATCTTAATTACCTCAGTCTTTTTAACACCTAGGTTAGCCTCCATTTCTGGTATGGAATCATTACTATTCTTTGCAACATTATAAGCCTCTACCTTTAATCTAATACGATCCTTAACTCCCGTATTAAGGCACAGGTGGATCTTTCTTTCTGAGTTTTTGTTTTTTAATGGAATGTATTTTTGTTGAAAATTTTGAATAATTTCCTTAAATATTTCTCACTGTTTACGTACCACCATATGTCTTAGTCTATTTACCCAATCAGCTTAGCCAGAAATCCCCACATACAATGTAATTGGCTTTGTTCAAGTTTAAGAATCTTGTTTGTAATTGGAGTATGTAATTTTCAAACTGAATGCAGAATTTGTTTGTGTTATGATCACTATTTCCCAGTAAATGAATCTTTTACAATGAATATTTTTTATTATTTAACAGGTTGTGGGCATCAATGGCTAAGTAGCATTTATTGCCAACCCTAATTGCTTTGGAGAAGGTGGTAGCGGGCCATCTTCTTGAACCATTGCAGTCCACCTAGGGTGCTGTTAGGAAGGGAGTTCCAGATTTAGACCTAGCAACAGTGAAGGGACAATGATATAGTTCCAAGTCATGGTGGTGTGTGGCTTAGAGGGGAATTTGTAGGTGTCCCCCATGCATCTGCTGCCCTTGTCCTTCTAGGTGGTAGAGGTCATGGGTTAGGAATGTGCTGTCAAAGAAGCCTTGGTGAGATGCTGCATTACATCTTCTAGGTTGTACATACTGCTGTACTGTGCATCAGTTGGGGACGGAATGAACATTTAAGATGGTGGTGGATGAGGTGGCAATCAAGCCGGCTGCTTTGTCCTGGATGGTGTCTAGCTTCTTGAGTGTTGTTGGTGCTGCACTCATCCAGGCAAGTGGAGAGTATTCCACCACATTTCTGACTTGTGCCTTTTAGATAGTGGACATGCTTTGAGGAGTCAGGAGGTGAGTTACTTGTCACATATTTTCCAGTCTCTGAGTTGCTCTTGTAATCACAGTATTTATATGGCTGTTCAAGTTCAGTTTCTGGTCAAAGTTAACATCCAGTGGGGGACTCAATGATGGTAATGCCATTGAATGTCAAGGGGAGATGGTTAAATTCTTTGTTGGAGATGTTCATTGCCTGGCACTTGAGTGGCGTGAATATTACTGGCCATTTCTATGCTCACTAGCACAAGGGACTAGAAGTAATCCTGACATTACTGCTTAAGAGGTCCTCCTTTTCAATCTTCTCTCTAGCTCACTGAAATCTGCTTTCAGGACTTCACCCCCTTCCATCTAAAGTAAGTTGATAAAAGGCTCAAATTGTTAAATTATTTATGCAAAATAACTCAGTGATAAGAAGTCGATACTATGTTGTACCTTTCTCTATGGATTGTAGTTTAACACTGTGGGAATGTTTGTGTGTTTTTATGATCCTAAGGGCTTTGCTGGTGGGAACATGCCCACCCAAGCCAGGCAGGTTGAAAGGTAGGAACCAGGCTAAGGCTAACTGACCATTGGTCCTCTTGCAAGGGTTATGAGTTAGGCTAATGACCTGTCAGCATAAGAATGCTTTCCATTACACAGACAACCTAGAAATGAGACAAGTCCATTGCCACCTTATAAATATAAACATCAGCTATGAAAAACCAAAATTTGCAGGATGTAAGACACAATGATAGTCCGTTTGAAGTGAAATATCTTGTGTGCACAATGGAAGAAATAGGTTGCTTTGTACCACTAGAAACACTATCTAGCTAACTACAGTGTGGTATATCAGAACTGTTGAATCTATGGCAAGCAAAGTTTTACAGTACACTCTTAGCATTGAAAAATATTACCACAGTGCCACCTACTGGCGTAGCTTACATCAGAGGCAATAGATTTTATACATCGTAGTAGGCGGCACATATAAGGTCCCAATGAAATACACACCTATATCCCAGGGTTAATATATAAAAGATATAGGTGGCAGATAGATTTATAAAGTAGGCACAATTTTATTGTGAAAATTACAGGTCAATTTATTTCATTCAAAAAATCCAAATTAAACCAATGCAATTCGTTGCACAAAGGCTGAAATTAAGAACTGAAGTAGGTGCAATTTATTAACATTGCTCTCTGAGCAAAAGCTGTTTAGTTGCTTCAAACATTCCCCTAAGCTTCTGCTAGTTTATATAATGTATACAGCCTTTGCCTTTTGATGCATGACAATATAGCCATATGACCTCTAGGGATCACCCCTTGACGTGGTTGTGAGGCTTGTGCGCTCCGACAATCCCTTGAACGATGCCTTTGGGAGCTCCTTGCTCCTGGTAGGGTCACCCTTGGTTGCAAATTCAGAGGGAGGTGCCAGACAAAGTGTGGTCCAAAAGGTCCTCAACAGTCCTCCAAATAAAAGGTGTGGCTATGGGTACCCGCATGGGCCCCAGCTATGCCTGTCTCTTTATGGGGTATGTGGAACATTCCTTGTTCCAGTCCTACTCCGGCCCCCTCCCACAACTCTTTCTCCGGTACATCGATGATTACTTCGGTGCTGCTTCATGCTCTCGTCGGGATCTGGAAAAATTTATTAATTTTGCTTCCAATCTCCACCCCTCCATCATCTTCACATGGTCCATCTCTGACACTTCTCTTCCCTTCCTTGACCTCTCTGTCTCAATTTCTGATGATAGACTGTCCACCAATATCCATTACAAGCCTACCGACTCCCACAGCTACCTCGACTACAGCTCCTCACACCCCGCTTCCTGTAAAGACTCCATCCCATTCTCTCAGTTCCTTCGCCTCCGTCGCATCTGTTCTGATGACGCTACCTTCAAAAACAGCTCCTCTGACATGTCCTCCTTCTTCCTTAACCGAGGTTTTCCATCCACGGTCGTTGACAGGGCCCTCAACCGTGTCCGGCCCATATCCCGCGCATCCTCCCTCACGCCTTCTCCTCCTTCCCAGGAACATGATAGGGTCTCCCTTGTCCTCACTTATCACCCCACCAGCCTCCGCATTCAAAGGATCATCCTCCGCCATTTCCGCCAACTCCAGCATGACGCCACCACCAAACAAATCTTCCCTTCACCCCCCTTGACGGCATTCCGTAGGGATCGTTCCCTCCGGGACACCCTGGTCCACTCCTCCATCACCCCCTACTCCTCAACCCCCACTTATGGCACCTCCCCATGCCCACGCAGAAGATGCAACACCTGCCCCTTCACTTCCTCTCTCCTCACCGTCCAAGGGCCCAAACACTCCTTTCAAGTGAAGCAGCATTTCACTTGCATTTCCCCTAACTTAGTCTACTGCATTCGTTGCTCCCAATGCGGTCTCCTCTACATTGGAGAGACCAAACGCAAACTGGGCCACCGTTTTGCGGAACACCTGCGGTCTGTCCGCAAGAAAGACCCAAACCTCCCTGTCGCTTGCCATTTTAACACTCCACCCTGTTCTCTTGCCAATATGTCTGTCCTTGGCTTGCTGCATTGTTCCAGTGAAGCCCAACGCAAACTGGAGGAACAGCACCTCATCTTCCGACTAGGCATTTTACAGCCCTCTGGGCTGAATATTGAATTCAACAACTTTAGATCTTAAACTCCCCCTCCCCCCATCCCCACCCCGTTTCTTTTCCCCCCCCCCACCCGCTTTTTTTTTTCAATAATTTATATAGATTCTTCTTTCCCCACCTATTTCCATTATTTTTAAATCTAAAACTAAAACCTTTAGTCTTTCCACCCCACCCCCACTAGAGCTGTACTTTGAATATCCTGTTTTCCATTCTTAATTAGCACTTTTCTCAGACAAAGACCACCACCTTCAACACCTCTTTGACCCTTTTGCCTGTGACATCTTTTGATTATTATCTGCTCACACCACACCCTCAATGTGTCTCTTCCCCCCCCCCCACCCACCTTAAACCAATTTATATTTCTCCCTTGTTGAAACTATGCTGCAGTTCTGCCGAAGGGCTATGAGGGCTCGAAACGTTGACTGATTTCTTCTCCGCCGATGCTGCCAGACTTGCTGAGTTTTTCCAGGTAATTCTGTTTTTGTTTTGTTTTGAAAGGAAGACTGCGCCTCACCAGCTGTGAAGGCTGCAGTAGCAAGGTGGTCCCGGTACTTGTAGTTTCACACATCATCAAAATCCTACCAATCAAGATCATGTGGGCAATGACAGCACCCCAAGGTCCCCACGTTAAACAAAATCACGTGCAGTCTTCTACCAGGGTCCATTTGAGGTGAGGTGAGAGTGACTGCCCTTGACATCAAGGCAGTATTTGACCAAGTGTGGCATCAAGGAGCTCTAGCAAAACTGGAGTCAATGGGAATCAGGGGGAAAACTCTCCACTGGTTGGAGTCATACTTAGCACAAAGGAAGATGGTTGTGGCTGTTGGAGGTCAATCATCTCAGTCTCAGAACATCACTGCAGAAGTTCCTCAGGGTAGTGTCCTTGTCCCAACCATCATCAGCTGCTTCATCAATGACCTTCCCTCCACCATGAGGTCAGAAGTGTGGATGCTCGCTGATGATTGCATAATATTCAGCACCATTCGCGACTGCTCAGATACTGAATCAGAGCATGACCATATGCAGCAAGACCTGGACAACATTCAGGCTTGGGTGGATAAGTGGCAAGTAATAATTGTGCCACACAAGTGCCAGGTAATGACCACCTGCAACAAGAGAGAATCTAACTATCTTCCCTTGACATTCATGGCACTACCATCACTGAATCCCCCCACTATCAACATGCTGGTGGTTACCATTGACCAAAAACTGAACTGGACCAGCCATATAAATACTGTGGCTACAAGAACAGATCAGAGGCTAGGAATCCTGCAGCGAGTAACCCACCTCCTGCCTTCCCAAAGCCTGTCCACCATCTACAAAGCACAAGTCAAGATTGTGATGAATACACTCCACTTGCCTGGATGAGTGCAGTTCCAACAGTTAACTTTGTTAGTTAGTTACGGATGATGCATCATTCTCTTAGAGTCTTTCTCAATGGAATATATCTTTGTTGAGAATTATAAAATATCTCCTCAAATGTCTGCCACTGTTTCTCTACCATCTTACCCTTTAAACTATTTTTCCATTCCACTTTAGCCAATTCTACCCAAGAAACTTTATCACAATCCTGCAATTGCTTCATGATGATATGATTGCTACCATTTTGAGTCAGAGATCTGAAATAGATGCCTGCAAAATCTAGACCATGCTCAAGCATGTTTGTGTGACAGCCCACATACTATTTACAATCCACCTGGCAGTGGCTATTCACCTCATCAAAGATCAACTGCCCTCTGCAGTCAGTATTAAACATCTTCTAGATGGAAAATTCTTCAAGCTCAGTCTCATCCATGCCAAAACTAGATTGACCACTATGGATGTGCATGATCTACATTTTGCAGATGACTCCATTGTTGTTGCCCTCTTTGCTCCAGATTTGCAAGTCACTCTCGATCTCTTCAATTCTGAATACAAGAAACTCAGCCAGTCCTTGAACCTTGCCAAAGCAAAATTTCTGTATCAATCATACCTTTCTTTTATTCATTCATGGGATGTGGGTGTTCCTGGCTAGGCAAGCATTTATTGCCCCTCCGTAATTGCCCTAGAGAGGTCCCGAGTGAAGGTGGTGGTGAGCTGCCTTCTTGAACCGCTGCAGTCCATGTGGTGTAAGTACACCCACAGTGCTGTTAGGGAGGGTGTGCCAGGATTTTGACCCAGCGCCAGTGAAGGAACAGCGATATATTTCCAAGCCAGAATAGTGAGTGGCTTGGAGGGGAACTTGCAGGTGGTGGTGTTCCCATCTATCTGCTGTCCTTGTCCTTTTAGATGGTAGCAGTCATGGGTTTGGTCCTGGCCAGCCAAATGTTCCACCTCCCATTTATGTTGAAGGAGTGACTCTGGAATATGTTGCTATGATCTCAGCTGAAGTTATTAATGGACAAGTCAGATCCCAGAATGGAACCTGGCTTGATAGACCATAATTTATTTTAAACCATGAATGGTACTTACTGAAACAGATTCATAGGAGTCTGCTGTTGACATTTTAACAAAAAGATAAAACATTTATTAACCAAGAAATATTAGCAGTATTACTCTAGGCAACAAAAAGATTTGTTACGGACCGGAGGGGAATTAATTTAAACAGCCCTGAATTCCCCACTCACTATCCTTCCGTAAACAAAAAGGTGTTTTTGATTTTTGATTTCCCCCTTTATAAGTGGTGGTGTATTTTCCCCAGCCCTTCAGTTTTGGAGTTATCTAATCTTCTATTAATAACTCCACAGCAAGCTCAAGATAAGGTAAAATAAAAGGGTTGGTTTATTTTACACACACACACAAAATACAAAGAAAGTGTTTCATAACATCCGCCCCTTTTTGCACTCATACAATAAAAGAGGGATGAGAAAAAGAAAGGGATACAGGGCAGAGACCACGATAAAAATAAAAGTTATGGTTCATGTGAGTCCAGAATCAATGTCCAAGGAAAATTCTTTAAGATGGATTTGTCTGGCAGAATCCCTGGTCTTGGTCCTAGGAACTCAGTTGCAGGTTGAGTCCATTATAGATGTAGCTATGTATCCTTGTATCCTGGGTATTAGTTCACTCTGTAGGCAAATTACAGGGTTCATTCTAAAAATCAGACTTGGAGAGAGATGGAGGTGTTATGACCGATGCAACTGGTAAAGCGGAGTTGTTTAAAAATCCCAGAGGGAAACTTTAAACAACTGTCATAACCTATAATTTTAAGTGTTATGTTTGAGATGCGACTCTAAATTGAGGAATTAGACCATCAGTTCTCGAGGTTTTACATTAAACTAAATGAAACATTTTATTAATTTGCACAGGTTAAAATATATATACACATGGCTACAAGTTACTACTATCATAACTTTTAACAAATTCCCATTTTCACCTTACGAATTCAATATGAAGTTCTTTTCACTTTGGTTCCTGTGGAGACAGTTGGAGGCTTGCAGCTACCTTACATTGCCTCTGCTTTGCACACCTGAAACTACTAAAGTTATACCTATCACTGTAAATTCTCATTGTATCAACAACCTCTGAATAAAACCTCTCTAACAATAAAACCTCTTTCATAGTACCAATTTTATTAGTAGAATAAACATATGGCTTGGTATCAGGCATCAGTTTTCACCCCACTTCTTGAATGCTTTATTCAAAAAATACAAATGCACTCTACCTTTTTGTTTACATCTCAAAACTAGTACATATCAAAGCACCCAGACTAGCTGGTTTTAATCCAATTAAGACACGCTCACAGACTAAACCTCTATTTTAAAAGAATTTTCCGATAATGTTATATATAATAATAGCCTCATGACAGAGCTCAAAGGCAGGCTGCTAGCCTGGAGTCCGGTTCTCTTCGGAGGTTAAACCGCAACTGAAGATAAAATTCAAAAATTATACAATTAAAGGAATTCAGATGGCTCAAGTCTCAGCCATGTGACAGGGTGGTTTCAGGTCGAGATATTCAGTTAATGAAGCAACCTCATTAAAACCCATTGTGTAGTCAGCAGGTAACGGAAGAACCATTAGTACAACATTGGAGATGATGAGCCCCAAACAGGTCTGCCTTTGCCCATAACTAGCTGGTGCAGACATATCATCTATGAATCCGTTGTGTTGGCTTGGCTGGAATGTTTATACAATGCAAGTCACATTTCAGGAGGATGAAGTGGTAGCCTTTGTCCGTTGGAACAGCTTAGAATCTTCCAGAATTATGAGTATGTGATCAGCTACAACTATTTTATCAGCCCAGCAATTGTCCATTTTGAAAAGCAGAAAAAAAATAATTTTATACCGTAGTCAGGCTGTATATATATTTCTTCTCCAGAACGGGACACATCAGAGAAAAGTGAACTGAATTACATTTCATTTTTGTATATATTATACATATATGGTCTTAAGAAGGAATAGGAAGTGAGGAAGGATACATGCATTCTCTCATTCACTCCTGGAAAAACAAACACACACAGCTAGCAGTGGGAAAAGGTAAATTTCCTGCTGCATTCTCAAGGTTTACACATGGGACAGGGTGTCAGCCAATGTGAGTAATTTCTTTTGTTGATTAAAAGGCTGCAAGATTCCACTCCAGGGTATTGCGGGCAGCTCCAGCTATATTGGGGTCCAGCAGGTATTGGGTTTCCTGCCTGACCTGGGCTAACTGGTAGCCCAGTGGTGGAGTTTGCGGTGGGGTTCTCCCACATCCACGTCATGGACTGGTAGTGGGGTATTCTCCAACAGATCCCTGAAATTTCTTTAAATTTCCTGGGAAGGGTGGCCACATCCTGCCACTGCTCTTGGGTCAGGGTTGCTGATTGGGCATTTGAGACTCGAGGATCTGCCAGCCTGGCAGCTGAAGGTACATTTGGGAAAGCCTCTTTCTCAGTTTACCCTTCCTGCTCACCCTCAGATTTGTTCCAACCCCTGGTAGACACTTGCCAGTTGACTGGGCTCTGGGTTTACTTTGGTTCTAACTGCACTTGAACTCCCCTTGCGGTAGTCCCAAAGACATTGGAGTTTCAGGGTTACTGTCTTTCTCTGATTTGTTACCCTGGGGAGGGGTTGGTTCCCAACCTATCCCATTTTGTTTGGGACACTAGTGCCCTCAGGTGGCTGTCCAGTTCTGGCTGTACCTTTGAGTGGCTAATCAAATGGGTGAGGCATCATCCTTACTATTTCTGGGCCAATTTGGGAACTTTTCTGCTCCACATTTAAATTTGCCATAAAGTGGTCAGCAAAACCAATCATTGGCTTCCTGGCCAGGACCTTTGGCTTTGGAGGGGGCATTCTTGCAACATGTTCCATGTCCTCTGGAACACCACTGCCCTCCAGTGGAGGCACAGCTCCAGCTACACTCCATGGTGGCTTTCCAACGGGGGGAGGCAACTCACTCCCTATCTGCTCATGGGTTTGGGAACTCCCTTCTTCCCTAATTAATGTTGAAAAGAAGATTTCTGCTGGCCATATTTCAGGCAGGTCCTTACCCTTTTCCTTTCCAGGCTTAATAACCTGCCTTCTTTCAGGTTCTTTGGCTAAATGGGGCATCTCCCTCACAATATCTTGCCCTGCTCTAGGACTTCTCTGGTTCTGATTTAATTCTGGGACACTTGGGGAATCTCTTGGGTCTGCCTTCAAATTCAGAAAGGCAAGTTTGGGTAGCCAGAGCTCCTGTTCATCCAGCAGGGGCGCAGGTTCCTTTTGTTTTAGATCTGGGCAAGGTAGCTTTTCTCACCAACCACGTATCTATTCGGAGACTTTCCTGGCATCCCTCTTCAAAAATTGAAAAGAAGGTTTCAGACAGCAGACCTCCTGCTCATCCGGAAGGGGTACTGGCTCCCTTCTTTTTAAATTTGCTGGCTGGGTCTGGGGACTTTCTGTGCCCCTATTTATCCCCGGGGAGAAGGGTTTTGCCAGCCCCTCTTTGGCTGCATCTCCTCCACCCTTTGCTACTTCCAGCCCTTTTGCTTCCCCAGGCTCCTCGGCTCAGTACTGCCCACCCGTTTTGCTGCCTGGGAGTTAACGACAACACTTGCTTTGCTTTTTGGGTGGTGGCAAGTGTGGATTTGCCCACAGGGTATTGACGCCCACAGTGTATTTACTGTAGGGATGGCCGGTCCCTATTCAGTCCCATTTCCTCTGGGACACTCTGGCTGACATGGGGCTGCCTAGCTTCTACTGCTGTGCCATGTGGCTCTTTGACTGTGTGAGGCAGCTCCCTCACTGCTAGTTTTGCTGCCTGGGAATGGCCCTGTTCCCTGTTTAATTTAGCCAATTCGGTTCCGGCTCACTCCTTTCATATCTTTTCAAATCCATTTTCCTGTCCTCCTTTACTTTTACTGGCCTAGTCTCAGCCTTTTTAAATCGAGGTAGCTTTCCCTGAGCCACCTCATCTCTGATGGGTTCTTTCACTCCCTGCAGGGCCTCTGAACTTTTTTCAGCCTTCTGTCACACTGCAGTTTTGGAGAAACTGTATGGGTTAACCAGCTTCTCTGGACTGTTCTGGCTTCTCGGGACACGGTGCTTGGAACCCCAGCAAGTTACTTCCCCATAATAGAGCTAATTCCCTCTGCCTCCTTTTGGAATTCCCTCTCTGCTTCTTGAACTTTTAATTTCATCTCCAGTATCTTTTTCTGGTGAGCTCGTTCTCTCGTACTCTTTTCAGGAACTCTTTCTCTAGCCTCCTCTTTTCCAGCCATTATGCAGCCAGGGCGGCTATATTAAATACAGGTCTCCAAACATTGTTTGGTTCTGATCCTTCTATCTGTTTTGGATAGGGACTGAGGTCGAACTTCTCCAAAAATATCTGAAGTTCTCCACTCACTACACATCCGAAAACAGAAAGGTGTTTTGATTTCTGATTTGCCCTTTTATAAGTGGTGGTGTGTTTTCCCCAACCCTTCAGTTTGGAGCGATCCAATCATCTATTAATAACCTCACAGCAAACTAGATATAAGGTAAAATTAGAGGGTTGGTTTATTTTACATACACAAAATGCAGGAAGGGGTTTTGCAATGTCCACCCCATTTTGCACTCATACAATAAAAGAACGATAAGGGAAAGAAAGGGGTACAGGGCAAGACCACAATAAAAAATAAGAGTTATGGTTACACGTTAGTTCAGAGTCCAAAATCAAAAGTCCAATGGTGTATTCCTTCAGAGGTTAGCAGGCTGAAACTGTTGCAGGGTGATCCAGCTCTCCAGAAGCAAGTACTTCCATGATGGAAGAGGGCACTTAGAGATAAATTGGTCTTGAAGGCACAGGTGTATTTTTCCCAGTTTGGCTGGGACAGTTTCAGCACAGACACCAAGGAAAAGATGATTCAAACTCACTTGGTCTCTTTTATCCTAGCAATACTCTTACAGACCTAACAATCCAATGAAGGGGTACTATTAATTCCACACCAAGGCTAAAGTTGGTTCAGTTGCAAAGAGATTTCATTCCCGGTAGATTTCTGAACATTCACTAGAAGCCCTTCCACAATTGGTCTCTCCCTTGAGATATCCAGAAAACTCACTCTAAATTAACTATTATTTTAACTTTAGAGCATTACAAATGAGTTCCTTAAACTCATTTCCTCAGCAGCCTGGCATCATTTCCAGCTAGAGAGTCTTAGACCTTTTTCTGTCTTCACTCTGTGGTATACACACACCAACTGAACTAAAGTCTGCCCTTCTGTTTCTCCATGTGTCTCTGTGGGTCTCTCTCTGATCCCGTGTTGTTAGGCAACAGCACAGTTTTTTTCCTACTTGTTTGTTTTAACCTCCTTAAACCAGAACCCCTTGGTTGCCCATCTCTTCACTTCATAAGTTGTAAAACCTCATTAAAAATGTGTGTATGTAAACAGGGCCTGGAGACTTTCTGGCTCCATCAAAAAAAACTCTAAAATGAAACTAAACTCAGGTTTCACCTTAACGCACAAATAAAAAATAGTACACATTAAACTGAAAGCTATATCTTGTTTCTATCACCCACAAATAACAAACATAACTTACTTAAAACTATATCTAGTTCCTAACAATATTGAATACTTCCCATACTTGGCAGCTACCTCTCTCAAAAGGCCACCATTGATGAGGAGATGCAGCACTGGATCAGCTGTGCCAGCTCAGCATTCTACAGACCACAGCAGCGAGTGCTTGACAACAAAGTACTCTGCAAGTCAACTAAAGGGCTAGTGGACAGCAGTTGTCATCACCACATTCCTGTACTGCAGTGAGATCTGGACTGTGTATCAGAGACACATAACAGCGCTAGAGAAATTTTATCAATAATGTCTCCGCCACATCCTCTTGATTCAATGGGAGGAACATCAACCAAATGCTTGTATCCTTCTTGAAGCCAGCTCCACAAGCATTCAGGCAAAACTCCTGCAACATCAACTACAATGAACTCGACACTGTGTCCGGCTGGCAGAAAAGCGTCTCCCCCAACAATCCTGTTTTCTCAACCCTCAAATGGCCAACGTTCCAGGGGAGAACAAAGAAAATGCTTCAAAGACATGCTGAAGCTCTTCTTGAAGCACAGCAGCATTGACATTAATGACAGGGTGGAGCTTGCTGCCAATTGTTCAGAATGATGAATACTTGATCATCAAGCTGCAGCATGCTTTGAGTCACAATATCTTAATGATGAGGCAGAGCAATGGCAGAGAAGGGAAGAGAAGGAAGCAAATCCTGCACTCTGGGTCGCCCAGCCCAAAGATCTATGGGTTAAGGATTGATCTGTTCAGTCACATGAAGACACATGGCAGAAACTTGCAACTCTGGGTAGATGTCTTCCTCTAATCAAGGGACGTCCAACAATGACTATGACCTTTTTCTTTTGATAGGTACATTGTGCTAATTAACATCAGTTAAAGGACATTCATCAATCTCATTCTCCTCCCAAAAAGTTATAATCGTTATAAATCTTTGCACGTGCAAAGGTAGATATTCCAATGCAGACTACCTATTGTTACTTCCTCCAAGAACTCCAATAAATCAGTTAAACATGATTCCCCTTTCATAAAACCACATTGACTCTGTATGGTAGCTAAGTTTGCTGTTGACACCAAGATAGGTAGGAACTTAAGTTGTCAAAAGGAGACAAAGAGTCTATAAAGGGACACAGTCAACCATGTTGACTCTGCCTGATCCCATGATGATTTTCTAAGTATCCTGCTGTAACTTCCTTAAAAATGGATTCTAGCAATTTCCCTATGACAGATGTTCGGCTAACTGGCCTATAGTTTCCTGCCTTCTGTCTCCTTCCTTTCTTGAATAAAGGTGTTATATTAGCTATTTTCCATTCCACTGGGACCCTTCCAGAATCTAAGGAATTTTGGAAAATTATAATCAATGCCTCTACTTTCTCCACAGCCACTTATTTTACGACCCTAGGATGCAGGCCATCAGGTCTTGGAGACTTGTCCCAGTAAATTTTCCCTGGTAATGGTGATTGTTTTAAATTCCTCCTCCTTCCCGTTCAACTCTTGATTTTCAAGTATCTTTGGGAAGACCTTTCTACAAAATAACTGTTCAACACTTCCACCATTTCCTTGTTTTCCATTATTAATTCCACAGACTCACTCTCTAGTCACTGTTTTCCTTTTTTAAATACCTGTAGAACTCTTACTACTCTATTTGTTTTTATATTTATAGCTAGCTTTCTCTCATAATTTAATTTCTCCCTTTTTACTTTGTCATCTTTCTTTGCTGGTTCTTAAAATCTGTCCAATCTTCTGACCTACCACTAACCTTTGCATAATTGTACAATGTTTTAGAGCCATAGAAAAGTTGCAGTGCAGAAAGAGGCCATTCAGCCCATTGAGTCTGCGCCGGCCAAAAAGAGAAAAAAGAAACTAGCTGCTCATTTTAATCCCACTTTCCAGCACCCAGTCTGTAGCCTTGCAGATTACAGCACTTCAAATGCAGATCCAGGTACCTTTTAAATGAGCTGGGTATTTCAGCCTCAACCATCAATTTAGGCAGTGAATTCCAGACCCTCCCCACCCCACCCCAACCCACCCCACAACCCTCTGGGTGAAAAGGTTTTCCTCATGTCCTTTCTAATCCTTCTAACAATCACCTTAAATCTATGCTCCCTGGTAACTGACTCCTCAACTAGGGAAACAAGTCTTTACTATCTATCCTATCTAGGCCCCTCATAATTTTGTATACCTCAATTAGCCTCAGCCTCCTCTGTTTGAAGGAAAACAACTCTAGCCTATCAAATTTCCCCTCATAGAAGCAATTTTCAAGCCCTGGCAACATTCTTGTAAATCTCTTCTGCATTCTCTCCAGAGCAATTATATCTTTCCTGTAATACGGTGACCAGAACTGTACACAAAATTCCAGCTGTGGCCTAACCAGCATTATGTACAGTTCCACCATTACATCCCTGCTTTTGTATTCAATACCTCACCTAATAAAGGAAAGCATTCCATCTGCTTTCTTTACCACCTTATCCACCTCTTCTGCCACCTTCAGGGACCTGTGGACATGCACTCCAAGGTCTCTCACTTCCTCTACTCCTCTCAATAACTTCCCGTTTAGTGGATATTCCCTTGCTTTGTTTTCCCTCCCCAAATGCATTACCTCACACTTTTCCAGATTGAATTCCATTTGCCACTTCCCTGCCCACTCAACCAAACCATTGGTGTCATTCTGAAGTCGACAGCTATCCTCTTCACTATCAACTACGCGGTAAATTTTTGTGTAATCTGCAAATTTCCCAATCATGCCTCCCACATTTAAATCTAAATCTTTAATATATACAACAAATAGCAAGGGCCCCAACACTGAGCCCTGTGAAACACCACTGGAAACCATTTTCCTTTCTCAAAAACATCCATCGACCATTATCCTTTGTTTCCTGTCACTGAGCCAATTTTGGATCCAACCTGCCACCTTCCCCTGTATCCCATGAGATCTCAACTTCCTGACCAGTCTGCCATGTGGGACCTTGTCAAATGCCTTACTGAAACCCATGACAACATCTACTACACTACATTCATCAATCCTCCTTGTTACTGCCTCAAAAAATTCTATTAAGTTAGTAAGACATGATCTTTACCCAGCAAAACCATGCTGACTATTAAATTTCCTTATTTAGCCATAGATGGTGCACACTTCTCAAAGAGCCTTTCTCACTTGGTTAAATCTTTGCTGAGAGATATTAAATATCTCCTTAAGAGTCTGACACTGCATCTCTACTGTCCTACCTTTTAATCTCATTTCCCAGTTCACTTTAGCCAACTCTGTCTTCATATGCCTATAATTATCTTTATTTAGGTTTAAAACACAAGTCTTTGACCAAAACTTCTCATCTTCAAACTGAACATGTAATTCTATCATGATAAGATCATTGTTCCCTAAATGTTCCTTTACTATGAAGTTATTGATTAATCATGTCTCATTGCACAGTACCATGACTAGAATAGCTTGCACCCTGATTGACTCTAGAATGTACTGCTCTAAGAAATTGTCCTGAATACAATCTATGAACTCATTTTTCAGGCTACCTTTGACAATCTGATTTGTCCAATCTACATGAAGATTAAAGTCTACCATTATTATTGCAGTACCTTTTTTGTGTTTATTTCCTCCTGTATACTCTGTCCTACAGTGTGACTACCGATAGGGGGCTTATAAACTATTACCACAAGTGACCTCTTACCTTTTCTATTTCTTATCTCTATAAAACTCACTCTACATCTTGTTCTTTTGAGTGAAGTTCATCTCTCATTATTGCATTAATCTCATTCTTAATTTACAGAGCTACCCCACCACCTTTTATTTTTAGCTTCCCTTCATTCCAAAATGTCAAATGCCCTTCATTGTTCAGTTCCAAGTCTTGGTCACCTTTTAACGATGTCCCTCTGATGTCTATCAGGATATACATACTTGCTTCTATCTATGCTAATAATTCATCCATTTTGCTATGAAAACTGCATGCATTCAGATGCAGAACCCTTAACTCTGTCTTTTTACCATTTTTGCAATATCTGGCCTTATCTGCTGATGCACTCTTAAGTTTGTATGATCAGTCTCTTTCTGCCACACTGTGGTTATCATTACCCAAATCGTTACATGGTACTATTATCTTGTCATTTCCCTTTAACTTACCATATCTCACTTCACATGATCCCTTGCCCTCACTATTTAGTTTAAAGCCCTCTCTACTGCCCTAGTTATAAGATTCACCACAACACTGGTCCCAATACAGTTCGGTGAAGACTGTCCCAATGGTCTGGCTCCCACTTTCCCCAGTACTGGTGCCAGTATCCCATGAACCAAAACCCATTTCTCCCACACCAGCCTTTTTAGCCATGCATTCATCTCTGTAATCTTATTTACTCTACGCCAATTAGCTCATGGCTCAGTATTACCTTTGAGGTTCTGCTTTTCAATTTAGCCCCTAGCTATTTATACTCCCTAAGCTGAACCTCTTTCTTAGCCCTATCTAGGTTGTTAGTACCTACATGGACCATGACAACTGGTTCCTCCCCCACCTCCCCCTCCCCCCACTCCCTCCCAGCCAATACAGCCAATAGTGGTAGGAATGGTGAATAGAGGATGTTGCCCCTGCATAAGATCCTTTACCACCCTAGCATTTCCCATCAGTGATAAACCCTGGAGCTAACAGTATTGTTTGGTTTGATATTGCAGGAGGTTTTTATTGATACCTTCCTGGGATATAATCTGTCTTGTTTATATTAGATATGGGGTTGTTGCCAGTTGTTTTACAGGTAGATTATGATGGTCTTTTCAAAAACAAAAACTGTGACACACTGTGCAATCTTTTTCAGTTTTTTTATAAGCATGTTCTGGAATGATTACAGTTTGGTCCAGATCATCAAGCAGTAAAGTTATTATTCAAATTCCTGATATGTGAGGGAAACAAAAATCATTTCCCAAATTACAACAGTGACAACACTTCAAGAGTATTAAAATTATGTAAAGCACTTTGGAATGTCCTGAAGTTGTGAAAGTACAATAGAAATTCAAGTTATGTTTTCTTTATTATACAGCTGTATTTCATTCAATCATTTTTGATAGTATAATAAATGGAAGTTGGAGAAGCTCAGCTGATCCATAAATACTATGAGCAACACATCTCCCTTCTGTTACTCTAATATAGGTAATTCTAAAACAATGGGCAGAATTTTGCCGTCGGCGAGCAGGGGGTGGGGCCCGCTCGCCGACGCGGGATGACTTCAGGCGGAACCCCCGACGTCATCCCGCCCCATTTAAATTTTCAGGAAGTTGGGGGCAAAGCCAAATCAGTTGTGCGCCCGCCGACCTGTCAACGGCCAACTGAGGCCATTGACAGGATCATTGAAACAATTAAAGGACCTGACCGTCCAACCTTAAGGTTGGCGGGCAGGCCAGGAGCCCTGGCGGGCAATAGAAAAAGCATGAAACCTCATCCACCGGTGGGGTGAGGTCTCATGTAAGGATTTAAAAAGTTCAATAAACTTATAATGTAAATTATGAACATGTCCCATCTCATGTGACATTGTCACATGAGGGGGACATGTTAGGGAATTTTTCTTTTCTAATTTTCATATTTTTAAAAGCGTAAGCAATCTCCCTGAGGCAGCACTTAGCCTCAGGGAGATGTGCGCTCTTTTGTGCACATGCGCGAAAGAGCGCACTCTCGCTTTTGGGGAATCCCTCCCACCCGCACAGGAAGCGCATGGCGCTTCCCGCCAGACGTCACGCTGGAAGGCCCGCCTATGTAAATTGGCAGTGGGGCCCGCTTCTCCAGTAGGGATCGGCTCCCCGCCTGCCGGAGATTGGGTCAGGCCCGCCCGCCCTGCAGGCAGAAAATTCTGCCCAGTATGTGGAATTGAAATACAGTTGTTGAGTTTCTTCCATTTTATAATGTTTCTAATGCAGAGGACAACTCTTAGTGAAGAAGTTAGAAGTGGTTTTAATTCTTCTAAGTTTTTATGGGTAACTATTACTGTAAGGCAGCCGGAACTAGCCAAAGTTTGCAATTTATATCGCAGTTTCAGATGGTTCCCATTGCAGGCCAATTCCCCAGCAGTGTTAAGTGGGGACTACCGGGAGGCGGTTGTTGGGGGTGGGGATGGGAGTCCCCAGTGCATCTTTGGGGTACCCCCAAGTTACGATGCCCCGGAGTTCAGAAGTTACAGACCACAGAGTCAATTTTAAAGTACAGAAACCTATAACAACCCAAAATGCATCAAAAGAGAAGTTGCAGAATGTGTTGCTGCTGCTTCAAAGTTGATGATTTACATTTTTTTCCAGATAGGTAAAATTTAAAATAACTTGTGGTTGGATGAGAATACCCATCACTTGATCCTGTGTAATGTTCTTTTCTTAATATGATTGAATCCATTTTTAAAACATTTAAATACAAGATTTACCAACCCTCAGAAGCATGCAGCAATAGTGCAGGCCAGGTTGAATTCTCATATGCAAGAGTTTGGACCAGGCCACAAACAACAAAAACAACTTGCATTTTTACAGTGCTTTTAATGTAATACAACATCCCAAGATGCTTCGCAGGAGTTTTATAAAGAAAGATTTTACACTGAGCCACAGAAGGCGATATTAAGGCAGATGCCCGAAAGGTTGGTCAAAGACATGGGTTTTAAGTAGCATCTTAACAAGGAGAAAGACAGAGGCGAAAAGGTTTAGGGAAGTTAATCCTGAGCTTAGGACCTAAGCAGCTGAAGGCATAGCCACCAATGATGGAGTAATTAAAATCAGGGATGCTCAAGAGTCCAGAGTTAGAGAAGCACCAACCTCTACGAGGGTTTTGGGGCTGGAAACAATTACAGAGATATGAAGCGGCAAAGCCATTGAGGGATTTGAAAACAAGGATGCAAATTTTAAAATTGAGGTGTTGTTTAACCAGGAGCTTGTGTAGGTCAGTGAGCACAGAGGTGATGGGTGAATGCAACTTGTTGGGAGTAAGGACATGGGCAGCAATGTCTTGGATGATCTCAAGTTTATGGAGGATAGAATGTGGAAGGCCAGCCAGGAGCATGTTGGAATTGTCAAGGCTAGACCTAACAAAGGCCTTATTGAGGGTTTCTGCAGTAGATAAGCTGAGGTAAAGGCAGAGTTTGGCAATATTATAGAGGTGGAAATAAGCTATTTTAGTGATGGAGCAGGTATATGGTGGGACGATTGCCTCAGGGGCAAATATTACACCAAGGTTGTGACGCTCTGGTTCAGTCTCAGACAATTACCATGGAGAGTTGGTAGTTTGGGAATGGGGTTTGTAGATGGGACCAAAGATAATGCTGTCAGTCTTACCAATACAGAGGGTATTTAAGTAGAGGAAATTTCTGCTGCTCCCATACTAGACGTCAGACAAGCAGTCTGATAATTTAGAGACAGTGGAGGAGTCAAGAAAGGTGGTGCTGAGGTGGAACTGATTGACGTCAGTGTACTTGTGAAAACTAATGCTGCTGAGCAGCAGCATGTGGATAAGAAATAGAATGGCCCAAGGATGGATCCCTGGAGGACATCAGAGTTAATGGTGCAGGAGCAGAAAGAGAAGATATTGCATGTGATACTCTGGATATGATTGATTGGCATCCTTCCGTCTGTGAGAGATGATGGGAATGCAGCCTCATTCATGCAGTGATGTCAGATGAGAACATTTGCTACACTTCTTCTGGTGGCTGAACAAGCCCATTCCAGAAAAGCATAGCCTGACACAAGTGCCACACATGAAGTTGTCCCTTGCCATTGGTGTGGGATGACCTTGCTGAAGTTCTGTTTGCAAGGCTGTCTGCTTTGGAGCTTCCGAAACCTCAGTGGCCCTGCCCACAGCTGATATCATCATTTACATTGTCCTACAACTGGAGTTTCCCATTTTTCATGATTGATGTTGAGGGTTTTCATGTCTCTTTTGATAGCACCATTAAACTGGAGCTTTGGGCACCCTGTTGGTCTCTTGGCACAGGCTACCTTCCAAATAGCATGTCCTTGGGGATGTGGCCATCTTCCATTTTGCTCACATACCCAAGCCAGTGAAGCTTTCTTTGCTTGATTGGCACTAGCATGCTTGGCATGTTTGTCCTTGAAAGACTGCTTCATTGGTGACTTTGTCTTTCCGTCTGATGCCAAGGATATGTCATAGATACTGGAGATAGAAGATGTGGTGCCTTTTTTCTTGATAGATTTAAGTTATCCGTGCTTCACTGCCATACAGCAATGCACTGAGGATACAAGCCTTATAGATAAGCACCTTGGTTCTGTTCATCAGTTCATTGTTTTTCCATGCCCATTTTCTTAGTCTGCTAAAGTTATTGGCTGCCTTTCCAAAGCGTGTGTTGAGCTCTTCATCAAAAGACAGCTTCTCTGTTACCGTAGGTCCCAGGTGGCAGAATTTACTGACTACATAAAGTGGTGTGTTGTTGGGTCTGATCACAAGTGGAGACACAACAGCCTGCCACATAACTGCAGTTTTCTTGTTCCTGAAGTGAGGGAGAACATGTCACAGGCATGAGACACTCCATGAGTCTTTAGCTGGTCTCCTGTCTGAGCAACCAGTGCTGTATCATCAGCATACACAAGTTCTCTGGTCAGTACATGCCTCACTTTTGCCTTGGCTTTCAGTCTTGATAGGTTGAAGAGTTTCCCATCATGTGTGAAGGTACACTTCTTCCAGGTTGGCAGGGAAAGGTTAGGTCAGTAGGACAGAGATGTAGCGGCTAAGATGCAGCTCTGTTTCACCTCCTTCTTGATCTCAGATTTGTCAGAGGTGGAGCGGTGAGCTGGATGGTGCCGTGCATGTTATCATGGAAGCACCACATGAGACTGTGAAGATTGGGAGGACAGCTGATTTTCTCTAGCATCCGGTAGAGACACATCCTGCTCACTGTGTCAAATGCTTTTGTGAGATCCACAAAAACAATGTAAAGTGTTATTTGCTGCTCTCTGTGCTTCTCTAGAAGTTGACAGAGAGATATTATATCTACCATGGATATGCCTGCTCTGAAGCCACATTGTGCCTCTGGGTTTATTTTCTGTTGGCTAGTCAATGGAGCTTTGTTAGAATAACTCTGTCAGAGGCCAGACATTGCAAGCAATACTCTAGATATGATTAGTTAGGTGAAAATGGAACCAGTTTAGAGCAATCCCATCTAGCTGGATAACATTAGAGAGGTATTGGAAGAGGATGGTGTGGTAAACGGTTTCAAAGATTGCAGACAGATCAAGAAGAACAAGGAGGGATAGCTTACCTTTGTCACAGTTATTTAGGATGTCATCCGCAATCTTGATAAGAGTTATTTTGGCACACTCATCATGGCGGAAACCTAATAGGAGGGATTTAAACATTGAGTTCTGGGAAAAATTGATGCACAATTTGGAAGCAAAAGGACATTCAAGGATTTTGGAGATGAAAGAGAGGTTGGAGGTGGGACGGTATTTTACAAAAACATTGAGATCAAGTTTGTTTTTTAGGAGAGGAATGATGAAGGCAGATTTGAAGCAGAGAGGAACAGTACTTGAACAAAGAGAACAGTTAACAAAATCAGCTAACATGGGGACCAGGAAAGGGAGTTGGTTGGTCAGAAGTTTAGTTGTAATAGGATCAAGAGAACAGGTGGTTAGTCTCATGCACAAGTTGAGTTCAGAAAGGACATGAGGGAGAAAGGAGCAACACTAGATAATGACACAAATTCAATGCTAGAGCAGAAGAGAATTTTGGAGGAACTTAGGCCTAGGGGAAGGGAGGGAAGTAGCAGAGGCAGCTGATTGGTGGTCTCATCCTAGTGTTATGACCAGTCCCCAGATGAGGTCCCCCAATTTGTTAGCTTCCCGAATGGGACTCCAATTTCATTATGATCCAGGGTGAGGAGGAATGAGTTGGCTCCACTTCTTTATTCAAACCCTTGGTTGGTTGCAACAAGGTTAATTTAAAAGGGAACAAAAACAAAAATACCTGGAAAAACTCAGCAGGTCTGACAGCATCTGTGGAGAGGGATACAGTCGATGTTTCGCGTCCATATGACCCTTCATCAGAACTAAAAAATGTAGAAATTAGATGAAATATAAGCTGGTAGAGGGGGGTGGAACAGGAGGAGCTCAATAGGGGGCCAGTGATAGGTGGAGGACAAGAAGAGACTGCCAAGATGTCATAGACAAAAGGACAAAGGGGTGTTGACTGTGGTGATATTATCTAAAGGATGTGCTAATGGGGACATTAAGGGTAGCAAGAAGGACAAGCTAGTGGCAGATGGCCCTAGTGGGGGCGGGATGGGGGGAAGGGATCAAAATGGGCTAAAAAGTGGAGATGAAACAATAGATCAAAATAAATTTTAAAATAGGTGGGAAAAGAAAAATATATTTGTAAAAATATTATAAATTATTGGAAAAAGGGGGATTGGAAAGGGGGTGGGCATGGCGGAGAGAGTTAATGATCTGAAATTGTTGAACTCAATATTAAGCCCGGAAGACTGTAAAGTGCCTAGACGGAAGATGAGGTGCTGTTCCTCCAGTTTGCGTTGAGCTTCACTGGCACATTGCAGCAGGCCAAGGACGGACATGTGGGCATGACAGCAGGGTGGTGTGTTGAAATGGCAAGCGACAGGGAGGTCTGGGTCATGCTTGTGGACAGACCGAAGGTGTTCCACAAAGCGATCACCCAGTCTGCGTCCGGTCTCTCCAATGTAGAGGAGACCGCATTGGGAGCAGAAAATGCAGTAGACTAAATTGAGGGAAGTGCAAGTGAAGTGCTGCTTCACTTGAAAGGAGTGTTTGAGCCCTTGGACGGTGAGGAGGGGGGAAGTAAAGGGGCAGGTGTTGCACCTTCTGTAGTTGCATGGGAAGGTGCCGTGGGAGGGGGTTGAGGTGTAGGGGGTGATGGAGGAGTGGACTAGGGTGTCCCGGAGGGAATGATCCATGCGGAAAGCCGCCAGGGGGGTGAAGGGAAGATGTGTTTGGTGGTGGCAGCATGCTGGAGTCGGCGGAAATGGCGGAGGATGATCCTTTCAATGCGGAGGCTGGTGGGGTGATAAGTGAGGACAAGGGGGACCCTATAATGGTTCTGGGAGGGAGAGGAAGGTGTGAGGGCGGATGCGCAGGAGATGGGTCAGACACAGTTGAGGGCCCTGTCAACTACCGTGGGTGGAAAACCTCAGTTAAGGAAGAAGGAAGACATGTCAGAGGAACTGTTTTGGAAAGTGGCATCATCAGAACAGATGCGATGGAGGCGAAGGAACTGAGAGAAAATGACTTCCATCCCCCACTGGGATGGTCTGAGGGATCTCCGCTTCTTCCTCGAACAGAGGCCCGAACAATCCCCATCCACCACTACTCTCCTCCGTCTGGCTGAACTTGTTCTCTCACTGAACAATTTCTCCTTAAACTCATCTCACTTTCTCCAAATAAAAGGTGTGGCTATGGATAACCTCATGGACCCCAGTTATGCCTGTCTCTTTATGGGGCATGTGGAACATCCCTTATTCCAGTCCTACTCAGGACCCCTCCCACAACTCTTTCTCCGGTAAATCGATGACTGCTTCAGTGCCTCTTCATGCTCTTGTCTGGATCTGGAAAAATTTATTCATTTTGCTTCCAATTTCCACCCCTCACGTGGTCCATCATTGAAACTTCCCTTCCCTTCCTTGACCTTTCAGTCTCAATTTCTGGTGATAGACTGTCCACCAATATTCATTACAAGCCTACTGACTCCCACAGCTACCTCGTCTACAGCTCCTCACACCCAGCTTCCTGTAAGGACTCCATCCTTAACTGAGGTTTTCCACCCGCAGTGGTTGACAGGACCCTCAACCGTGTCTGGCCCATCTCCCGCACATCTGCCCTCACGCCTTCTTCTCCCTCCCAGAGCCATGATAGGGTTCCCCTTGTCCTCACTTATCACCCCACCAGCCTCCGCGTTCAAAGGATCATCCTCCGCCATTTCCGTCAACTCCAGCATGATGCCACCACCAAACACATCTTTCCTTCACCCCCCCTGGTGGCATTCCACATGGATCATTCCCTCCGGGCCACTCTGGTCCACTCCTCCATCACCCCCTACACCTCAACTCCCTCCCACGGCACCTTCCCATGCAACCGCAGAAGGTGCAACACCTGCCCCTTTACTTCCCCCCTCCTCACCGTCCAAGGGCCCAAACACTCCTTTCAAGTGAAGCAGCACTTCACTTGCACTTCCCTCAATTTAATCTACTGCATTAGCTGCTCCCAATGTGGTCTCCTCTACATTGGAGAGACCAAATGCAGACTGGGTGACCGCTTTGCGGAACACCTTCGGTCTGTCCGCAAGCATGACCCAGACCTCCCTGTCGCTTGCCATTTCAACACACCACCCTGCTGTCATGCCCACATGTCCATCCTTGGCCTGCTGCAATGTGCCAGTGAAGCTCAACGCAAACTGGAGGAACAGCACCTCATCTTCCGACTAGGCACTTTACAGTCTTCCGGACTTAATATTGAGTTCAACAATTTCAGTTCATGAACTCTCTCCTCCATGCCCACCCCCTTTCCGATCCTCCTTTTTCCAATAATTTATAATATTTTTACAAATATATTTTTCTTTTCCCACCTATTTTAAAATTTATTTTGATCTATTGTTTCATCTCCACCTTTTAGCCCATTTTGATCCCTTCCCCCCACCTCACCCCCACTAGGGCCATCTGCACTAGCTTGTCCTTCTTGCTACCCTTAATGTACCCATTATCACATCCTTTAGATAGTATCTCCACAGTCAACATCCCTTTGTCGTTTTGTCTATGACATCTTTGGCAGTCTCTTCTTGGCCTCCACCTATCACTGGTCCCTTACCGAGCTCCTCCTGTCCCATCCCCCTCTACTAGCTTATATTTAATCTAATTTCTACATTTTTTAGTTCTGATGAAGGGTCCTACGGACTCAAAACATCAACTGTATCCCTCTCCGCAGATGCTGTCAGACCTGCTGAGTTTTTCCAGGTATTTTTGTTTTTGTTCTAGATTTCCAGCATCAGCAGTATTTTGCTTTTAATTTAAAAGGGACCCCTTCTTCCTGTGGATTCCAATCCAAATGTATTTATTTTTTAGAAGGAGCCGATTTACTCAAGCTTCCTTGAGTAAAAGAAAAAGTAACTTTATTAGTTACTAAAACTCAAGAAAAATAATGAAAATGCAACACACATACGCTCAGATCAGAAATGAGAAGTTAAGAGTCCAAATAAATTTTAAATATATATATATGAATCAGTCTTTGGCTTGTCTGTGAGGCATAGACGATGATGCATTGCAGCAGTTAAGTTGGGTGATTCTGGTAGAGCTGACTTTGGCAGTTTTGCAGTTAGTTTGGAGACACTTGGTTTGGAGACACTTGGTTCTTTCGGGTGGCTGAAAGGCTGTCCTATTTCCTTTAAATTGTGGCTTATGCTAAACTTTGCTTCCAGCAACAAAGAGAGAGAGAGAGAGAGTGATACTTCACCTGCAAGCTGCAGGAATCACAGAATCACACAGAATCATAGAATCACAGAATCACAGTGCAGAAGAGGCCCTTCAGCCCATCGAGTCTGCACCGACACGTGAGAAACACCTGACCTACCTACCTAATCCCATTTACCAGCACTTGGCCCATAGCCTTGAATGTTATGACGTGCCAAGTGCTCATCCAGGTACTTTTTAAAGGATGTGACGCAACCCGCCTCCACCACCCTCCCAGGCAGTGCATTCCAGTCCATCACCACCTTCTGGGTAAAAATGTTTTTCCTCACATCCCCCCTAAACCTCCTGCCCCTCACCTTGAACTTATGTCCCCTTGTGACTGGCCCTTCAACTAAGGGGAACAGCTGCTTCCTATCCACCCTGTCCATGCCCCTCATAATCTTGTACACCTCGATCAGGTCACCCCTCAGTCTTCTTTGCTTCAACGAAACAACCCAAGTCTATCCAACCTCTCTTCATAACTTAAATGTTTCATCCCAGGCAACATCCTGGTGAATCTCCTCTGCACCCCCTCCACTGCAATCACATCCTTCCTATAATGTGGTGACCACAGTACTGCACACAGTACTCCAGCTGTGGCCTCACCAAGGTTCTATACAACTCCAACATGACCTCCCTACTTTTGTAATTTACATCTCGATTGATAAAGGCAAGTGGCCCATATGCTTTTTTCACCACCCCACTAACATGCCCCTTCGCCTTCAGAGATCTAAGGAGTCAGGGGGGGGGTGGGGTGGGGTGGGGGTGGGGTGGTGGTGCTGGTGACTGACTTGTCCTTTTGTTTGCTGTCACACATAGTCACACACCATCACACCAGCTTTTTAACTGATTTTTCCCTGTGTATTCTGGAAGGGAAAAAAACTATGACTCACACCCTGAATCCATGTTTTTCATCTTAGACCATTTACACATTTAGAGATATAAATCAACAGGAGATGGATTTTGGATGTATGCTTAGATGTGCAAATCAATCTTTTGTCTCCCCAACCACAGGAGATTAAAGTTCAGTCTTTTGCATCTTGCCTATCTCCCTTTCAAGTGTCTATGTTTGAAGAAAGCCATGACGCCCTTCAGGTGCGACATTCCGTGTCCTCTCGGTCAAGTATAATCCACAACAGAATTTTCCAGAAAGTGGTCACTTTAGATTATCAGCCATCTTTTGCTCAGTGTCTTGTATTTCTTTTTTAAAAACACACAGGTCTTCCTTAGGTGCAGGTAATCAGTACTGTTAGTCCATTGTCGTAACATTAGTGACAAGGAAGTCGATGAGCTCCTCACATTTATTGTTGGAGGTGACGGCAGAGGCAACAGGGGAGATGTTCTACAGCAGAGAAAGCAGCCAATTAACAAATAATTGCTGGCACAAATCAACAAAATAAACCAATGGTGTTCAGTTATAAAACATTTTGGAAGCTTCTAAATGCTACATGATAGTGAGAAATTACTGCATACACTGAAATATTTTTTCAGTAAGATTACAAAGCAGTTTAGCAAATCGCGTGGAGAGTAGTGAAGGCTTTATCTGGAGAACATCTTGAACTTGTATGTTAGTGCTTTACTGCAATATCACTTTTATCTGGGATTTTTTTCTACCTTAAAGTCACTATATAAAAACAAGTTTATGTCATGTTTGTGAAAGAGCTGCACAGCATATGGATTGGATAACTCTGATTACCTTTTCTTATTAGAATTCAAGATACATTTTACAGAAATAATAGTTAAAACGATCTAAACGGTTGTTTTCGATTTAAAATATTAGTTTGGTTTATGCTGACAATGGCAATTTTTCGTTGGCTGCTTCAAATAAAATCGACACCCCTTTCTGTAAAGTTGAAACTCCAAAACAAAGCGATCAACTGATTATTGAAAAGAATTATGAGTTTCGAAATTACACGAAAATTAGCATAGGTGGAATGAAAATTAATGGAGTTGTTAGTAATGTAATTTTATACAAACATGTAAAACACTTCTACACTTGTAAGCGTACAATGTAATTCCAAGGCCTTTGGGAGAGGATGCGTTACGATTGATTGTGAGGGAAAGGAACTATTTTGGTATGTTTCCTTTGTCTAGCTGCTGGATGTTTATAAGAATAGAAAATCAAAATTGAGGGCAGTTTTTGGTGTGGCTTTCAGTATGGGAAATAAATTTTAGATTTAAGTTGATAGTCAACAATGCCAAGGAAAGGGGCGAAAATTGATATGTGAAGTTTCACTGTGAAAGGCAGAATGCGTTTTAATGCATGAGGTGCGCTTCAAGCGTTGCCTTTTTAAAAGTCACTAGCAGTACTCTGGTTAGTTGTCGGAGTATTCCTAGGTTACCTTCCAACGTCATACAGATATAAACAATGGCGTTGCCATGGCCTCGCTGAAGCAGGGCTAGTTGTGTAAATGCAACGAACAAACACGCTTCAACTGCTATCAAACAACCCTGCCACAAAGGCAAAACGGAAGCACTGCGAAGAGGCTGGAAACAGTAGCCCTAATTAAAACTGCTCGACTCCTCCCCCATCCCTTCTTTGGTGTGTCGTTTCCAATAATTGCTTCTGTGCGTTAAACGATGACTGGGCCAATATAAAGCTGATGCAGATCAACTGACAGTCAATTAAAGCTCACTTATGGCATTGTGCTGTGCGATGCATAGAAACGTGGGCTTACATTTTAAGCAGAAATTTGGCTGCCAAAAATGGGGATTTTTCTCTCAAAGGCCGGCATTTAGAGTCTTCAGCCTTCCATCCCTTACATTGCATTTGTACCGTAGCTACTGGTCTGATGGATTGCAACCTGATAAGTGTTGCCTGGCTGCGAAGTGAATTCTCAGGACCAGGGCAGGATCCTGCGCTTGCGTATTCATGTGGAAGCTTGCGCATATTCAAAACAAGGGAGCTCCAGAGAACTCTTTGACGGATGGTGAATGAGGCTTGTTACTGCAGTAGGGATAAGCGGTGTGAGACTGTCCTGCAGGAAAGTGTCACACCCTATGTAATCCTATATATGTAATTCTGGTGTCAGGCTGGGACAAGTCTCCCGAGCTGTTCCATCTTTTTCACATTGCTGCAAAATGGAAACTGTTGAGCTGGACTGAGTCGTTTCGATGTCTATTTTTAATATATGCTTATAAACATTTTAGTGAGAGGGCTTTAATTAGCTGCATTTCCACCAGAATAACATGATAGAGATACTTAATACAAACACTTAATCCTGAGAGAACAGAACCTGTGTTTTGATGGGATATTATGTCCTTATTAAATAATTTAATAAATATTTTTGCAGTGCCAAAGGTGGCAATATACCTGAATCCTTAAAAACACCGGCCTGAAATTACCCTCTGTATAAAACAGCTTTAATCCTTTGTTTCAAATGTCCTCACATGCCATTTTAGCAGCTATTAACCCTCTTATTTAAAGAGCGCATCCACACTACGGTCAACTGGTTTCGCTTCACACATAAATTCAGTCTGAATCTAGAGTCAAGTCCCAAACTGACAAGAGGGACTGCCACTTCACTGGATTTCCGAGGGTTTTTGGCGGGCTTTTGAACTCCATTTACACTCGACCAGTTTAACGTCACGGTAAAGTTGAAACTGTTCGGCACTAATGCTAAGCTTTCGATGTAAAAGTGCCCTTAAACAGGTAAACTAAATAGCAAAGAGAGAAATGTCAAAAGAATATGCCAGGTATTCATAGCTAGTATCCCACAGTATCAGGACAATATCTGTCATTCCTGCCTCAGTTTGTATTGTACACTGAAAACTCCTCTTAAAACTCGTGAAGGTAAGAAAGCTTTTTTTGTCATCAGGGCATTTAAACATTTTTGCAAGGAACGTGACCACTTGAGTAACTCAGCTATAGCATCCAAATAGTGACTTTGATTATGCTAAGTGTGAATATAATTACTGCAGTAGCACTTCAGACGATTGCTGAAACTATTGTAGTCTGTCGTGAGTTTTAACCACGGATTGTTACTGGGGAAGTTCATTGTAGAAGAATGGAGCGAATCAACAGCGGCTTCGTGCTTGGTTTCAAGAAGATAAAAGCACATAGAAACTGAAGCTGGAATGAACACTGCGTCAAAGCGAACAAGGAAGTTTGGTGCAGTGCAGCACTAAGAGGGAGAAAAAACGCTTTCTAACGATTTACAGGAACTAGTTTCTTGCCATAACTTCACATCAAACTGTCAAGCTTTTGTTAAACAAATTATTCAAAAGTTAAAGATTACTAGAATTCCCAGACGCCGTTGCATTCCCTTCCATCTGATAACGCTTGTCTCTCTAACTTTTGTTCTGCCAAATGACTAGGGTACATCATTTTCCTAACACATGATAACATAAAGTGGATTTCAACACACAGAATGCCGTAATTAACAATTCAGGCAACGTGTGAGCCTGAAATCTGTTCCAGTTGTAGTATTTGCCATAAATCAGTCTGCACCGGTCTACCTATCCATTGCTATTAACACTGATTGCCTTATTGAGGTACTGTACATTTTCGAATTGAGGTATTGCTTTAAAATCAAATGAATTATAATCATCCACGCTGCTCAAGAAGTCAATGTTTTGTTTCATTAAGTACGTTGCAACTGAGCATGATGTACGCACAGATCTCAGGATCCCTGTTAAATTTTATAAATAAAGATTAATTGTGTTTGATAATGCCACAAACTCCATTGCCTGGTCACTGACTCCATCCCTCTCCCTTGCAACTGAGGCTGAACAAATCTGTTCATAGTGTCATATTTGACCCAAAGATGAACTTCGGATTATGCATATTTGTGCCACCACTAAGACCACTTATTTCTACTTTCATGGTATTTCACAATTTTTTAATATTCTTTCACAGGATGTGGGTGTCACTGGCTAGACCAGCATTTTGTTACCCATCCCTAGTTGCCCTTGAGAAGATGGTGGTGAGCTACCCTCTTGAACTGCTACAATCCATGTGGTGTAGGTACACCCACAGTGCTGTTAGGGAGGGAGTTCCAGGATTTTAACTCAGAGGCAGTGAAGGAGCAGTGATATATTTCCAAGTCAGGATGGTGAGTGGCTTGAAGGGGAACTTACTGGTGGTGGTGTTCCCATCTATCTGCTGTCCTTGTCCTTCAAGCGATAGTGGTCATGAGTTTGGAATATCCCGTTGAAGGAGCCTTGGTGAGTTGCTGCAGTGCATCTTGTAGATGGTACACACTGTTGCCAATGTGCATCAGTGGTGGAAGGAGTGGATACTGAAGGTGGTGGATGAGGTGCCAATCAAGCAAGCTGTTTTGTCCTGGATGGTGTTGAGCTCCTTGATCTGCCATCATTCAGGTAAGTGGAGAATATTCCATCACACGCCTTATTTGTGCCTTGTAGATGGACAGTCTTTGGGGTGAGTTACTCTGCACAGGATTCCCAGCCTCTGACCTGCTCTCATAGCCACATGTTTATATGGCTGGTCCAGTTCAGTTTTTGGTCAATTGTAATCACCATTGTGGGGATTCAGTGATGGTAATACCATTGAATGTCAAGGGGAAATGGTTGAATTCTCTCTTGCTGGAGATGATCATTGCCTGGCACTTGTATGGGATGAATGTTACCTGCCACTTATCAGCCCAAGCCTAAATGTTGTACAGGTCTTGCTGCATATGGTCTTGGACTGTTTCACTGTCTTGAGGGGTCATGAATGGTGCTGAACATTGTGCAATCATCCACAAACATCCCCATTTCTGACCTTATGATAGAGGGAAAGTTATTGATAAAGCAGCATGGGGCCTGAGTTCATCTGCTGCCAAAGCCCTCATCAATGCCTTTGTTATCTCTTCACTTGACTATTCCAATGCACTCCTGGCCAGCCTCCCATGTTCTTCCCTTTTGTAAAAAGGAACAGAAGGACTTGTATTTTATTTATGGCAATTTTTGACGTCAAAATGCTTTACAGGCAATTTTTGAATCTAGTTACTGATCTAATGTTGAAAAGGTGGCAGGGAATTTGCAGACAGCGTTCTCCCACAAGCAGCAATGTGATAATGACCAGGTCACCTGTTCTTGACCAAAATTTTGTTCACCTGTCCTTATGTGTGAAATTCTTTTTGACAACTCTCCTGTGAAATAAGTGCCTTGGAACTTTTATCGTGTGAAAGATGTTATGTAAATATATTACTGTAGATGGCTAGCGTGTGGATCAGAATAACAGCCAAAGCGCGGGTTCAATCCTATAGGGCCTCAGGTAGACTTGAGGACTGCCTCCTTGCCCTGCCCTTGAGAGTGGAAGGTAATGGCAAGCCATTATTGGAAAAACAGACAAGAAAACGGCTCAGGATGAAGCATCAGCAGACAGATTACACATATGAATGAATTACAAAAACAAAAATTGCTGGAAAAACTCAGCAGGTCTGACAGCATCTGTGGAGTCATACGGACTCGAAATGTTAACTCTGCCTTCCTTTCCACATCTGCTGCCAGATCTGTTGAGTTTTTCCAGCAATTTTTGTTTTTGTTTCAGATTTCCAGCATCCGCAGTATTTTGCTTTTATATTATATGAATGAATTACATTGTTTAGTGTAATTAAATTGAAGGCCCAGCTACGGACTTAAAGCTGCACATATCTATAATAGGTGAGCCAGAATAAAACAGGATACAGAAAAGATCTCGTTGGAATTGAATATGAGCAGGCGACCTCTACATCATGTACTGAAATGCAATAGTAACACTATTTATTAATTTACAGGCGCAATCCAATTTCAAGTAGATCCTTGTACCTAAAGTGAAAATATGCTAATTCATCGTATTATTACTCTCATTGATATAATCTCGTTGTATATTGCATTATTTGTGTTCAAAATATCAATTCACGTTAAATGGCAATTTTTGTGCGATGTAGAATGTTAAAATGCCTTCCTGCATAAAATGCTTTGGCGCAGAACCATAAACTTCAGGGGTGTTATTAGCTTCAGAATTAGTCAACGAGCAAGGTTTAAAATTGATATAAAATGCATGAATGGATTACACCATTTATTCCAAAACATGCGCTGTTCTTTATAGGAAAAGGCAAGTTGTGTAATTGAAGCCAATTGCAGCCTGTGGCATACATCAATCGTAATTTTAAACACGACCCCTCCAAGGGGTACTAATGGCCTTTGTTAGTGTGAAGAACAGGTAGTATAAAACGCCAATTTATACTGCGATGACGTCTAATACTTTTGCATAACAAGCACACAATAATTTATAAACAAAAAACTATAAAAGTGCAGCTGTTGATATGCTGGATAAAAGCAATATAAATGCTGGCAACACTTAGCAAATCAAGGGACATCTACGGCCACTGCAGACTTGTTAATGTTTCAGGTGTGGACTCGGCGTCAAAACTGGTTTCTCAAGTGAACCCTTGGTCAGAACCCTGGCAATACGTCCACACGCAAAACTTTCCCTTTAATTATCTTCGTATTTGTGCCAAAATTCAACTGAACGTGGGAGTCGCAAATTAGTATTATAGGTCTGATTACGCCCACTTGTATTTTAGCTGTAATCCGGCCATATTTATTTCGTTGAGTTTTGGATGTTTTCTGAAACCGATTGGTTAAAGAAATAGATCCAATTCGTGTAGCATGTTCTCGTCAATCTAACGATTTTAGTGCATTGCAGTTGGTAGAAACTGTAAAGTAACCATTAACTTCACACTCTTGCTCACTATCTTTGTTTAGAGGACATTCATTAACACGCACATTATTCCGCTAAAGAAAATCCACTTTTCCATAGCGGTGTCTTGGAAATGATTCGGAGGTTGCACAACAATGGAGTATATATTTTGACGATCTAAAAGATACACTTTATTTCCCAAATTTGATCTGTCAAGTCAATCAGGAACAAAGTTAGGAGTGCATCAGTCCCAGGGCAAGTATATAACTGGCAGCCAAAAGATCTTCATATCATTTACATTATCAAATGTTAAAAAATGGTCTGTAGAGAACCAATTGAAGTTAGTCAGGCAAAGAGATATAAAAGAAACAGATTGGTTTAATGGTGCACTGTGTTCCTTCTTGTTTACTTACATTGCAGCTGAAGTTTTTTTTATTTATTCACGGGATGTGGGCTTTACTGGCTGGGCCAGCATTTATTGCCCATCCCTAATTGCCCTTGAGAAGGTGGTGCTGAGCTGCCTTCTTGAACCACTGCAGTTCATGTGGTGTAGGTGCATCCATATTGATGTTAGGAAGGGAGTTCCAGGATTTTGACCCAGCAACAGTGAAGGAACAGCGATATATTTCCAAGTCAGAATGGTGAGTGACTTGGAGGGGAACTTTCAAGCCATGGTGTTCACATCTATCTGCTGTCCTTGTCCTTTTAGATGGTGGTGGTCATGGGTTTGGAAGGTGCTGTCTAAGGAGCCTTGGTGAATTCCTGAAGTGCATCTTGTAGATAGTATACACTGCTGCTACTGTGTGTCAGTGGTGGAGGGTGTGAATGTTTGTGGATGTGGTGCCAATCAAGTGGGCCACTTTGTCCTGGATGGTGTCAAACTTCTTGAGTGTTGTTGGAGCTGCAATAATCCAGACAAGTGGCGAGTATTCCATCACACTCCTGACCTGTGCCTTGTAGATGATGGACAGGCTTTGGGGAGTCAGGAGGTGAATTACTTGCCGCAGGATTCCCAGCCTTTGAGCTGCTCTTGTAGCCAAAGGATTTTTATGGCTAGTCCAGTTCAGTTTCTGGTCAAGTTGTAAGAGTGATGATTAGGCCATTTCTATGGGGTTTTTTTGCCTTTAGCTGGTTTGTAACATTCTGTATGTAACACATTTTCAGAGGCTGACGTTTTGGTGACTAAAATGTGAAATGGAAAGCATTTAAAGAAAACAGAATCATCATATTATGACATTTTTTTTTAACCATACAAGTTCTTCTCTTCATGAGATGATGCAACACATTTCAACAAACCTTTTAAATGAAGAACTATAGTTAGAGGAATTCAAAAATAAAGAATTGCATCAACTGCTAAGTCAACTCTGATGTTAATGATGTCTACATCTGTAAATTTTTAAAATCTTGCATACATGAACTGCCCCATGACAACCTTATATCCTGTTGTCATAATTTTTAATATGCTTGTTTCAGTCAACACCCGCCAGCCTAAATGTTTGAATGAAAATGTTCCATTCAATTTTTTAATAGAAATGAGTAATGTAAAAGTGTGGCAAAAGGAAGTAAAGTTTTGTGTGCAAAGCACATGCCTTTGTGATTTTTTGATAAATCATATATACATATAGATATAATTTATATGAATGTCTGTCAGTATATACCATATTGTTTCATAGAAACACAGAAAATTTAGTAACAGAAAGGTCACAGCACAGAAGGAGGCCATCTTACTGTGTTTGTGCCAGAGTCTAAAATAACCTTAGCTTCCAATTGGCAGTAGTTCCAATCAAAATATTATTTTGTATAGAAATAATTTTATATACTTTATAATGGAAATATCAATGTATCATGGTGTTGTTAGTGATAATGTCTGCATGCTTATAAATACTTCTCTACCACTAATGTTGGATTCAGACTATGCAACAAAAATATTTTCTTTTATTTCCCAATTTTTTAGGTCCAGAAAATTGAACTCATTTGCACATCAATTAAACCTTCTGAACTGCCTCAGTTAGTGCTTTAAAGTGATAATATAATTAATAATCTGCCATAGTCTAGTCTAAATTCATACCTCCATGATACATTGACTGTGTAGTGACACCTCTCTTAGTGGCTCTTCTTCATATATGTGCCACCAAAAAAAGAAATAGACTTGGGTTTATATAATGGCTTTATTACAATTTTGACAGTATCTTCAAGAGTCAACCACATTTCTGTGTGTCTGGAGTTGCATGTAGGCCAGGCCAGGTAAAGACGGCAGATTTCCTTCCCTAATAGACATTAGTGAACCGGATGGGTTTTTATGACAATTGGCAATGGTTTCATTGGCTAGACTTAACTCGAGATTTTTATTGAATTCAAATACCACCATCTGCCATGATCCCCAGAGCATTACCCCGGGTTTCTGGAATACCAGTCCAGTGACAATGCCACTATGTCACCACCTTACCCACAAAGCAAAAACACTTCACTTGCAGTGAATTGATTTTGGAGTGCGGTGACTGTTGCCATGTGGGTAAATAGTCACTGCAAATATACATTGTCAATTTGAAAAGGAACTGAAGTGGAGAGAGTTTTAATGGAAATTATCAAGACAACTTGACACCATTTATTATTACAGTATTTATAATGCCGAAGAGTTGGAGAGGTAGAAACCTGAAATGAATCTGTGGAATCTTACTAAAATTGTGTTTGCGGATGCCCACAAGTTTTGACTCATATTAATGAAATTTTTAAATGAATAGTCTTCTGGGAAGCCATTTCACATAAAGATAGGAACAGTATTAAACTCAATCCGCTTTACATGTATAATCTATGCACAATTGAGATGTTGACACTAAAGCCAAGATAGATTGTCTAGTGCAAATGGTTAAATTTGATACTTACAATCAAAGATTAATGTCGCTATACTTGGAATGAAACAATGTCAACCTTAGTAGTTCTAGGATTTAATTGTTTGATGGTGGAAGCCATTAGCTTTTGATTGATCAATCAGAGACCAATCCTTTCATCAAATTGACTGTTGGACTTATCAGGCAGAGGAAAATGCACAAAAACATTACTATTTTATTTTTTTTAAAAGAATAAGCTGCACAGGTAGAACATCTTGTGCTAGAAGCTAAAAAACATGGAATTTATCTAAACCTGCTGGTAATTGAAGAGCAAAATCATTTTCCATATAAAATTGTCAAGGCTAAAATAAAATAATATAGTCCTTCAAAAATTATGTTGGTTATCCGATTTTGTTCAAGCCTGGTGATAAATCTATCACAATTATCTATTGGATTTATACATTCAACTAACAATATAAATACACATATAAAAAGTGTCAATTTATAGATGTATGATTTATGTGTGATTAATTTGTTCCTGTACAGATACATGTAAAATAACATTTTTATAAACCTGAATATATTTATGTATTGGTGGCAATAGGCATGTTTCAGTGCATACATTGTTGAGATGGCATGTCTACATATATATATCTATAATGTATATATTATTTGAAATATTGCCAAGGCATGCATCTCTTCACAAACCTTAAATCTTCCTGTCATTATATTTGAATAATGTTGCTATGCCAACATTTATAACTGAATATGGCTTTGCAATCACTTACAATGGAAGTTTTCAGCATAAACAATTACCTGTTACAGTGTAATTGCAGTATGTCCACCACTAGTGGTGCTCCTATTCTCATCTTCCTTCCCTCCTCTCTTGGAATGCTTTAGTCTCCACTGGGATCCCTTGGTCTGTGATATTGTGTCTCAATCTCTTTCGCTGTGTCCTGATTCATTCCAAACATCCCATCCCCAATTTTCCATCCTTCCAGCTGCTCTAGGCACCATCACCCCAAACTTTATTCTAGTGTCACTGGTATTAGCAGCACTTTACTTCTGAAAGGTAGGCGTGTTGGATCCCAAACTTTTCCCTCTTTGTCCAGTTTTTCCTGCTCCTCAGATGCAACTTTTCTTTGGCTCGTCTTAATTTTTCTTCCATAGGGACACAAATCACCTACATCCTTACAGATTAATGTCCCAGCGCTGACTCAGTTATTAGTATTGCCTCCACACTACAGTGTCTTCCAAGCATGGGCTCAGCATTTCTTCTGATGGCCTCTCCACAGCTCTCAGGCTCTCTCATTGGGTTAAATCACAATGTTTACCTTTGCTTGCAGTGTATGGTAGGCAGATGATGTGTTCAAAATGACTGGGAATAAAGAGTCAGAGGCAGAGAAGGCGAGCTGAGGGGCTGTTGGCCACAATGACATAGAATGGAGTTTAAAGATCGAATAATACGGGGTGAAAGGAAAACAGGGACATGAAGGGTAAGTGAATGGAATAGAGAGATATGACATGCAAGCACAGAGGAGGGGACTGAAAGTATAAGAAATGGAATGGGAGGTGTGGTAACAGGGCAGCCACAGGTGAGAGAGCATACAGGGTATAAGGTTACAGTACAAAATGCAAGGCATCAGTGTGACGATGGCAATGAGCAAGTAGTGTGAGCAAAATGGGCAGTAGATAAGGGAATAGTAAAAATGGGATGGACTAATGGGGTGTTATCTTACTAACCTGCCGAAGCAGCTTTGGAGGCAGCGGGGATTTTAGAAAGGTTGGGGTGGGATGTCTACCCACCACAACCTTGTCTTCAAGCAATGTTGCTGCAAGTGGGGTCATACCGGCACTGGCTACCTGCCTAGCAGTTCAAGGTAACTAATTGTCATCAATTAAATGACCACTTAGGGACAATTCAGTGATGCTGCCAGGATCTAACTGGCGACAGACGGACTCCCCACTGAGGCTGAAGCAGGTGCTTGGAGGGGGTATCACATTGGCAGGCCTTTTAATTCCTCCGCCATAGAGTTGTGGGTGCCAGAAGGTCACGACTGCCACTGCAGACCTTCCAATGAAAGGGTTCTTCCTTCATAATGATGGCCTGGAAGCTGTTTCAACTCTTATTTCAACAATCTTTTTGAAGTTTTCATAGGGCACTGGCATTATGAGGTGCCCGCACGATTTCCCACCTACAGCAGCAGCACCTACACCTCCTGGTGGGAGGAATTTTATGGCCCTGATGTGGCGGGGGCCAGGCTGGCGAGTCGCTCAAAAGTTCATTGGCATCAGTGGGACTGGAACATCCTGCTGGTGGGAGGGGCCATAAAATTCTGCCACTTCCACCCAGAGACTCAGGGTTCCCATAGAGATTCCCCCCTTCACCAACGCACCCCCCCCCCCCCCCCCCCCCCGGCATCCTTAATAGGATGGGATTCCCAGAGGTGCCCTGTTAATTGGCTGCCTCTGGTAAGACCACACAGGTGGGCAGATCTCATCCCTCATTTATAAACTAAGGTGTTAATATTCCATGCATGGAGAGCGGATGATGCAAAATGGATAGTGAGGAGGAAATGCATCAAGTCAAAAGTAGTAGAGGATGCACTAGAAGGATGAATCAGGAGGTATGAAATGCAGGAGTGGGGTTTACAGCAATAGGAATCCTGCAAACTGCATTTTGCTCATATTGACTACATACAAGTGAAACCAACAGCTCCTTTCTCCACTGGACGGAAGGCCACTTCCTTTTTCTTGAAAACAAAAGCCGAGAGAGAGATCTGGAAAGAAGAGAAACATGAAAAGAAGACAAAGGGAGATGCAAAACACCAGAGACAAGGAGAATAAAACACGAGACATGTGAGATAAATCTCTCCTATGTTGGAAGATCCAATAATTATTAGAAAACATTTCTTTTTATTTTTGCGTTTACTTGCTAAAGTTATGATCAATTCAAATGACACTTTCTAGCACATTACGTCCACTAATAATTATGACCATTCCAAATGATTGTGTCTCTTCCTAGCATGCCCATCCATCAATATGAATTACAAGAGACTTTTTTAAAAGTTCTTTTCATAGGATGTGAGCGTCTGGCAAGACCAGGATTTGTTGCCCATCCCTAATTGCCCTTGAACTTAGTGGCTTGTGAGGCCATTTCAGAGGACAATCACATTGTTGTGGGTCTGGGATCACAGGTAAATCAGGCCATGTAAAAATGGCAGATGCTTAAAGGATATTAGTGAACCAGATGGATTTTTAAGATAAATGATGATAGTTTCATGGTCACCATTACTGAGTTTATCTTTCATTTCCAGCTTTATTAACTGAATTCAAATTCCACCAATTAGATTTGAACCCACAGTGCATTAGCCTGGGCCTCCAGGATTATTAATCCAGTGACATTACCGCTATACCACCATCTCCCCTATGATTACAATTACAGGAGCCTCAGTGTGGGTTATTATAGCACTGATTTATCAGTCGTACAATTAGTGCATGGTTACAATGTAAGTGAGGAATTTCATCTGTCATTGATCCAAGGTTGCTCAATGGGTTTTGGTAACCAAGTGTGTGTGTCATTCCTGGTTACAGTGAATAAGTGGGTTGAGCAAGCAGTTCTTGAATTCAAAAATGCCTTTCAAAAATGTGCTGTAAAGGTCATAAACTGGAAGGGGATGATGATCTAACATGCTCTTCCCTTCTATTAGCTTCTCTAGGTACTTGTGCGCATACACACACAAATGTGGGCATCGATTAAGCAACACATCTATGTGTAGGGCAGAACTTAAATGGTATTTTATATTGTGAGCAACGCCATGGGTGATCAAATACCCTTGTATTATAGCTTAACTCTTTTATTGTTCAGTCTTTCCCATTTCCAATGGTTATTGAACAACGCAAGCTGTACTCGTTTTCTCTTGTAAAACAATTTTCCAATTAACGCAGCAAAATAGTTACTGCTATCGCTTATTTAAATCGGCTTGAGTGCACGGGCCTTATTAATTTGTCAACTTTGAGTGTTCGCAAGTGCCGATCAAAGTTTCGGGGGAGTGGGAAAGCAAGTTTTTAACTGAATTGGCGATACTATATCCGTGTATGTAAATACAGCGAGTATGCGGATATCAGTAAGCATATTGCGCTCACGCCAATCATTCAATTGCATGCACTTTTTTTTACGGTAAATAAACGAAAGTAACTTTCCAACGCAGAATGTATCTGTAAACATCGTCGTTGTTCGACACTCAGCTGTAGCATGCAGGAGAGTAGACATGCTTAAGTTCTTTCAGCGAATAGCTGGTGCAGCTCTCAAGTCCTTGGTTGAATGAGTTTCCACAAATCGGTCACCAATTACCCGCCCCCGCAGTCGAGTTGGGCTGAGCACAGATACACACTCAGCTCCAGTCACTGGCATAGATACAGCCACGCTCACAACATAACACTAAGTCTCACCAGTAGAACCGAGTATATAGCAGTGATCCCAAAACTTATAGAACCCCTCCCCCTCCGCAAAAAAAGTGAGAGAGAGAGAGGGGGAAAGCTTCTGTACGGTCAGAGTGAGATCTGCTGGGAAAACTCACTGGCGATACAGCTCCATCTTTGAACGCCGAATAACTTCACCGGGGAATATTCGCCTGGATCCAAAGATACTCTCTGTCATGAGGGTGTTTGCGGTGTGTTGTGCAATTATTTTTAACTACCCGGTAAGTGGCTCTTGATTTGAACAAGTTGCAAAAAACAAGCCCCAACTCTATTAATATCACCGTGATCCGTGTGCAAATAACTGCAGTTGCTAACGTGAATGTTTGAGAATGTGTGTGAAGTGCTGCTGTCAACTGTCATGATAGATATAATGGATTTAGGTGTCCCCATTACGTTGCTATCGCCAGTCTGTGGATCTGAAACTTGTCGAAACATAGGTGACAAGTAGTAAAAGCGTGTTTTAATGAGTGGAACACTTATTCGAACGCCTACAAACAGAAGCCAATGTGGGCTACTTTAAACAGGCAGGTTGATTTATTATACGATCCCTGTTATGAAGCGATGCAATCGGCGTGGGACTAAAGTGATAGTCGATATTTTGCCAAGCTCTCAGAAATAATAAAACACTATGGAAGTAAGCCAGTCTTTCTAAGTAAATATCGACTTGGGGTTGTGTATTTATAACAGGTGGACTTCTCAGCCTGTAGGTGACTAAAGGCTTTATGCGAAACACAAATTGTTTTTAGAGAGGGGTGTATAAAAAAACTCAGGCAGTTGCCACTGTGAACTGATAAAGTTAATTGGAGGCACGGTAAATCTGACGCAGGGATAAAACTGAAAATAGAAAACGTGGTGTGCGGATCAAGCTGCCAGTGGTTCTCTGCTCTGTGGCTTCCCTTCTGATCGAATTGCCCAAGACGGACGTGGCCCCTCGTCCAACCAACAGAAAACTTTCCCATTTAAATCCCAAACCTGACAAGATGCCTATGGATCAAATGCTTGAATTGCAGAAGGAGCATGCCCCTTGTGTCTGTATATTGATATGAGAAATTCTTTGAAGTATTTGTCTGTTATCCTTGGAATGAAGGCGTGCAACTGAATGAGTGTGGGAAGTAATTTTCTTTCCGTCAGCATTTATAAATAACACCCACCGCTTTCAAATGTGCGAGATCAGTTTTCCCCCTCTGTTCCTTTTGTGCGATCAGTGTGTATTGATGTATGTAGAAAATGTAGTTAAATATTTTATATAAACTGATTATTTTCTTAAACTAATGCAATTTCAAACATCATAACACTACGACATTTAAAAGAATATAACCTAAATAATAATATTTATAGTAGTGGGGGTACTACGGATACTAACGCTGGGAAGTTATGTTTATAAAAGTTTTGTTTACAAATATAAATATCTCCTGACCTTTTGAATGCGCTGAATGACCTTTCCCTCCACTGGCCTGTCAGCTGGAAGGACGCTGAGCGGGTTCACGGCCTCTTTTCTGCTCCTAAAGGTGTTCGCTCCAGCTCGCGCCGCCAGGTACACAGGCTCCCGCCAGTTTACTTTTAAAGTACCAACTTAATTCAGTCTATTTATTCTAATGGATGCCAGGTTCCCAAGTTTCCTCTGGTGCACTTTAATATTTTCAATTTAAAAAAATGTTTTATTCTGCGGGCCAATGTCATTGGTATTTTGTGTGTGTGTGATTTTAAAAGAATCTGCAATCACTTTATATTTTAAAAAGATTATTATTGGAGTAAATCTGTTTCTTTCCACCGACAGGAGCTTTCCCATCCTCAGTGTGCCGGTTAGTCAGCTACTTGCTGTACGGTTTTGTTTATTGGATGTGGGCTTTTTTTCGCTCTTTCAATTGGAACTTTATCAAACCTTTTATCCCGTTTCTCAAACGTCTACTGGCGAAATTCTGGTCTTGGACAACAGCTCCCACCAAAACAACACAGCCTGCATGAAATGTGTCACTCTGGCTGTATCTTTGTACTATGTCACTTTCTTGCGCTTCTCTGTCATTATTGAGCCTTGACATGTCAGTCCTGACACAATTCAATTCCGCTTTTCCTTACCGGCATTCTGCAGTCTGCTCGAATCCTGTCTAAACTTTATACATGAAAACAGAAGGTGAACTTAATTTCATTGCACCCCCCCCCACCCCCCCCTCACCTTCATTCAGTTGTGACCTCTTACGGGACACGTAGGTCACCCAATTGGTTCTCGTACTGCCTCTGTCACAGTTGATTCATATTTCACCTGCCACTAAGGTCCTGGGACTCACTCGATCAACTGGATTTGGTTTATTAGGTAGGATTTTCTTCTCGAGTGCCTTCAACTCAAGAGGTAGACCACCCAGTTCCAATGTACTCCCGGCACTATCGTTTGTAATTTTTTTGGGCTTCCTTTAAATAAATCTGACAGAAATAACAAAGCGTGTTGCTGTTCACAGGATACATTGTAACTTTTTGGATTTATTGCGCCTGTGCTCACTCCTTTGCCATGACAGGATCACACTGCAAAATTTGGCGGATTATCTTTAATTGCTTAACACCCATCCGCTCAACTAATCTGGATTCATACCCAGTTCAATTTAATGCTTCTTGGAGATAATCTAGTAGAGTTTGCAAAGTGATACCACTGTTGCAAAATTCTGAAGTATAATTTACGAACATACGAATTGGGAGCAGGAGTAGGCCATTCGGCCCCTCGAGCCTGCTCCGCAATTCAATAAGATCATGGCTGATCTGATTGTGGCCCCAACTCCAGGTTTGACTGCCTTGATAGTCCAAATCTACCTACCTCTGCCTTAAAAATATTCAATGACCCAGCCTCCACTGCTGTCTGGGAAAGAGAGCTCCAAAGTTTCACAACCCTCAGGGAAAAAAAATCTTCTCATTTTCGTCTTAAATGGGAGACTCCTTATTTTTAAACTCTGCCCCCTATTTCTAGTCACTTCCACAAGGGGAAACATCCTTTCAGCATCTACTCTGTCAAGTCCCCTCAGGATCTCATATGTTTCAATAAGATCACCTCTCAATCTCTCAACTCCAATGGATACAGGCTCAGCCAGTCTAACCTCACCTCATAAAATAACTCCCCATCTCAGGTATCAATCCAGTGAACCTTCTCTGAACCCCTTCCAACGCATTTATATCCTTTCTTAAATAAGGAAACCAACATTTTCACCGTACTCTAGATGTGGTCTCACCAACACCCTGCACAACTCTAGCAAAAGACCCCTACTTTTACATTCCATTCCCCTTGCAATAATAGACAACATTCCATAACACTGAGTTTTTATGAATTAAGATGGCAAGAGTGACAATTTGCAAAATCTACTGAGAGAAGGCGGCAACTCAGGATGGCAACCCCGAATAATAGAAATAATTAGCACCAAGATGAGACATTTCTCATGTTTCCGGTCTGGTTACTGACCCTGGCTATTTCTACCGTTTTCTTACCGGGGACTCCAGAAACATGAATGGTACAATTGGCCCAATCATGAAAACAATTAAATTGACTTAAAAATGTAAAAAAATTCTTTAAAAGAAACCAGATAAGTACACAGGCGCAGTCAGCGGATCTTTGCCTTTAATATCAAGCTGATGTTTTAAGCATACAGAGGCTCCCAAGAATAGTGCATTCGGCTCGCTCTATATATATATATATATACACATTTTACCAAGCCTGAACCATAAGGCGGAAAAGTAAGACCTGACTTATGATTGCTTTCAGTTCCTGTGTATAAAAACTGAAAAAAAGTCATTGACCCGACATTGTAATCGATAAAGTAATTATTATGCACATAATTTGCATTAGATTGATGCTCACGATGTTGCCATTTCGTTTACAATACTTCGTTCAGTCCAGGTGCATACACCGTTACTCAAACTATTCACGTTAACTCCCGATAAAAATGCAAATGAAGTTATTTAACACGGACTTCATGACATTTTCAGAACCAAAAAAGTCCAAGGTATAGCATCAAAAACATAGTAGCAATGATTGTTCGTCAGAATAGGGTAGTCATTTTATCTCTGATAACCATCGATGTATTTGTCCAGACAATAAGTATCCCTATATTGTATCTGGTAAATTTTGCTTTTATAGTTGTATCTGTTCTTTTAACAGGATATTCTCTGACATGGTTTGGATAATGTAGTGAACTCTCATTAACTCTTGCTGGATTGACACAATTGCGGATCATTTAAGTGCATTTTATTGCTGTCGAGTCGTCTTAAACATGAATGGAAGACCCTGTAATATTAACCACAGGGGCACAGGTACTCCTCAGGGGCCAGCCTTGATCAACGGACAACAGATTCCCCCCATCATAATTCAGACAGAAACACCATGCCCGTCTTCAAACAGCGCAACACCAAGTCCCGCTACTGGAATGCTGGCAAACAATATGCACACAAAACTGTTTCTGAATGGCTGCCAGCATCCTACAGTGACACCCCAAAACAGCAGCATGCCCGACAATGCCATCCATTTACCTGCTTTGAGTCCGAGAAGGCAAGTAGTAACAAAACATACTTTTCAAGTACCCCAGCCACTCGGGCATTCAACAGCCCTATCCTCAAAACCAAAACACATGGATTTCGGAGGGATTTTTTCGAACAGCAGCATAAAAGGTACGTATTTCATTAACTGAAATGTGTTTTGCTGTTTTTTTTACTGGAACATCCAAGTCTGTATTAATCTATACAGATAAAACTAGCGGAAGAATTCTTGAACCTCTGGTGCGTGTTTCTCAGCTAAGGTCAGAATATATTTGTTTTATGCGTAACATGACATTACTTTCCCAAATAGCATCTTATTTCGTGCGTTGGGTAAAGGGTATTTGAATAAATGGATGATTGATTAGTAATTAACTGACCTGTCCTGATCCACTGCCTTAAGCATGCCTTTGCATGTTGGTGGTGATGTCAGCATACAGCCAGCAAGTTAAAATATGCTTGGTTAAATAATAAGTGACCCTTGCTAATCTATTACTGGCAGCTTTTGCTTAGTAACTGTAGCACAGGACTCCTACCGTATATGCAGTGAATCGATAGCCAGTACTTTTAAATGTGATGGTTTACAATAATACATAGTGATTTATTATTCTCAGGTATTGAACTGCAAATTACCATTTGATGACTCACCCTGATTATATCATGATTATTAATCATTCAATTTACATCATAATGTATTAACTGCATGGAGGATCCTGGCTGTTGATGTCTGCCATGACACTAGCCACTAACAAAAACAGTGGAATAAAATTCCCCTTGATATACATTGTGATAAAGAATACATGGAAATACTTCCAAGGAAATAATTACGTCTTGAATTTATAATGGTGGCTATAAACAGTTACATATTATTATGACATCACCTGAATTCCTTGGTTCTTTTGGTTACTTGTTACTTGTATTTGAATCCATTCCCACTTTGATAAATACTGATTTGAGATCTCATTTTGCGCAATGATCATTCAGTCGGCAGTTCACTGTATATCTCATAAATAAGCCAAACAGGGAATCATTGTGCACGTTGTTTCACACATATACAGTACTTGATGTTCTTTAGAATAATCAAAACATAAATATGGGGGAGAAAGTACATTGCAAATAGTGTACTTCAGAATGCAATGTTTTGAAAGTAAGTGGTGCACTGTGATTATTCAGTTATACAAGCAGCCCTTGCAGGTTTTGTTAGCCCCTCACCAATACTTTGTTTTGCACTCAAGTGACTGTTTAATGATGGCCTGGGTTAGTCGCAACACGATTCTCCTTCTTCACTGGTCTTCCACCCAACTCTCTCGAGTGCCACCCATCACGTCAGTTTCCATTCTTAATGATTTATAATCCAGATTTCCAAGAGGTTAAATTACACTCATCAAATTACATGTTTTTTTATCTTCTGGATTTCCATTAATGAGAAAATGACCAAATATTGCAAGAAATAATTTCTCAATTTTCAGTCTTCACAGTTGTTAGGAGGAGCCCTATACTGTACCTCTAAGTTATTGGTCGAACCTGAACAGGAACTTGCATAGATAAAGAAAATAGTATTCCAACACATCAAATGATTGAACCCTTGCATGTTTAGTAGTTCAGAACAAAGTTGTATGAATTTTAGATGCTAAAAGGAGCTTGTACTTAATTGCAAATAAATTCAATTGAGCCAGAGAAATGCTTGTTGTATTGGAGCAGATTGTTCTATAACTGTCCCTGTGTTCCATGTTACTAATATTTGGCATTCCCCAAGCCAATTAGGCTGTAGCAATGTTATAGAAATTAAAGCATAAATGTCGTTATGAGTGTTGCCAAGGCAACCACTGGTTATAGTGGGACACTGCTGGTTCTATTGAACAAAAATGGTTTGATATTGCTGTCACATTGGATATTTACTTTGACCCCTAATTGTATATGACAAGCTCCCATGTTTTCTCTGTATTGCCCCAGGAGTTTATGTGCGCAGAAATGAGATTTCAGAGCTCTGCAACAGTAAAATGACTAAAGGATTCTTCTACTTTCCTCCATAATTTCACTATAAACTATGGATTTGTTTGTTAAAATGAAATTGCAGCTAACAGACAAACTATAGAGTTTGACTGAGTACACAGAAGGAAAGTAAATATTTTTCCATATGTTTAAAAAGTGGAAAATCACACAGTATTGAACATAGTGAATTATGGCATTTTGCATTGCAAGCATGCTGAGATTTTAACATCTTATAGAACTTTAATTCACTTTGCATTTTGCTCACAAAAATAGCTTACTTAGCTCTGAAATTTGTAAGATGGTGAGATATTATTTCAAAGCAGCTTCCAGTCGGTTGCAAAAGCAATGCTGAGCAAAGTGCAACTGAAATACTAAGATTTTTTCTAAAGGTCTACAACTAAAATGCATCAATTCCAAGAATAATTTTGAAGTTCAAGTAAGTAAATTCTATGAATTACATTTGCATTCAACAGAAGATTTAAAGATTTACACCTCATCAATGGAGGTTTCCTGAAAGCATGGGGGCATATTTGATGACAGTTGTTGTGTACACTGAAGCAAAAGCTAGTTACTAAAGAGCACACAAAGACAATCCCAATTTTTCCAAAAAGCATGGCAAGAGATAGCTAACTGGCTAATTGCTTTCTGCAATATCCAATGGACCTGGTTACAGATGTAGAAAAAGTTGGCAGAACTGAGGAGAGATGCCAAAATAAAGCAGATAGGTGTCTCAAGTAAACACGCTGCAAAATATATTATCAGAATTGTACTCTTTAACTGTTCACACTCCCAAGTTGTCAGACAATTTGTATCCCTTTGAATGCTTAGCATTCATGGTCATAAAGCAGCATGGCACACAAACAGGGTATAAGTTATACTTGGAACTATTGTACTGAAATCCTAAGTGCGTCACACAGAAAATCTTGCCAACACATTCCAGTTGTATGAGGCATGTTCAGTTACTGATACACAGGAAAGGTTGCAGGATGGCCAGATGGATGCTATAAATGATCCCCAGTATTTTATGAAAGGCAATGTACCAAAATTATATTGCTGATCATTAGGGGGGTGTGAGGGGTTGTGGGTAGAGTGGGAAGTGAAGCATTGACCCTCCTAAACAGTGAGGGAGGTTTGAACTGCCTCCACCTGATGGAAACAGGGCAGTGGAGGAGTTGAAAGTAGAGGTGGTTGACTTTCTGCCATTCCTGTACTGCTGCCATTTTACATGGGGCTCATTGCCCACCTGGACCAGAAGGAAGCCTTTTAATCTAAGCAAATCAGGTTTTTATAAAACTCATAGTGGATCCCTTTGGTATTGTTAAAATCTGCTGTTCAGAGCTGGAGTTATACCATACATCATGTAAAATAAAACCAATGTTTGCAGAGGTCTTACACCATGTAAGACATTCAAAAATCAGATTACTAACTTGACTGCCCGAGTTATTATGCTAGTTTTGTGTTGATACATATCTGAAACATGCCATGGAATTTAAGAAGCGCAGTGTTCCCTGTCAGTGCATCCCCCCTCTCCCCTGCATGGGTGGAAGGCCACCCATGAACACTTGGTTAATTGGCTCAGGGTGAGACCTCCTCCACCCCCTCCCCCCTCCCCACCCCAGATGGGGGCAGATGTCCTGCCTTAAAGAGCTGCCCACCAATGTGATTGGCTGGTAGCTCTATAGTCCCAGCAGCACCAGGTTTGAACGATGATGACCATTTTTTTTCTGTTCGTTCATGGATTTGCCTGTCACTGGCTAGGCTAGCATTTATTGCCCATCCCTATTTGCCTTCAAGGTGGTGGTGTGCTGTTTTCTTGAACTGCTTCAGTCCATATGTTATAGGAACACTCATGTTGTTGTTATGAAGGGAGTTCCAGGACTTTGACCCTGCGACACTGAGGGAACAACGATATAGTTCCAAGTCAGGATGGTGTGTGACTTGGAGGGGAACTTGCATGGAAACACCACCATCTGCATCTACTGCCCTTGTCCTGTAGGTGGTAGAGGTTGCGGGCTTGGAAGGTACTGTCAATAGAGCCTTAGTGAGTTGTTGTAGTGTATCTTGTAGATGGTACACACTGCTGCCACTGTGCATCAGTGGTGGAAGGAGTGAATGCTTAAGGTGGTGGGCTGCTTTGTCCTGGATGGTGTCAGGCTTCTTGAGTGTTGTTCGAGCTGCGCTCATCCACACAAGTGCAGAGTACTCCATCACACTCCAGGCTTGTGCCTTGTAGATAATGGACAAGCTTTAGGGAGTCAGAAGTTGAGTTACGCAAAGCAGAATTCCCAACCTCTGACCTGCTCTAGTAGCCATGATATTTATATGGCTGGTCCAGTTCAATTTCTGGTCAATGGTAACCCCCAGGATGTTGATAGCAGGGCATGCAGCAATGGTAATGCCGTTGAATGCCAAGGGAAGATAGCTATTGCCTGGTACTTGTGTGACATGAATGCCACTTATCAGCTGAATATTGTCCAGGTCTTCCTGCATATGGACACGGACTGCTTCAATGTTTGAGGAATCATGAATGGTGCTGAACATTGTGCAATCATCCATGAATATCCCCACTTCTGATCTTATGATGGAAGGATGGTCATTGATAAAGCAGCTGAAGATGGTTGGGTCTAGGACACTACCTTGAGGAGCTCCTGCAATGATGTCCTGGAGCTGAGATGATTGATCTCCAACCACCACAGCCATCTTCCTTTGTGCTAGGTATGACTCCAACCAGTGGAGAGTTTTCCCCCTGATTCCCATTGACTCCAGTTTTGCTAGGGCTCCTTGATGCCATACTCGGTCAAATGCTACCTTGATGTCAAGGGCAGACACTCTCACCTCACCTTGGGAGTTCAGCTCTTTTGTACATGTTTGACCCAAGGCTGTAATGAGGTCAGGAGCTGAGTGGCCCTGGCGGAACCCAAACTGAGCATCAGTGAGTAGGATATTGCTGAGTAAGTGTTGCTTGATAGCACTGTCAATGACACTTTTCATCACTTTGCTAATGATCGAGAGTAGACTGATGGGGCAGTAATTGGCCCGTTTGGTTTTGTCCTGCTTTTTGTGGACAAGATGTAGTTGGACAATTTTCCACATAGCCGGGTGGAAGCCAGTGTTGTAGCTGTACTGGAACAGCATGGATAGGGGTGAAGCTAGTTCTGGAGCATAAGTTTTCAGTACTGTTGCCAGAATATTGTCAGGACCCATTGTCTTTGCAGTATCCAGTGCCTTCAGTTGTTTCTCGATATCATGTGGAGTGAATCGAACTGTCTGAAGACTGGCATCTGTGATGCTGGGGACCTCTGGAGGAGGCCAAGATGAATCATCCACTTGGCACTTCTGGCTGAGGAGATGGCTGCAAATGCTTCCATTTGTCATTTGCACTAATGTGCTGGGCTTCCCCATCATTAAGGATGGGGATATTTGTAGAGCCTCCTCCTCTAGTTAGTTGCTTAATTATCCACTAGCAACAGAATTGCTGAGCTTGGATCTGATCTGTTGGATGTGGGATCACTTAGCTTTGCCTGTCACTTGCTGCTTATGTTGTTTGGCACGTAAGTAGTTCTGTGTTGTAACTTCACCAGGTTGACACCTCATTTTTAGGTACACCTGGTGCTGTTCCTGGCATGACCTCCTGCACTCTTCAATGAACCAGGTTGAGTGGGGGATATGCCAGGCCATGATGTTACAGATTCTGTTGCTGCTGATGGCCCACAGCACCTCATGGATGCCTAGTTTTGAGTTGCTAGATCTGTTCGAAATCTATCCCATTTAGCACAGTGGTAGTGCCACACAATGCGATAGAGGGCATCCTCAATGTGAAGGCAGGACTTCATTTCTAGAAGGACTTTGCAGTGGTCACTCCTACAAATACTTTATGGACAGATGCATCTGTGACAGGTGGATTGGTAAGGATGAGGCCAAGCAGATTTTTCCCTCTTGCTGGCTCCCTCACTACTCGCTGAAGTCCAGTCTAGCAGCTATGTCCTTTAGGACTAGGCTAGCTTGGTCAGTAGTGGTGCTACCAAGCTGAACTCCTCCACCCAGAGTACCTTTTGTGCACTTTCCACCCTCAGTGCTTCCTCCAAGTGGTGTACAACATGGAGGAGCACTGATTCATCAGCTGAGAGGGGACGGTAGGTGGTAACCAGCAGAAGGTTTCCTTGCCCATGTTTGACCTGATTCCCTTAGACTTCATGGGGTCCAGGATCGATGGTGAGGACTCCTAGGGCAACTTCCTCCTGACTGTGCTGCCACTGTGCTGCTGCCACCTCTGCCGGGACTGTCTTGTTAGTGAGACAGGACACATCCAGGGATGGTGATGGTGGTTGCCTGGGACATTGTAAGGTATGATTCCATAAGTATGACTATATTTGCTGCTTGACTAGTCTGTGGGATAGCTCTCCCAATTTTGGCACAAGCCCCAGATGTTAGTAAGGAGGACTTTGCAAGGTTGACAGGGCTGAGTTTGCCGTTGTCATTTCTGCACACCAAGAAAGATTCTTAACTATCATAGCAGCAAAAATTCTCCACAATCACATCCATCTAAAACTTTCTTCTGACATATATAGCCCATTAACAGGATGACATGGCAACACAAGAATTATTGTATTTCCTAACACACACAAAGTTGAGTTCAAATTCCATCATGGCAAATTGATTCAGTAATATCCTTTAGGAAAGGGAAACAGCTACCACTGTCTGGCCTGGGCTACACACAATTCCAGTACTTCACTGTGTGATGGTCTCTTAATGTGTTAAAGTGGTGTAATGACCTATTGCTTCATGAGGATGACTTCTTGAGACAGCTAAGGCAATGATTGTGGCCTGGCCTGAGAACTAATTAAGAAAGCTTCTTGCCCATTGTCTATAACCCAAAAAACAAAATTGATATAACATAATAAATATCCTGCCTTTCATTCACACTAACCACCTCCCCCATGCAGTATTATTTCATGGTGGGCCTCAGGAATATTTCTGATCTTATGTATTGCTTTCTCTTGTACTTCATGGCGTAGCCTCCTCAACTCAGCTTTCGACACCTAGACCCAGTGAGCAGGATTAACTTCCACATATAAGCTGAGGTTATCCAGCTCCAACTCCCAACCACTTTGACCCATAACTATATACATACTATTAGGCTGCCCAGCTGTAACTAAGTCATGGATGAGATATATTTTCCTCCAGTTGAACTCAGGAAGACCAAATCCTATATTTTCAGCCCCCCACCAGCAGTCCATCCTGAACAAACCACAACTGATCAGAAGCTCCACTTCCTGCATCCTATGCCACACTAAACTCTCCTCATTTCACCATCCTCATCTTCTGATTTTCCTTGTTCCCCAAAATCAAACTTTAATTCCTCATTCTCATCTAAAGGAACTCCATTGCCTCATTTCCTTGCAATCCTGCAACATTGTTAAGACTTGCATTTTCCTCCCCATCTCCTCTGGTTCCCTGACTCCAGCCTTCTGTGTGTTGTTCCATCTCATGTTCCACTTTTATGACAGACTCTTCTGTCATCATGGATTGTTTTTCACAACTCTCTCTTCCTAAATCCTTGTCTCTCACTACCTTGCTCTCCATATTTAAAAGCTTTCTCAAAACCCATATCTTTGACCAAGTTTTAGTCACAGCACCTAACTCTCCTCCAACCCTTTATACCTCTATGAAGTACCCGGACAATTTTTTCTACAATTGAACTATTATTACACAGTAAGTCCTCACTTAAAATTGTAGTTGTGTTCCTGTAAAGACTGAAAAGTGCAAATTTAAGTGAAACAAGTTAAAGTGAAGCAAATTTTGCCATTAAAACCAATGTAAAAGCCATAGTTAGGCTCTGTATGATCTTCCTCATCAGAGAAAAAAGTTAAAACATTATACTTTGTAAGTTGAAATATTTTACACTGCAAAGGTCCTATATTGGTAAATTAAGTAACCTTTTAAATAAAATAAACTTAGAACTATAAAAGAAATATACTAACTTTCCACTTACCTCCTGCTTGCCACTGATCCTGCTCTCTGAACCTTATGTTCCCGGACCCTTCCTCGCGCCAACCCGCTGGCTTGCGGCTCAGCTACTCCCTGACGTTCCCTCTCACTGCTGACCTTTGAGTTCGCAGCCTCTGCTGCTCCCTGACCTTCCCAGTTCCTGCAGAGCCTTCCTCTCTCCGAACCTCCCTCTCCCACTTGCTGCTTCCATCTCCCCTCAGTGAAAGCTCTGCAGAGGTAGACCATAAGACCATAAGACATAGGAGCAGAAATTAGGCCATTCGGCCCATCGAGTCTGCTCTGCCATTCAATCATGGCTGTTAAGTTTCTCAACCCTTCTCCCGCCTTCTCCCAGTAACCTTTGATCCCCTTACCAATCAAGAACCTATCTATCTCGGTCTTAAATACACTCAATGAGCTGGCCTCCACAGCCTTCTGTGGCAATGAATTCCATAGATTCACCAATCTCTGGCTAAAGAAGTTTCTCCTCATCTCTGTTCTAAAAGGTCTTCCCTTTACTCTGAGGCTGTGCCCTCAGGTCCTAGTCTCTCCTACTAATGGAAACATCTTCCCCACGTCCACTCTATCCAGGCCTTTCAGTGTTCTGTAAGTTTCAATCAGATCCCCCCTCATCCTTCTAAACTCCATCGAGTATAGACCCAGAGTCCTTAAACGTTCCTCATATGTTAAGACTTTCATTCCTGGGATCATTCTCGTGAACCTCCTCTGGACCCTCTCCAGGGCCAGCACATCCTTCCTGAGATACGGGGCCCAAAATTGCTCACAATATTCTAAATGTGGTCTGACCAAAGCCTTATAAAGCCTCAGCAGCACATTCCTGCTTTTATATTCTAGTCCTCTCGAAATAAATGCCAACATTGCATTTGCCTTCTGAACTACCGACTCAACCTGTAAGTTAACCTTAAGAGAATCCTGCACTAGGACTCCCAAGTCCCTTTCCACTCCAGATTTCTGAATTCTCTCCCCATTTAGAAAATAGTCTATGCCTCTATTCTTCCTACCAAAGTGCATGACCTCACACTTGCCCACATTGTATTCCATCTGCCACTTCTTTGCCCATTCTCCTAACCTGTCCAAATCCTTCTGCAGCCTTCCCACCTCCTCAATACTACCTGTCCTTCCATCTATCTTTGTATCATCTGCAAACTTAGCCAGGATGCCCTCAGTTCCTTCATCTAGATCATGAATGTATAAAGTGAAAAGTTGTGGTCCCAACACTGACCCCTGCGGAACTCCACTAGTCACCAGCCGCCATCCTGAGAAGGACCCCCTTATCCCCGCTCTCTGCCTCCTGCCATACAGCCAATCTTCTATCCATGCTAGTACCTTGCCTCAAACACCATGGGCTCTTATCTTACTGAGCAGCCTCCTGTGCGGCACCTTGTCAAAGGCCTTCTGGAAGTCCAAGTAGATAACATCCATTGGCTCTCCTTTGCCTAACCTACTCGTTACCTCCTCAAAGAATTCTAACAGATTTGTCAGACATGACCTCCCTTTGATGAAACCATGCTGACTTTGCCCAATTTTACCATGCACTTCCAAGTATTCTGAAATCTCAACCTTAATAATGGACTCTAAAATCTTACCAACGACCGAGGTCAGGCTAATCGGCCTGTAATTTCCCGTCTTTTGCCTCACTCCCTTCTTAAACAGGGGGGTTACATTAGCGATTTTCCAGTCCTCTAGGACCCTCCCTGATTCCAGTGATTCCTGAAAGATCACCACTAACGCCTCCACTATCTCTTCAGCTATCTCCTTCAGAACTCTGGGGTATAATCCATCTGGTCCAGGTGATTTATCCACCTTCAGACCTTTCAGTTTTCCTAGCACCTTCTACTTGGTAATGGCCACCATACTCACCTCTGCCCCCCGACTCTCTTCAACTTTGGGGATGTCACTCGTGTCTTCCACTGTGAAGACTGACACAAAGTACCTATTCAGTTCCTCCGCCATTTCTTTGTTCCCCACTACTACTTCTCCAGCGTCATTTTCCAGCGGCCCAATGTCCACTTTTGCCTCTCCCTTACCCTTTATATATCTAAAAAAAACTCTTGCAATCTTCTTTTATATTATGGGCTAGTTTACCCTCATATTTAATCTTCTCCCTCCTTATTTCTTTTTTAGTTGTCCTCTGTTGATCTTTGTAGGCTTCCCAATCCCACTGCTCTTCACCGCATTGTATGCTTTCTCTTTAGCTTTTATGCTGTCCCTGACTTCCCTTGTCAGCCATGGTTGCCTCGTCCTCCCTTTAGTATGCTTCTTCTTCCTAGCGATGAATTTTTGCTGTGTCTCCCAAATTACTCCCAGAAACTCCTGCCATTGCTGTTACGCTGTCTTTCCTGCTAGGCTCATCTCCCAGTCAATTCTGGCCAGCTCCTCCCTCATGCCTCTGTAGTTACCTTTATTCAATTGCAATACCGTTACATCTGATTCCAGCTTTTTCCTCTCAAATTGCAGGGTAAATTCTATCATATTATGGTCACAAAGGTAGGGCGAGATGCAGCTCCGAATTGCAGGAGGCAAGCCGTGAGCTGGAGAGGCGGCGCGAGGGAGGGTCAGAAAGTGGCAGAGGCCGTGAATCAGAGGGCCAGCGGTCAGAGGGAGGGTTAGGGCACAGCAGAGACAGCAAACAGGAGGTCAGTGGTGAAAGGGAGAGTTGGGGAGCAAAGAGGTTGCTCCAAAATGATGCTGACGGGTGCAACACTTGCGACACTAAATGCGAATACGGGTCCCTTTAATTGACTGACGTTAAAGCGAAATGACTTACAATGGAGCAACTAAAACTGGAACTTACTGTATCATTAGTTATTGGTGAATGATGAGTAGACACAGTGCATTTCAATCTTCACTCCGCCTCTTAGAAATACACCAAATATAATTGCATCTGTCCTTCTACTTCTTCACTTATTGTCTTCCCTTTCCGTGCCCCCATCCTCTACCCACCTCCCCTCCTCCCCGCCCCTGCAATCCTCCAGATGCCAGGTGTGTCTAAACTTTTGCTGCTCATTCTTATCCCACCCTTCCACTTCAGAGTTCAGGGACACCTATTACTTTGCCATCAGTCCTCCACCCCGACTTGCTTAATATTTCCTACCTTTAAAAAATATTATTTTAATGGGGCAAAATGAGATTCAATTGCACTTCATGCAAATAATGGGGATGGGACAACTTATTTTCTTAACTATGAATATTGCTTAACTGTAATTTAAAAAAAAAACTCTTTTTATGACTTTTGGTTCAGAAGTTATTGCATTACCTTGTGTTCACTGACCAACATTGGCACCCAGCCAAGCAATGTCTCGATTTTAAAATTCTCATTTTTGTTTTCAGATCCCTCTGTGGCCTCATCCCTCCCTATCTGTGTAATCTCCTCCAGCCCTACAACCCTCTAAGATATCTGTGCTCCCCTAAATCTGGCCTCTTGAACATCCCCAATTTTAATCACTATACCATTGGTGGCAGTGCCTTCAGTTGCCTCTGTCCTAAGTTCTGGAATTGCCTCTCTACCTTGCTTTCCTCTTTTAAGACACTTCTTAAAACTTACCTCTTTGCCCAAGTTTTTGTCATCTGACCTAATATCTACTTATGTGTTCTGGTGTCATATTTTGTTTTATAATGTTTCTGTGAAGCACCTTGGAATGTTTTGTTATGTTAAAAGTGCTATATAAATGTAAGTTATTATTGTTGGAATTAATAAAAAGAATACAAAGAAGTTCCATGGATAAAGTGACTTCAAAATTAAGGATATACTTAAATTGTTTCATGGGTTTGTGTAATAGAAAGGAACAGAGTTTTCAATTCATCTGTGATTATTATATGAGATTGAAAGGCGCTTCACAATATATATTGAATATTTACTCTTGTTTACTACTGATTTGCCTGTTATGCGTAAATGAATAGAATCACAGCTATTACTGCACTGATCAGTACACATAAGCAAAAACGTTTAACATTCATCCAAGGATGAGATTATTTAGCTTGTGAGCATCAGTGGAACTTTTACTGTCCTTCATGGTGATATTTTCCACCAATAAAGAGAATAGTGCACTGGTGAACACCTCCAATATTTTGGCTTTCTGGTACAAGTTGAAATAGGGGCCCAGAAACAGTACTTAGAATAATAAAATGCTGAAGTAAAATTCTAAAGTTGGATATGGTGTGCTACCAAGTTTCTTTCACTCTGATGAAATACATCCATAACTCACTTGTGAAACTGGGGCTAGAAAACTAGTAACTGAACCATTGTCTCACATTTGGTGGTCAGAGAAGTATTGGTTTATTTGAAGGTGTTTATATTTCTGCCACAATTATCTTAACTGTCCTTAAGCTGTTATTTCAGTATATGTATGTTTTCACCAACTCCTGAACTAATTTCAGCCTTTCTCCTCCCTTTAGCATTATATGGTGTTCTCTTCCTCATTTTCTTTTCTCTGCTGCTCCCTAATATTCTTTTCTGTGTGTCTGTCTCTCCTTCTTTCCACACCACTGTCAAAATCTCTCTCTGGTGTCCTGCCACTTTTCTCCACAATTTTGCAGACTATCCCACTTACCATTCTTGACTCTGACTTTTCACTATTAGTCCATGTAGGTATCAAAGACATAGGCAGGAAGAGGAAGGAGGCTCTGCATCGTCAGTATGATGAGCTAGGCACCAAATTAAGTGGAACCTCAAAGGTATAATTTCTGGGTTATTACCTGAGCCACGTGCAAATTGGCATAGAACAAATAAGATTAGAGAAATGAATGCATGGCTCAAGGGCTGGTGCGGGAGAGAGATAGTTTCTTAGAACAGCACGTTCTGGAGCCAACCAGAGAGCAGGTTATACTAGACCTGGTATTGAGCAACGAGATAGGATTAATTGATAACCTCCTAGCGAAGGCACCCTAGGTAGAAACAATCATAGTATGATTGAATTTTACATTCACTTTGAGGAAGAAACAAGTGCATCCGAGACTAGTATTTTAAACTTAAATAAGGGCAATTATGAGGGCATGAAAGCAGAACTAGCTAAAGTGAACTGGCAAATGAGGTTAAGGGGTAGGTCAATAAAAGTTCAGTGGCAGACATTTAAAGGGATATTTCAGAATACATTCCAATGAGAAAGAAAAATTCCAAGGGGAGGGCCCACCATTCATGGTTAACTAAAAAAGTTAAAGACAGTATCAAACTTAACGAAAAGGCATATAATTATGCAAAGGTGGGTGGCAGGTCAGAAGATTGGAAACAATATAAAGAACAAAAAGATTAAGAAGGAGGGAAAAATTAGAGTATGAGAGAAAGCTAGATAGTAAAATAAAGACAGATAAGGGCAGGATTTTGCCCTTGGCGGGCGTGCTTGGCGGGGGCGGGCGGGACCGGTTGGGATGCCGATTAAGGGCCGTCCTGCGTAGAATGCGAGCGGCAGCACTGAGCTCTGCCTGTGTGGGGAAGGTGGCGGTGAGGAGGGAGAGTGGGCCTAGTGTGCAGTTCGTGCATGAGCGCAAAAGAGCGCTTCAATCTCAAGGGAGATGAGGCGCTGTTTTAAGATGTTTATTTGTTTTAGGAAACCTCATCTCACCCGGGGATGAGGTTTCCTAAAAAATGTAAAGACCACTTGGCCTTTTCGCCCACCTGCCAACCGTTAGGTTGGACAGGCAGCGTAAATTTTTACTTTAATTAGCTTCTTAATGGCCTTACTAGGCCTTTTAATTGTCGGCGGGCACGCAGCCAATTCTGGCGCGCGCCTGCTGTACGAAATATCATGAGACTGCGCGATAACGTCAGGACACTCACCTGACATCGTCGCGCATCATTTTACGCTCAGGCGTGTCGGGCGTGCGCCCGCACATTGAGCATAATATTCTGCCCTAAAAGTTTTTATAGATATTTAAATAAGAAAGGAGTTAACAAAGTAAGCGTTGGCCCTATGGAAAGTGCATCTGGGGAATTGATAATGGAAAGTAGGGAGATGGTGGATGAATTAAACAGGTATTTTGCTTTGGTCTTCACTATAGAGGACACGAGTAACACCCCGGAAATAGTTGTAAATCAGGAAATGGAAGGGAGGGAGGAACTCGGGAAAATTACAAACACCAGGGAAGTGGTATTAAGCAAATTGTTGGGACTGCGGGCTGACAAATCCCCAGGTCCGGATGGATTTCACCCTAAGGCCTTGAAAGAAGTGACTAGTGGGATAGTTGCTGCACCGGTTTTAATTTTCCAAAATTCCCTAGATTCTGGGAAGGTTCCATTAGATTGAAAACAGCAAATATAACTCCTTTATTCAAAAAGGGAAGGATACAGAAAGCAGGAAACTATAGGCCAGTTAGCCTAACATCTGTCATAGGGAAAATGTTAGAGGCTGCTGTTAAAGATATTATAGCATGGCGCTTAGAAAATTCAAGGCAGTCAGGCAGATAGATAGATAGATTCTTGATTAACAAGTGGGTGAAAGGTTATCGGGGGTAGGCAGGAATGTGGGGTTGAGGTTACATTCAGATCAGTCATGATCTTATTGAATGGCAGAGCAGGCTTGAGGGGCCGAATGGCCTCCTAATTCATATGTTTGCATATTAATTTTTCCCTGTTATATATCCAAGGGTATATCACATGCAAAGGAGGTGGGTAGCTCTGTTAGCTAGATGGTTAGCATGTTGTTCAGAAAATGCCAACAGAGAGGGTTCAAGTCCCTTTCCAGCTGAGTTAGAATTGGGATCAGCTTCCTTTTCCTGCCCCTGAGAGTAAAAGCCACTAGTGACAATAACTACCAAGAAAATAGCTCAGGATGAAGCATCAGCAGACAATCAGCCAAGGACTTACTTTCAAGCAGGATACATATGAATGAATTAATCACTCCTTACTTAGAACCATAGAATGGTTACAATAGAGAAGGAGGCCACTTGACCTGTCGTGTTAATGCTGGCTGTCTGAAGGAACAATTTATCTAGTGCCACTCCCTTGTCTTCTCCCCATAACCCTGCACATTTTTCCGTCTCAGATGACAATCCAATTCCCTCTTGAATGCCTTGATCGAACCTGCCTCCACCACACATTCAGGCAGCATTCCAGATCCTAACTCACTGCATGCAAAAGTTTTTCCTCAGGTCACCATTGCTTCTTTTGTCAATTACCTTAAATCTGTGCCTTCTGGTTCTTGATCCTTCCACCAATGGGAACAGTTTCTCCCTTTCTATTCCATCCAGGCCCCTCATGATTTTGTACACCTCTATCAAATCTCCCCTCAACCTTCTCCTCTCCAAGGAGAACAGTCTCAACTTCTCCGACCTGTCTATATAACTCAAGTTCCTCATCCCTGGCACCATTCTTGTGAACTTTTCTGCACTCTCTCCAATGCCTTCACACCTTTCCTAAAGTATGGAGGCCAGAACTGGATGCAATACTTCAGGTGAGGTTGAACCAGTGTTCTATACAAGTTTAACATAACATCTTTGCTTTTATATTCTATGCCCCTATTAATAAAGCCTAGGATGTTGTATGCTTCCAATGTTCACAATGCCTTCAAGTTTCATATCATCTGCAAATTTTGAAATTGTGCCTTGTACACAAGACCCAGGTCCTTAATAGACATCAGGAAGAGCCAGGGTCCCAACACCGACCCATAGGGAACTCCGCTACAGACCTTCCTCCAGTCCGAAAAACACCCATTAATACTACTCTCTGTTTCCTGTCACTCAGCCATTTTATATCCGTGTCGCTAATGCTGCTTTAATTTCATGAGCTATAACTTTGCTCACAATTCTGTTATGTGGCACTTTCTCAATGCCTTCCATGTACATCACATCAACAGCATTACCCTCATCAACCCTCTCTGCTACCTCTTCAAAAAACTCCAGCCAGTTAACTAAACACAATTTGCCCTTAACAAATCCATGTTGGCTTTCCTTCATTAATCCGCATTTGTCCGTGTGAACATTTAATTTTGTCATTAATCATTGCTGGATGATGTCACAATAGATGGCAGCCAGAGCAATTTCTCAGTTGATTTACTTCATTCACTTGGAGCCAACATTGTTTTATTGCAGTATAACACCAGCATTAAATCAATTAATGTTTTTTTGTGGAAATTATTTTTATTTTTAGGTTTGGGGCACATTATTATAACCAAAAATAATTGGGTTTTTTGAGATTGCTTTTTGAAGTGTATACAATTAGCTCTGTTGTTTGATTTTTTTATTGGGTAATGAAAGAAAGACCTACAATTATATAGTGCATTACAGCCAATGAAGTACTTAAGTATAGTCACTGTTGTAATGTCAGAAACACAGCAGTCAATTTGTACACAGGCTCTCACAAACAGCAATATGATAATGACCAGACAATTTGTATTTTGACGTTGATTGAGGGATAAATATTGGCCAGAACACCAGGGATCACTCCCCTGCTTTTCTTCAAACTGGTGTCATGGGATTTTGAAAGGGAAGTCAGGGCCTGAGTTTAATGTCACATCCAAAGTACGGCACCTCTGACAGTGCAACACTCCCTTAGTGCTGTATTGGAGTGTCAACCTTCATTATTGTACTCGAGGGCAGGATTGACCTGCAGGCTTCAGGACCCACTGTCATGCTCAGATCGGGGTCAGAAGTCCACACTGTGTGTGAAACAGTCACTCACTTGTGATTTTTCCCAATTTGGTCAATTAGTGGCCAGAGGACGGGCTTGCCATCCAATTAAGGGTGGTGGGTGGACTCTTGAAACTGGAGGGCCAATAGGAGGCAGCAGGATGCTGTAGATCAGTGATCTTCACTATTTGTCAAGCAAGGGCCACTTTAGCAATAAAACTGCACTGTGAGAGCCACATCGACTACTATAATAAAGGCCATTGCCTGATTCGCTCCTGCTTGAGACAGTACGAAGGAAGAAAGGACATTAATCCAAAGGCAGAATACATTGTTCTTTCTGGGGGAATGCAGGCTTGAAGTGGACTGACTTGGCCGTGCCTCAGTGCTAGGGTTAGCGATATACCTGCTGAATGTATCTCTCTCCCAGTGAGCCCAGTGGCTCACTCTTTTACACCACATCCTACTATGATGGCAGCTGCCCCTTGAACACTTCCAATAGCCAACTGCATCGAGATGCCGGCAGGCGCCTCCCTCCTCCCTTAGTTAGGAACTAATTAAGGTAATTGTAAATGCTGCCCATCCAACCTTAAGGTTCGCGGGCAGGCGAAAAGGCCAAGTGATCTTTGCAATTTTTATGGAACCTCATCCACGAGTGGAATGAGGTTTCCTAAAGCTTTTATTAAATAAATTTTAAAACTTTCATAAATATAAAAACATGTCCTATCTCATGTGACACAGTCACATGAGGGGGCATGTTTAAATACAGTTTTAAACCTTTTATTTAATAATTTCAAGAGCCCTTCAATCTCCCTGAGGCAGCTCTGTGCCTCAGGGAGATTGAAGTGCTCTTTCACCTGCATGCGCAAAAGAGCGCTGGCCCCACCTCTCTCTCCTCCCCTGCCCGCACAGGTAGCGCTGAGCGCTACCGCTTACGTCTGACGCTGGGCGGGCCTTAATTGGCCCACCCGTGTAAAATGGCGTTGCGGAGCCGATCACTGGTGGCGATCGGCTCAGCAACCACCCCCGCCCGCTCCCGCTGAGCCTGCCCGCTGCCTGAAAAATGCAGGCCACACTATCTTACTCCCACACACACACTCAGCAGTCAGCCTCTCCTCCCAGAGGCCCTGGACCTTGCAGCCATCCTCTCCTCTCCGGGATCCCGGCACTCTGTTCCGCCTCACTCTGCATCGATGGGAGCCATCACTGGCTCGCCTAGCAATGAAGAACACTACTGCAAAGGTAAATGAGGGAGAAGGCGCCCCCAAATGGAGTCTGTTCTCTCCAGCTTCTTCACATTTATAATCAAAAGATGTCCTTTGCAGCTGGGCCACCATTGTCAGGAGTGGGGTTGGGGTTTCACCCCTCCACAAGGCGGCCTGTGACTGTTGCTGAGCTTAAGCAGATGGAGGAGCCTCTAAGCCTGCCCTGAGTGCTGGCTCCCTGGTCTGCTAGCCGGGAGTTAGCGGTACTGTCCCCTGCCATCTGCCCTTGAAGGCTGGCTGGAAAAAATGGCCTTGAGTGAGTGGGAACGAGGTAGGGTTTAATGGAGGTGGGGAACCGGCATGCAGGCCAGCAGTGCAAAATCCCCTAACTACCCGCCTATATTCCCATCCTCAGTGGGGTCTAAAAAGCCAGCTCAAGTCACTTGAGTGAGACCTAAATCCACAATCTTCTGTCTCAGAAGGGAGAATAATACCAACTGAGCCACCACTGACACTATGTTAACCAGGATGTTATGAAACCAATACTTTACACATATGCACCAAACTTCTCTTTGCAATTTTAATACATTTAAAATGGCAGGAAGTGTTGTGTATTGCACTGAGAAAAAACTACATTACAAGCAGCCATGTAAAAGACTTTATTTACATCGTCCCAACAGAGAGGGCAGTATAACAAAATACTTAGCTCTTACAATACACTACAGTAAGTGTTTCTACATTGCCAACAACTATCTCCATCCTATGTGCGCTAATTCCAATCAGTCCTAGGCCACTAGAGTCTGTTTCACTTATATAAATTTTCCCCTGCTTTCCCAGTCCTGCTCTTCTGCTTTAACCATTCAGCCATCCTCTGGGTCTCGCATATCTCTCATCATGTCTCATTTGTCTTATGCCATCTCTCCTGTCACTTAATCATCTCTCCTTCACCACCTAATCACTTTAAAAAGCATTTGTTTTCTTTGCTTTTCCACTGTCCTTTTCCCTCATCTTTTCCCTTGTTTTGTTTCTCCTTAGAAACTGTTCATCTGTAACATCTTCCCCTTCAAATGAAGGGTATACTGCAATGTTAACTTTCCTTTGTCCACAGATGCTGTCTGATCTGCTGAATGTACCCAGCATTTTCTCTTTTTATTTTCTGCTCAGTGAAGTTGGGTCTTGTCTCTCATATGAATGATGTTTGGTTGCTTTTTAGGATTAGAGACTAGTTCTAGCTGTCATTTACCTCAATTTCAATAAATAACCTTGGTGCTCAACTTGACAGCCTTTTGTTTATTTTTTTCAAATAACTGAAACATATAACTGATTCAACATGAATAAATCATATGTGAGGGTGTACACTGCATTTCACTTGAGGGATCCTTTGCTGAGTATCACACATCACTAGCATATTGAGGCACTAGGTGTTCTTACAGGTGTACATCAGCAATCCTCACATTTGTACAGTTACAGTCTATCACACACAGCACTTTGAAGAAGACAGCTGTAGCGTAAAACTTTGGCTGTGTAGCCTGGGGAAATGAATGAAGATGCCCGCTTTCTGGCCGAGTCCATCAGTCCCTTTTCGATAGGTAGCAATGAAACCACTTCCAAATTGCTTAATTATTTCATTACCATAAAATTGGATGTTCCCATTTGAGTGGATTGCTGACAATTTAATAATCATGAGCAAAGCATTTAATTTAGATCTCTACATCTGAGCGGGTGAGTGGACCGAGTGCTCCGTGGGGAGGCTGTATGGACTTGATGGGCTGAATGGTCACCCTCTGTGCCGTAAATGATTTTATGATTCTCTATTTGGCAGAGTTTAGTCATTACCCCTCTTTGAACTTGAAAACCTGAAGGCACTGCCCATCGAGTCACATCAGGCATTGGAGGCTTTATTTATTCTTCTATTGGATGTCTAATTGTCTCCCTTGAACTGAGTGACTTGTCAGGCCATTTTAGAGGAGAGTTATGAGTCAACCACATTGCTGTTGATCTGGAGTCACGTGTAGGCCAGACCAGGTAAGGACAGCAGATTTCTTTCCCTAAAGGGCATTAGTGAAAATTGACAATGGTTTCATGGTCATCTTTACTGAGGCTAGCTTTTAATTGCAGACCTTTTATTTATTAATTGAATTTAAATTTCACCAGTTGCCATGAGAGAATTTAAACCTGAGCCCCAGAGCAATAGCCTGAGCCTTGGAATTACTAGTCCAGTGACATTAGCATGACACCACGATCTCCCACTGGCTTGGGCAGTACCTCATTTAATATTTTTCTTTTATTGTTACAGCAGCAGTATTGAAGCTTAAGCAAGTTAGCATTTATAATACAGGTGCTTTAAATAGTCAGAAATATTTTTAAAAATACATGTTTTTAGTCTATCCTGTAATGTGAATTAGACAGCAATTACATTTCTTCATAAAGGAGGGTGATTAACAGCACTTGGTGTTGATGTATATTCATTTTGGAAAATGTAACTTAGTATCAACATTGCCTAAATGCACATTGGAGAAAAGTCTGCCATTTTCACCTGAAACTTAAAGTATATATTACATGGAAAAATGATATATTGTTATTTGCCCCACAAATCGTATCTTGGGAGTTCAATGAAATGGCTGGTAGGTGGACTCACTGGGCCTGTTCCTGTATCCAAGCTTTGGCTATCATTGTGGGTCAAAGCTTCAGTCTAACCCTGGCAAGACCATTGATGTAATGGGTAGTGCAGAATTGGAGACAGGGCTGAATTTTTGTGTGGATGCAAAGGCACATTTGTTGCACGAATGACCACATTCTTTTTGGAGGAAATCAGATTTCCCTCTGTGTTCCCAACACAGTGCCATTTTTCTTTGGCTTTTGCTGGGAATGCCTAGTATGCAAAATACACACTCGGTCCTGTTGATGTTGGGTTCCCCGTTTAAATGGGAGAGGAAAATCAGTTTTCCTCCTGCACACCATTTTTTTCTGGCTGTGTGGGGTTTTAGAAGCCCATTAAAAGCATGCTGATTTGAGAGCTTGTGAAGAAAATGGAAAGCCCGCTGAGGAGTCAGAAACATTGTGAGTGGCAAATGTAAACTGTTCTCACACATGCAAATATCACTATTAGGTGCTGTATTGTAATGTGGATGTGCTTTTAATGCAGCGATTCATCATATGGATCTGTCCTGCAAAGGAAAGTAGATCCTTACATTGACCGGCATTATGTAATTGTTCGTATGTATTACAGTGCTTTTCCGATTGATAAAGTACTATAATGTAGTGAAAGATGTTACTAAATGTCCTGTCAGCCTGCGCTGTCATCTTTTGGGCTGTGACTTAAATGGAGTGACAGCTCTGGCAAGGAAAAAAAAAACATTTTGACACTTGGATGGGAGAGGGGGGGGAAACAACTGCTTCTGTCCATTGATTGACAGGCACTCTGCTATGAAATTGAAATGCGCACCTTCTGTTCACTCCATTTCAGAGGATTCACTATTGTTTGGACAGCCGTGCCCATTATGAATGCTTGGCTGAGTTTCAAGTGCTGATAGTTTCTGCACAGCAGGTTTCCATTCATCATGAAAGAATGGCATTTTAAAGAGGTTGCCAAAACATTTTGTGCCTTTGATATGGTTTCTGGCATGTTGATACAAGCTTAGAGGACAACAAGCATTGCAAAGTTTTTTTCACATGGCAGAATGCATTTTTCCCAGTACTGGTGATAGTCTGTTTGACGGAGGCTTTTATAAGATGGTAAGAGATGTTTTTTTTCCCCCAAGGAATGTAAAATATTTTCCATTGATATTGCATAGAATCTGAGGACTGAATATAGTGGATACTGGATGAATATCTATGGAGGATACAAGGTGGTGCACGGAGGGGTGCAGAAGATGGCAGGGGTGGGGTGAGGGGTGAAGTTTAGGGAACCTTTGATCAAGGTTAGGAGCTGTGCTGCTGTCACTGAGAACTGAGGTGGGCCTTCTCACCAAGCTGCCTCGGCATGCACATTCCTCCCACACTGGTTCGCAAACTGAACCCAAAATCCAAACCCTGCAGGGAAAGGCCAAAAATCCCAGGCAAAGTCGTACATCAGTTGGGAGTGCAGTTCACAAGCTGAAAAATGGGCCAACTCACAAAACACACTCCCATGAGGAAAATCTAGCCCAGGGCCTTTGACTGTTTGATTTCCTGCAATCTGGGCCTTCTTTGGGACCAGTATATGGTCAGTGAAGGTGTGCCTAGTTATGACCAAATATACTGGCTCACCTTGGGCAGGTGTGGGGCTCACATTGACCTTCAATTTGACTAGCCAATGCTTTCTTTACAAGTTTTGTGAGGGGTTGCAAGAGCATCTAAATGTTTCATCTGGGAGGCTGGATCCATCAGTGGGGGTAAGTGGTGGAGGCCCAAGGTAGATGCATCTCAACACACCCCACAGATATTTTTAGTGATTGTCTTTTTGTGTGATACTTTCTATACTGCTTAATTGGTTATCCCTTGAGACTGTGTGAAACATTAGCTAATTAAATATGATAGATTTACTCAACCTTGGCCTCCATGAACTGTAAATATGCACTTCTGGCACTTGTCCCAAGAAGTAATTATAGCATGATCTAGAGCTTTAAGACAGTTTAGTCAAAAAAATACCAAGTATTGTTGGTGACAAATCTCTTAATCTTTTGTAATCTTTACTTCCTGCACCTGTGCTAAACAAATCACATGGCTAGAATCCCTATCCAAGTGACATGCAGATCAATCAGGACTAATGTATGCAAGACCAGTGCAAAATCCTCTTGGGAAGGGAGGCAAGAAGCATTATAACAAGCATGTTTTTTATTAGAGAGAGAGAGATTGCAGTTTTATCTGGTTTCTATTAGAGAAAAAACTATGAGCAATCTACTTTTTTTCAGGGCTATGGTTTATTAAAATATAATAATGTGGGACTAGGAAATAGTACACTAGAATATACACGGGCATGTTATGTCATTTTTTAAGTATGTACTTAATATAAATGGATTGCAGAGCTTTTTGTTTAAATCGTTATTATGCAGTTTGCCGTCATGCATAGGAGTTTTGTACACAATATCATGCAGGTTAGTTATTAGGACAGAACAAACTGGACATGATTCAGATTTTTGGTTCAGTCCAACCTGAGCTGACCCCAAACTGCAGGTCATCAAAGTCAAAACTGGATTATAACCACTGAAATGTCTTTCTCAAAGTCAACAGTGCAAGTGTAAACTGGGCTCAGTTACTGATTTCCCATCAGCTGCTATTTTGAGGTTTTTGAAGAACAGAGAAATGTATCAGTTTATAATAAAACAGCCCGGCCTGAGCAAAGGTGATTTTCCTTTTTAGTGTGGCATAGTTGTATGAGTTCAACATATTATTCTAGAATTATGTTCACACCTAGTAGTGGGAGCTTTTACACAATTGCGGTGCTAGATGGTTCTGGTATTTTTGTTGTGGAAGTCTGTCTTGCAGTCAGTGCATTGCATGTGGAAATACCATCTAATAAGTAAACTTGATTCACTGGTTATCTTGAGAATCTTTTTTTTTAATTCACTTCTTCTCTCTGGAAAGTGTTATGGACAGGGGAGAGAGGCAATTTGAACTCCTTTATATTTCTCGCTATCTGTCCCTAAGCAGAGGCGTTATAATTTTTGAAATAGACTGTGGTGTTTTTCCCCGAACTCTCTGTTTGTGAAGACAATTTTAATGACTCACAGCAAACTCTCTTTAGGGTTAATTCAGAAGTATTGTTTATTAATTCATTCAAACCCTGTGATGGTTGTCACAACTGCACACAGACACAAGCACATAAGAAGGAGATAGGGAAGAAAAGAGTTTTACAACTAGGAATAACTTGAAACAAAAAAAAACAAAGACATGGATATTAATTCATGTGAATGTCAGAGCCCAGTGAGGGTTCCTTCACGTAGGAGTTAAAGTTCAGGTGGGTTCAGCTAGCTGAAAGCAGGAGTTGCTGAATTTCTTAAAAGTTGGTGATGATGCAGCAAGTTGAGGTTGGTATATGGAGACTTGATCTGCTCTACAGGTGATGTCAGGAATCTTTTGGAGAACCAGGCTTCAAGGAGATTTAAACTTGAGACAGGCTTTGTTGTCAACCTGGAGCCCTACTTTGGTGTTGACAGACTGGATGTTAACAGCAGACTGCCCTGGGAATCCAGGAATGTAACATTAAAACTTTCCAAAGGCCAAAGGAATTTAGGTCATGTGGTGGTGCCCATTGATGAGCCACTTTACGGTTAAAAATCAATTTCTAAGTCTCTGGTTAAAATCCATTGTTCACCTTAGGATATAGATGGTCGCTATTAGCACCTCCGCAGGTATAACAAGTTTTGATGTCTCTCTCTTTGTTATAAGTGAGGCTGGGAGACAGACCATCTGTTACTCCCTTGTTTTATTGATTGAAATGGATCCACACAATGACAGGTGTGAGATTCCACAAGGATAAGTGTTGAATTTTGTCTTGTAATTACTGTTGGAAGTTTCCAGAACTGTGGCCAAACTTTCAAATCATGAGACCTGTAGCAGTCATGTTTTTGGTCTCGCAAAGTCCACTTTTAAATAAGCAGAAAGTAAGGTTTGATTTAAACAGTTTATGACCTCTTTTATGTTGGGGACATTTCAAACGTGATAAGTGTACAGTTCCACAGGCACCAGCGGCCCTCTGGTATTTCATCTATACACCTAAACAAATGAGCATTTACAGGTTATTCAACATAAAAGGTATCAAAGCTGAACAATATCCCGTCCTCATGTGACATCGATACACAGACACTTTCAGCAAGGAATCGTTGAGCAAGTCTAGGAGTATTTCCATTCCCTAGTCTGAGAACCATAAAACTAAACACAACTGCATACACTACAGCCCAGTTCAAGCTTGTTAACTTACCAGAGGTCAACGAATAAACATGGGAGGTTTCTGGTCTATATCAGACAAGACCACATCATATAATACTCAAGTAGGTTTCTTAAATCCATGATTGAATTTAATTAGTGAACTTTAGCTGGATAACAGACTCCTTTATCATCACATTTAACCTCTTGTTGCTCTCACAATTAATACAATCCAACATTTGTGCAATAAGACACAAATACATTTTCAAGCATATCTTTCTTGCACATATGCTTTTGGCATTGGCGGAAAACTTGTACCTTAAATAATCATGTTATCAACACTTTTTAAAAGGTGCCAAAAGAAGCACAAGAGATTCCAATATTCCATTTTGAACTTACAACAAAAATAATAGTATGCTGTTACTTGTTATTTGAGTCAGTGAGAAGCAATTTAGTATTATGGAATTTTTCTGTTTCTAGGCTGTTGAGCCCATTAAGGATCACAAACATTAAATGTTAATACTTAAGTTGAAAGTATCAGATGCAAAATGCGGCTCATGCATATTTTTCCCACAAAAAATTCCAGATTATTCGGATTAAATAGTGGGATATCCCTCATACAATTATGTGACGCTTTGTCAATGAAAATTCTTCAAAAGATCCTGCTTATTCTTTCCCATTCTCTATTGTTGCTGGATTTTACATCCAGAGACCGGGTATCGTGGGCAGAAGCAGAAGCAGGCATATCGTCCTGTCCAGCACAGACCCGTTGCCTCACAGAAATTTAACATCAGTTAATCAGGGTATTAATTTCCTAGTGGTGAGAATAATGTCCCCATCTGGGCAGGGAGTCTCACCTTCACATTGCTGCCAATCAAATGGCCCTCAGCTCTCTGGTCCCAGCAGAGCCACCTGGAGCAGTGACGACTGTTGGGACTTTTTAAAAATTCATTCATGGGATGTGGGTGTCACTGGCTAGGTCAGAATTTATTGCCCATCCCTAATTGTCCTTGTTCAGAGGGCATTAAGAGTCAACCACATTGCTGTGGGTCTGGAATCACATGTAGGCAAGACCAGGTAAGGGCAGCAGATTTCCTTCCGTAAAGGACATTAGTGAACTAGGTGGGTTTTTACAACAATTGTCAATGGTCAACATTAGACCTTTAATTCCAGATTTTTATGGAATTCAAATTCCACCATCTGCTGTGGCGGGATTCAAACCCACGTCCCCAGAGCATTACCCTCAGTCTCACTAGTCCAGCAACAATACCACTATGCTATCGCAATTCCCAACAAGGATCATCACTGGAGCTGCATGGTGGTAAGTATTGGGGGGGTTGGGGTTGCTGGGGGGAGGGTATAGGATATTGTTGGAGCCAGGCTGGCTGGCTGGCTCCGGCAAGTGGGAGGGCAAGGGGGAATCAGGGGCCACGTTGGTGATGGAAGTGGGGGAGGATCTCCATTGGTACAAGAGCGGGCCTAACGCCTCCCATGCCACTCATAAAAATGCAGTGGGGGCAGGGGCAGGCAGGTAGGCACCAGGAAAGACTCCCATGGCATTTTACAACATCCCCTGCCCACAGGGGAGCATAAAATTCTACCCTATGTCTTTTATTCATACTCCTTAAAGTAAACAGGATTCCTTTCTGTCCTAAATAAAAAGGTTCTGCTGCAGGGACACCTTTCCAGATAATGCTATGTCCAAGGTTTGAAATGTTTTGGTTCAAATTTGCATTAAGGTAATTATTGGATTTACTAGTATTGTAGCCTTGATTTTCAATCTTACCCATGCAGCAGGAACAGGGCAGGTGAGCAGTTAAAATTACAAAAATAATCTTACAGCCCTATTCCCATTGGAATCCTCCAATTACTTTACTAACTCCAGCATTGAAATGTATCAGAAAGGCACCCATTGGAAAAAGGTGTGTGCTTAATAAATACTTGCAAATCAGCATCTTATGATATGTTTGGGATCACAATTTTATTTCAACTGGGAAAGGATTCTTCCAATATCACTCGCTGTTCATGTGGACAAGTATTATGCTGTGGTGCTGAGTGTATCACAATGTGCAAATCCTTATATCTCACTCTAAGATAGCTTCTGAGTTTGGATGTGATGGAATGTATGACAGCCTCATACAGAAATATTCTCTTCCTCTGAGATGTCGTCGTGGAGGGCGCTGGCTGTTGAAAAGGGCCTAGAGGAAAGAGAAAAGGAGCAAGAATTAGGTTGGCACTGGGACACTGCTTAGTTGCAGAATACATGCTTCACATTGTAATTTGATGTTAATCTGACTCTGCATGTTTTCAGTGCTTAATGAAGAGCTGCAAGTAATTATCAGAAACTCTGCTTAGTGAAGCCCCTAGCTTTGAAATGACTAATGTGCTTAAATATTGGGGTACAGCTTGAATCCAAAACCTTTTGACTCAGAAGGGGAGTTGCCAACTTAGCCAAAAGTTGCTCTGAATGTTGGCAGGCTGTTTGATTGTGCAGACATCATAACCAAGATGGTGCTATTCTCACCTGATATCTGTACACTTGTACTTTTCAGCAGGAGTTACTGGTTGACAATCAGACTAGATCCTTGGTGAAATTTTCATCTTTAGCACAGGGACACTAAGGTCAATTATCCTTTTTGAAATAAGCTAAGTTACGTAAAGCAAGGGTCAGAATTGGGACCTTGTGACGCATTGGGCGGAATCATCCCAGATTCGCACTAAGCGCGGTAGCAGGTGGAAAAAAGGACATTTTACCTGCTGGCCTCAAAGGTAGGTTTTTTCACCAATTCTGCCTCATTAATCATGCATTCCCAGCTTGGGAGGCAGTGGCAGTAGTGGTCAGTGCCAACGCTGCACGGAAGAGGTTCGTCATCCAGTGCAGAAAGTGGATGAATGATCTCTTCTGTGCCGCCAGGGTAAGGCAACAAACCCATCACTCTAAACTCACACACTCACAAGGCCATCACACATTCACTGGCATCTCACTGCCTGCTCAAGGGACATCACTGCTCACTCCCTCACACACACCCTCACATCTCCATCTGGACGCATTTCCTCTGGAGACTGCCTCCTCAGCCCTCACCCTCTTGAGGCCCCACACACACCCTGGGATTCCCTCCTTCCCCAGTATAGCCATTGTCCTGCAGCATCTTTCCTTACCTGAGGCCACTTCTCCCCGTTCCCCAAGCAAGCCGTAACCCTGCAGCCGTAGAAAAGCCACCCCGACCTTATGGCTGGTCTGCTAGGTAGAGACCTACCCATGAGCCCCCCTAAAAGTGATGTGGTGCTGCCTGCGAAGCTTGGCACTGATGACCGCGAGTGCTGCCTGATGCAAGGTAGGCAAACAAACCTCAAAGTCCTGGTGAAGTGCAGTTCACCAGGTGCACATCATTTATGTTCAGTTGTGAAACATGGTGCCCGAATGATCCAGCATGGGGGCATGATTCCGGCGAAGCAGGCCTTATAATAATATACAGGTTTACTAAAAAAAAAAGTTCCCAACGTCCGGTGGCAGGAAAGGCAGTCCGCCATTGATGGGCGGAGTGGACGATTGCAAACTGGTTTAATAACATTGTGAAGCTAATTTTTGGCCTTCATGCTATATTGTCTGTTCATGCCCACCATGACACCTGACACCAATGGGCACGGAAAATTCTGCCCATTGTTCCATTGGGAAGCTCCATTTAAAAACTATTTATCTAGCGTAAATTAATCCAATGGCATCATTTTAAGATGCATATTTAGTGTAGACCTCATTCCTATTGACCAATCTCAAATAAACTACCATATGGGTGTTCCACCAACATTGTAAAAACTAATGTCTTTTGCATTCAATTTTGCTAATTCATAGAACTGTAAGCCCGAATGAAAACCGATAATCAAACTATCCAATCTATTGATCAGATACAACAATGTAAGGGTTAATATAAAAAATATATGTATTCTTGAAAATTTATGCTAGCGAATTACAAAGTTTTTAACAAGGTTATCTTCAGTTAAGCACCTGGGCTTGCTGATGATTACAAGTCCTTCCTAGTAATGCATTAAGTTAACTATTAGCATTTTTTTTGGTAGCAAAATTGCTGCATTTTATTTTATGTGATAAGTGTGCACTTATTTGAATGTGGCTTGCTTCTGGACCATTTAATTGTTTCATTAAGGCATAGCAAATTATTATGTTCATGCTGCTAGTAGCCTCAAAAGAACTTGCCAACTATAAACTATTGTAAAACAAAAACAAAAATACCTGGAAAAACTCAGTAGGTCTGGCAGCATCTGCAGAGAGGAACACAGTTAATGTTTCAAGTCCAAATGACCCTTCAACAGAACTAAGTAAAAATAGAAGATAGGTGAAATATAAGCTGGTTTAAGGGCGGAGGGGGCGGGGGTGGGGGGGTGGGGGGGGGGGGGGGGGGAGGGCGGTGGGTGAGCTGGATAGAGGGCCAGTGATAGGTGGAGATAACCAAAAGATGTCACAGACAAAAGGACAAAGAGGTGTTGAAGGTGGTGCTATTATCTAAGGAATGTGCTAATTAAGGGTAGAAAGCAGGACAAAGCAAGGTACAGATAGCCCTAGTGGGGGTGGGGTGAAGGAATCGAAAAAGGCTAAAAGGTAGAGATAAAACAATGGATGGAAATACATTTAAAAATAATGGAAATAGGTGGGAAAAGAAAATTCTGTATAAATTATTGGAAAAAAAAAAGGGGGGGATCGGAAAGGGGGTGGGGATGGAGGACAGAGTTCATCATCTAAAATTGTAGAACTCAATATTCAGTCCGGAAGGCTGTAAAGTGCCTAGTCGGAAGATGAGGTGCTGTTCCTCCAGTTTGCGCTGAGCTTCACTGGAACAATGCAGCAGACCAAGGATGGACATGTGGGCATGAGAGCAGGGTGGAGTGTTGAAATGGCAAGCGACAGGGAGGTCTGGGTAATGCTTGCGGACAGACCGAAGGTGTTCTGCAAAGCGGTCACCCAGTCTGCGTTTGGTCTCTCCAATGTAAAGGAAACCGCATTGGGAGCAACGAATGCAGTAGACTAAATTGAGGGAAGTGCAAGTGAAATGCTGCTTCACTTGAAAGGAGTGTTTGGGCCCTTGGGCGGTGAGGAGAGGGGAAGTAAAGGGGCAGGTGTTGCACCTTCTGCGGTTGCATGGGAAGGAGCCGTGGGAGGGGGGTTGAGGTGTATGGGGTGATGGAGGAGTGGACCAGGGTGTCCCAGAGGGAACGATCCCCGTGGAATGCCGCCGGGGGGATGAAGGGAAGATGTGTTTGGTGGTGGCATAATGCTGGAGTTGGCGGAAATGGCGGAGGATGATCCTTTGAATGCGGAGGCTGGTGGGGTGATAAGTGAGGACAAGGGGGACCCTATCATGGTTCTGGAAGGGAGAAGAAGGTGCGAGGGCGGATGCGCGGGAGATGGGCCGGACACGGTTGAGGGCCCTGTCAACCACCGTGGGTGGAAAACCTCAGTTAAGGAAGAAGGAAGACATGTCAGAGGAACTGTTTTTGAAAGTGGCATCATCAGAGCAGATGCAACGGAGGCGAAGGAACTGAGAGAATGGGATGGAGTCCTGACAGGAAGTGGGGTGTGAGGAGCTGTAGTCGAGGTAGCTGTGGGAGTCAGTAGGCTTGTAATGGATATTGGTGGACAGTCTATTACCAGAAATTGAGACAGAGAGGTCAAGGAAGGGAAGGGAAGTGTCAGAGATGGACCATGTGAAAATAATGGAGGGGTGGAAATTGGAAGCAAAATTAATAAATTTTTCCAGGTCTAGATGAGAGCATGAAGCAGCGCTGAAGTAATCATTGATGTACCGGAGAAAGAGTTGTGTGAGGGGGCCGGAGTAGGACTGGAACAAGGAATGTTCCACATACCCCATTTTTGTTTTGGATTTCCAGCATCCGCAGTTTTTTGCTTTTATAAACTATTGTAAACCACACAGTGCTAGCTAAATCTGCAACACATACAAAAACGTGGGTAGGGATGCAAGGTAGTTATTGAAATGTCAATCATTGTGAATTAATGCAGGTAAACAGATCATTATTGGTTTATCAATTTATTGTGGTTAAGCTTAGAAAAGTAAAATACAGCAAGCATGAAACGTGCAACAAAAATAGATTAGGGATTTTTGTTCCAGGAGCTGAGCCTCTTTGATGCTTTTCCAATATAGCCACAATAACCTTTTAAATGTTGCCTCTGTTTTCATAAAGCCACTTTAAACGTATTTTGGTACTCCAAATTAAAATATTGTTTGATTCTCACTGAAATACCAAAACCCAAGGAAGGAACTAAAGCAGCATTAAATGTTTTCACAAATCTATGTATCATTTTCTCAACCTATTTTGGTCAGTTTTAAAACTACTTTTGGAATAACTGCAAATTCAAAACCTTCTGGGCAAATGAGACTTTTAATTGCAGAGTGCCAGTATTTTCTCTTCAGCTAGACGCTCTTTTAATGAACTTCCATCTTGAGAGAGAGCAGCAATAACACTTTAGGTTAACAATAAGCATGTAATGAGTCAGCAGTTAGCAACCGCTGGACAACTGGCTGCTTAGATATTCTGAGGATGTCTGAAAACTTCCCCTCCGTAAACAACAATCTCTAAATATGGTCATCAATATTCTGAGTTGATTATTTTTTTAAAAAGCTATGTAACACATAGAAATACACAGAATATTGGATAGCTGTGCAATGATCCATTCAATGAGTTTGAATTATGTTGTAAACTGATTATAGCTGAAGCAGTTTACTTGCTTCAAACCAAAACTAGATCAATGCTCTGTTGTTCATTACTTTTGACTAATATCCATATAATAAATGTAGCATGCTCTGTCACCTTTTCATTCAACAGTGTTTGGGTTTTTCAATATAGTGTCCACTTCTGGTAATATCTACTATATCATGCTTTTAGCAGGATTTTCCATGTGATGTCCCATGACCCTGTAATACTTTGACCATTGACTGGCGTTGCGGAATGGATTACCCAAATTTCACCTGAAATTTGTTTAATCTGCCATTATTTCTCAGTGATGATATTTAGTTAGATGGCTGCAATGTAGGATCAGTATTTTAATTTGCACAGCTAGATTATAATTTATAACACCATTGTTGGATCACTATCACCAAAAACACTGCCTAAGTTCAAGAAGAAGGCAGACTACCTTGCTGTTTATGATTTCTGTAGAGGCCGTTAACTTTAAAACAATTTTGAATTTTCAGTGACTGAAAGGATCACACAAGATTTCAAGCTAAGACTTTTATTGTAACAAACAAACTAAAAGCACCATTGACTAAACATTATTTTGTAGGCAGCGAATGCTCTAAAGTCCAGAAAAATTTTCACATCTAACTTTTAAAATGGCCCAAAATCTCCCACTATGGTTATACTTTACACTGTTTCTTAAGCAGACACTTGTTTTTCAGAACCAGTCCAAAGCTGTTCTCCACTCCTGATGGCCTGCTTCCTTTTTCCTTTCTCATCCAGATGTAACTTCTAATCCCAAAACTGACTTTCACTGTGAGGGTTACCCTGGAGGTTTCTTCTTTCTGGCAACTTGTCCAGCCTTCTTTAACTCCTCACAAAATTGATTTTTTTCAATCTGAGCACAAGCTCCCACTAGTGTTCTGTGTGATGAACAATAGGGTCAACAATAGCGTTTTCTCTACTTCAGGTTGAGGACTAGCTGCCTTGATGTCTTGCTCTCTCTCAGATTCTTGCAGACTGCCTTGTGTCTGTGAGGTTCAGTGGTGTCTTAGGAAACCTTATAACCCATTACTATGCTATGGATTATGAATTCTTCACCTCTCAAACCCATTTCCATGGCAACGTGTATCACATGCGCCTTGTATCCAAGTAAAAATGCTAATTAGTTATTTTATTGACTCCCAACACCATTCTACCTTGGTATTACACAGATAGTTCAAAGCATAGCCATTTGTAAAACCTGACATTCCTAACATGTCCCTGTGAGACTTGGAGACTAACAGTCTACTCACAGTCAGCACAGATACTTTTTCCACTGTCTACAAGTGTGAACATCAGATCAGACATCTTCTTCCCAGTAAGATAACCCCAAACCCCATCTTTAAACTTCAACACCAAAGTCTCCCAGACTTGTTATTGGGCAGAATTCAGAGCTGATCAAATGACACCTTTCATTCCTCCATTTTACTTTCAATTAAAGAGACAGTCCCAAAATATAACAATCTTATAAACTTACATGATGTTCGGTACAGATTCCAAGTTTTTAAATGTGGAAAAAATTGTACATATTTAACTAAATTTGTACAATAAAAAATGATTGTTTCTTGAAAATAAATATTTTGTAAACCTGTTTTCATCTAACCATCAAGAAAAACACATGAGTTGTCCTCAAGGGCCATGTTACGGAGAACACAACAGACCAGCATAATGACCATGACCTTGAAGGACAGTATTGTGCCACCCAATCGGTCCAGGCATCAGAATCACATCCTCAGAAGCCTAGTGGCCTGCTCAATGGCTGTCTTAGTGAGCAGGTGACATTGGCTGTATTGGCTCTGTGTTTCTGTCTGGGGCTTCCGCAGAGTGGGTGAGTGGCCACTTCTTCAAGGACATCCTTTGTCCTCTAGGATTCATTCCTTGACTTTGGCGGTTTGAGTGAAGATGGGAGGCAGTGTGGACTTCTGGATGATGAAGGAGTCATGGCAGCTGCTAGGAGAGTAATCGTACACATGGAGGAAGCTTTTGTTGTCGTGGCAGTGTCCGGTCACTGGGTGTCTTGATGGCCACCTGGGTGTAATCAATAATCCCCCCTGAATCGGGGGGAATCCAGTGATGGAGTCAAAACCCAATGCCCTCTGTCCCTGCAATGCTCTGTCTGTCATTAATTTAATGTGCTGTCCAGCTCTGGCAATGAGGGCATCAGTGACCAATGAGATGCAGTGTTGTGCAATTATTTTTGAGATGCTATTAAGGTCCACAGCTGGTCCTTGGAAAGAGGCAGAAGCGAAGAAGTTCAAGGCCACAGTGACTTACATGGTCACTTTTGGGATAGGGTGACCAGTGCTGTGAGGTGCAAGGCCTTCAATGAGGTCACAGATGTCTGCTTGGAGAGTCGCAGTCTCCTGCGGCAATGGTTTTGATCATCTCCAGGAAGCTCTGGCTTTGGTCAATCCTATATTGAAGATTTGCTTCTGTTGCCTTTCTGTGCCTTCTTCCTCTCCCATGCTTTCCTGATGCTTGGGGTTCTGCCCCTACTGCAAAGGGTGTTTCATCGCTAACTCTGACAGTCGTGCCCCATTGCCAGCTGCTTGCCTTCCTTCTGGACAGGTGACCACCCAGCTGTCCTGGGCAGCTTTGACCCTTACTCTTCTGATCCCATGATGTAAGGGAGTGCCACCCCATTCAAGTCCTGAGCACCGAGTGCCCACTCTGCCTGCCACCTGTGCTGCACCAAGGGCATCTGCTTCCCTAGTGCCCCCCCCCCCCCCCCCCCCATGCCTCCCTGAGCTCTTACTGAGGCTGGGGTGATGCCCTGGTGAAGCCATGATTGGCTCCCTATTCTAAATTCACCATCCTTCAAATGATCAATTTCTGAAGGCATGGGTATTATGTCCACTTCTTAAAAAAAATTAAAATTCAAACACTGACAATATTCTTAATGAGTTTTTCAACGTACTTAATTGGCCAAAATTGGGAGAGAGCAGGATTCCTGTCCTGCCCTCCCCCACCCTGGTAATTATTGCTGTCATTGGCGTCGGTGACTTGAAATTGACATGCTGCCCGACGTCGGTATTTTGGGGGCTGCCTGGCTATCATTCACAGCTTCGGGGGCCCGGAAGACTCAGCCAGGTGGGCACATCACTGATATTGTGTCTATCTGCTGTCCAACCTGAAAGTCACCCTTACAATTGAAAAATCCTTCATTGGCTTTGAAGCCGTGAGGCCATAAAAAGCACTATATAAATGCAAACTGTGTTTCACTTTCTCAGAAAGAATGACCTGATTTAAGCTGTTAAAGGTGTTTTAGAGGGGGCAGGGAGATATAGACAAGCACAATGTTCCTGACTTTAACCAGTTTTGTTAGGGCAGAAGCCAGATTGGTAAATTTTCAACAAAGGGTTGGGAAAAAAAAGTCAGATATTAGAGAGATAATAAAGGTTATAAATAGGTCAATAGTTGGAAAGATTGGAGGTGTTAAAGGTACATTCTTTTATGAGAGTTAATTGCAATGGTACTGATAGAAGTAGGGTTGGTGCTTGAGGATACAGAAAGGTTGATGTCAGGTAGCATGAAGCTCAAAGTGGAATTGCATGGTCAGGAGTGAGGAGCAGAGGTAGGCTTCATATCAAGATGGGTGCGCTGAAGTGAATGTGGGGGAGGATAGAATAATCCAGAAAGTGAAGGGAGCTTTGGGAAGCAGTCAGTGTAATTGCACCAGTAAATTTTGTAGTTCAATAGTAATGATACATGGTCATGCATTTGCCAGTGTTTTCAGCCCCTACTTCCCATGGATTGGTTTATTTAGTAACTTCCCATTTCGATATAACCTAGCTTCCTGAATGTAGTGTTCAGGTGGGGTAATTCTATCGCTGGTGAAACTGAAGTGAAGAGTATTTTGTGGTTCACTGTTTTTTTTTAAGAGGGGCTATCTTCAATCTTATGGATTTTTATGCAGCGTATCTAACAATAAGCTATATTTAATGGATATAGTACTTGTTTTGAAGCCCAATTATGATGGTCTTCCAAAGTGATGAAACTGGAATTCATTTTGATATTGTTCATATCTACAACAAAACTTTTATTTTTGTAGCTATTCTTTATTGAAGCTAATTGTAACACACTTCCTGCCACCCATTAACCAGCTAACTCAGCAGGGACCAGAGTTCAAGCTTGGAATTTCTGGTTTATATTAGTCAATTTATTTACCAACTGAGCAATGTGAAAAGTGCATTTACTTTGCTTTTATACCTCCACAGGAATTTCTCTTTTACAGGCTGGTTGTATGCTAACTTGGCAAAAGATTGAATGTTGCTCCATTGCTTTTAGTGTGATTAAGTGCTTTACTACAGCTATCTGGAACCACTCCATGAGGGACATTGTACTTCTGGGTATGTGGATGAACTTGATATAGTCGAGATAATTCTCTTAATTCTCAAATAACTACATTTCTGTATGTTACCTTGGAAGTATTATACTTTCTGGTATTTTACTTTTTGGTTATACATATTGTGATTATATTCCCTATTCAGTTACTTGCAAAATTTGCTGAAAATAAAATTATAAGAAGTGATTTATGAACCTATAAAAGCTTCACACTGTAACATTTTGTTTCCTCAAGTCATTTGAATACCAACTTATGCAACAAACAAATATTTTCCAAACTAATATTATTTTTCTCAGAATTACAATTCATTACTTCCTGAATTATTTCCTTAAACGTTTCATTGGAAATTTCCCTAATTTTTCTCAGATCGTGTAATCTGACTTCATTATATATAGCTTCCTTTGACAGATATAGGGCAGATTTTTATAGGTCTCTGTCAACAGGTTTGCAGGTGGGGGGTGGGATATGGGGAGGGGGCTGTAAAATTCCTTGGGTAGCCTTCCCATGATCCCGCCATCCTCCCATCCATCGCCTGTCCATCATTTTACAGGGGATGAGCAAAGTCCAGGGCAGCCTGCTTGCCGTGCCCCAATTGATGCCCTTAAGTGGCTAACTAATGATCATTTCTCGCCCTGGGCTCAATTTTGAGGATAGTTGTAGGGGCTCAGGGAGGGGAGTAGGAACCCCGGCAGGCTAACCTGCTCAGGCCTCAAGTCAGGGTTGGGGGCGGGTGCCTTCAATACTGGCTCATTTTCACTTCACCACACCCCTCGCCCCCACCCTACCCACTGCCCCAGTATGTCTGGGCTCCTTGGGTGCTCCTTCCCACCTGTCCTCATCACGACCTCCAGCCACCTCACCTTCATCCCCTTGTCGTTAAACCACACACTGCCCTGTGCCTTGGGACTCAATCACTTTGATCCTGAGGACTGTCTATAGTCACAGCTGTAGCCACTGCTTCCAGTGACACTGCCAGGTCTACAGGGCTGCCAGCCCTCTAGATCTGGCTGTTCCTCAGAGATGTAAATGGCTGATCAGTGGGGTGTGTTCCCTGCTGACTTCTCCAGTGGCAGGGTGGGAAACCTCACCATGGGAAACATTCTGCCTGTAGAATCTAATGTCACCTCTGCCATTCTTAAACAGAATTTGTTGGTTTGTGAATGCAACAACTGGCTTGTTTGACAAAGGTTTTTTAAATTCTGGCTATTTAGACAATTGGACACTACTGTTTATTAATGGCCCCGACATTGTTTATAGTACATTGGATGAACTGCCCAAATCTGATACAAATTTAATAGTTTAGGGAGAAGACCTGTCTTGTAAGGTCCATCATTCTTCTGAAGGTAACACTGCTCACATGCAAGAGGGAACTGTCCGATCTTGGGCTCTGGAAGGCACAAATCAGGAGTGTGATGGAATACTCTCCTTTGTCTGAATGGAGATAACTCCAACAACACACAAGAAGCTCAAAACTATCCAGGGCAAAGCAGCCTGCTTCATTAGCATCCAGTCCACCATCTTAATAAAAACATTCCAGCAGCACTGGCATAACATGGCTGCAGTGTGTACCATCTACAAGATGCACTCCAGTAACTCACCAAGGCATCTCCCAAATCTGTGACCTCTATCACCTAGAAGGATAAGAACAGCAGACACATAGAAATACTATCACCTGCAACTTCTCTCCATGTCACACACCACCCTAACTTGTAAATATATCGCTGCTCCTTCATTATCACTGGATCAATATCCTGGAACTCTCTGCCTAATAGCACTGTAGGACTACCTTCACTTCATGGACTGCAGGGGTTCAAGAAGGTGGTTCACCAACATGTTCTCAAGGGCAATTGGAGATGGGTAATATAAGCTGACTTTGCCAGCAATTCCCACTTCCTGTGAATAATATTAAAAAGGTAAGTAAGTTATGGAATGTTAAAGCATGTAGCCATAATTCCTTTAATTCCACATGCCATTATGTTTCCTAATGTCTCTTTTGTGGTGTCTTATCTGATGCTTTTAGAAAATACATATGAACCACATTCACTGCATTTTCTTTATCTATTAGTTCTTCAAAGAGTTCTGTAAGCTTAATCTAACAAAGCCTACTTATTAGAAATACATGCTCACTGGTTCCAGTTAGTCTATCTTTCTATAAGTGGCTAATAATTTCATCCAGTTTACAGGCACTAGGGCCTAGATTTTCCAATTTAGTGGACTGAGGGATCTCTTCAGAGTGGCAGAACACCCTCCACCACGCCCCAGCACAAATATGCACTCTTAACTAACAGTTTTGTCGCCATGGTGTCATTTGCATAATTTTGGTGGGCTTCAGCCTCTGGTGGAAGTAAAGAATGTCAGCAACAAACTTCTGAAGCAATTTCCTCTGCCAGTTAAGCATGGTTCAAAAATGTAATAATTTGCTGTGGATACCAGTGATGAACAAGTGTCTCAACCATCCTGTATCACTGGCATTAATGACATAAAAGTACATTAGGTGATATTTTCACATACTGCTGTACAGCTACCCATATGATGGTGAATATATTGTTTATCTCTATCATTTTCAGTGGGAATTCCTGGAAGCCATCGGTTAAGTGGGGAACCAGCAAACCAACAAGCTTTGAAAATTCAGCCCAAGTCACATTAAAGAACTTGAGTGGAAAAGCTAGCCCTATTAATTAACCTTTTTTGAAGAAGGAAATCACATTTGGCACTATTCAGTTCTATTACACAATTTCTAATGGCACAAATTTGGAAAGTGACATAGCCTCCACTAGCATCTCTTAAAGCCCTTGGATGTAAAATCAGCTCCTGGTGATATACCTACCTTAAGTTTCAGTAATTTTTGTTATAAGGTTTTTGCTGAACAGTAACCACCATGACTTGCATCACATCCAGCTATGAGAATTCTATAATCACAATATCTCTTTCCTCTGTGAAAACTGAGACAAACAGCGTACATTGTATTTCTGCCAAATCTCATTCTCCACTGCAAGCTCACCTTCTTCATCTTTTAGTGGCCCTATCCTACCACAAATGTGTCTACAGAAAGCCTTATATAGATCTTCTACATGTTTTATCAATTTTTTTTCAAACTCTCTTAAACCTTTTCTAATCTCCCTTTATGTAGCTTTCATACATTCTTTACATTTGTCTACATTTTCCACTTATTATATTCTGAAATGCAAAATGCTTTTTATAAGTAGCTGTAAGTAAATGCTTTAAGTAGAAATAAATGCTTTCAAATATCAAATTTAATCTATTTGCCACACATATCCACGAAACTTCCTTTGATATTTGAAAATTCTCCATTTTCCTAACTGGAATATACTTGATTTGTAATTCATTGCATTTCCCATTTTAAGTATTCCTCATTGCTGAGCTATGATTTTTATTTGTCAATTTTTCCTTTCATTTAATCTTGAAAAGCTTTTTGCTCATCTCACATTAATTTGATTTTGTTTTCAGTGAAACTTTCATGTCCTTGGCCTTTTTTCCTGCTTTTCTGTTTATGCACTAAACTGAATTATATGGTGATCAGTGCTTCTCAAGTGTTCCCCCTTTTTTTGCTTCATTGCTCAGAATTGATCAAGTATTGTTTTTTTTTTCCTTATTGTGATAAGAACATATTAATCAAGAAAAAAGTTCTGAGCACTGTAAAATAAAGGCTCCCTTGTTCAGCACAAACCTCTCCTTCAACCCAGTCTATATTTGGATAATTAAAATATTCCAATACACAAAACCTCTTTAGTCTGTCTACAAATATTATCCTTCATTTATTTTCCACTGTTCAGTAGTCTATAATACACACCCTCTATTGTGACAATTCCTTGGTATTTTCCAGCTTAATCTTAAGGATAAGTGTTTGGATAATTAGCAAATATAAATTTGCATTAATAAGGTGTTTTTAAAAAATAAGTTTCTTTTTTTAACTTTTCCTTCGCACACTGATCAAAAAAGTCTTATCCTTTGAAAACAATATGATTACATGCGAGAGTGCAAGGAATGCTGGCATAGCTAAACTGAGGTCATGTGAGTCATGCCTACTCCTGAGTAGTTCAGCTTGCTGGTAATGCTAGTCATTTTTGGGCAATGGAAAAGCAGCAACTATTTAACTGTTAATCTATGTGAGAACTAGGAAGTTGGTCAGAAAAGGACACTTTTCCCAAGTTGCCAAAGACTTGTTTTGTTAGGAACACAGCTCTACAGGTTTGGAGGAGCCTTAGGGCGGCTGGAATCTCTATGTATGTGCAAATGGGTTAATTAGTAATCAGCTTGGGTTGCACTTGAAAACTCTTACCATAAATATTTCAGTTCTTAGGATCATTATTAAGTGTAGGTCAGCATGCAAAATTTTGGAGGCAATGTATTAAAGTACATTCGCAAAAATTATTCAATATATTTGAATTGGTCGTTTGATAATACAGAACTTGAGTATTGCTGTTGAAGCTTTTCATCTTGTACTCATCAGACAGATGCAAGAACACTAAATTTAAAGGGAATAACAATTTATACTGCATGAGAAAAGGGTGTGATTGGTTTGCAAGTGGACTCAAATCAAGGGATTGCCATGGAGAATTCACCAGGGAACAGTTATACCCCAGCGTTCCATGCTGGTACTCTGTAGTAGCAACATGACTGGTATTCTCTATGAACAGGATGCTGCCATCAAGCCAAAACAACATTCTGCTTACCACACAAATGTGTAATGCTGTATATGAATTTCATTGTTGGTGTGATGTCAGGTATATAGGCTGTATGTCCCAATGACTGGTGGATCGTATCATACAGCACGTCTCCTCAGCTGTTTGCAACAGTCAGAATATTGATCGTACTCAACCAGCCTATGCTTGCAAAACTCAGAACATAGTGTCCAACATTAGATGTGATTCTGCAATTGGGCAGTACTTACTGAACAATCCCAAGTGTGCTAAGAATTATGCTAACAACCAATTTAAGATCATCAGTTTGGCTTACAATGTGGGTCATCTATGGTTGCTAGAAGCTACATATATTCATACAAAGGGTCCTATCCTCTGCAAACAGAACAAACATGTCCAGGTATTGCCCCCCAAAAGCATGGCAGATAACTGTTCCCTGGTGCATTCACCATGGCAATGTCTCAACTAATCAGAGTCAATTTATCTTTTTTGAATTTAAACAAAAGCACGGGGGGTAACTGTAACTCTTCTCTGGTGCATTCTTCATGGCAACGCCTCAACCAATCAGAGTCCACTTGCCAACCAATTGCACCATTTCTCATGCAGTATAAATTGCTGTTCCCTTTGAAATTTGGTATCCTTGCATCTGTCCTGATGATTGCAAGACGAAAAGCTTTGACAGCATAGTATCTATATTTTTAACGGTACTTGCTTTTCACAATACAAATAAGTAAATTATTTATTCATGAGGTATGGGTTCGCTGGCAAGGTCAGTATTAATTGCCCATTGTAATTGTCCTTGAGAAGATGGAGGTGAGCCAACAAATTGAACTGCTGAAGTCCATGTGGTGAAGGTGCTCTCGGGAAGGGAGTTCCAGGGTTTTGATCCAGCAGTGATGAAGAAATGGTGATATATTTCCAAGTCAGGATGGTATGCAACTTGGAGGTAATGGTGTTCCCATTAGCTTGTTACTGTTGTGTTTCTAGGTGGTAGAGGCTGCTGGTTTGTGACTTCTTGGATACTTTTCAAAAGGCAGTAAACTACTTTTAGTGTAATTAAAATTATGGAGTTAACTATAATGTTTAGATTTTAAAAAAACAATTACTGAATTCAGAAAGTGTGGCACAAATATTTGATTTAATGTCAAAATGAGCATAAAAACAAGTGAAATATGATTTCATCAACTTATTTTAAATCTACTTCTGAATTGGCAAAAACAAAATCCCAAATTAAAATGCAACTGCCCAAAACGCAAAGATTTTGGACATGCCATTTGGCTTAAATATTTTAAATGATTCAATTTCCTTGTTTACCATTCCTCTCAATTTCAAATCTGTCATCATCATCATCCTGTTCCTTAAAAAAGTCCATCTTGATCATCCCATCTTCAATCTTCCTTTCCTCTCCAAAGTTGTTTTGTTGCACCCCTCACCACAGATCTGTGCCCATCTTTTCTGCAACTCTCTGTTTGAATCTCTTCAATCAGGTTTTTGCCTCTAAGATATCCCCAATGAAAATCACAGATAGCATCCTTTCTGCCAATGACTGTGCTGCACTATCCCACCTGAACTTCTTGGTCGATCTGCAGCCTTTTGCTCAAACTATCCCTCTCCAACACCTCTCCTCCATTACTCAGCTCAGTGGGACTGCTCTCAGCTGGATCCATTCTTGCCTATTCAGTTGAGCCAGAAAATCTATTGCAATGGCTTCTCTTTCTGCCCTTGCATCATTTACTGTATAGTTCCATAAGGATCTAAGTTTGAACCCCTCCTATTTCTGATCTATGTGCTGCCCCTGAAAAGTCAAGTTCCACATATAAACTGATGATACCCAACTGTACCTCACCATTGCTACTTCTGTAAAACCCCTCCACTACACTCAGTGTTGACCAAGAGCCAGTCCAGGATGAGCAATAACAGAAAGACTGAAGCCATCATCTTCAGACACCACCACAAATTAAATTTCTTAGGAACTGATTCCATTCTAATCTTTGGCCATTAACTCGGGCTCAGCCAAACTGTTCTCAATTTTGGTGTTCTATTTGACCCTGAGTTGTGCTTCTGATCCAATATCATTTTTATCATCAAGCCCGCCTTCTTCCATCCTTTACTATCATCTGTCTCTGCCTCAATTTATCTATTGCTAAAATCCTCATCCATGCTTCTGGTGCCTCCAGCTTTGAGTATTCCAAAGCTTTCTTAGCTGACTTCCCATAAATTTCACCCTCCATAAATTTAAATTCATCCAAAGCTCTGTTGTTTATAAGTCATCTTGCATTGTCCTGTTCAGTCATCAACTCTGTCCTTGCTGACCTATATTGGCTTCAAGTCCCTTGCTACCTTATGGTTTAGATGATCATTTTTGTATTCAAATCCCGTCATGGTTTGTCCTCTCCCCATCTCTACAACTTCCCCTAGCCGTACAACTCTGTTTTCCTGCTACTCTGGCCTCTTTTCCATCCCCTATTTCCTTCAGTCTACCACTGGCAGATGAATCTTCAGCTGTGTAAGCTCTTAGCTTTGGCAATCTTAACCTCCTCACATTTCCACTCCTTTAAGACTGCCCATAAAACAGATTATTTGTCCAAGCCTAAGGCCACCTGTTCTAATGTCCCTCAGTGTTAATCTTTGCGTGATTATGCTCCTTTCAGTCCCTTGGGACATTTTAAAGGCACTATTATGAAAGATGAATTTGGAGTGATACATTCTGTGTGAAAGCTAATAGACAAACATTCAAGAATTGCATTGCTAGATCCAATTAGGGACAAAATATGTAGACTGCCTTATTCAATTTTGCTGGTGCAGTATATTGTGTTTCACTGAGGAATGCAGAACTGAGAAAAATCCTTACTGTATTTTGATTTCAGCAGCTAAGGTACAATATGTGGAATATGTGGGGAAATTTTCCACTTTGTGCTCCTGCTGTACAGCAGACATTTATGCTTCAACTAATATTGGAATATAAGATGCGAAGGATAGTGTACTTGTTTAGAAACCAGCAATAAAAAATATATAATATAAGCCAGAATGAGTGGATGAATTTTTATATGCAATCTTATTGTGCCCTTGGAATGCCCCAAAGTGCTTCATTTTCAATTAATTTACTATTGGAATGTAGTCACTTTTGATATAGTTAAGTATGGAAACCGATATGTATAAAACTGTCGCTGCAAGTGACAGACAAGATCATCAGAGCCTAAGCCCTCAGGCTAATTCCAACCTACCACAGGAGACATCGGCAGTCAATCCACAGGGAAAACAAGAAGAAAAAATTCTCCTTGGAAACCTGGCAGCTGAATGAGATGCCTCTGCAGTCCAGGACTTCATGTGCTATTTGGGTCCTGCACACAGCCTATGTCCTTCATGACCCCCAAGTGGTTCCGCACCATCAATTTCCAAGTGGTCAATGACAACAACACAAAATTCATCACTCTGTGCCCATTCTCAAATACTGTTCATGATGCTTTCAGCACATTGCACGACTTCACAGTCCTGAGTGGCTGAGGAGGTTCATACGCAGTGAAGGGCAGAGCAAGTCATTGACAATCAGGCAGAAGGTATTGCTGTGGGAAAAGCTCATCACAGACATAAAAGCCATGTGGGAGACTCTCTCAGGGGAGACCTCCAGCTATGTGCCAATCTGATGCTCCTCTCTGGTGCCTTTCCAGACAGGGGTAGGTTAAATAACTGGTTATTGGATGGATGCCGGTTGGGAACCTGTTTTGATTGTGATGACCCTACAAATGCTACAGCTGCGCTTCCTTGTGAAGTGGCTGGCTGATCCTGCCAGATTTCTGGCTCTAATTCTGTCATTTAAGAGTGTCTGTGTATATGTTTGGGGAAGGGTTCTGGGGTGGAGTGCTGGATGAGCCATTTGAGCCATTATTCTAAGAATCAGACACCTCAACCATGCCTACTTTAACAATGCCCTATTGTGTGGTACTCATAAGCATGCCCACTGAGCTGCATCAGGGATTCCTCCTATTAATGATAAGGACTATGATCCCTGCATAATAAATCTTTCTCAGCATGATCAATTTTGACAGTAAATTCTCTTGCAGATTGGAGCTCAAAATAAACAGCAAATTTTGTGAAAACATGTTCCAACTTCTTTCACTGAAACTTTGCGGCAGGCACTTTGCCTAAAGTTGCCACACACTACCTTCTAGGTTATAGCTCTGTTAAATAGCCCAGCACAACTGTTTGTAATACTCCTTCACTTTTTCCATTAGGTCATGAAGGTACTTGGTGCACTCTAATAGTAATAAAACTGTAAAGTTAGCGATCAAATAGCAGAAACATGATAGGGTCCCCCTTGTCCTCACTTATCACCCCACCAGCCTCCGCATTCAAAGAATCATCCTCCGCCATTTCCGCCAACTCCAGCATGATGCCACCACCAAACACATCTTCCCTTCACCCCCCCCGGCGGCATTCCGTAGGGATCGTTCCCTCCGGGACACCCTGGTCCACTCCTCCATCACCCCCTACTCCTCAACCCCCACCTATGGCACCTCCCCATGCCCACGCAGAAGATGCAACACCTGCCCCTTCACTTCCTCTCTCCTCACCGTCCAAGGGCCCAAACACTCCTTTCAAGTGAAGCAGCATTTCACTTGCATTTCCCCTAACTTAGTCTACTGCATTCATTGCTCCCAATGCGGTCTCCTCTACATTGGAGAGACCAAACGCAAACTGGGCGACCACTTTGCAGAACACCTGCGGTCTGTCCGCAAGAAAAACCCAAACCTCCCTGTCGCTTGCCATTTTAACACGCCACCCTGCTCTCTTGCCCACATGTCTGTCCTTGGCTTGCTGCATTGTTCCAGTGAAGCCCAACGCAAACTGGAGGAACAGCACCTCATCTTCCGTCTAGGCACTTTACAGCCTTCCGGGCTGAATATTGAATTCAACAACTTTAGATCTTAAACTCCCTCCCCCATCCCCACCCACTTCCCGTTTCTTCCCCCTCCCTTTTGTTTTTTCCAATAATTTATATAGATTTTTATTTTCCCACCTATTTCCATTATTTTTAAATCTATAACTGTAATACTCTGTCATCAGTCTTTCCACCCCACTCCCACTAGAGCTGTACCTTGAGTGTCCTGCCATCCATTCTTAATTAGCACATTTTCTTAGATAATATCACCACCTTTAACACCCCTTTGTTCCTTTTGTCTGTGACATCTTTTGATTATCTGCTCCTATCACTGCTTGCTTGTCCCTACAACCACCCCCCCCCACCAAATTCTCTCCCCCCCCCCGCCCCCCCAACCTTAAACCAGCTTATATTTCACCCCTCTCCTAACTTTACTCAGTTCTGCCGAAGGGTCATGAGGACTCGAAACGTCAACTCTTTTCTTCTCCACCGATGCTGCCAGACCTGCTAAATTTTTCCAGGTAATTCTGTTTTTGTTTTGGATTTCCAGCATCCGCAGTAGTTTTTTGTTTTTATATATATTTATTTTAGATCAAATAGCAATGTTGTTTTAAATGTATGCAACATGAAGCCTGAATCCCTCTGCTCTATATGAGGACATCTCTTGATGGATACAATTGCGCTGATGCTTTTTGTGAAAAGGATGAGTGATATTGGATACTAAGAGGTGCTGTCTTGGAATTGGTGACTGGTTCTTGGGATGTACCTACAGAAGTAGAAGAGAAATGTATTTATAACATTGTGGCTCAAGGACTCACTATAGATCTTCAGGTTGCTTCTGAGCTAGCAGGTTGTTTGGCAGGTTGATTTCTGGGCTCACCTTTCCTAACAGTAATGTGACTACAATTTCAGTTTGAGGTGGCAGTAATAAATGTGCACTGCTGCAGTATGAGGATACTTCAAAGGAGCAGTTTTGTGATGACTCAGCATGCAGCCTCAGTAGTAATAGGGGTATGGTGTATACAGGGTTAATGCGGGATTGAGTACAGCAATGCCCACACGGTAATGTAAGAAGGCACATGACCCAGACCTAGGGAGAGTGCTGTGTTGGCCAGAGACGTGTTAAGATCTAGACATAGAAATAGCTCCTTGCCTGTTTCCTTTACTGTACATATGTATATAGTTACAAATAGTTAATAAAGACATGCTATTAGCATATAGAAAACTATGAAGACTTCCTTAACAGACACGTTCTGAAACAAACACTATTACAACAGCCTCAGCCATGGTCTAAGAGGGTGAGAGGAACTCTTTGTTGGATACATAATTTGCCCATCTAATTGATAGTGAAATTTTGGCTAGCCTTTCTTTGGTAAGCCTTTTGAGATTTCTAGTTTATTTTTCTCACCTGCAGTCACCTTTGGCTATATGACACTTAATTTATGGTGTACAGCACTGTGATGACTATCACTTTAGGATCAGTTCAACTGACTAGGGGTCACGTGATTTGTTCAACTAATGTGTGGCTAGCACAGGGGAATAAATTCTATGGAGGGGTTTCCTAGAAAAAAAATGGCTGTATGAGGAACTGGCTGGATACAAGCAGCCATGGAAGCTCTCGTGTAAATAAAGTTTGTTTGGTTTGAATTAGAAGCCTCCCAGAGCATGTTTCTAAAGCATCTCCAGCCAAGCACACAAGACACACCCGTGGGATGGGTGCCTCGGGATTGCGAATAGATGGTTCCCCCCATGTACCTTTAAACAGCAGTTGTAATCATTAAGAACCTCAACTGAATGTTTATTTCTACTCTAGTTGGCAGTCTAAACCCAGCCCAAAATTTAATTGTGCATAAATAATCTGGCTGACCTCAGGAAATCCCAAAAACTCAGCCCTGTGTGATATCAGCAAGTGCTATGCTTCAGTGTCAGTGCCAGAAAATCAGGCCGATCAACCTGAGGTTCCATTACCTTATCAATACCATTTCCTTTTTTGGTGTTGTTATTGAGTAGTTTCGTTCCATACCTCGTGAAGTTATTCTTGCAGTACTTTCTTCATCTTCATCTTACTCTGTAGATATAAGGACAAAATACTTTCCAACATGGGCCATCATTTGGATCAGGTGACATCTGTTCTTCCTGTACAGTCAGCTTCTGTCTGTAAATGTGTCCTATGTCAGTTGTATAATTCTCAATTCCTTCCAATTTAATACAAAAATATCATAAGGTCTAAAGTATTACAATTTTTTTCATCTAGAGTTTCAGACAGTTATTCAATCTTGCTGTTCTCTTGGTTTAAAAAAAACTACTCAAGCTTTGCCCTTTTAGTCTGTGGTGTTATCAGAACCACAAAAATGAATTACTTCTTTATAACCCACTGTCTGATATCTATAATCTTTAAACTTCTATACAATGTTTCAGCAATGTAAGAGTTACTGAATAACAAAGAAAGGCTGAATAATTTGATATATTGAGCGTATATGTACAGGATTGTAAGATGTATGCAACTTGTTCCTGCTAACCAACCTAGTTGACATGCAAGAGGAAATATCCCTACTAGTAATAAAAACCTCTGAAAGCATGGTTGTTAACATCTTAGATTGCTATCTTGAACTGAGCCTCATTCTTCTAAATAACTTTATTTGAACTTTGCCACTTGTCTTTACTGTAGGCTTTAGATTGTTGCCAACAAATATCTTAACTTTTCTGACCTTAAGGTAAAGTTAATTGTGGACCTGTGAAGAGATGGAAATAAGGCCTCAATTTTCAAAGCCTCTTCCTGATGGGAACAATGCATTAGCACCCTAAAAATTGCTGGTCTGAACTTACTGCACAGATTCCACTACCAATACACCTGCCAGCACTTCCACTAAAGCATTCATATGGGTAGTCCAGGTGCCTGCCTACTTACAACATGTGAATCAGGATCCTATGATGGTTATATAGTCCTAATGTACTTTTGATGTACCCATTGTAGGGTGTTGGTTTCAATTCGGCAGGTCTGCAGAAGTTTTCGTAGTCATATACAGATTAAGTGTAAGTCTTTATTGACTCTTAGAATTATTTACAATTATACAGTAAAGGGTAGAAGCTAGGCGTGGTCTCCATGCTTTCTGGTACACAAGGCTCTATCCAACACTTAACTGATCCTGGGTGTGGGTCATGTGCTCTCTTACATCACTCTGTGGGCTACATTGTACTCAGTTCCACATTTACCCTATATGTGCCAGACCTCCCCCCAAGTGTTTATCCAATGTTTACGTTGTGTCTCATATTGTTATTACTATCATAAAATCATGTTGTCATTACTACCTTATCACTACCCCATCTCCCCCTCCAAGTCCTTGAATTCAAAGATTCAAGCGATCTGGAGGTCTTTTAACACGTCCGTATCTCGTACTCACTATTGTCGGATCTGTGGTGTTCTCTGCTGCTGCTGGTTCTTCCTATAGGTTTGGAGGTCATTCTGGCATCTGGGTAGGAATGATATTGGTCCTTGTCCTTCCTAATGATGGTACTTTCTTGATGTCTTTAATCCAGAACTTGTCACCTTGCTGTAATTTTGGCTAGTGTTTGGCATGGTATCTTCAATTGTAGGCAGAAGCTTGATTACAGGCAGAAGCCTGTAAGAGTGCTCTCTTGCCTGGATGCCCTGGGAATTCTTGGTTACCACCCCTGGCATGAGTTTTTTGGAAGGATTGGAAATTGTGTGCAGAGTTTCCTGCCCATCAGGTGTTTGGATGGGGACAGGCCGCTTTGTAAAGGGGTGACCCTGTATGTGAGCAGGTGCTGTAAGGAAGTCCTCCCTTTTTAGGAGAGCTTTTACAGTATGGATCCCTCTTTCAGCCTCCCCATTTGACTGTGGATATTTCGGGGAGCTGGTGCAGTGGTGAAAGCTGGATGTGGTGGCGAAGTGCGCGAAATACTAATTTGAAAACTGTGGGCCATTATTGGACACAATCTTGTCCGGATGTTGTGGCCCTTCAACAGCAAAAGTCTGGTTTTGGCTCAGAAGGGGAGCAGGCAGCTATCTAGCCCCACTCACTGTGACCACCACTGTTTACTGTGTGTCAGAATCACCCCAAATATCCCAAAACTGCAAGTTACGCTCAACGAAAAGGGAATACTTTTAATTGGACTTGTTAGATGTGCAGGGGAGAATGAAGAAACTTATCATGAAGATTGAAAACAAATTATAGTAAATGAGCTGATCTAGAAAAAGTTCACTGGAGCTGTCTCCAAATTAGATTTTGTGTCATCAGTAACATTAGGCAAACTGTTTCCTCCCAAGAAGTTTGTATGCAATCTAGGAACAAATCTAAATATAAAACTCAAGTGTAATGGGAAACCAAGACACTGAATGCAGAGCTTTTGGTTTATGCTACTTGTGTGACAAGGTTTCTTTTTTGTCCTTTTTTTCAAAAAACAGGTTTTCATGGTCGTATAAATGGAAATTCTTTACTGATGAAATTGCTCAGACTTTGGTTTTGGGCAATCAAAATGCAAATCTCTGATGTAAGGATGCATCTCCAAAATCATTTGGTCATACAGTTTACAAAATCCTTTTGCTAAAAAGATCTCCAAACTTAAACCAAGTATATTTCCTTCCTGAATTAAAGTAATAGTGACACAAAGAATCTGACATGTTTTTGTAAGTACTGTATCCTGACATGTTCATTTCCCTGGATGAGAATATGAGAACTTTTTCAGAGATTTCGGACCAGCACATTTGAAAGACTTTAATGCTAAGCAATCAGATGCAGGGAGGCATGGTTGTCCAACAGCCATCATTTTCTTCCAAAATCACCAATTATTGTTTACTTTTGAAATTGGAGCATGGGAAGATAGAATGTACATAATTTAAACAGTAGAGTAGCCAAAACCACTTTGTAATTCAAAATTGAATACTTGCTTCAATAACAAGATACAATTTTAATACTTACTATGTATTTTTTTTTGCAGATTGGGCCAAAACAGCAAAATATCATTTGCAATGTTTTAACTGACAATATATGTAGTTATGTGACTTGCATACTACATAAACATAATTCTACATCTAAAATAATTTAAAATGTGCCCAAGGAGAAGATCTAATTTGATTAACCATTTGAATTCTAAACAGTCTTTCACTATTTGGTTTTCTCTCATTCATTTGAACTCCAAGTTGTGTGTTTTTTTTCATCTTAGTTAATAACTTCTGTTCATCTTCTACTAATAATGCAGAAAGGAATGTGATCTGCAAAATCAAAGTCTAGCTGGATATCTTTGACTTTTTTTTGTCTTGATGGTTAAACCATATTTGCTTTCATTGTAGTTTTCTGCTTTCCTCATTACATAGTTTTCCATGAAAAATAAAAAGGATGCCAATGTATCCCCTTGAGGAATTTCTGCTTATACAGAACTGATTTTTTTCCCCTGCTTCTGGCAGGGTGTGACCACCAATAAATTTTCACTCTCACTTACCCACTTACTCTCACGTACGTAGCCTGCTGTGCCCTTCACAACTTTGCCATATTAAAAAACTGGGTTTTGATATTACTAGTGGGAAGTCCCTATCTTTGTTGGAGCTAGAGCTTCAGAAAGGAAGCATTAGGATGGCTGTCACTTAAGGGACTATTAAAAAGGGTATCAGAACAGATCTCATTATAACAAAATCTACCTTTAACACGAGAAACTTATCTCCCTCTTCCCGACTTTCAAATAAAGCAACATTTCCTTAGTCCACTAACCATCCTATAATATGACAACTCATGCATGAGCATGCCAATAATAATCACCTAAGTGAATAACTCACTACCAAATAAAGCTACTTTTTCCAATATGACTCCTAACCTCCTAAGCTGAACATTATTGCACATTCATTTTTATTACAATATAATTCAAAGTAAACTGGACCTAACTGGAGATACCCCTCCTGGGTGTTTACATGAGCCTCCCTTTCACATTTTCTAGTGCTTCTCCTAGGTACAACCTAAGGGTCCATGGCTGGCTGCTCGTAACTTACAGAAGGGCCACCCAACTGAGGTTGGTCCATTTCCTGTGATACCTTTCTTCCTGCCGGAGAGCTGCTGCCAACTACATTTCTACAGGTTGTTCCTAGACGGTCTTCCAATGCTCTACTGATGTGCTGCCCTGAAAAAGTAGGCTGGAGGCCTGGCATGTGCTGCTGTCAAAAGAGATAGTAGTATCTGGCAGCTGAATGTCTAATACCATTCCACTGAGCCTTGAATCTGGGTGCTGTGTAACCAGCAGGATAACTGGCCTAATCACAGCTATCAGATCCTTAAAAAACAGAGGGTGGAATCTTCCAGTCCCACCAGCAGCATGAAGCATGGCAGGTGAGGGAACTTAATTTGACGAGAGGCCAAAAATCAGTTCCCAGATGGCGGGATGAACTGTAGGAATTCTGTCCTCGGGACTTTAAAGGCAGGTCGAGCTTCCTGACGAACAGTGTTGGGAAGCCCTTTTGCACGCATTAGCATCTCATGCATGCTCAGTAAAAGGCCAACTCGCTGGAATTAAGTTACCCCTCCAAATTAAGTTCCCCACCAGTGAGAAATTAGAATGCTCACTTTTACAACTGTATACGTGGAACGCACCTGGTGAGCTTGACTTCTTCCACGAGTTTGAGGTCATTAGACGCTGCTTTGGCCTTTCTGGGGACCGCTCTCAACTTGACTCATGTTGGGTTCTGGTGGTACAAGCTGCGCAAAGGCTGAAAGTGGGGAGTGTGGGACAGGTGGGGGGTTTGGGTGGAAGTGTGGAGCAGAGGCTTGACCTAGGAGGCAGGCTAAGGCGGGAAGGGAGGGAGGCTGCCTGGATGCCCTTTAAATATGGTGCCCAGACATTTGACCCCATGAGGTAGCAGTGGGGAGGGTGACTTCCTGCCTGCCCTCGCTATGAGATTCACTGTGCTCCGCACGGATGCGTAAGTGATGAGCTGACCAGCGTAAGACTACGCATGGTCAGCTGTCCTGCACACCCTCCCACCCCTCACTCCCCTAGCAGAAAACACTCTGACATCTCCTTCCACCGCTGAACTTAGACTTCGGAATGGAAGATTCCGCCCTGACAGACAGCGGCATGCATAATGGCAGTATGCAATAACAAAGTATGCAATCTTGGGTATGCAATGTCTTATCTATACTCTTCCCCATTGTCATCAGCATTGTAACTTCTCTGGAGGTGCAGGCATAAATTGGCTACTACTTAAGAAAAACCTGTAAAAGTGTGCAACCTGCTGTGTGAAATTCTAGGCCAATGGCTTCATGAAATATATATATATGAACATACACTTGGTGGTGCCCTATGTAGAAAAGGGGCCCTTAAGGAAGGAGCTCGCCCCTCCCCTGGAACCTTTTACCCTGATACCCAAACAGGGTAATCTGCTGGGCTTCTCCCCTGCCCCTGAACTCCTCCAACCAAAGTGAAAAAGAGGGAAGAGGCTCAATAATTAACCACTCAACGGTCTCAATTAGCGTAAGGGTGAGTCCTGTGCCTTGCCTGCCCCACCTAAAATTGCAGACAGTTTGGGGGCAAGAGTGAGGGCCACACGAGGGGCAGAATTTTGCCCTTGGTGGACGTGCGGGCCCCAATGGCTCAGCGGCGGGCGGACAGCCGACCCCCGCCACCGAAACGGGGCCCGCCACCATTTTGAGTGGATGGGCCAATTAAAGCCCGCCCAGCTTCTGCCCGACAGGAAGTGCTATGCGCTTCCTGTTCCGGAGGGGTGGGGGGGGGGGGGGACGGATTCCCCATCTGTCAAAGTGCGCTCTTTCGTGCATGCGCACTGCTCCCTGAGACAAAGTACTGTCTCAGGGAGATTAGTGACAGTCCAGAAAACTTTAAAAATAGAAAAATTAAAAAATTATTAACATGTCCCCCTCATGTGACAATGTCACACAAAATGGGACATGTTAATAAATATCACATAAAATGTATTAAAGTTTTTAAAAACGAACATGAAACCTCATCCCACCAGTGGATGAGGTTTCATGTATTATCGGAAGCCCGCTGGGGCTCCTGGCCTGCCCGCCAGCTTTAAGGTTGGATGGGCAGGGTCTTTAATTATCTTAATTATCCTGTCAATGGCCTCAATTGGCCATTGACAGGTCGGCGGGCGGACAGCTGATTTCACTGTCCGCCCGCCTTCCTAAAAATTTAAAGGGGCCGGGATGATGTCGGGGGTTCCTCCCGATGTCATCTCGCGTCACTTTCCCATCGGCGAGCGGGCCCTGCCCCCAAATCGCCGACAGGAAAATTCAGTTGGAGGAATTTTATGGGCCCTCCCACCTGCAAACCCGCCAGTGGGGGAGCTGTAAAATTCTGCCGTATAGTTTTAAATTTGTTTACAATATTTCAGCTTCTAGCTGAATCTTGTGGCTATGTCCCAATCTTTATTTTGCCTCCTGTAGATGTATTAAAGGTGGATGATGCTTGTTGCTTTCTGGTTTGCTGCCTGTGAGAATCCTTCAATGTGCTTGGCTGCTTAGCCTGCTTGATGACATCACTGTTGCTGGAAGCAAGAGATCCCTACAGGTGGCACCAGAGTTAAATTAACACTGTGAATTATGAATACAAATGTGAAATTTATGCCGCAGCGATTGCTAGATCTTTGTGGGCAGCTTTCTTCAAAGTCAAGTGGTGAGCACCATCACTTTGCCGTTTACCACAAAATCTGAGCCATTATTTGTATTTATGCACAAATGATTTCTAAATTATTTGGCGGTAATATTGTTTACTACACCAACTAATCTATTTTAGAAGAAGTGTTTAGTCAAGAGCTGCTGCAGAGAATTCCTCACAATCAAAGGGGCCACCAATCTACACCTCACTGCCCTTTCTTCATATCAAAACCATGTCCAATTTCAAATATTAATATTTCTAAGCAAAAATGGTTCAGATACAATAGAGTCATAGAGTTATACGGCACAAAAGCAGGCCCTTTTCCCATCGTGTCCATGCCGGCCATCAAGCACCTATCTATTCCACAGCACTTGGCCTGTAGCCATATATTCTATGGTGTTTCAAGTGCTCATCTAAATACTTCTTAAACATTGTGAGAGTTCCTGCCTCTACCACCCCTTCAGGCAGTGTGTTCTGGATTCCAACCACCCTCCGGGTGAAAAAATGTTTCCTCTAAACCTCCTGCCCCTTACCTTAAATCGATGCCCCCTGGTTATTGACACCTCCAATAAGTGGAAAAGTTTCTTCCTATCTACCCTATCTATGTCTCTCATAATTTTGTATACCTCTATCAGGTCTCCCCTCAGCCTTCTCTGCTCTAAGGAAAACAACCCTAGCCTATCCAGTCTCTCTTCATAGCTGAAACACTCCAGTCCAGGCAACATCCTGGTGAATCTCCTCTGCACCCTCTCCAGTGCAATCACATCCTTCCTATAGTGTGGCGACCAGAACTGCACACGGTACTCCAGCTGTGGCCTAACTAGCATTTTATACAGCTCCAACGTAACTTCCCTGCTCTTATATTCTATGCCTCGGCTAATAAAGTGTTGGACTATCAAGCATTTGAGATATGAGTCCATCTTCCCTTTATTTGTTTTACATTCTGAGTTTTAAACTTATCCAAATTAGGAATGTTAACAGTGGAAAAAAAGTGATAGTAAAGTTTCTTATTTCAGTAACCTAGTATTGCATCAAGCAAGCTCAGATGAGATACAGTAAAATTAGATGCAGATAAAATATAATCTCCCCTAACAACATGCCTCAACCACTACTTCAGAAAAGGACTCCTATTACATCAGTTGGACATTTCCCATTTCCCGCATCTGTACCCAACCATCTTTAGCTGCTTCATCGATGACCTTCCCTCCATCATACAGTCAGAAGCGGAGATGTTCACTAATGGTTGTAGTGTTCACTACCATTTGCAATTCCTCAGATACTAAAGCAGAGTGTGCCCATACTCAGCAAGACCTGGACAATATTCAGGTTTGAGCTGAGAAGTGACAAGTAATATTCGCAAAGGTGCCACGCAATGACCACCTCCAACAGGAGATAATCTAACCGTTTTCCCTTTTAATGTTCAATGGCATTGCTGAATCTCCACATAAACGCTCTGGCAGTTACTATTGATCAGAAACTTAACTAGACCAGCCATATAAAACCGTGACTACAAGAACAGATCAGAGGCTGGGATTTCTGTGATAACTCATGTTTTGACTCCCCAAAGATTGCCCACCATCTATAAGGCACCAGTCAGGGGTGTGAACTCCAACAATACTCAAGAAGCTCAAAACCATCCAGGACAAATCAACTTGCTTGATTGGCACCTCATCAACTACCTTAAACACTCACTGCCTCCACCACTGACACACAGTGGCAACAGTGTGTACCATCTACAAGGTACACTGCAGCAAAGTGCCAAGTCTCCTTCGACAACCTCCACCACCTGGAAGGACAAGGGCAACAGATGCATGGGAACACCACCACCTGCAAGTTCCCCTCCAAGACACCACACATAGGAATTATAGAAATTTGAAGTATGGAAGGAGACCATTTAACCCATTGTGTCATGCTGGCTGAAAAATAGCTATCTCGCCTGATCCCATTTTCCAGCTTTTGGTTCATGGGCTTGTAGGTTCCATCACTTCAAATACAAATTCAAGTGTATTTTTTAAGTGTTATGAGGTTTCTGCCTCTACCCTTTCAAGCAGTGAGTTGCAGATTCCCACTAATGCCTGGGTCCTTTTGAATCTCCTGTAAACCTCCTAACTCTTACTCTAAATCTATGCCACCTGGTTATGGACCCCTCAACCAAGGTGAATAGGGACTTCCAATCCACTCTATCCAGACCCCTCATAATTTTATGCACTTCAGTTAGGTCTCCTCTCAGCCTCCTTTGTTCAAAGGAAAACAACCCTATCCTATCCAATCTTTGTTCACAACTTAAAATTCTCCTGCCCAGACAACATTCTTGTAAATTTTATCTGTACTCTTGACCATGCAATCACATCTTCCTATAGTGAAGTGACCAGAAATGCACCAATACTCCAGCTGTAGCTTAACCAGTGTTTATATAGTTCCAACATTACCTCCTAGCTTCTTTATTCTCTGCCTCACCAAAAAAAAGGCAAGTATCCCGTATGTCTTCTTGACCACCTTTTCTACCTTTCCAGTGACCTTAAGGGATCTGTGGACATATACTTCAAGGTTAAAAACAAAAAGCTAAAAGCTACTGCGGATGCTGGAAATCCAAAACAAAAACAGAATTACCTGGAAAAACTCAGCAGGTCTGGCAGCAACTGATTTCTTCTCCGCCGATGCTGCCAGACCTGCTGAGTTTTTCCAGGTAATTCTGTTTTTGTTTTATACTTCAAGGTCCTTCTGTGCCTCTACACTTCTCAGTCTCCTACCATTTATTGTGTATTCCCTCGTCTTGTTCGCCTTACCCAAATACATTATCTTACACTTCTCCAGATTTAACTCCACTGACCACTGTTCCACCCATCTGATTAATCTACCTCCCTGCATCTTTCTTCATTATCAGCCACATGGCCAATTTTTGTATTGTCTGCAAACTTCTTAATCACACCCCCTACAAATCCAAATCGTTTATACATACCACAAAGGCAAGGGACCTAGTTCTGAGCCCTGCCTAACCCCACTGGACACAGGCTTCCGGTCACAAAAGCCGACTTCCTCCCTCTGAGCCAATTTTGGATCCAACTTGCAACTTTGCCTTGGATTCCTTAGGCTTTTACTTTTGTGACCAGTCTGCCATGTGGAACATTATTTGAAGTCTTAAATTACAGATGCACTACCCTCATCAACCCTCCCTGTTATCTTCTAAAAAAATTCAATCATGTTTGTCAAACATGACCTTCCCTTAATAAATCCATGTTGACTATCTTTGATTAATTTGTGTCTTTATAAATAAGATTTCTCCTGTCACTCTGATTTTTTTCCAATAATTTTACCACTGCAAGGTTAAACTGACTGGACTGTAATTACTCGGACTAGCCCGTTCTCCCCTTTTGTACAATGGTACAGTGTTCGCTGTCTTCCGTCCTCTCGTTTCATGCCTCTAACCAGAGAATATTGGAAAATGATGGTTAGAGCTTCCTTCTCTTGCTTCCCTTCTCAAACTAGGATATATTTCACCCAGACCTGGGAGATTTGTCCACTTTTAAAGATGTTAAACCCCTGGGCACTTTTTCTCTTTCAATGTTAATTTCACCTTATATCTCACACATTTTTAAACATTCACTCTCGCCACCACCGACACACAGTGGCAGCAGTGTGCACCATCTATGAGATGCACTGCAGCACTCACCAAGGCTCCTTTGACAGCATCTTCCAAACCTGTAACCTCTACCATCTAGAAGGACAAGGGCAGCATATACAAGGGAACAGCACCACCTGCAAGTTCCCCTCCAAGCCACACGTCATCCTGGCTTGGAACTATATTGCTGTTCCTTCACTGTTGCTGAGTTAAAATCCTGAAACTCCTTTCATAATTGCACTGTGGGTGTACCTACATCATGTGGAATGCAGTGGTGGCTTTTGTGAGGGCAATTAGGGATGTGCAATAAATGCTGGCCCAGCCTGCGATGCTGATGAATAAATAAAAAAAAAAAAATTCTTTCCCGGCGCCCCCCAATTTGGATGTTTATGTTGTCCCTCTCTTTTGTGAAAACATGTGCAAAGTATTCATTAAAAACCATAGCAACATCCTCCACTTCCACACTCAGGCTACCCATATCATCCCTAATAGACCCTAATCTTTCTTTAGTTACCTTCTTCCTCTTTATGTATGTGTAAAAATCTTTGGATTTTCCTTGATTTTACTTGCCAATATTTTTCTCATTCCCTCTTACAAATATATGGACAAGGAGCAGGAGTAGGCCATTTGGCCCCTTGAGCCTGCTCTGCCATTTAGTAAGATCATGGCTGATCTGATAGTAATCTCAAATCTGCATCCCGCCTACCCCCAATAACCTATCACCGCCTTGCTTACCAAGAATATATCCACCTCTGCCTTAAAAATATTCAAAGACTCTGTTTCCACTGCCTTTTCAGGAAGAGAGTTCCAAAGGCTCTCAACACACTGAAAGAAAAAATTTCGCCTCATCTCTGTTTTAAATGGGCGACCCCTTATTTTTAAACAGTGACCCCTAGTTCTAAATTCTCCCACAAGAGGAAACATCCTTTTCACATCCACCCTGTCAAGACTCCTCAGGATCTAATATGTTTCAATCAAGTTGCCTCCTACTCTTCTAAATTCCAGCGGATACAAGCCTAGCCTGTCCAATCTTTCCTCATCAGACAACCTGCGAATTCCAGGTATTAGTCTGGTAACCATTCTCTGAACTGCTTCCAATGCATTTACATTTTTCCTTAATTAAGGTGACCAATACTACACACAGTACTCTAGATGTGGTCTCATTAGTGCTCTGTATAACTGAAGCATAGCCTCCTTACTTTTGTATTCAATTCCCCTCGCAATAAATGATAACATTCTATTAGCTTTCCTAATTACTTGCTGTACCTGCATAATAGCCTTTTGCAATTCATGCACTAAGACTCCCAGATCCCTCTGTATTTCAGAGCTTTGCAATCTCTCACCATTTACATAATTTTTTTTAATTTTATTTTATTCTTCCCGCCAAAATGAACAATTTCACATTTTATACCATAAGACCATAAGACCATAAGACATAGGAGCAGAAATTAGGCCATTTGGCCCATCGAGTCTGCTCCGCCATTCAATCATGGCTGATAAGTTTCTCAACCCCATTCTCCCACCTTCTCCCCGTAATCTTAGATCCCCTTACCAATCAAGAACCTATCTATCTCGGTCTTAAATACACTCAATGACCTGGCCTCCACAGCCATCTGTGGCAATGAATTCCATAGATTCACCACTCTCTGGCTAAAGAAGTTTCTCCTCATCTCTGTTCTAAAAGGTCTTCCCTTTACTCTGAGGCTGTGCCCTCGGTCCTAGTCTCTCCTACTAATGGAAACATCTTCCCCACGTCCGCTCTATCCAGGCCTTTCAGTATTCTGCAAGTTTCAATCAGATCCCCCCTCATCCTTCTAAACTCCATCGAGTATAGACCCAGAGTCCTCAAACATTCCTCATATGTTAAGCCTTTCATTCCTGGGATCGATCTCGTGAACCTCCTCTGGACCATCTCCAGGGCCAGCACATCCTTCCTGAGATACGGGGCCCAAAATTGCTTCCAATATTCTAAATGTGGTCTGACCAGAGCCTTATAAAGCCTCAGCAGCACATTCCTGCTTTTATATTCTAGTCCTCTCAAAATAAATGCCAACATTGCATTTGCCTTCCTATCTAGCGACTCAATCTGTAAGTTAACCTTAAGAGAATCCTGGACTAGGACTCCCAAGTCCCTTTGCACTCCAGATTTCTGAATTCTCTCCCCATTTAGAAAATAGTCTATGCCTCTATTCTTCCTACCAAAGTGCATGACCTCACACTTGCCCACGTTATATTCCATCTGTCACTTCTTTGCCCATTCTCCTAACCTTTCCAAATCCTTCTGCAGCCTCCCCGCTACCTCAATACTACCTGTCCCTCCACCTATCTTTGTATCATCTGCAAACTTAGCCAGGATGCCCTCAGTTCCTTCATCTAGATCATTAATGTATAAAGTGAAAAGTTGTGGTCCCAACGCTGACCCCTGCGGAACTCCACTAGTCACCGGCCACCATCCTGAGAAGGACCCCCTTATCCCCGCTCCCTGCCTCCTGCCAGACAGCCAATATTCTATCCATGCTGGTACCTTGCCTCTAACACCATGCGCTCTTATCTTTCTGAGCAGCTTCCTGTGCGGCAACTTGTCAAAGGCCTTCTGGAAGTCCAAGTAGATAACATCCATTGGCTCTCCTTTGCCTAACCTACTCGTTACCTCCTCAAAGAATTCTAACAGATTTGTCAGGCATGACCACCCCTTGATGAAACCATGCTGACTTTGCCCTATTTTACCATGCACTTCCAAGTATTCTGAAATCTCATCCTTAATAATGGACTCTAAAATCTTACCAACGACCGAGGTCAGGCTAATCGGCCTGTAATTTCCCGTCTTTTGCCTTACTCCCTTCTTAAACAGGGGGGTTATATTAGCAATTTTCCAGTCCTCTGGGACCCTCCCTGACTCCAGTGATTCCTGAAAGATCACCACTAACGCCTCCACTATCTCTTCAGCTATCTCCTTTAGAACTCTGGGGTGTAATCCATCTGGTCCAGGTGATTTATCCACCTTCAGACCTTTCAGTTTTCCTAGCACCTTCTCCTTGGTAATGGCCACCATGCTCACCTCATCCCCCCCGACTCTCATGAACTTTGGGGATGTTACTCGTGTCTTCCACCGTGAAGACTGACGCAAAGTACCTATTCAGTTCCTCTGCCATTTCTTTGTTCCCCACTACTACTTCTCCAGCGTCATTTTCCAGCAGCCCAATGTCCACTTTTGCCTCTCCCTTACCCTTTATATATCTAAAAAAAACTCTTGCAATCTTCTTTTATATTACGGGCTAGTTTACCCTCATATTTAATCTTCTCCCTCCTTATTTCTTTTTTAGTTGTCCTCTGTTGGTCTTTGTAAACTTCCCAATCCCCTGGTTTCCCACTGCTCTTCGCCACGTTGTATGCTTTCTCTTTAGCTTTTATGCTGTCCCTGACTTCCCTTGTCAGCCATGGTTGCCTCGTCCTCCCTTTAGTATGCATCTTCTTCCTAGGGATGAATTTTTGCTGTGTCGCCCAAATTACTCCCAGAAACTCCTGCCATTGCTGTTCCACTGTTTTTCCTGTTAGGCTCATCTCCCAGTCAATTCTGGCCAGCTCCTCCCTCATGCCTCTGTAGTTGCCTTTATTCAACTGTAATACCATTACATCTGATTCCAGCTTTTTCCTCCCAAATTGCAGGGTAAATTCTATCATATTGTGGTCACTTCCTCCTAAGGGTTCCTTCACCTTACCTCCCTTATCAAATCTGCCTCATTACACATCACTAAATCTAAAATTGCCTGTTCCCTAGTGGGCTCCACCACAAGCTGCTCCAAAAAGCCATCTCGTAGACATTCCACAAATTCCTTTTCTTGGGATCCACTACCAACCTGATTTTCCCAGTCTACCTGCATATTGAAATCCCCCATGATCACTGTAACCTTGACTTTCTTACACGCCTTTTCTATCTCCTGGTGTATCTTGTGCCCTACATCCTGACTACTGTTTGGAGGCCTGTACATAACGCCCATTAAGGCTTTTTTACCTTTGTCGTTCCTCAACTCTACCCACACAGATTCTACATCATCTGACCCTACGTCGTTTCTTGCTATCCATTTAATTTCATTTCTTACTAACAAAGCAACCCCACCCCCTCTGCCAACCTGCCTATCTTTTCGATAGGATGTATATCCTTGGATATTTAGCTCCCAGTCCTGATCCCCTTGCAGCCATGTCTCCCATCACGCCCACCACATCATACCTGCCAATTTCAATCTGCGCCACAAGCTCATTTACCTTATTTCGTATACTGCGTGCATTCAGATACAACACCTTCAGTCCTGTATTTCCCGTCCCCTTTCTCATTGTCGTCCTTTTATCTGATGTGCTTGAAGTTACATTCCTAGCCCTTTCCAAACACTCTGTCCTATTTTGTGTTCTGGAGATTTTAATAGCCTCTTCTGGGCTCTCCTTTCTTTTCAGTTTTTTCATAATTTTCCATGAAGTTGAATTCACCCCCCCACATGCTAACCTGCTGCTTTGTTTCCCATTAGTCATACTTCTTGGAGTTTTACCCTTCTTCCCACATTATACTCCATTTGCCAGATCTTTGCCCATTCACTTTATCTACATATTTTTGTAGCCTCTTTTTGTCCTTTTCACAACTTCATTTCCTACCTATCATTGTGTCATCAGCAATTTTGGCAACCATCCCATCCAACACTTCATCCAAGTCATTTATTTAACTTGTAAACAGTTGAGGTCCCAGCACTGATCCCTGTGACACACCACTTGTTACTTCTTGCCAACCTGAAAAAGACCTATTTATGCCTACTCTCTGCTTCCTGTTAGCCAGCCAATTTTCTATCCATGCCAATATGTTACCCCCTGTACCATGAGCTTTTATTTTTCACAATAACCTTTGATGTAGCACTTTATCAAATGCCTTCTGGAAATCTAAATACAATACATCCGTCAGTTCCCCTTTATCCACAGACATATTACTTCCTCAAAGAACCCCAGTAAGTTGGTTAAACATGATTTCCCTTTCACAAAACCATGTTTACTCTGCCTGATTACCTTGAACTTATCCAAGTGCCCTGTTATAGCTTCTTTAATAATAGCTTCAAACATTTTCCCTATGACAGAGGTTAAGCTAACTGGCCTGTAGTTTCCTGCTTTCTGTCTCCCTTCCTTTTTGAATAGTACAGTTACATTTTCTATCTTCCGATCAAATGGGACCTTCGGAAAATTAAAACCAATAAAACCGAAATGATCTCACTAGCCGTTTCTTTTAATACCCTAGGATGAAGTTCATCAGGACCCGGACACTTGTCAGCCCTCAGCTCCAACAATTTACTCAGTACCACTTCTCGGTGATTCCTCTCTCTCTTCCACTTCCTGATTTATAGCTGCTTCTGGGATGTTACTTGTATCCTCTATAGTAAAGACTGATGCAAATACCTGTTCAATACATCTACCATTTCCTTGTTTTCCATTATTAATTCTCCAGACACACTTTCTATAGGACCAATGCTCACTTTGTGAACTCATTTCTTTTAAAAAATATTTATAGGAACTCTTACTATCTGTTTTTATATTTCTGACTAACTTTCTCTCATACTCTAATTTTTCCCTCCTTATTAATCTTTTAGTCATCCTTTGGTGTTCCTTATATTCTGTCCAATCTTCTGACCTTCCACCTATCTTTGCACAATTATATGCTTTTTCTTTAAATTTGATACCATCTTTAACCTTTCTAGTTAACTACAGATGGTGTGTCCGCCCTTTGGACTTCTTCTTACTCATTGCAATGTATCTATTCTGTGTATTCTGAAATATCCCCTTAAATGTTTGCCACAGCATCTCTATTGACCTATCTCTTAACCTTATTTACCAATTCACTTTAGTCAGCCCTGCTTTCATGTCCTTATAGCTGCCCTTATTTAAGTTTAAAAACATTGGGTGGAATCATCCCAGATTTGCACTAAGTGCGGTAGTGGGTGGATAAAACGATGTTTTACCCGTCAGCCACAATGGCGGCTTCTCACACCGTATCTTCCCAAACCCACTGCTTTAATTATGCATTCCTAGGAAACGTACTGTTTCAATGGTGGGTGGGCTCCGATTGGCCTGCCATGCCATCACCTCGCTGCTTCATCACACAGGGCACCACATTTAAAGTACAGCCACAAGCACATCTCCCAGTGCTTTCAGCCCAGGACTGCCGCAAATAAGACATGGCCCTGGGAGGCAAGACGACTGCAACCCCAAGGTTTAATGACGCACCCTTGAGTGCCTTTTTGGATGTTGTGGAGGCCCACCACAATGTCCTCTATCTCTCCTCTGGCTGCAGGAGAGGCAGCAACATTACCACTCCAGCTTGGTAGGTGATGGCAGTGGTGATCAGTGCCAATGCTGCACAGAAGAGGTTGGCCATCCAATGCAGATAGAGGATGAATGGTCTTTTCTGTGCTGCCATGGTAAAGCAACCATTTCATCACTCTAAACCTATACACTCAAGCCCATCACACATTCACTGGCATCTCACTCACTGCCAGCTCAAAAGACATCACCACTCACTCTCTCACACACAATCTCACATCTCCATCTGGCCTCACCTGCTCTGGAGGCTGCCTTCTCAGTCCTCACCACCTTGAGGCCACTTGCACAGATCAGCTTGTACCCTCACACAAACCTTGGGATATCCCTCTTCCTCAGTACAGCCCTCACCCTACAGCCTCTTCCCTTACCTGAGGCCACTTCTCCCCCATCCCAAGCAAGCGCTGGCCCTGCAGCTGTACAAATCCTTCGCCTTAAGGCTGGTCTGATAGGCAGAGAGCTGCTCGTGAGTCCCCCTAAAAGTGCTGTGATGCTGTCTGCAAAGCTTGGCACTGATGACCGCGAGTGCTGCCTGAAGCAAGGTAGGCAAACAAGTCCCCTGCGAAGTGCAGCTCGCCAGGTGCACATCACCTACGTGCATTTGTGAAATACATCGGCATGCAATCATGCCGATGGAGGAGGACAATCCAGCGTGGGGGGATGAATCTGGTGGCTTAGCTTTATGATGATATATAGGTGTATTACAATGAGATTCCCGATGTCCGATGGCGGAAACACAGACCACCATCGACGGGCCAAACAGACGATTGCAAACTGGTTTCACAACGTTGTGAAATTGTTTTTTGGCCTTCTCGCTAAATTGTCCACTCATGCTGCCAAGCATGCCCGATGCCTGTGGACACGGACGATTCTGCCCATAGTCTCGGATGTGCTCCTCTCTCCCTCAAACTGAATGTAAAATTCATTCATATTATGGTTGCACAATACCAGGTCTAGTATAGCCTGCTTTCTGGTTGGCTCCAGAACATGCTGTTCTAAGAAACTATCCTGAAAACATTCTATGAACTTCTCATCTAGGCTACCTTTGCCCATCTAACTTTTCCAGTCTATAAGTAGATTAAAATCCCCCATGATTATCGCCGTGCCTTTCTGACAAGCTCCCGTTATTTCTTCCTTTAGGCTCCATCCTATCATGTGGCTACTATTAGGGCCTCTACACGACTCCCACAAGTGATTTCTTGCCTTTACCATTTCTCATCTCTACCCAAACTGTTTCCACATCTTGATTTCCTGAACTTAGTTCATCCCTCTCTAATGTGCTAATTAACTAACAGAGCCACCCCTTTTCCTCGCTTCCTGTCCTTCCTAACTGTCCTATACGCTTTAATGTTTTGGTCTTCCTGCAGCCATGTTGCTGTAATGGCTATCAAATTATACTTATTTATTTCTATGCGCGCTCTCAGTTCATCTGTTTTGTTTTGAACGCTTCGCACATTCAGATCAGAGCCTTTAGTTTTATCCTTCTATTCCTTTCATAGCCTCTAGTCTCATCTGTTGGTTTGCTGTTAGGCTTGAAATTATATCGCCATTCCTGTCTTCCAAAAAGCATTGTGAGTGTACCTACACCACATGAACTGCAGCAGTTCTGGGCTTACCACCGCTTTCCCAAGAGTAAGTAGGGATGGGCAACAAATACTGGCCTTCCCAGCGATGCTCACATTCCTTGAATGAATAAAAGACCTAAACATTTAATAAAGACATGTATATATAAAAAACTAACCAGCTGCTCACCAGTCGACACCTTTCTTTCTGCTGATATCACCTTTTTTTTAACCTCGCTCTGTGATGTTCATACTCACTCCAGTCTGTGGCTCCACACTGAAACCCCTTTAGGCCCACAGTCCTTAACACCAGCCTTTCTGATCAAAGCCTACTCCCAGGACCTTACTTTTTAACCTCTCCAGCTGCTCTGCTACTCCACTCCAAACTCCTTTAGGTTCATGCTCATTACCTCTCGTTTCTCCATTACTGTGTGAAAATGTACATTCAATCCCGTTATCCCAACCCTGTCTCTGACTTCCCAGCATGCTGAAAGTATATCAATGATTGTCACATCAAGAACCTTTTTGGGGACTGACTTTAAGTGGGTATTCTGTTGCTGGAACGATGGAATTAATGGATTGTTGTGATGGGTTTCTGGAACATGAGGCCGAGTCACTGAAAGCACTCCCATCAATGGGAAAAGTGGCTACTGAGAGGTTTGGAGAGTTTGAGGTTCATGGGAGAGCAGGGCTTGGGGTTCTTGATGAAATTAGAGATAAGATGAGGTCAGAACTGTATTATAAGGGTCTGGCACATACAGGGTTTATGTGAGACTGAAAAGAGCACCACCCACACAGTGACGCAAGAGATGACCCGCACCAGGGTCAATGTGGTGTTGGACAGAGCCGTGTCTCCACATGGAGACAGTTCCTAGTTTGTGCTTGTTACTATACATTTGTAAATAGTTCTAGTAGTTAATGAAGACTTACAGTTAACCTGCTAAAGACTACAAAGGCGTCATCAAACCTACCGAGATGTAACCAACACCCCGCAACAAGATCAAACAATATAAACACAAATTAGAAGCTTTAAACTTTGGCCCCATTCTGCACTAGCTGCCATTTTAGGTGAACTTAACAACTGTGTGGAGCACATGACCAAAAACTTGTGGGGGAAAGAAATATGAGATTGAGAGAGTAAGGAGGTGCAAGCAAATGTATGATTGCACATCAATCAACATATTACCTGTGCCATTAGCAGTGAAAGAAATAGAGCTCAACCACAATTTGGAAACTTGCTCTTTCTGTGGCAGTTTATTGTTCCAGACTACTTCTACTGATTTTTGACCTAGAGCTTGTGTCCTTCCTACAAAATGTGTTTTTTTTTTGTCTATTACTTTTCTTTATTGAAGAGAAATTTAGAAGTTAAAGAAAGTTTACAGTTTATTCTCAAGTTTAGTTATGGTTTAAATAATCTATTGTGTTTCCTGCAGTTTTATAGTATAAGCTTATGCTTTTGTTCAGGAATTGTTTAATGGTAGAATTTCATTTGTACCTTCTGCCAGGCAATTAGCATTTCTAGAACAAAGGACATATTTTACTACAAACTTCGTTAGTTATATAGCTTAAATATGAGATCTGCTGTTTTCTATTTAAACATTTACTACTATTGGCAGCGCTGAATGGCCTAAGTGTTTGATATGCCTGAAAAAAATCTGGCTCCTTTGTTCATCAGCATGTGTAAGATAAAATACTCAGCATTACTTTTAGCATGTATTTTAATTAAAAGGTCTCATTTACATAGTGTTGACGGATGTTGGTTTCTTTGATTGCATGAAATCTAATTGATAAATCTGAAAAATAACTACTTTAGTAAATAACTATCTATTTGTGAAGTTAGTGTTAGTTGGCTAGTTTCACATCAACAAAACTGTGCCATTGGCAACTTCTGTGATTTTGACAAATTCTAGATTTCGTAAAGTGCCATCTGTTTTTTTTAGATTGGGCAGCATAATTATTTAGAAGAAAGGCAAAAGTTTAAATTTTAAAATAAAGGCAATTCTTTGGGTCTACCTTCCGTGACTCTCAACACAGAACAGTTAAATGGAGTAGGATTTTCAGTTTTGTGTCAGGACCCTGGCATTGGCGTCAAATGGAGTCATGTCGCCACATTGTGAGGGAAACAGTCACCTGGCGGTGATCTCCCCTGAATTGGCCAATTAGTGGCCAGAGACTGGGCTCACCGTTCAATTAAGGTAAGAGAGAGAGAGGCTTCCACCATTTTGAGGCACTGTCTCTGCAGCGTTTAAAAGTTTTTAATTAAAAAATGGCCTCAGCCGCACTGCCAGTGTGGCCTGCAACTGTAGCTGTGGCCAGGCATGTAGGGAGGGCCAGAAAGTCTGTCTGGAGTGCTGGCATTCCCATCTGCCACCGGGAGGCTGCCTCCAGGCAACTGTCTTCGTCCCTGATGCCTCAGAAGGCCCAAAGGCCAACTGGAAAATTCCAACCAACCTGAATAAAACTTCAATGAAGAAAACATTAGAATTCAAGCTAAATTACTCGATACGGTTCAGTTTTAGATTTCACAAAAGATGGCAGCCCTGTATATTCAAGGATAAACTAATCCCTGTCCAGGCAAAACATATCGATAAGTATATGGACGAGTTTCATAAATTACTGTCCCCTTGGGCAGAATTTTTCCCTTGGCGGGTGGGCTCAGCGGGGGTAGACAGGGGAAATCGACACCACACCGCGATTTCACACTAGCGGGCCAATTAAGGCCCATCCAGCGTGAAACGCAAGCGGCAGTGCTGAGCACTGCCTGTGCGGGTGGGGGGGCGGGGGAGTGCGAGCGGGCCAAGCATGAACTTTGCGCATGTGCGTAAGTGAGCGCTGCATAATCTCCCTGAGGCACAGAGCTGCCTCAGGGAGATGAAGAGATATACCAAAAAATAATAAAGAAAATAAAAATGTAATAAAACATGCCCCTCATGTGACTCTGTCACTTGAGCAGGGACATGTTATTAATTCGAGTGCTAAACTTTTATTTTATTATTATTTGCTTTTGGAAACCTCATCTCACTCGTGGATGAGGTTTCCAAAACAATGCAAAGGCCGCTTGGCCTTTTTGCCTATCGAAAAGTTTAATTTAATTGCTAATTGCATGGCCTTAACAGGCCTTTTAATTGTCGGCAGGTGCAGCGCGCGCCCACCAACTGAACTATCGTGTGACTACACGTTGACATCAGCACGATCATTTCATGCTCGAGTGGGTTGGGCACGCGCCCGCCGAGCGAAAATTTCTGCCCTTTATTAATATGAGTAGACATGACATTCTCTAAACTTTTCCAGGTTTTGCCAATAGAATAATAATAATCAACACCATAATAACTTTGTGCCAATTAATCCTATAGGCTAGTCAGCAAAACTCATGTGGTAATGATTTTCTTCTGGGGCAGCATTGCTGACTGAAGTGCGTCCGAGCAGAATCTTCACCTGCTGTCTCGAACAAGTCACCACTCCGACCCATTTCCTTTGCTTGTTGTTAATTATGTAAGCAGGGTGGTAATGCCTTCCCGGGGGAACCCATAACTGCAGAAGCAACATCTTGCTTCCAGTAGCAGGATACTTTGAAGGGAGAGGAGTGACATAAAGATGTAGAAAACTTTCAACAGCATTTTGTAAGAAAAGTTCTGAATGAACCCAAATCTCATATCCTAATATCAGATTGACATAAGAGAGGGACAGAACTGACTGGTACTGTCTCCTTCACTAGCTATGATACTGGGCAGAGATTTATGGCCCTGTTGTGACAGGGGCAGGGCGGTAAAATGATGTAAGCCATTCAAAAGTCCGTTGCCTTCGACAGTATTGGAAAATCCTGCCGATGGGTGGGGCTGTAAACTTCTGCTCACTGTTCCTGGTGCGATGGTCAGCATTATCAACTTTTCTGTGTTCTTACTGTGGGCAGGGAGGCAAGAAAATTAATCTGTTTCACCAACTTTCTACCCTGCTCCTTCTGCCATCTTTCACGGCAGAACACACGTGGGACAGGTGGCTGGGATTCCTGCAGGGAGCAGGAAGAAAATTTTGACCAGTGGATTTAGGAATGGAAATCTAGCTGTGGACCTCCCCTTCCTATTTTCGTCACTTCACTGCTGAGAGAATAGCAGAGAAAAATCCATGGCTAGAAATTATTGACAAGAATTTTGTTCTTGAAAATGGCTTCATGCCAATTGAGTCAGTGGTCGCTGTTCTTCTCACATCATGTCCAAAATTATAGCATTGTATCGGGTGACACGTGGTTTAAAATGTAATAACAACTCTTATATTTTACTCACTATCCACTGTAGTTCTTTTTTGTGAACTACACTCAACATTCACTTAAATCAAATCTCTGCTAGAATCAACTGTAGACCTATTCTAAGTATCTGTCTTCACCCTTAAGTGTTTATAATGATGCTATTCTTGAATTAAAAAAGAAATATTAAACTAGAGGAACTGAAGAAGGCTACCAGTATGATAACTTAAAGTGTCATTAGACTGTGCTTACAAAAACTCTTCTGATACTCTTCCTGCTGTTACAGTCAGTATCACTATCCTTCTGATCTTAGTCAGGGTCAGCAGCAGAGCAGTAGAGAGGCAGGGAAATTAGTTCATGCATTACCCACCATCATCATTTAAATGCAGTCAGACAGTCAAGGCAGGATGTCAATGATGGTAGGGGCAGGAGCAAAAGTGTAATCTCAATGTGTACAGTGTAACTCTGCTGAGTTGCAAGTATTAGAATTTTACAGCACAGAAGTAGACCATTCAGTCGCCATGTCCATGCAGGCTCTTTGAATGGGCTCCCTAGATTAGTCCTGCATTTGGCATTTTTACCAGAATTCTGCAAATTTGTCCTCTTCAAGATTTCTGATGGAATCTATTTCCACTGCCTTTTCAAATGCTGTGTTTCAGATCCTTCTGCATGAAAAGAAAGTTCTCCTCCCTTCCCCATCTGATTTTCCCCCCAGTTATTTTATATCTATCAAGAACCCATTTGCCAAAGGGGACTTTTTCTCCTTCCATGCTCTATCAAAACTCTCCACAATTTTGAATTCCTCAATTTGGGTTCCTCTTACATTACTCTACTCTAAGGAGAATAATCCCTACCTTTCCAATCTCTCCACATAGCTGAAGTCCCTCATCCCTGATATTAACTTTGTAAACTTCATGTCTACCGTCTCCAAGGCCCAGGCATCCTTCCTAAGTGTTGCTGCCACAATATTCCAGCTGAGGCCTAACTAGGGATTTGCAAAGGTTTCACATGACTTGCTTGTTTTTTTTTAATTTAATGTCATTATTTACAAAGATAAGTGCTGGGATTTTCTGGCCCAGTCGTAGTGGGACCCGCTGCGGGAGATTCAGCAGCCCAGCCAAAAATCCATTGACTTTCAGCGGGACCGGACGATCCTGGCAAGAGGCGAGGCCAAAGAATCCTGCCCAAGGATTCCATACACTTTCTTAACCACCATATCAACTGGCATTGCCTCTTTCAAAGATTTGTGAATTTGCAATCACAGGTCCCTCTGCTCTTCCATACCTCCTCAAGGTGCATCATTTTCAGTTATCTGTTTTAAATTGCAATCTTCCAAATATCTGACCATTTCACCGGTCTGTTTATGTCCTCCTGGAACCTGCTACTATCCTCCTCACTATGTACTATGTTGCCAAGTTTTGTATTATTTTCAGACTTTAAAATTGTATTCCCTGTACCAAATCCAGATAATTTATGTATAATGAGAAAACCAATGGTCCTCATATCAGCCTGAGGATCATAATGCATACTTCTCTCCAGTCAGAGAAACATCCATTCACAACTACTCCCTGCCTCCTATCTCTGAGCTAATTATGTGCCCAAGTTACCACCGCCCCTTAAATTCCATGTCTTAATTTCTGATTATGTCTGTTATGTGGCATTTTATTAAATGCCTTTTGAAGTTTCAATTATACAACACTAACAGCTCTAACACTGACAAGAATCACTTTGGGATGATTTCACTCTGGTTCTGGTTCAAGTTAATGCCCAACACACACAGGAGTACCTCCATTCATATAAATTTAGTTTTTTTGCATGTGCTGAGACCAGATTACTTATGTAGCAAGTTTTTTGAGTTTGCGAATGATGACAGAAATGAGCACTTTTTCATTTTTGCTCAGGTTCTGGGAGGGCAGTTCTCCAGCAAGGATCCTTGGCCTTTATATGTGCTGTTTTGTCTCTTCATTGCACCTTGCCTGTTTCCAAACACTCTCCGTTGAAGGGCTAATAAAAAAAAGCTTGTGTTTTCCACTTTTTCAAACTCTCGTCATCAAAATATCAGTAATGATTTTCTTCTAGAGTAATGTTGTTGCCAGAAGTGGGTTAGTGCAGTTTCCACCTGCTGCCCTGAACTTGTCATGACTCTGACCCTGTCCCTACTTTGAAGTTAATTATTTATGCAGGGTGGTCTTGCAGTGGTGATTCCTTCTACAGAGGGAGCTCATCACCACACAAATCTCAGGCTGCATGAACAATCATGTCCTGGGCACTTTCAGAGTTTATTTTCTTGCTATTATAGCCTTGCCATTGATGGCAGGAGTTATATATTCTTACCAGAAACGATATATAACCAGAACAAATATCGTGTTTCCTATCCTCTGGGGACCTACAGGAAAATTGGCCCTTTTCCACAGTGAAGTGAGATGCCTATATATTTGCATCTATAGGCAGAGGAATAAGCTCTGATACTGTCATAATTTCAATAACGTTATGCCAACGGCTACTACCTACTATCTTTGATGGTTCCATTGCCTTCATTTATTTATGATGGGTTTACTACCTCGTCTGATCTCAAGGCCACATCCCACATCATCTCTATTGTCAAACTTGCATTCAAGAAGCTCAGCTTCCTCTCACATACCAAACATTTTTCTTTCACTATTAAGCACTTGTTACTCTTGATAAAGCTCATCCAAAATTTACATATTGCTCCCATATCCAGTAAGATCCTTCTTGCTCCTCATTTATGTTTTGAGATGGAATGCTGGGAAAAAACGTCATCACTTGATAGTCAATCCCCCTTTCTAGTCCAGCTCATTCCTCTCAAGATTTTAAATCCTGTGGAGTTCCATAGCCTGGCCTATTCAGTTGGGTGGATTGGCTTACAGTACAAATCAGATGATTTTGATTAGAAAATGGGCAGAGACCCACTTTCCTGTGGGTGATAAACCGCAGTGTAAGAAGTGAATGCTTCAATGAGACAGGAGCTTTACTTTCCAATGTCTGGGCATGCAGGACAATCGTTACACTGTGAAATGGAGGTCGAAGGTTGCTAGGTAATAACAAGCATACCAAAGATCATGGTAAATATGCATTACAGAGAGATTAATGTATTTCTGCAATTTCTTACTGATTTCTCTCTGCTGGCATTTACATTTTCATGAGCTTTTGTGCCAATTGATTTAGTTTAAGTTGCCCACTAACAGCATCCCAATGTGAATCCCCCTATCTGGGGTTTCAAGAAAGGAATGAGGATCAACAGAGGAAAAGCAAACAGATAGACTCCAGAAGAAGTATATGCACATATCTACATCTGCATAGTGAGGGAAACATAACTTGCTCTGCTAAACAATCTGAATTTTATCTGCAGGCAGAGTGGAAAATGTTATTCCCTGTGTGCTTCTCTTGATCCTACAGTTTTCAGGCTTCTTAAACCCAAGCTTGCACCACAGGTTTTTATCCTCCATTTTGATTTGTTAATTTTATATTAAAAAATGATATAGGCTGAAAATTGAGGATCTGTTCACTCCTGAATTTGGATTCCTGCAGGATTCACAGGCAAGTGAATTTATCTGTGAATAGAGATGCCCATGTTACATTTGCCTGACTCACTCATAGTGGACAGTTCATGCAGAGCAACACTTTGGTTTCCAAAAAGCACTTCCACACCAAGGCATATGGACTCTGTCATCTGTTACTCATATGTGTCTGCATGTGGTCCAAAAGCCAGTGGTCCAAAAACCAGAGAACCCAAAGTGTGGAGTGGACATAGCCCAGCTGTACAAACTTACTAATGCGAATCCCAGCCAGAGGGGTTGGATTTGCACCAGTAAATAGATATAAGTTTAGTAATACGCTGATGTTGCGATGCAATAATGTGCACTAAATTTTATTTCCAGCTTTTGGACTGCAGCTCATTGAGAAACCTGAATTGCAAAGAAATGGAACAATTCTATAATATATTTTTTGGGCCAAACATTTTCCACTACTGCTGTAGGTCCAGTATAACAAAGACACAAATGGGTTAAATACTTGGGAGCCTGGGAATGAAGCAGTTTAATGCCATTACAGATCTGACATGTTTATCATTCGTGCATCTAAGTAGATTAATTTCCAGTTCTCCTTCCACCTGGGTGATGAATGGGCACCCAAATTTAGTGATTGGTTCTTTTGAATGGTCTTGTTGCACATCCAGTACCAGTCCATCCCCTGGCAGGGTTTTGAGCGTGTCGCCAAGTCTTGTTCAGCGTATTCCTACAAGTTTTATCATGTAACATCTGATCACATGATATCTAATCTCATAACAGTTGCCCGCAGTTAGCAAATGTTTCATGAAGTTTGGATCCCCTGTAGTTTTGGGTCTGAATTTTTGCTCCCGAGTTGGGTACGCAGAGTTGGGAAATTTCCTGACCCACAAGCCCAACTCGGGAGAAACTTCCCCGACCCACCAGTTTTCCATTCCAGGGGAGGGTGGGGGTCGCAGGCGCTAGCTGGATATAGGTCCATTGATGCCAGAGGCAACCGCATGGGCTGCCGAGTGCAGAGGTGGGCTGTGTAAAAAGCCCACCTTGCTGCTCTGGGACTTTGTCCTAGTTGTAATAATAACAGTGCAACAAAAAACAACCGTCACTCCTCCCACCCATCCCCCTTGACCTCTCATACCCTTCATGCCAACCCATGACTCATCCCTATGGCCCTTTATAGCCCCTATGTCAATTTAGTGCTAACTCATGCCAATCCATGCCTCCCACCTACCACCCTTTGCCCTTACACCCTCCTTGCCAACCCACTCTGCATCTACCTCAGGACCAATGGTGAGATGAAATAAAATAAAGTTCTAAGTATCTATTACAGACTTCACTATATTAAAAAAATCACCTGTATTGATAAAATACATTGATAAATGCATTGATTCAATACATTTAAAACCCTTCAAGTACTTAATCCCTAATCAAAGCAAACATTTGTATTCATAGCCCACAAAGACAGTTAATCTCTTTATAACTATTTGGAGCTGTCAATAAAATTGTGAACTTAGAGCTCCCTACCCCTGTGCTAATGATAGGTTGTGGAAACAGCCAAGGAGAAATAATACTATCATGATAGTACTCAGACTTATGTCAACAAACGTATTGAAATTGCAAAAACGATTAATTATTCAACTGTAGGCTGGCTGTTCTTTTTTTCAAAATTTAAAGAGCAGAGTATTTAAATGACTTGACAGCTTGACAGTTCCACTGACCTTATTTACCCTTTAAGCACACTTCTATCTACCCTTAACAATTCCAGAGGGGTACCCAACCTCTACAAATAACTCCAGTAGGTTTAGATCTTTCAATCAAATTCATAATTTCCACAAAACCTGGGTGACCAAATTGCTTCTGTTTAAAGGCAGATGCACTTTTAAATGTGTAAAGATGAGGCTTATATTCACTACAAGAGTGCAGTAAGGAGAAAGAGTATGTAAATGTACCTAGAATTCAGAAAGGAAAAGAGAGATAGCACAACTGTAACAGTATTGCAGCACTTGATAGACAGGGAAAAATATAATAGAGAATGAGAGTTTCGAGGTCAGACAGGGATCTTTTTGTTAGTTCCAGTTAGGTGTGCATTTGAAATTTTGGCATTGGTATGGTCAAGAACTGTTGAGGAGATACCATCTCATTTCATACCGAAGAATTTGTAAGTTCCAGTGGGGTCAGGGGCAGCTTCAGCAAAATGGATGATGTGAGTGATGTGTGAGGAGTAGTTCATGAGCTTTGTCATTGGGAAAAGTGGGTGCAAGAGAAAACATCACTCCTTGCTTTCCAGTCAGAGGGAAGTCTTGATCAAGTTTTAACTGTGCATAATCTTTCTTCCACATCCAACTGAATTGTCTACCTGTCACAGATGTGCTTTCTAATACTAAAAGCAGCAAAGCTACAATGGTAGTGCCAGATGATCACAGTGACCTGTGCTGCTGAAGTAGCTCTTTTGCGTAAGCTGTGCAAGGCTTGGCACAGAAACACTCTGGGCTTTCCATGGGGAAAGCTGCACTGTGTCTGGAAGGGGCTGGGAAAGAACAAACTACACAAGGTTTACCAGTCTGATTCCTGGGATGGCGGGACTGACATATGAGGACAGATTGAGTCGGTTAGGGTTATATTCGCTGGAGTTCAGAAGAATGAGAGGGGGATGTCATAGAAACCTATAAAATTCTAACAGGACTAGACAGGGTAGATGTAGGAAGGATGTTCCCGATGGAGGGGGAGTCCAGAACCAGGGGTCACAGTCTGAGGATACGGGGTAGACCATTTAGGACTGAGATGAGAAATTTCTTCACCCAGAGAGTGGTGAGCCTGTGGAATTCACTACCACAGAAAGTAGTTGAGGCCAAAACATTGTATGTTTTCAAGAAGGAGTTAGATATAGCTCTTGGGGCAAAAGGGATCAAAGGGTATGAGGAGAAAGCGGGAGCAGGCTATTGAGTTGGATGATCAGCCATGATCATAATGAATGGCGGAGCAGGCTCAAAGGGCCGAATGGCCTACTCCTGCTCCCATTTTTTATGTTTCTATGTTTCTATGTTCTAGATCAGAAGCCGTGGTCACCAGGCGAGTTTAAAATTTTTCTCTTAGCTTGCTCCAACCAGTGCTCAGGTGATGAATCCTCAATTCCAGGAAACTCAGACAACCTGGGAATGTCACAACCCTAGCTCTAATATTTAGAGGTGGAGGAAGAAAGCCAGCTACTACTATAAGTCTGAAATTTCTGATATGTACTGCCAACAGATGAAGCTTTTGTTTTTGGGACCATATATTTCTTAGCTGCCCAAACAGGTTAGAAATAGCACAGTTGGATGTGGAATAAAAATCTTAATAGCATTTTCCAATAATGTTCCTCAGCACCGATCTCTAAATTGGAGCGCTTATTACATCAGTATGGCATTTTTCATGCCACTCCAGCCATTCTGTAGTCACTTTGAGCGAAGGCAGTCAATTTTGTATGTAACTACAAGAAGTTATAACTCTGGCGTAAGATGATAAAAGGAAATACCAAAAGATTTGCCAATCATTTTTTTCTGCTTTACTAAATGCAACGCTTAAGAAGTATTTTTAAGTAGTCTTGAAAGAAAATATTGGCAATATAGTGGTTATTTATTGCTTATTATTTATGCTTTGTTTTGAAGTTTTGAAATGCTGGAAAGACCAATAATTTCATTCGGTATATGTACCTTGTCTTTTGTGGTGTTCATTTCCATACAAAACCATTTAGATTTAGCTAGTTTAGATTCAAAGATAAATTCCAACAATATGCTTTAGCCTCAAAAGCAGAAGAACATTATTTTCTACATCAGTGCAGTATTAAGGCCAAAAACCCATGGCAGAAATCAGGGGAAGGGGCAGCATATACTTGTCAGGATCTCTGCTAATGACCCCATCAATGTTCATGTGGTCAAGAGACATTCCTTAATTCTCATTCTATTAGAAGACACTAGCACACATCTAGTGCTCCTGTCAGCCAGAGATCCAGTCAGGCTGGGGTTGGGGAAGGGTGGGGTACTTACTAGAACAAAGAAAGTAACTGCTCATTGAGGGCTTGTACCTCGCTGATCCTACACCAGATACCTCTGAGGGCTGGCAATGTAGAAACTTACCACATAAGAAGTCCCCAGTCTCAACTGTGCTTTCTTTTCGCCAATGGTTTTGTTTGGCCAGGAGGAGGCACCATCCCACCAGATCACCCTGGAAATTCTGATGTTAGGCTGGGGCCTAGCATAAATAGGTCTGAGCCTACTTTCCAGTTTCTACAGCACCCTCCCACTGAAGTTATAAATGAGTGTGCCAGAAGGGACATAAATGTTCAACCCCATTTAAGTTAGTTCATGATGACTTATTGATATATTTTAACAGCACAATCATACACCCAACCTAACTTTACAATATAAAACCTTGACGAATGTAAAAAGGAATGAACAGATCAGTGCGATCTGTGAATAATCTGAAATATTTATAATTTTCTCTCTTCGCGGAGCCCTCAGAAGTGTTAAGTTGATACTTAACTCTCATTCCCTGTAATTCAGTACACATCTTTGAATGTCTACGTTTTTGCTTCTAAGCCAAGCACTGGCTCCACAGGTGATGCCCTTTGAGATTCACCTCCTTGTTCCATGACCAAAAACATTGTGAATCATTTATTCTAAGTGGAAATGATTCATCATGTGCACCCCTCAGAGATCTTTTACTTTATTCTTTGTGTCAGTACACTTGCTGTTCACTTGAGCTGAAGAGAACTTGTTAAGGTTTAACACATGCCCAGGAAAATGGCTTTATGGCTTAATGTTTTTGACAATTTACTTACGGAGGGGCAGTTTTAAAATTGCCTTCTTTCAGTTGCCTTATAAAACTTGCAATCTGTCTTATAGGCAGTTACACTTCCATTAGATTTTGTGATTGTTTGCAGATACCCTAAGTAACAAATATTCTACGGCTGGAATTTTACTGGTCCACCAGAGGGCTGGGTAGTCAGGTGGGGTCTGTAAAATGCCGTGACACCATTTTTAAATTTTATGTGCAGCAGGAATAATGGATGGTGGTCTTCTTGTTATGATATGGTGGAGCATCAATTAAATTAGTTAAAATGGCAATTAACTCGAATTTTACAGTGCTTTTAGAATTTTATGAATAGCATACAAGAACCACAGAGCTCCAGAGCCTGGTTAAAGGAGGCAGCAAGAAGATGAGAGCTTAGTGCTGCCTCTGTCAGCCACCATCCAGGGAGCCAGCGTGCCATGGAAGGAGATGCAGGCCATTGTCGGACGTTGGCAGCAGTGGGGTAAAGGTGGCAGCACCAACGGAGGGGGTGTGCTGCAAGGGTTACAGAGGGTCAGTGGCACTTGCTCCCAATGGACTAGCCAGGGAATTGAGCGAGGTGGGTGCATGAGTAGGAGCGAGCCCATCTACCATTGAACTGCTCCATGCTGTCTATGTGCCCACCCACTCAAGGAGGAGGAGCAGCACAGAGGGAAGGAGGTCCAGCCACCAATTATTCTACAGCAAGGACAGCAGGAGGCCAGCCTTTGGGTTGGCATGCCAGCAAAAGGCACAAAGGGATGGGTCAACAGCCTCTCTCGTGAAGGAGGGCCTATCAGCAGGAGAATACATGGCTCAACTAACTCCAGATGTCCGAATAGCAGTCTCAGTACAGATTGAGGCTCTCCCAAGAGACGTCATTGATTTATCCACCAATCTTCAGGGTGAGCTGAGATCCATGGGGTTTGGTAGATATCTGGTTCTCTGCAAGAGCAATTCAGCTAGTTCCATTCCCCCACCTTTTTTCTGTAGCCCTGCAAATGTTTCCTTTTCAGATAATGATCCAATTCCCTTTTGAAAGCCATAATTGAATCTGCCTCCACCACCCTCTCAGTACATTCTAGCTCATAATCACTCGCTGCATGTGTGGGATCTCGCAGGCTGTAGCCCATCACTGAATCAAGGAGGTGACCAATGTCTTATTCAAGAGGGTGAGCGAATATTTTTATTGCATCACAGACAGGCAGAACAATCCATCGACTTCACAACCATAACTGGATTCCCCCTGGTGGAGGGTGTGATCAGCTGCACACATGTAGCCATCAAGGTTCCTGTGGACCAGCCTGTGGCCTTCGTTAATAGAAAGGGCTTCATTCCATCAATGTAGTAATGGTCCACAACCACCGCAGAGCTGTTCTGGCCAACTGTGCACCTTCAGGGATGGATTCTTGTAGACAAAGGCTACCCATTGAAGACAGGGCTACTCATGCCTGTGAGGAACCCATGCATTGCAGCAGAGAAGTATAGAACCTGCCACAAGTCCATCTGAGCAACCATCTAGCAGGCTTTTGGGCTGCTGAAGATGAAATCCAGGTTCCTAGGCCGATCTGAAGGTGCACTTCAGTATGTCCCAGCAAGGATCTTGTGGATTATTGTGATCTACTACAACCTTGCCTTGCATAATGAGGACATCATCGATTGCCACTACTTTTCTGATGAGGAGGATGTGGAGGAGGCTGCTGAGCAGGTAGCACAGGATGAGGAGCCCTTTGTACCAAAAACAAGGAGAAGTGAGAGACGCGCAAGGGAGGCTCAGGACAATCTCATACATACCCATTTCTTGTTACTGGTGCTATCAAGAGTCACCTTTATGCAAATCTGCTGTGGCCTCCACCATCTTGCAATCCACCACCTAGTGCCCAGGTTCAGAGCACGCAATGACAAAGCTGAGAAGCTGACAAGATTTGGCCTACTCCAACAGTGCAATAGCCCATTATTGGGGCAAGGATGTCGATGTAGACATCTAACAAGGCAGCAAGAATGGAAAAGATGACCACCAGCAGTGACTCTAACATTTATTGAGTGACACAGCATAAAAAAGTCTTAAATTGTGCAAAATTTAAACACTAATGAACTCGAAGTGCATCTAACTGTTCGTCTTAACTCGCTTACTTGTGCTCTTATGAGGTGGGTGCGTTTTGCTGACCTTGCTGCCACGTGTTCAGGGTTTCCCATCTCCTCATCCCAATCATGCCCGATGTGGAGCTCCATGTGTCCAGTGGTGGATACATAAACATCACATCTCATGTGGTCCAGAAGCACTCATGTGCCTCAGCACTTGTTCTCTCCTTTGATGACACTCCTGGTTTTCCATTATCAATTTTGTGGTTGTCCTGTGACCCAGCTGATTCCAGGGTCACCTCCGCTGCTCAGCTCAGGATACACAGGTCTGGGAACCCTTCACCAGTCTCGGCCATTTCTTAGTTCCTTAGACTTCACATCAGTAAGTCAATGCAAAACAGCAGGGCAAGTTTTAAAATTAATGGACACAATTTTGAACTTCAGTGGGAGCTGAAATGGGCATGAGTTGATTGATTGCCCATTGTACATCCTTCTCTATTTCCTTTCTATTAACTTCAGGTGGAAAATTTCCTATTGTCCGTTTTATGCCCCTGCCAAAGAATTGAAAGTTAAACCCCATATGTGCTTAAATTATACGGTTGATAAAGCTGAACTATGATGCTCGGGTTTGTTTGATTTGATTCAGTGTCTTCCCTGGCTTTAAGAAGCAAAATTAAAATTTGAAATTGGACATTTGTGACAATAACCTTCCTTTAAGAATATGATCTATTGTGACTTAAAGGAATCAATCAATCAATTCAAACTAGTAGTAATAATAAACATTAGTCCTGAAAAATGTTTGGTGAACATGTTCAGTATCTGTAGTGTTATAAGCACACTAAGTTACATGTTCACAGATTATATAGTTACGTGATTGATAAAATATTCATGGGAAAATTTAAATAATTTCCTTAGTGTGCATTTTAAACTTGATCTCATCTTGCAAAAATAGCTTCACAATCATTGTAACTATAATGGACATGGTATCTGCTGCAGAATAATCCCAGTGGGCAATGAAATAGCTCAAAAATGGAGTTTTAAGGAATGCCTTCCTGCCTGTTGCAGAACTGAGGCTGAATAAAAATTCCCTTTAAAAACTCATCCTTACTGGATATAAAGAGCTAGAAATTCCTGGGATCAAGGGGTACATGGAAGTGAGGTAAGATTCTGTTGTGGCTGCAGTTTGGACGAAACCCGGATCAACCATGTTACTGCCACGGTGATGATCCAGCTTGGAGTGTTTCCAAGTGATTCCCAGCGGCAGTCCCAGGCTACCTGGAACTCTGCCCATCTCGTCTATGAGAGCAGGTGTAACTTCCATTGTGAGCGTACTGTATTCAGAATTTTTTCAAAGCTGAAAAAATATTTTTTTCAATCACATTTACAACCACTTGCTTTCAGCCTGTTATTGAGTTGATTTTCCAGGCAACTTTTTTTGATGAGCACATTTAACTTTATTTGCAAGACAGCAGCAGCAACTACACACCTGTATCAAACTCTATAACTAAAGAAGAACTCTCTCCTAGAGGTTCCCCGTGCTGCTAACTCATTGGTTTACACAGATCATGTGATGTTACAACACAGGATTATTCTTAAAGCTACAGTCCTATGTTTAACCAAACTATAATTACTACATTCTTCCCCTTTTAACTTCTCTGTACATTTTGTATTTATAGGGATATTTATCTCATGACATTATAATATTTACACGGGTCATGAAATTACAAGTTCAGTCTTTCAGGTGGGCTCCTGGCCTGTATGGAATGTCGTAGCTCCACGACTTCTGATTCTTCTGTAGGAAACACATTCCCTGGAACTGTATTAACATCAGGTACCTCATTAGGCGCAAGTAGTTCCGTGTCTTCCACTCCGACAGAGACATTGGGCAGGTCTATCGTTGGTTGAGCAACTTCGACAGGAACCACAAGTTCAGCAATGGTTACAGGTGGAACATCATTTTGTTGGGATATCTCCCTTCTTAAATGATCTACATGCTGACGGGTGATCCAGCTCTCCACTTCCACGTGGCACGACAATGGTCCGGTCACAGAGCTTACTTTACCAGGTAACCACTTCGGTCCTCCACCGAAATTCTTTACTTACACTGCTTCTCTAACAGTAAATTGTTGCTCACAACTATTCATGAGTCACTTTTTGGTCCCCTTGACTTTTCTCCACCTTCACCTCCAAATTTGGAAGTATTAGTCTTGTCTGAAGATGGCGCCTCATCAGTAATCCTGCAGGTGTTGCTCCTGTCGTAGTGTGGGGGGTTGTTCTATAGTGAAATAGAAAACGAGCAAGTCTAGCTGCCAATGATTCACCTGTTAACTTTTTCATTCCCGCCTTAAAGGTTTGTACTGCTCTTTCCGCCAGTCCGTTAGATGATGGATGGTATGATGCAGTCTTCACGTGGTTGATAGCAATGATGCAGACAAACCGTTGAAACTCAACGCTCATAAATGCAGTACCATTTTCTGAGATGATTACCTCTGTGTTGGATCCAGTGCCCTTTGGTTTGTTGGGGCTAAAGGATCCAGGTTACATGGTTGATTCAGGGTCACCTAGATGGTACAGAGACAGAGAACATCAGGAAATCATTGTTGGAATGAACACAAGCTGTTTATTTACAAACTAAACTCAGCAGTGACACTTGTGTGCTCAAAACTCAATACTCTGTCTTCACTCTTCAGTGTCTAACTCAAGCCTCTCCCACAGAGGTAGCCCACACTACTCTGCTATTGGGTATTAAGATCATGTGATCTTACATTACAACACTTCCTTAAAAGTATATTACATATCAAATTACTACATCCCTCTCCCTTTACTGAAAAATATATTTTACAATTTTTAAAATATATTAAGTTATTTACACAGATCAGTTATTTACAAAATCAGTGTCTCTCTGGGGGTTTCCTTATGCATGTAGAACATCTCAGCTCGACAGCTTCTGAAGTTTGATTTGGAACCTCCTTTATAGGAGTCACCTGAGCATCTGCTTCTTCAGTAGGTACCTGTAAATCTGTTTCCTTGATTCTTTCAGATACAGTCAGCCCTTCAAACACATTTGTACTTGGCTGAGTTCTTTCAACAGAAGATGTTGATTCAGTCTCGAACACTTGTGGAATCATTTCTGGATATTTGGTTTCTTCTCTTCTTATGTAATCCATGTGTCTCCTAATTATTCGATCTTCGACTTTCACGTAGTAGGATAGAGGTCCGGTTACTGCACTTATCTCACTGAACAACCATGCTGGTCCTTCTGTAAAATTTTTCACAAATACTTTCTCTCCTACATTAAATGTTCTGTCCAGACTGACAACCATGTTCCATTTTCTGACTTTGCTGCCTTCCTTCTACATTCCCCCCCAAGTTTGTCATGATTAGGCTCAGTCTCGATCGGAGACGGCGCTTCATCAGCAATTCCGCTGGTGTGACACCTGTTGTCGAATGAGGGGTGGTTCTATAATGGAAAAGAAATCGTGCTAATTTAGTTGCTAGCGAATCTCCAGACAATTTCTTCATACCAGATTTGAACATCTGAACTGCTCTCCTGGCGAGTCCATTTGAAGAAGGGTGGTATGGAGATGTTTTCACATGAACAATACCGTTGAAGCTTGTAAATCGGTTAAATTCAGCACTTGTGAATGCTGTTCCATTATCTGATACTAGCACTTCAGGTAGTCCATTAATTGCGAAACTTTGTCGCAGCTTGTCTACTGTTGCTGAAGATGTGGGTGACCTCACTTCGTATATGTCCATCCATTTTGAATGAGCGTCTATGATAAGTAGAAACATTGATTCCATAAAAGGTCCCACATAATTGATGTGCACTTGTACCCATGGCCTTCCTGGCCACTCTCAGGAGTGTAAAGTGGCTGTTGCAGGTAATTTTTGTACTGGTTGACACTGCATACAGCTTCTCACTAAGTTTTCTATTTCACCCTCCATTCCCGGCCACTGCACACAGCTACGTGCTATTGCCTTCATTTTGGAAATTCCGGGATGTGCACTGTGAAGTTCGGATAACAACTTTCATCCTTTTGGAGGAACAATCATCCGAGCACCCTACAATAAAATATCTTCTTGGCTGGTTATCTCATAGCTTCTCAGGAAATATGGTTTCATTTAATCAAATTCTTGTTTTTATGACAAACAGTGAAGAACTTGATTTCTCACTGTGGATAAGACTGGGTCTCGGATTGTCCAATCTTTTATTTGTCTCACACATATTGGTGATGAGTCCAGGAAGTTTAATAGCAAAATGAATTCCTGAGGAATTGGAACATCCTTATCTTTTACTTGCAAGGATAAATGACTGAGTGCATCTGCATTTGCAATTTGACTTCCAAGTCTATGAATAAAAGTATGTATGTATGCTGCCAAGATCAATGGTATTATTTGTGCTTCTGTGTCTTCTTTTGATGGACATTCTTCATTCTGACACTGACTTTATTCTTGGCCTTCTTTTCAACTTTCATTTTTGCCAGCTCAACTTGAGTGAACTCAGTGGTTGAGTTTTCCAGAATTTCATCATTTGTCTGCTTCCTAGAAAATTCTGCGACTTTTGCCTCCAAAACCTCTTTGGTGTCACCTAGCTGATTTTTCAGCTCTTCCATCTCTTTTTTTTGCATTGGTGTACTGCCTCCTGGAAAATCAAACATTGTTGTGTCTTCTCTGCCAACGCATCCTTCATTTTACTTAGAGAAGTGCAGAACTCTTTCTGTTTCTCTTCATACGTTTCCAGAGGTACATACTTAGACAGCAGGGAAACTGGTAGTGTGTGAAGGTCTTTCGGCAGGTTTTCACTTTTCTTTTGGAATCTCTGTGACAAGTCAGGGTTGATTTCCCTCAGCCAGTTTCATCCCAGTAGGCTTGGTCCTCTGCCTGCTACTCCCATCAAGGTTAATCTCACTGTTTGAGCTCCGTAGTGTACTGTGATTTTACATACACCCTTGACTTGTATGTCTTCTCCCATGAAAGTTCTTAATTTGTCAACAGTTTCTTCTAAATTCAGCTTACATTCTCCATGATTGAGGTATTTTAAAGTATGCCCACCGATCATCATAGTGGCTGCACCAGTATCCACCTCCATTCTGGTAGGCTTCTCATTCACTCTCATGGTTACATAGATAGGCTCTGTTCTTCCTGCCTTTAAATTATATAACGAATTATTATCAGAATCTATTACTTCAGGCTTTTCAACGTTGTTTATCTCATTGGATTTTTGCTTTTGTCTGCAAGTCAGCCTGATTCCATCTTTACAATGTCTCATGAGGTGTCCATATTGATGGCAGAAGGAACATTCAATCTTTTTAAACTGTGGTTCATTACAATGTTGTCTGCTTCCATCTCTGTTTCTGCCAGGTTTTTGCTGCTAAGTTATCCCTTTTAATTTGTTTGCTAGCGGTGGCTGCTTCCTGCTTCTGAGTGATGCTCTGCACTTTCACACTCTTTTTGGTTGAGGTTCCCTGCCCAACATGGAGGACGGTGCCATTTTACACTCCTCGCATGGCACCTGAGTCTCACACTACACCTTGCATTGCCAAAGCGATTTTCAATGCCTTCTGAAAATCTAAATTTGTTTCAGCCAGTAATCTCTTCTGAATCGAATTTTTGTTTATACCGCACACCAAATGATCTCTAAGCATATCCTTGATAGATGTACCAGACTCGCAATATTCAGTTAATTGCTTCAGACTTGCCACATAACAAGCAACTGTCTCCCCCACAGCTCTAATTATTGAGTCAAATCTAAACCGATGCATTGTCACCGATGGCTTGAGCTGGTAATGATACTTTACAAGGTTCACTAAGCCATCAAAACTTTTCAAGTCTGGGGCATTGGGAATTAGTTCGTATGTCTTGCTCTCACACGTGGACAGAAGGATCACGTGCCTCTTCTCTTCCCCCACAATGTCGTTTGCCTGGAAGAAGAACATGAGGCGTTCAACATAGTGAGACCAGTCGTCCAAGGTTAGGTCGAAAGGCTCCGCTCTTCCAAATTGCGGCGTGCTCTGGGGTGATTACTTCGATGATCAAGAAGGAAATTTTCTTTTACTTACAACTACTGTGCGAGGTACAGCCTGAATTCAGTTCTTCTGATTTCCTTCGTTCTTCCTTGCTTTGTACCTGATTTTTTTTCCATGGCATTTCATGCTTTTACTCTTGTCACTAGTTTGTTGGATCCAGTGCCGTTTGGTTTGTTGGGTCTAAAGGATCCGGGTTGCGTGCTTGCATCGGGGTGGCCGAGCTGGTACAGAGACAGGGAACACTAGGAGATCATTGTTAGAATAAGCACATGCTGTTTATTTTCAAACTAAACTCAGCAGCTACACTTGTGTGCTCACAACTCAAAACTGTTTTCACTCTTCAGTGTCTAACTCAAGACTTTCCCACACAGGTAGCCTGCGCTACTCTGCTGTTGGGTATTGAGATCATGTGACCTTACATTACAACACTTGTCTTAAAAGGTACATTACATATCAGATTACTACACTCTGGCAATCCATGGATGGTGAAGCTCTGGCGTAGTTTTTCTATAGTAGCGCCTGATTTTGGTGACTTTATTTCATAAACATCTAACCACTTGGAATGAGCATCTATAATCAGTAGAAACATGGCTCCAAGGAAAGGACCAATATAATCTATATGCAATCTCACTCAGGTCTACCAGGCCACTCCCATGGGTGTAATGAGGCTGCCACTGGCAACTTCTGTAGCTGTTGACATTGCACATAGTGCTTTACCACCTTTTCAATATCACTGTCCATCCCCGGCCACCAAAGATAACTTCATACCATTGACTTCATTCGTGAAATTCCTAAATGGGCATTGTGTAGCTCTGCTAAGAGTGGTTCCCTTCCTTGTGAAGGAACTACTACTCATGCACCCCTTAATAGAATACCATCTTGATTGCTCATCTTGTGTCTTCGGTTGAAAAACGGCTTCAATTCATCAGATGCTGGTTCCTGGGATCAACCATGTCACACTTGGTCTCTCACTCGAGACAGGACTAGATCACGACTCATCCAGTTTCTTGTCTGCCTGGCACAGACTGGTGAGGAATCTAGGAAAATCATCACTAATACGAGCTCTTGGGGAATTGGGACGTGGTCATTGTTTTTTTGCAAAGGAAAGTGACTTAGCGCATCGGCATTTGCTATATGAATCCCTGGTCTATGTACAAAGGTGTATTCATATGTTGCCAAAATTAGGGCCCATCCTTGTATTTGTGCAGAAGCTATGGGTGGTATGGCCTTCTCCTCACTAATCAGACCCAAAAGTGGTTTGTGGTCTGATACTATCGTGAAATGTCGCCCATGCATGTATTGATGGAATTTTCTTACACCAAAAATAATTGACAGACCTTCCTTTTTGACCTGAGAATATCCTTTATCAGCTGTGGTGAGCGTCCTGGATACATAGCCTATCGGCCTCTTTATGCTGTCGTCCATCTTGTGAGATAGGACCGCTCCCACTCCTTGGGTGGGGTGGGGGGGGGGGGAGGGGGGGGTGGTCGCATCATAGGTTAGCACCAATTCCTTCATCTGGTCATAATGCACTAACTAATTTGAAGAGTGGAAGAGCTGTTTTACTTTCATGAAGGCTTCTTTTTTGGGTGATTCCCAAACCCAATGCTGATTTATTCTTGGCAGTGAATGAAAATGGGCTAGAGCTGTTGATACATTTGGTAGAAATTGGGCATAATAATTTAACATTCCTAAAAATGATTTAAGTTCAGAGATGTACTTAGGTGCAAGTGCCTCTGATTGCTTTAACCTTCTCTTCAAAAGAGTGTAACCCTTGGGCATCTACCCGGTGGCCCAAAATGACTTTATTTGTCTGAAAAGTGCATTTTCCCTTCTTTAGGTGCACTCCTGCTTCTAAAAATCGTTTCAGGACTTCCTCTAGGTTAGCTAAGTGTTCCTTTTCTGTGAATCCAGTTATCAGTACATTATCCAGATAGACCACAACCTGAGGTAGTGCCAGTGGTAAGCTCTCCATGTCCTCTGAAAATGGCACAGGCCGAGGAAACACCGAAGGGCAGGCATGCATATTGGTATAACCCTTTGTCGGTATTTATGCTCACGAATTCCCGGGAGGTATCATCCAGCTCCAGTGCTGATATGCGTGACTCACGTCAAGCTTTTTATATGTTGTCCCCCCTGTTAGTTTGGCATATAGGTCTTCAATCTTGGGAACAGTGTACCTGTCCAGTTTGGCTGCTTTGTTGATCATTAATTTATAGTCCCCACAGATCCGGACGGTCTGGTCTGGTTTAAGGACAGGGACTATAGGCGCTGCCCACTCTAAGAAGTGAACCACTTTTATGACACCCGGCCTCTCTAGCCAGTTCAACTCAGTGTCAACCTTCTCTCTCAGGGAGTATGGCACCAGTCTTGCTTTCAAGAAGTGATGGGTTGCTTCTGGATCCACGTGCATCTTGGCCTGTAGGCCTTGGATTTTTCCCAGTTAATCCTTGAAGGTGGTGTCAATTTTTTTAATCAGCTCTGGCAGAACCCCTGCTCGCAACTGGAGGATTTCGGGCCAGTTTACTTTAATCTCTTTCAACCAGTCATGTCCTAGAAGGCTTGACCCTTCACCTTCTACCACCATCACTGGTAGCTGTGCCTATAACGAACAGCTATTCTGGTGACACCTTTTACCTGGATTTCTTCTCCTGTGTACGTTTTCAACTTAGTAGGTGTTTGTTCCAAATTTAATTGTTGATCACCTTTATTTAAATATCTGAAAGTGTGTTCTCCCATTACAGCGGTAGAAGCACCCATGTCCACTTCCATTTTTAAGGGTTTACCATTCACTTGCACTGTAACAAATATTGGCTCTGTCTTCCTAGCTTTCATGTTGAATAATGAATAAATGTCAGAACTGGTTGTTTCTGGCTCTTCTACACTATATACTTCATTGGACTCCAATTGTCTGGAAGCCTGTTTAAATCTCACTTTTCAAGTTTCAATATGTGTCCACTTCTGTGACAAAGATAACACTCTACCTTTTTAGATTGCCAATTGTTAGGAGCATATTCGTTTCAACGTTGACAAAAATTAGTTTTCGACTTTGTTGCTAAGCTGTTTCCTCTAAATTTTCAGTTAGCGAGGGCTGTTTCCCACTTCACGGTGGAGTCCTGGATTTTCACTCCACTTTCGGCTGACTGTTTCTGCCCAACTAGGAGAACAGCGCCATTTTGCGCCCCTTGAATCGCTTGTGAATCCCTTACAGCGCTTTCCACCACAAACGCTATTTCTAACGATTTCTTAAAATCAAGATTCACTTCAGCCAGTAACCTTCACTGAATAGCATCCTCCTGCATGCCACATGCCAAATGATCTCTGAGCATGTCATTCAGGGTTTCACCGAAATCACAATGTTCCATGAGTTGTTTTAATTTCTCCACGTAGGTAGCAATGGTCTCCCCTGGGGCTCTATTCCGTGAATTGAATCTAAACCTCTGCATTGTGACTGAGGGCTTGGGTTGAAAATGTCCCTTAATGAGGTCTACTGATTCACTGAAAGTCTTCGAATCTGGGGCACTGAGGCTGTCAAGCTTCGAATTAAACTTAGGTCTTGCTCCCACAAATACTCAGGAGAATCACTCTTTTCTTTTCTTCCCCCATGATTTTGATGGCTTGAAAGTAGAACACAAGACATTCTATATACTGAAACCAGTCATCTGTGGCTGGCTCAAAGGGATCGATTCTGCCAAACTGTGGCATCACGGTTGAATATATCTTCCTTTCATTTAATGAACTTAGATACTCACAATCGCTGGGTGAGTTACAGCAACGGATCTGATTTATCCTCATTGCCAGTTTGTTATAGAGTTGATTTTTCAGGCAACTTTTCTTAGTGGGCACATTTAACTTTATTGACAAGACAGCAGCAGCAACTATACGCCTGCATCAAACTCTATAACTAAAGAAGAACTCTTTCCTAGAGGTTCCCCACACTGCTAACTCATTGGTTTACACAGATCATGTGATCTTACAACACAGGATTATTCTTAAAACTACAGTCCTACATTTAACTGAACTATAATTACTATGCAGCCCAATTCAAGCTTCAGGCATGGATGGCCACTCCAATTATTTATGTGACCGCATTCCCAGGATCTGGAAGAAGGTCAATAGCAGGTCAAAACCATAGTCAAATGTACTTCCTTGCAACACTTACACAAATTTACGAATGTTTTAGTCTGAATCAAACACTTTAGGTTTAACTGTTAATAATGCAAGAGATTAATATTGTATAATCATACTAAAAGCTACTTGAAATTTCTTTAATTCTGCAAGCCATGTGTCAGTTTTGTCCTTAAAAGCATTTTTCCATTCTTGAATTGCATGGCCGGAATTTTACACTACATGCACACCCCCGCCCCACCAGCGGGTTCTGAGGCAGGGGGCGGGAGTGTGAAATTGCATGGATGGGATTCCCTACAATCCCCCCCACCCCAACCCTCGTCATGATTTCACACGGGGCGGGCGGGGCCTTGGACGGGAAGCCCGCCTTTGCCCCAATGAAGGCCCTTCAGTGGCCACTTAAGTGTCACTTAAGGGCCTTTTCCCACCCAGCATCAATTTTTAGGCTGGAGGGCGGATGGCAGATTAGGGGGCCAAACCTGAAACAAACAGAGGTCGATCTCGAGCGGGAAGTTGAGTGGGTTGGGGGGGTTGGGGGGTGGGGGGGGAGTGCGGGTCGCTTCCATCAGAAGCCCCATCCTGACTGGGGGGGCCTTCCCTTTAAGGCCCAGTGACCTCCGGATCTCTCTCCCCAGCGGCCTACCCCAAGGGACCTTGATCGCTCCCCCTCACAACTCTCCAGGCCTTCCCTATCCTCCCCACCCTGCGACCCCTGCCACTTAGCTCTCCTCCGGCTCCTGGCACTTAGTTCCAGGCAGCTCCCTGCAGTGCCTCTTCCAGCCAGTGCAGTGCTGTTCCTGGAGTGACTGGAGAGCTGCCAGCCAATCTGATTGGCTGGCAGGTCTCCAAGGCAGGATTCCTCCTGATTAATGGCGGAAGCCCTGCCTTACGCCAATCAACGCTCATTAGAGCATGAAATGGCATTAGGGCTGACCCTTCGGATGGCGCGGGCTCCTGAAAATTCAGGCCCATGATTTTCTTGATGCTTCATCCCAATGCTTGAAAATAATCTTTTTGGGAAATAAATGTCACACTGCCAAAAACGTTTTAAGATTTATTTATGTCACTGAATGTGATCATTTTCAATTTAGGGAGCAGGAGCTTGAAAAGAAACATTGAAGGATAATAAAATGCATTTCATAAACATGTAGGTTTTCTTATACTGAATTTTACTAAAACCTACATGTTTATGAACTGCATTTTATTTAATGTTATAAGGTATGTCAGTTTCACTGAATGCCTCTGGTTTCGAATGAAGTCAAAGAGGGTTGGAAGCGGAAATGTGAAGTTGATGCTTTCTTAATGCTGCCCATAACAGAATGTGTTTCAAATATAATGGGCTAGGAATAATGATCTAACATCAGGCTTGTCTACAGCATTGCTAAATTTATCTCCAACCTGGTGGAACTACCTGAAGCCTTAATTCCTAAAGACAAATCCCTCGAGGAATTGTTCAGTTTTCTGTCAGCACTCAATAGTCAAAACACAAGGTCATCAGTACAACCAATCAGAAGGCTGATAGATACCAACATACATTCAAATAACGTGATATCAAGAAACGGCTGAAGGCACTGGATACTGCAAAGGCTATGGGCCCTGACAACATTCCGGCAATAGTGCTGAAGACTTGTGCTCCAGAACTTGCCGCGCCCCTAGACGAGCTGTTCCAGTACAGCTACAATACTGGCATCTACCCGGCTATGTGGAAAATTGCCCAGGTATGTCTTGTACACAAAAAGCAAGACAAATCCAACCCAGCCAATTACCGCCCCATCAGTCTACTCTCGATCATCAGTAAAGTAATGGAAGAGGTCATCAACAGTACTATCAAGTGGCACTTGCTGAGCAATAGCCTGCTCACTGACACCCAGTTTGGGTTCCACCAGGGCCACTCAGCTCCTGACCTCGTTACAGCCTTGGTTCAAACATGTACAAAAGAGCTGAACTCCCAAGGTGAGGTGAGAGTGACTGCCCTTGACGTCAAGGCAGCATTTGACCGAGGAACCCTAGCAAAACTGGAGTCAATGGGAATTAGGGGGAAAACTCTCCGCTGGTTGGAGTCATACCTAGCACAAAGGAAGATGGTTGTGGTTGTTGGAGGTCAGTCATCTCAGCTCCAGGACATCACTGCAGGAGTTCCTCAGGGTAGTGTCTTAGGCTCAACCATCTGCAGCTGCTTCATCAATGACCTTCTATCATAAAGTCAGAAGCGGGGATGTTCGCTGATGATTGCACAATGTTCAGCACCATTTGCGACTCCTCAGGCACTGAAGCAGACCATGTCCAAATGCAGCAAGACCCGGACAATACCAAGATAAAAGCAAAAAACTGCGGATGCTGGAAATCCAAAACAAAAACAAAAATAAAAATAGCTGGAAAAACTCAGCAGGTCTGACAGCACCTGCGGAGAGGAATACAGTTAACGTTTCGAGTCCGTATGACTCTTCAACAGAACTAAGGAAAAATACCAATGGACAATACCAAGGCTTGGGCTGACAAGTGGCAAGTAACCTTCGTGCCACACAAGTGTCAGGCAATGACCATTTCCAACAAGAGAGAATCCAACCATCGCCCCTTGATGTTCAATGGCATTACCATCACTTAATGCCCCACTATCAACATCCTAGGGCTTACCATTGACCAGAAACTGAACTGGACTAGCCATATAAATACTATGGCTACAAGAGCAGGTCAGAGACTAGGAATCATGTGACGAGTAACTCGCCTCCTGACTCCCCAAAGCCTGTCCACCATCTACAAGGCACAAATCAGGAATGTGATGAAATACTCCCCACTTGCCTGGATGAATGCAGCTCCTACAATACTCAAGAAGCTTGACACTGTCCAGGACGAAGCATCCTCTTGATTGGCACCACATTCACAAACATTCACTCCCTCCACCACCGACACACAGTAGCAGCAGTGTGTACTATCTACAAGATGCACTGCAGGAATTCACCAAGGCCCCTTCGACAGCACCTTCCAAACTCACAACCACTACCACCTAGAAGGACAAGGGCAGCAGATAGATGGGAACACTGCCACCTGGGAGTTCCCCTCCAAGTCACTCACCATCCTGACTTGGAAATATATCGCCATTCCTTCACTGTCGCTGGGTCAAAATCCTGGAACTCCCTTCCTACCAACACTGTGGGTGTACCTACACCATGTGGGCTGCAGAAGTTCAAGAAGGCAGCTCACCACCACCTTCTCAAGGGCAACTAGGGATGGGCAATAAATGCTGGCCTAACCAGTGAAGCCCACATCCCATGAAGGAATAAGAAAAAGCTAGTTGAGGATTGTTCTAAATTTGAACCAATTTAAGGACAGAGTATGGCAAATTACAATTGCTCAATACTTCTAAAATATTGCTGTGATTAGTTCACAACTAAACATAGGGGCTGAAACTCTGTGGCCTTCTGATGCATTCTCACCAGAACTCTGGCAAGATTGTGTGGAAGGGCTACAAATTAGGCCAGGGTCTTGGCACACCAGGTCCCAACCTTCAAGCCAAGTTTCCAACGGCTCTTATGTGGGGCCGAGTCTCTGCCTGCCTCTTTCTAGGAGAGTAATATGGAGTGACAGGGGTTGAGACCAGGGCGGTGACTTTCCATATGGGCCAGAATTTTCGGCTTGGCGAGCAGGGGCGGGCTCCGTTCGCCGAGGTGTAAAATGACACGGGGTGAGGTCGGGCGTGTGTCCCAACGTCATTGTGTTTCATTTAGATTTTCAGTTCGGCAGCCGCCGAACTGTCAAAGGCCTATTAAGGGCATTTAAAAACTAATTAAACTAATAAACTGAGCTGCCTGTCCAACCTTAAGGTTGGCGGGCAGGCGAAATGCCCAGGCGGCCTTTACATTTTTCATGGACCCTCATCCATGGGCAGGACGAGGTTTCATGAAGTGTTTAAAAATTGAATAAAAATTTTTTAAAAATTCATTGACATGTCCCAGCTCATGTGACACTGTCACTTGAGGGGACATGTCTTAAATTTTTTTCTTTTCTTTATTTAGAGTTTTAAAACTTAAACTAATCTCCCTGAGGTGCCTCAGGGAGATTTCTGTGCTTTTTCGTGCGCATGCGCCTTAATTGATCTGCCCACCTAAAATGGTGGTGCGGACCCGATCGGGGGCGCCAATTGGGTCCGCGCCTGCCCCCACCTGCCCCCGCACTATACCCCCAACGGGGGGGAAAATTCTCCCCATTGTGTTTCCACACCGCACCTCTGAAGTCCGGCCCAACAAATGGCATCTGGTAAAAAGTGTACAAACCATGGTAATGATTTTCAAGTAGTGCCCAAAATAGACAAAAATTCAGCGGTCTAGCCACACTACCCACCTCTTACTGCCAGGATGATGTTCAAGCCATTTTGTGACCCGGGACTCATGATGCTACTGGCGAGGTTTTGGTGCCAAGTGGATTTGCCTGACAGAGGTGTGGCAGGGGAGATATGAAACTGGATGGCTCCCACATTGAACCAGATGGCATGCCAAGCCTCAGATGTTCAAGAAGCCAATCCTGGGGTGGCCTTCAAAAGGACAGGCATGTGTCCTGAGTTTCTTGCTCCTCCTCAATCTACAGAATAAAAAAAAAGGAGTGTTTCATTAAGAGATTCCCTTAAGGATCACTGCTTAAGCCATTTAATGTGTTGCCCACTTACACATGAAAATTACTATCAGGATTCTAAACCAACACAAGATCCCCAAATTATACAGTTAAACCTCCTGCCTGTTGATTGGACTGCTCCCCCATTTATAGGTCCAACTGAAAATTTTATCAGACAGTATTTCGGTGTTAATGGAGTAAGCGAGGTTCCCGCCTCCACAATACTACCCGAAATTTCAGTTGCTTATTGCCAGATTTTCATGTGATAAACATGTGGCCAGCAGTTGAAAATTGTTGTCTTCATATGCATTGGGACAAATTGACATTATTTGTCTCACCTTGTAAATTTATATGTTATCCATGTGTGAAAAGTTTCCACCAATCATGATTAATTTTCTTGTTTTTTTTTGCTTCTAGCACCAAAAGTGTCAGTGATTTCATGCTCTGATTCTGGCAGCTAGATGTTCCTTTTCTTTTCAAAGCCTCAGTTTTATTGTCATTGTCATTATTTTACAAAACAAAACATTTATCAATTGTGGAAGTGAAAATGTCTATTCCTCAATAGCAGAGTTGACTGAGTCATTGCCAGTAACAGGAACAGTCTGATCCTCTTTGACTACACAGGACCCCCACTGAGTCACTATTCGGGATTGTGTGCCATAAAACAAACAGGGAACATCTTACGAGCATTCGCACACATCCACAAGAACATTTCTTTCCAAATCTGTTTCAATAAAATGTTTTGTGACAAAAGCAAATTTGTTCTCCTTTCCAAGGCAAAATGGGGTAACATTGTGTGGAAAATAATAGAATCTGACATAGAAACTTCACCTTCTCTGAAAAAATTTCAAATATGCCACCTTAACTGACTTGTGATGCCACCACAAGGCTATGCATTTTGTGACAAATGTTAAAGCCTGCAAATTAATGGTTTACCAAATTAATATGGGAGGCCCATTAACAGTCATGGTGGCCATTGACTTCTGCGCAGGTGCTGTCAATCCCAATCTAGGGTCAGGCAAGTTAATCTTCTGCAATATTTAATATCTTCTGCAAGGCTGGACTGTTGCAGTTAAGGTTTTTCCTCTTTCCCATCACCCATTAAAGCACTCCACAACTTCTTACTAAGAAGTAGTGTGCCATATTTTAATGAAATCCATCTAACATCCAACCCATTAAGATAAATAAAGTTTGAATGGCAATCTGTAACATGGGCACTCTCGTTCAGCGATCAGCCTGCTTTCCTGGATATATCAAGCTGCTCATGTCACTTCATGTGAAAGAAAACACAACCATCAGTCTCCAAAAGAGCCTGCAGGGTCTAGGTAAAGACATAATACTGTATCAACAAAGTCTCAGTGGATAATGAAAACAAATTTTACAACTTTTAGAATTCCGTCTTTCCATTTGAAATCTATTTTCTGTCTGACATTAAATGCTAGGTTATTTTATATTTTGGTGTAGTTTTCTGATTATAATTAATGTTTCTCTTTGAAGCAGTGGATCTACAGTTGTCCTTTTACACAAAAACTGACAGTCTAGTACTTTATATTTATTCTGTTTTAATATCTTCTGTCTAATGCAATCCTGAGTACCCTGTTCTAAGTTTCAAACTAAACATTTTGAACAACTTAGTCAAAAATTCTCCTTGTGGTGGTCTGAGGTTTCAACTATCGGGAAAGCCTGAATAGGCAGGAGCTTTTTTCTCTAGAAGAGAGAGGCTGATCGCTGACCTAAGAGAGGTCTTTAAAATTATGAAAGGGTTAATAGGGTAGACATAGAGAGGAAGTTTCCACTTGTACAGGGACCCAAAACTGGGGGCAATAATTTATAAAATAGTTATTAATAAATCCAATAAGGAATTCAGAAGAAACTTTTTTACCCAGGCAGTGGTGAGAGCACGGAACATGGAGTAGTTGCGTTGAATAGCATAGATGCACTTAAGGAGAGCTAGGTAAGATTACCATCTAGCATCATAAAATAAATACATAATTTGATCACAATGAAGAATTAGGAAAGTTGTGGTTCTAGTCCTAATGGGAACAAGAGTCCTTGTACATTTGTATATATTTTTGAACATAATGTGACTCTGGGCACTATGCATCATAAAGAAGAGGTTTATCATTTTATTACTGGTTCATGGTTTCATTATGCATTAAAGAAATTAACTGAAAGCAGCACTCACGTGGCACAGATCACAGGAAATCACTGCCACATAGTCTCTGCTTTTCCACTTACTAAGAATAAATAATGAATTTTCAGGAGAACTAGATAAGCACAGGATAAGAAAGGAATAGAAGGATTCGCTGATGGGGAGCAATCAAGTAGAGTCGGAGGAGGTGTATGTGGTGCATAAACACCAGTGTAGAGCAGTTGGGAAGAATTCCCTATTTTGGTGCTGCAAAGTTCTGCATATCTGTCCCGCGTAAAAGTTAGGATTGAGGATAATACCAAGCAAAGCCCTAAGAAGATAAATGGAAATTAAAGTTATGTATTGTAAAAACATTAAACATATTCAGGATAAAATATTAAACTCCAATTTACTTCTTTAATAAAAACAAACATCTATATTCTCAAGTTGCACCCTCAGGAACCAGGGAATACTTTTCACAGCACTTGCTGGCGAACTCTTAATCTGGTTGTTTTGTGGCTTCAGCTAGAAACCATATATTCTCTCAGTGTAACTTTATTTTCACAATGATTTTTTATCAGCATGAAAAATGTTTGTGCTGGTTAAAACTATATTAACAATATCTTCAATATCCTAATAACAGTGATTAGTCACAAATTATTACCATTCTGTTCATGGAATGTTCTCAATTACCACATATTTTCACAATGCAAAAGATAAATGTAGACTCCAGGATTCTTGTAAGGCATTCCATCAACGGTAGAGTACTAGTATGTGGACAGAATTACACCCTGTCTCAAATCCTGGAGCTGAAATATGGGCAGGATTTTTATGTCAGCGAGCGGGCACAATCAGCGGGCCCGGGACCGACCAGGGAACAGACCGCCACCCATGATTGGCCCCCCGACTGCGATTTTACGATGGCTGGCCAATTAACGGCCAGCCATCATGAAGCGCATGCTGAAGTGCTCATCGTAGCCAGGGTGGGGGCGGGAGGAGGGTGGGCGCTGACGTAAGCGCAGGTGCGAGCAAGCTCTGAATGAAAGCTCCCTGAAGGAGGGACCTGCATCAGTGAGCTGAGGACTTCAAAACAATTAAATAAAGATTTTAAAGTCTGGAAAAAAAATGTCCACGCATCTGAATCAGTCACCTGAACATATACATTATGAAAATTCTGTCCATACTTTTATTTATATTTAACAATGGAAACCTCATCCCGCCCTTGGATGAGGTTTCATCAAAAATGCAAAGTCCGCCTGGCAGATTCGCCCGTCTGCCAACCGTAAGGTTGGATAGATCACGAAAATCGGGGACAATTAGAACTGTAACAACTTTAATTGTCTTCCTAATTGTTGACGGGCGCACTTCTGACTTTTGTGTGCACCCGCCGACCAAAATATTGCGCGAGCGTGGGATGACGTCAGGACGCTCGCCCGACATCATCTCACGCAATTTCGCGTCCAACTGGGTCAGGTGCACGCTGGCCTAAAAATTCTGCCCTACATTCACGTAGGACACAAGTTGCCAGCTCCTGGAAGGAAACGTTCATGGTATCTACTCAGACATCACTCCTGAAAATCCGAGTTGTGCAGAGTTGCGTCAATGGGTGAAGAAGAGGCCTAGAAGGACCCAAAGACCAGATCAGTTTTCTGTGTCTTGGGTTGCCATTGGAGACACCAGGGCATTGTTTACACATAATTGATTCATTTGGGGATCGATTATTTTTTCTTCATAAAATGTGAGACTTTCAAAAGGCCTTTTGACTTGTAAAGTCTCGGACGAGCTCTGACAAGGGAATTCCTGGGAATTCTGCCAGCTATACCATTGACATGAGAGTTAAGAAGAAGATCCACTTGTCTTTCCACCCACCAGAATTTCCTGATCTTCTCTCCATGGGGTGGATTCCTGGCAGAACCAGATATTCCTCCGTTTCTGGCCGTAGTCCAGTAGCTATGCCGGAGAAGCACCCAGTAAGCATTTGTGACATTGAATGGTGCAAAAAAATATGTGGAATGGTGTCCAATGACACTTATTTTCACAGCTACTTCTAATTTGTTTAGGTAGTATGCTTTTGAATTAATGGAACAAAAATATTCTTATTTCAAAGTTTCTTTAGCAAATTTACTTTGCATTTTTTATTGCTGCAGAATGTTAAGTGCAATGCATTAGGAATGTAGGCACAGAGAAACAACCTCTCAAGTTTTATATATAAAAACACAGAAAATGCTGCAAATATTCCACGGCTCTGGCAGTTTCTGTGAGAGAGAAACAGAGTTGATGTTTCAGGCTGGTGACTTTCATCAGAACTGGGAAAAGTTCCGAAGATCCACAAACATGACTGTCCTGATAGACCAATAATTTCAACTTGTTCACGTCCCACAAAATGATTTCTTCCTATTGCCTGGTCTCTTCTCACCTACATCTGTGCCTTTTCCGATGTCCTCCATCACTTTAACAGTTTCCAATTTCCTCACCCTAGCTGCCTTATCTTCGTTATGGATGCCCAATCCCTCTACACTTCCATCCTCCCCCAGGACGGTCTGAGAGCTCTTCGCTTCTTCCTTGAACTGAGACCTGTCCAGACCCCCTCCATCAGTGCACCCCTCTGCCTGGTTGAACTTGTTCTGCCTTTGAACAACTACTCCTTCAACACCACTCATTTCCTTCAAATAAAAGCTGTTGCTGTGGATATGCATGGTTCCCAGTCATGCCTGTCTTTTTGTGGCATATGTGGAACACTTTATTCCAGGCCTACTCTGAACCCCCTCCCTCACCTCTTTCTCTGGTACACTTATGACTGTATTGGTGCCTGCTCTTGTCCGGAACTGGAAAATGTAATCAACTTTGCTTTCAATCACCCTTCTCTCATCTTCACATGGTCCATCTCTGACACTTGCCTTCCCTTCCTCAAATTCTCTTGTCTCCATTTCTGGAGACAGACTATCAATGAGTATTCATTATAAACCCACTGACTTTATGCAGTGATTGTAAGTGATTGTAACTTTCCTACTGCCTTTAGGGGTCACAAGATTGCATTGATGAATTAGCCATAAGCCCAGGTAATCTTCGAGGCAGATTGCTTTGTCTTTAATTGCGGATAAAATGAAGGGGAGAAGGCAGCACAGTGGTGCAGTGGTTAGCGCTGCTGCTTCATAGCTCCAGGGACTGGGTTCGACGCTGACCTTGGGTGTTTGTGTGGAGTTTGCACCTTCTCCCCGTGTGTGCACGTGTGCATGTGTGCGCGTGTGCGTCACGCATTATCGTTGCCTGTTGCACCCTTCACATCCTGGCATTGTAACAGGGAGAGGAGTTGGCTGAGGTGGAGATGGATGATGGCATGTCTCCTCCGATGAGGAGGGCATCGACGGGAATCAGGATGAGGATGTGCTTGAAGGCGAGGATGACGGCGATGAAGCCATCGCACTGGTCGGAGGAGGGAGGCGCACTCGGGATGCTCCCATAGCTGCTAGATTTGTGGAGGATAATGTTGACATGCAGTGGGGAGATACCACAGAGCCTCACATTGCATCTGTGAACATTTGACTCCTGTCTGGCTGATGGCACCGCACATACCCTCTGTGATCAGGCTCCTGTCATGGAGACGCAGAGGATGCCCATAGATCCTACATTCAGGAGGTGATGATGACATGCAGTGGGGACACTCCATAGATCCTCACATAGCTTATGTGACTGTTTAACTCCTGTCTGGCTGATGGCACCATGCTTGCACATTGTGAACAGGGTTATATCATGGAAATGCAGCGGGGAAGCTTTAACTACTTCTGGTCCTATGGCATCCTTTGTGAGCTGAACGCTTCAGGAACACCCTGTTACCAGACACAGATGCTGATAAGATGGGGGGCCAGCTGCACGTCAAAGGTGCTGCCTAGAAGGGAAAAACAGTTCGAGCCAGGACTCTTATTTCCCAGTTTTTACTGATTTTTCCTTTTGGGTGGGAACGCACACAGAGAGAGAATGATGACACTCTCTGCACCGCTAGCCCAGGACATTCTAGCAGCAATGATAAGCCCCATTGAGGTGCAGGCATGACTGATGTGACCAGTGACAGTGAAGGCACACCATCAGTGTGCTGGGAAGGCTGCAAAAAGCACAGGGAAGAGGCCCTGGACTGAGACACCTACCTTAATCTTGTGCAGGGACCAAGGTTTCATGTCTGAGTGACACAAAAACAGCTCATCAGCACAAGGAGCCATAGGCAAGGATACATTCTTGGGAGTTTATGAACAAAGTGAATGTTCTGTACAAGTGATTAACACGTGTGCCCAGGCTGTGCAATTACATCATCTTAACTGAGGTGTCAGCTGTGGCTCAGTTCATAGCACCCTCACCTTTGAGTCAGAAGGTTGTGGGTTCATGTCCCACTCCAGGACTTTGAACAAAAAAAAAGTCAAGAACTGTGAATGTATTCGAAAGAGTTACATCATCTTAACCATCCTAACTCTGCTGCTACATCTTGGTGCTTCCCTGACATCCATAGCAGAGGTGGAAGCAGCCTGCTGAGTGCTTTGCCATGTCTGTGATGACCTTGACAGGCTTTCTCTGGAGGGCCGAGACATGGAGGGCCCCAGCCTGTTTTCAGGGTCCTGCTGTGTGGCAGTGGCACCCTCCTCGAGCTGTGAAGCTGGAGTTGCTGGGGTCACAGGAAGAGGGGATCCGGATGGGTCGGACACTCCCGGAATCACTTTTGTGGATGGCCCCAGGGTGTGCACCTGCTGATCCTCCTCCCTATGGACCTCGAGTGCCCATGACTGACTCCTTCAGGAGAAGGGGAAGCTGGAGTGAGATCGAGCTGCTCCACGCCCCTCTCACGTTGACACTAATGAAGGCCAATTATGGCATCAGCGATGGAGTTCAACCTGTGCAGCAGTGCAGGAGCGATGTCCTGGACCAAGGTCTCGATGGCAGCCACAATCCTACCAGTGTTGACCTTGGTCCGTTGACATGCCGGCGCTATCAGCTCAGACTGATGGCAGACAGACTCCTCCATTGTGCCTATCAATCTGAGGAGTGTAGCAGACATCCTTTCTTGATGTTTCTGAGCTTGCCTTTGCAGCTCCAGCAACTGAGGTATGATCGAGTCCAGAGGCTCCTCATCTGACTTGGACTCAGCAGGTTTCTGGCCTCCAGCAGTTCTCCGAGTACTGGAGACCTGGGAAGTCCCTGCCGCTGCCTGCTGTGGATCAGAAAGTGTAATGTGCTCACCAGAGTGTGACCCCGAGGCTACTCTAAAGCTTAGTCCCACCGAAGTTTGTGTCTCTGTGCTGATGGAGGGTGCAAGTGAGCGCTGTGACAGGTCTTCAATGAGGGTTTTAGCAGATTCTTCTTCTGAGGTGCCTTCAGGGCTTGAATCCAGGACCTGGGTCATGGACTCTGTCGGCTGTTTGGCAAATGTGCCTTTGAAAGCAAGGAGAGATAGTTAATGCATGGCAGTGGCCTGTGAAACAGAGCACATCACTCACAGCATGGTTGTCTGATGGATGTTGCATTGCTGGATCCTCACTTGATTGAGCACCGCCGACCTCACCGTCAGCACAGGACTGGTCCAGATCTTCGCCGGCCAGCTGGATGACTCTATTTTCAAAGTCCGTGAGGACGTTGATTTCAGGCATTCCTCCATCGGTCTGTGACCTCTCTTTGTTGTGTGCCAGCTTGTCCTGCATGAAGACAGATGGAGAGAGTGTAAGCAGGATGCCTGCCAGGCCAATTGATAAGTATGCCTAGCAAGTGTGGGTGGTGATTGGTGCCATGGATGGGATGAGGACAATGAAGCTATGTATGTGAGAATGAATGGTGATGTCCCTTGAACTGGTAGTGAGTGAGGTCCCTGTGGATGTGTGATGGGTTTGTGAGTGTTTGAGTTGAGAGTGATAAGAAGAGTGACTTCCCTTGGCAGAACAAAGGAGATCTTTCATCCCCTCCCTACACTGGGTGGCTATCCTCTTTTGCAGGGCGCTGGCACTGACCAATGCTGTTACCGCCTCCCAAGCTGGATTGGTGATATTGCTGCCCCTCCTGAGGCTAGGGTGGGGATAGAGGACATCTGGCAGTCCTCCACGGTGTCCAAAAGGCGTTTCAGTGTCACTGAATCAGGGGGCTGCAGTCTTCTTGCCTTTAGGAAAGGGTCATGAGGACTCGAAACGTCAACTCTTTTCTTCTCCGCCGATGCTGCCAGACCTGCTGAGTTTTTCCAAGTAATTCTGTTTTTGTTGTCAATATCTTGAGGCCACTTGCACAGATCAACATGTGCCCCCACACACACCCTAGGATACCCTCCTTCCCCAGTACAGCCCTTGTCCTGCAGCCTCTTCCCTTGCCTGAGGCCACTTCTCCCCCTTTCCCAACATGCCCTAGCCCTGCAGGCATTGAAATACCAACCCCGCCTTACGTCTGGTCTGGTAGGTAGAGACCTGCCTGTGAGCCTCCCTAAAAGGTGCTGCCTGCGAAGCCTGACACTGATGACTGTGAGTGCTGCCTGAAGCAAGTTAGGCAAACAAACTTCAAAGTCCCGAGCGAAGTGCAGCCTGCCAGGAGCATGTCACTCATGTACAGTTTTGAAATACGTCGGTGTGCAGTTACGCTGACGTGCTCGGATGATCCAGCCTGGGGGCATGGTTCCAGCGAGCTGGAGTTATAATGATATGCGGGTGTATTAAAACGATATTCCTCACAATCGGCGGTGGGAAACGTAGCCCACCATTGACAGGCGGAGCAGACGATTGCAAACTGTTTACACAATGTTGTGAAACCAATTTTTGGCCTTCCTGCCATATTGTCTGCTCACGCCCGCCATGACTCCCGACACCAACGGGGATGGAAAATTCCACCCAGTGACTTCCTCAACCAACCACATTAGTCAGACATGCCTTACAGTTCACCTCCATGCCAACCCTCTTTGATGAGCTTACATTTGTCTATATGGTCAGTCACTTTCTCTGTGATGAATTCCATTTGATCGTCATGGTTGCTGCTAAATGGATGGGTCAGTAATTATCTGGTTTCTCCCTCCTACCCTTCTTAAATAATGCAATGACATTTGTGATTTTACAATTCAAAAGCACAATTCTCAAGGTATGAGAAAAGATTAGCAAGTAAAGTTAAAGATAACCCAAAGATGTTTTACCAATACATTAATGCTAAAAGGTTAGTTAAGGAAAAAGTGGGACCTATCAGAGATGAAGATGGAAACTTGTGTGTAGATGCAGAGGATGTGGGAAGGGTTTTGAATGAATATTTTGTCTCCATGTTTACAAAGGAAAGGGAGGATGTAGATATAGTAGTCCAGGAGGAACACTTCGAAATATTGGACAGGATAGTCATAAAAAGAGAGGAAGTACTTGAAGGGTTGAAATCCTTGAAAGTTGATAAGTCACCAGGGCCAGATGGATTGTTGTTGGAGGCTGCTGAAGGAAGTCAGGGAGGAGATAACAGATGCTCTGAGGATGATTTTCCGATCTTCACTAGATACAGGGGAGGTACCGGAAGACTGCAGAAATGCAAACGTAGTTCCATTGTTTAAAAAGGGATCAAAGGAAATGCCAAACAATTATAGGCCAGTTAGTCTTACATCAGTGGTGAGCAAATTAGTAGAATCAATCCTGAGAGATAGGATTAACTGTCATGTGGAAAGGCATGGACTAGTCCGGGATGGTCAGCATGGATTTGTTAAAGGAAGGTCTTGCCTCACAAATTTGATTGAATTCTTTGAGGAAGTGACAAGAAGGGTTGATGAAGGTAGTGCAGTGGATGTTGTGTACATGGATTTTAGCAAGGCATTTGACAAGGTCCCACATGGCTGATTGGTCAGGAATGTAAAAGCCCATGGGATTCAGGGTAATGTGGCAAACAGGAAACAAAAGGAAATGGTCGATGGATGCCCTTGCGAATGGAAAGTTGTCTCAAGTGGTGTTCCAAGGGCTCGATGTTGGGACCCTTGCTATTTGTATTATATATTGCCGATTTGGACGTGAACGTGGGGGGCACGATTGGGAAATTACTCAAAGATTGGCCGAGTAGTGGATAGTGTAGAGGATAGCCATAATCTCCAAAACAATATAGATGGGTTGGTGGAGTGTGCGGGAAAGTGGCAGATGGATTTTAACATAGAGAAGTGTGAGGTCATACATTTAGGGAGGTCAAACAGTTACAGGGATTACAAAATAAATGGGAATATACTAAGAGGGGTAGATGAAGTGAGAGATCTTGGCGTACAAGTACATAGGTCCCTGAAGGCAGCAGTTCACGTAGACAAGGTTGTAAAGGAGACATATGGAATGCTCTCCTTCATTGGCAGAGGTATAGAATATAAAAGTCAGGATATAATGTTGGAATTGTATAAAACACTGGTGAGGCCACAACTGGAGTATTGTGTGCGGTTCTGGTCACCACATTACAAGAAGGACGTAATAGCTCTGGAGAGAGTGCAGAGGAGGTTTACAAGAATGTTGCCAGGGTTAGAAAAGTGTAGCTATGAGGAGAGATTGGATAGTTTGGGGTTATTTTCCTTAGAACAAAGAAGGCTGAGAGGTAACTTGATTGAGGTGTATAAAATTATGAGGGGAATAGATAGAGTGGACAGGATAAAATTGTTTCCCTTGGTGGAGAATTCTAGAACCTGGGGACATAGATTCAAGATTAAGTGGCAGAAGGTGTAGGGGGGACATGAGGAAGAACTTTTTTACGCAGAGGGTAGTGGGTGTCTGGAATTCATTGCCCAAGTTGGTGGTAGAGACAGAAACTTTAAACTCTTTTAAAAATTACCTGGATCTTCACCTAAAGTGCTGTAAGCTGCAGGGCTATGGGCCAGGTGCAGGAAGGTGGGATTAGAAAGGGCACCTGGGTGTCCTCGGGCTGGCATGGACAAGATGGGTCGAATGGCCTCCTTCTGTGCTGTAACTTTTCTATGGTTCTATGGTAAGAGAGTTTTGAAAAATTATGACCAAAGCACATACAATTTTGTCACTATTGTTACATATTCCCTTTAATACCTTGGGTGGATATGATCAGTTTCTGAAGATTTAAGTTCTATTATTTTCTCCATGCCCATTTTTAAATATTAAATCTACAAGGTTTCTCACATGATTGATATTTATGTTCTCTTGTACCACTGGTATTTTGTCCACTTCCTGCACCGGGAAACAGGTACAAAGTGCTCATTTAACATGCCTGCCATTTCCTTACTGTCCATTATAGTAAAACTTCTGTTTGTCTTTAATGAACCCACTTATCAGTCGTTCTTAATATATTTGATGGCTTTCACTATACTACTACATAATCTATGATGCCATCATTATAAGACCAATTTCACAGCACCACAGAATTATGGTGCAAAAGAAGGCCACTCAGCCCATTGTGTCTGCATTGGCTCGACGAATGAGCAATTCATGCAGTGCCATCTCCCATCTCCCCGTAACCCTGCACATTCTTCATTACAGGTAACAGCCTAATTCCATTTTCAATGCTTCGATTGAACCTGCCTTCACCACATTCTTAGGCAGTGCATTCCAGACCTTAACCACTCACTGTGTGAACAAGTCTTCTACTCATGTTGCTTTTGCTTCTTATGTCAATTATTTTAAATCTGTGCCGTCTCGTTCTCGATCCTTTCATGAGTGGGAACAGTTTTTCCCTATCTACTCTGCCCAGACCCCTCATGATTTTGAATGCCTCTATCAAATCTCCTCTCAGCCTTCTCTTCTCCAAGAAAAACTGTTCTAGCTTCTCCAATCTATACTGATTGCCAATTTTCAGAGTTATACAGATGTTGCCATAAATCTGGTGGTAAATTGGTTTCATAAGACCTGAGTGTACTGATTCTTCCAAAATTCCTGTTACACCTATGGGGCAGAATTTTCTCTCGGCATGCTGACACGTAAAATGATGTGCGGTGATGTCGGGCGTGCGTCCCGATGTCGCCGCGCGTCATTCCAATCTTCCCTTCGGTGGGCAAGCGCCGGAGGCGGCTGCACACCCACCGAGCTGTCAAAGTCCTGTTAAGGCCATTAATAAACCAATTGAACTAATTGACAGAGCTGCCCGTCCAACCTTAAGGTTGAGGGGCAGGCGAAGAGCCCAAGTAGCCTTTGCGTTTTTCATCCTGCAGGCTTGCTGACTCAAGCTGATAATTAGGTTGGCAGGCCATTTTATTTGATCCAAGTTGAACTGAAACTGGAGTTCCACGGGTCGGATGAGGTTTCACGGAGGTTTTAATATATTAATTATTATTTTTTTTTTACACATTTCACAAACATGTCCCAGCTCACGTGACACTGTCACATGAGGGGACATGTCTAAATAATTTCAATCTTTCTTTATTTTAAAATTTCAAATTGAACTCAATCTCCCTGAGGCAGCTCCGTGGCTCAGGGAGATTTCTGCAATCTTTCATGCACATGCGCGAAGGAGCACAGGCACCGACTCTCCCTCCTCCCCCCACCCGCACTGAGCACTACTGGGGGCGCATCACACTGGGCGGGCCTTAATTGACCAACCCACGTAAAATGGTGGCGCGGCAATTGGCTCCTCGCCCGCTCCCAACAGTCCCACCCGACAGGCAGAAGATTTTGCCCAGGATCACAAGTGACTTGAGTTTGCACTCGCACTATGAGAGTTCCAGAACAATTGGAAATGACCTCTGTGAATAAGCTGTAGTCAGTTTATTTACCAGCACAGTTCTTGCCATCCTGCAGGCTTGCTGACTCAAGCTGATAATTAGGTTGGCAGGCCATTTTATTTGATCCAAGTTGAACTGAAACTGGAGTTCCAAGTAATTACATGGCAAGTGCAAGTAATGCGGCACAGTTTAATGGTGCCTCACTTGCATGATGTCGGAAGTATAATGCTGTTATTATAAGCGCCACGGTAGCATTTTTCAAGTATTAACATTACCCAACAGGCAAGATCACAACCCAACATGGGAATGAACAGAAGAAAGAGCTCAACTGATGAAACTTTATATGAGATCTTTCACATCAACACTTCATAAACAGATTGTTACAAGAGAACCTGTGTGCACATAAGAATGCTAAATGCCTAATGTTCTTTTTAAAAAGAAATAGAATCAGTGCTAGCAAATCTTGGGCTCTCTGGGATTTAGCTTTTGAATGGTTAATTTCATGACACCCTGATTGCATCAATTGTGGATACACGTGCACTTTTTTTCTGAAATTGTAGCAATGAATTACATTTGAGACAAATATCTTGAACATCAGTTAGGTTTCAGATTATGTACACTCTATTGGTGGTAAGATGAATGACCTATTTTGCTATCAAGGCTGTATGAATTTTGATAAATCCAGGAGTTCCTTTTCAAAACTTCCTTTTAAAAAGAAACATTTATTTTGTTGCTGATGAGCTTTAAATTATATTGGATTTGATATCTTCTACATAAAACAGTCTTCCACAGCAACACATTTAGAAATGTACATGCCATTAGTTTTAAAAGAAACCACAGGGTCATTACATTTTGTTTTAAAATATCTTTAAAACAATACATTTTGTTGAATTGTGTGGCATCCAGATCAACGTAATGAACAATGACTAAACCAAGCCCTCTAATTTAAAAAAAGAGTTTTAAAAGTAGTTAAAATTACTAAGGAATAAATAGTGTACAGCACACATACTGAATTCATGAAAAGAATTTATCAGACTTTGAATTGTTGGCTTCCATGGGAATCACCTGATGGTTTCAAAACAGGCTACAGATCAAGTCCTGGGCCTGAATTTTTCCCGCGTCAGACGGGCTCAGCGGGAGTGGTCGGGGAGCCAATTGCCACCCACAATTGGCTCCGCACCGCGATTTCACGTGGGCGGGCCAATTAAGGCCTGCCCTGTGTGGATCGCGAGTGGTAACGTTAAGCGCTATCTGTGCAGGCAAGGGGAGGAAGGAGAGTCAGCCTTGTGTGCAGTTCGCGCATGCCCGGAGCTACCTCAGGGACAGTGAAGAGCTTTTTGAAAAAATTAATAAATACAATGAAAACATGTTCCCTCATGTGACTGTGTCACATGAGATGGAACATGTTTTTAATTTCAAAAGGAAGTTTTTATTTAATTTGTAATAGCTTTAGGAAACCTCATCCCACTCGTGGATGAGGTTTCCTAAAAAATGTAAATGCCGCATGACCTTTTTGCCTGCCCGCCAACCATTAGGTTGGACGGGCAGCGTAAAATTCAAGTTAATTAGGTCCTTAATGGCCTTAATAGGCCTTTCAATTATTGGTGGGCACACAGCTGACTCCGGCGCGTGCCCGTCGAACGAAATATCGCTCAAGTGCGCGATGGCCTCGGGACGCACGCCTGGCGTCATCGCGCGTCATATTACATTCCAGCAGTCAGGCACACGCCCGCACGCTGAAGGTAAAATTCAGGCCCTGGAAATTAACTGGCGCTATGCCTGTTTATCAGGCACAAAACAGGCATTTAAGCTTTCAATATGGTGCAAGGGTGTACATGTTTATTACAGTTTGTAAGTGTGCCACTTGCTCTGTTGGATTAGGGTGCTCTATAGGGGTCCAGAATTATTTAAAAGAATAAAATATTCAATATATATTGCAGGGTTGTTTTTTTGATATTGGTCTACCCCTGTGCCAGAATCGCCAAGTGATAAACTCTCTCAGAAATAGGCTGGAACATTGCTTAAACAGTGCTATTTAATTCACTCATTCACTACTTACAGGTTAGTTGTTGGTTTTGCATTTGACATTGCTGGCCAGCTCCTGTGTTTTTTGGTCTGTTTTCTGGCTGAAAGTTTTACTCTGACCTGCTGAAATGATGATTTTGGAGGCTGCACAACCGGATTGTTTTAATGTGTTCCCAGCTTGAATTTAACATGGTACCTATGACCATACGTGAACAGGCGAATGCAGGCGCAACCATTTCAAAGGTGTTATACGTTCCAACATTTGAACATTTACAAAATGCAATTTGGAAGAGCTGTTCACTTCAGCTGAATCATAATGAAATGAATCTTAATTAATTGCAGTTTTAATGCTTTTCTCTGGATTTAGAACCTAAGGTGTACACTTAATATTGTATAAGAAAAAAATAGCAGTGTAGGAGGAGGGGATTTTCCCAGGCATTTGAAGGCGTGTTTTGAGGTGAAGGGCTGGGAAAATTGAGGGGAAAGAAGCTGCCAGGCTGGTACCTAACATCTTCCTACCCCCTTCAGTCTATTCCAGGGGTGGATCAACAACCTGTGTGTCAATGGTGAGAAGGTAATTACAGTATTTTAAGAGGCAGTTGGGAGAGATGTTGCACCTGCAATGGCTATTTGCCAACTGTGAGGGGTCACTTGCAGTGCCTGGAACACGGCAGCTTAGAGGAGGCGAGTGCACAACAGTAAGTCATTGAGCCCTGCAACTGACATGCATTGAAAGGGGAAAAGCAGCAAACCTGAGGTTACAATATTCTTGGCATTGTTAGACTAATATAAAATACTTACTGAGCCTGCAGAGGTATATGAAACAGAAGATTTATTGGACCATATTTTTACAGTTCTGGCTTATATCTTCCACAAGGCTGTAGGAGACCCAACCATGTGATGTTGCATCACTTCCTGTGATGATGTACACAGTATATGATTAGTGTATTAAATTATTAGAATTAACCCATTAACAATCCAATATAACACATTATACTACATCTCCCCCCCAAGTCCCTGATTCCCATTTTTATGTTGTGAGGATCAAAGAAACCACAGTTTTAAACTCTGGTGTGTTGCAGTCGTTAATCTTGTTTTCTTCTCTTAGGTGCTCTTCTTTGCTCCATTCTACTTATATGGATAACAGCAGTCTACCAGAACAGCTCCCTTCTCCTTCGGTACAGATCAGGGGTTTGAGTTTTGTGGGTATCCCTGAGACTCTGCTGGGCAGGAGGGGAATTGGTAGATGATTCTGGTTCACCAGTCAGGTTGTCATCTGGATTGGTGGATGAATACAACATCTCTGGTTGGGTAGATTGGGTAGATGACCGCTTCCAATGGGTAGGAGGCTGTTTCTATATGGCAACCAGTGCATTTCTGTCCCATCTCACCATACTGTGATCTGTGATGAGATAGGACCATGGATGTGGTGTCTGTTCAACCACTTACCCATAACGAACTTGGTCTTGAATCAAAACTTGCTTTCCTGTTTGGAGGTCCAGCAGGTTGCATGTCTTGTGATGTTTATCATGCATAGTTCCACATCTGGCTGGAATGATATTTGCCCTCTTTCTCTCTCGCTTTATCCAAGTCATCAGCTTGTATTTGCAAAATGAGTGTGTGCATGAGAGTAGAGAGTTGAATTCTCAGTCTTCTTCCCATGAGGATTTCACATGATGCTAGACCATTTTGGAATGGAGTTGAACGATAGCTCAGAAGTGTAAGTCGGATGTCATCATTCTTCTTCAGAAATACATCCACTGTGCGCACTCCTCTTTCAGCTTCACAACTGGCTTGAGGGTAACTTGGTGAACTGGTAGTAAGGACAAATCCATATGATGCCATGAACTCTTTAAAGTTTCCATTGATAAACTGTGGTCCATATTCTGAGATTAGAAGGTCTGGGATTCCATACGTTGCAAAGATCTCCTTCAGCATTATAATCACTGCTTCAGAAGAGTGACCCTGCAGTTGCTTGATTTCTATCCATTTGGAGTAGTAGTCTACAATGATACAGAACATTTTTACCTCTGTGTTTGAAGAGGTCTATCCCAAGATGTTACCATTGGAAAGAAGGTGACATCAACGGTTCTCTTGTCTCCTGATAATGAATCGCACAAGTAATATAGCTTGATATGATCTCTTTCAGCAACTTTGAGCGACCTTGCCACGAAATGGAATATTGTGTTCTGGCTTGACATTTTGTAATGACCAAATGTTCTTGGCGCAATCGTTGTAGTATGTTGAGCCTCAGAACTTTTGGAATGACCACTCACTCACCAGAAATGAGTAAATCATCAACTATACTGATGTGTCCTCTCTGTTCATAGTACTGTCTGTGAATGGGATTGTGTGGCATGTATGCTGGCCATCCTTTGACACAGTATTCTCTGACCTGAGCACATTCTTCATCAGAATTCTGTGCATCTCTGACTTCATTAGCTTGATGAGTTGTTGCTGGTAGAGTTGTGGTTGTTGTTGATGCAGAGGTTTCTACCTCTTAGACAAGGGCTACATAACCTTATTTGGGTCTTGCCACTGGTTGCAAGACAAAGCATCTACTGTATTCTACTGCTTCCCTGGAACACACTCTGTCATTGCATCAAACCTCACCATCCTGTCTAGATCGTTTTACTCATGGAGGCATTTTTGCTAACTCCTTAGAATTTAAGAGTGTCATTAAGGGTTTGTGGTCTGTCTCTATCTTTAAGTGGAGACAAAGAACCTCTTGCAAGCCTATGTAGCAGCTAGAGCTTGCTTCTCTATCACTGCATATCTCTGTCAGTCAATGGGATGCATTGTGAACTGGTCTGCACTTCTGAAAGAGTACAGCTCCCAGTCCTGCAGAAGATGCATCTGCAGAAATGATAGTGGGTGGTTCTGGGTCATAATGAACTAAAATATCAAATGATATCAGCATCTCTTTGATTTTTCTCAAAAGACTTTTGTTGTGCTTCCTCCCAGCACCATATATTGTCCTGTCACTACAGCTGACGTAGGAGCTCATTGATGACAGCTAGGTTGGGCAGAAAATTTCCCATGAACCTCTGGAGCTCAGTCACGTTCCAAGGAGCTGGAAACTCCTTGATTGCTCTTGTCTTCTGTGGATCAACTCTGACGCTGGATGCATCCACAAAATGCCCAAGGAACTTAATAGTCGGCTGCGAGAATTCGCATTTATTGTTGAGTGCAAGTCCTGCTCCCTCTGGACAGCTCATACTCTAGTGTCATGTTATGTCTGAGTGGATCCATGGATCAGGACATCATCCATGTGACATACGTCTCCATCCAGTCTTGCTATGATGCTTGACATTGACATTGTCCTTTGAAAGATTTCTGGTGCTGATGTGATGCCAAAGGATAGTCTGTTGAAGCAAAACTTCCCAGGATGTGAGCAAACCTTCCCAGGGTGCCAAAACCCAACTCCAACTAAGCTATCAGAATTTGTGTAGGTCTTACACAGCTGAACAAAGCAGTTGAACATGAAGAGGGTTAGTTTCCAAAAGCCATTATTTTCAGCTAGCTTCTTGAAGGTTGAACTCTTTCCCAATTTAGCTAAGCTCTCATCCACAGATGACATTGTGTTTTATGTTCATCTGCTTTTTTTAGTTGTGTAAGATCTACACAAATTCTGATAGATCCGTTGGTTTTGGCACTAGGACCATCCCTGAGCACCAGCTTATTGGTTCTGTCCCAGGTGAAATAACCCCCTGTTTTAACATAGTCAATTTCCTTAACCTTTTGGCAAGAGTGGATGAGGACCTTTTCTGGATGTGAACAGGTACATAGGCTTTGTTTCTGAATGTTTGGTAAGATGTCTTCTGCTTTCCCAGTCCTGCGAACAGCTGTAGGAATTCAGCTCTGAGGATTTTGGGCTGACCTTCTCGACTTTCCAGTTCCTCTACTCTGAAAATCAGTTGCAAGTCAGTAGGCTGTCAATGGACACCCTTCCTGGCTTTTTTTACGACAGGTTTTCTCTTTTTTATATTTGCCATACTCTAGTGAGTCAGCTGTTTTTGAGATAGGGTTCTCCTTGTCACCTCGAACCACAGATTGATTTTGTTTCTAGACCTCAGTTTGACTGTTCAGTTGAATTGTCTTTGCTAAGATTAATTAGATCATCTCTTGACTGCAAGTGGTCAGACAAGGTATCATCCATCAATGCCATGATGATTCTTTCCCTAGCCAGTTCATCTTTCAAGCTGCCATACTCACAGTCCTCTGCAAGTCTATACAAGCCATTTATGAATGCATCAACACTTTCCCCTTGACATTGGGTGCATTTGTTAAATATAGCCTGCTCAACAATGGTATTCTTTCTTAGACTGAAGTATGTATCATGTGCTTTTATTACTTCATTGTATGTAGTTTTCTCCTCATTGATACCCTGGTGATGAGGGTATCATCTGCACTATCATTCCTTGCATATAACAGCATGCTGACCTGCTCACTGCTCATCTTCACAGCGAGGCCCAAAGCGGTGCCATACCTGGCAAATCTGGTGGAGACTTCTCCATCACTATTTATCCCACCGCTGCCACCATATGATATTCCTGGTATTGCTAGACTAATACAAAACATGAGTCTGCAGAGGTATATAAGGAGCTTTACTGGAACATATATTACTGCTCTGGCTTACATCTTCCACGAAACTGTACGAGAAACAAAATCATGTAATGTTGCATCACTTCCTGTGATGTACGTAGTATGTGATTAGCATATTAAATTATTAGAATTAACCCATTCACAGTCCAACATCCAATCTAACACATTACACTGCAGAGGTCAACCATAGGCAGAGGTTTGGGAACACCAGAGCAGATCATTGAGGTTGATATTAATGACAATGGTTTTGGTAAGTAAATTGCTGGTAGTTCCTGCTTGAGGTGTTCACAACTCAACAGGGCTACAAATCCTTCCTTTCCATAAAGTCTTCCTTCCATTATCTTCAGAGTAGTTCCTCCAAGTCACCAAAGCATAAATCTCTGTTAGTCACTCAATCATGAATGGGCATTCAAAGCTCTCTGTAAAGTCAAGGATCTCATATACCCTTTTTAGCAGTCTTCTTAGCTTGTCCTGCCACCTGGAAAGGCTTGTGAATGTACATTCCTAGGTTTCTGTCAAGTGTACCTCAATTATTATTTATCAAGAAAATATTTAGGAATAAAATCTTCATTTGTTTCTTTTTGAGCAAAGCAATTTACTTCAGTTTTTATATCTCCACAGACCCCCTTCAAAAAAAGTTTAATTATTTTTGTTTTTAATGGTAATATTTGTCCATTACATTCTGCACTCAAATTCAAGACCAAGGAAAATGAGCAATGTCAGCATTCCAACATCCATCCAAATTACATTGAAAAACAGGATCAACGCTCTGACCAAGCAAGGTACAGCTGGAGAAGCAGAGATTTGCAAAGACATTTTGTTACAATTTATTTTACATCAGTAAAGGATTTCACATTGGCAGACTGAACGGCACTTAATGTAGAGTAAAAGACTAACATCAGAAGCAAACACTATGCTGATGTAATTATGATATCAGATCACATGCCTGAGAAGTAAGAGAGATCTGGAAGGTGGAGAAGCTTCAACCTCATGTAGAGGCCCAAATGAGAAACTATGGATTTGAGCAGCATACTTTGAGAGGATAGACAATCCCCAAAACCCCTCGCCTAGACCCCGACCACACAACAAAACAATTAACAACATGTAAGTAAACCTTACCTTTAAGGCACTTGCAAACAATGAAATTACTTAGTCTCAAATGACAGTCTCAGTAATGGCTGCCGATGCTTGTTTAAATGTGGTTTGATCTGGAGGCACAGCCCCAGCCCCCCCGCTTCCTTTTCCATCTCCTCTGCCAATAATTGGCCAGCAGACCTGACCCCTGTCCAATTAGGCTTCTGCCTCTACAATAATGATTTTCATTTCCAGGTTCATGTCGTGTACGGGTTTATGAGCCCACCTCCTGATTGTCGCCTCCTGCACCGAAATACAATGTTTAACTCCCAGGCCCCAACTGTATATCCCAGTCAGGCACCTGCGCAAAACCAGCTCTGAATATTAACTTAAAAGCAAAATACTGTGGATGCTGGAAATCTGAAACACAAACAGAAAATGCTGGAAAAACTCTGCAGGTCTAACAGCATCTGTGGACAGAAAAACAGAGTTAACGTTTCGAGTCTGTATGACTGTCTGAAGAAGAGCCATAAGGACTCAAAACGCTAACTCTGGTTTTCACTCCACAGATGCTGTTAGACCTGCTGAGTTTTTCCAGCATCTTCTGAATATTAGCTAGATGGGCAGCAGGAGATCACCAAACAGGGTCAAAATAATGGTCTCAGCATTCTGATCAATCTTGATAAAGGAGTTTTGAGAGTGACTTGTGATGGGAAAGGAGGGAACTGAGTAGCCAGACACTTAAAAGTCCCTTGTAGGACTTGGTGAAAGACTTGGTCTTCTCCTGGCCCTACAGGAAAATTTTTTTAAAAATTAAAAGCACATCTCTTTATTGGAGAACCTCAGGCCTCAGCTCTTCTTTGCACAAGCTTTACCTAGTGGGAAAGCAAGAATGGCTTCTTTGCTCAAATCACCAGTTAAAGTTCTGGTTGACTCCATTTACGTCACCAGGCTTTAGAAACATAGAAACATAGAAAATAGGAGCAGGAGTAGGCCATTCGGCCCTTTGAGCCTGCTCTACCATTCATTATGATCATGGCTGATCATCCAACTCAATAGCCTGCTCCCGCTTTCTCCCCATACCCTTTGATCCCTTTCGCCCCAAGAGCCATATCCAACTCCTTCTTGAAAGCATACAATGTTTTGGTCTCAACTACATTCTGTGGTAATGAATTCCACAGGCTCACCACTCTCTGGGTGAAGAAATTTCTCCTCATCTCAGTTAAAACTTATTGAAAGTGTATGAGCGCAAGCAAGTCTAACAATAAATTCTGACCCATTATTATTGAGATTATTTGGTTATTTGATTTGCTTTGATTTGCATATTTAAAGAAAAACATTGCTAGTGCTCTTGCTACCTACTTAGAGAAACAAGTTTAAATAGAAAACAATGAGAACAGACCGTGTGATTTTTAATGACATGCCTGTCCTATTTCCACTATGCAGGTGGAGTTAAAATTAGCCTTGTTGGTTGCCTTCTAATAATGCAAACCTAATGGAGTACAAACTTGAATCACTGATTGATAGCTAGTACAAAATCACTGCCTTTATGTGTCTTGACATAAAGCACAATTAAAGCTTTGTGTCATATGGCAAAGCTAAATTATGCATGTTCAATGAAGTTAGTTAAAGTTCAGCTGAGTATGTTGTGCTTTTTATGGGTCTTTTTTGGAGCCAGGCCGTTGTATTATATGGAATCCAAGAGCAACAGGCTATCATGCATTTACTCTGACACATAACCGAGGAAGAGCCATTTCCTATTTCTTTTGCTAAACAGGTTAAAATCTGTAACATATATAATGCTTATACAATGTCAAGTGCATTTCAACTATGAAGAACAATGAGGTGGACAAAAAGCAGTGTTAGGTACACATTAGTTTCATCAGCAGCCAAAACTTTTTATCAAAAACAAAATCTGTTTTTTTTCTCCCTATTTTAAACTAGGCCTGCCTGTTCAAGGGCTAATTTCTGATCTTAAACAATGTCAACAAAATAGCCTCCTCTTCGAAGAAAGAATAGCTGTGGTTAAGATGTCAGTCCCCATTAAATCAGATTTGGCAAGACTGTAGGCTAGGGGCAGGAACTGGAGTAGTCCTTACAGGGGCTGACTCATTCAAATTGGTCTTAATCCTACCTCTTATTCCCAGTGGCTTTGTGCTGCCCTTTGGAAGGTATATAGAACCTCTTTAAGTTGAAGGAATTGAGTTTTTGTCAGTGCCACAAAAGCACTGGAAAATTTCAATTAATTAGCATGCCGTAGGCAAATGAAAGAATAAAACTGAAAAGAGAAATGCCTTCAGGTCTGAGATGAATGTAAGCACATAAGAGCAATGCAGGTTTTAAATATTTGTGGCTGTTCGTATAATTTTCCCAGGGTTTTCCCTCCTGTAACTACGGTCGATAAGAAGCAATGGACAAATGGATGATTTTGTTTAGATCATGATGAAATAATCTTTCATTTTTTACACAGGTGAATAGAATAATGCCATTAATGGCATTATTTGAAATGCCAGAACAAAGTGGATGCACAGTTTACAGTGTTTATTTTCTTTGTACCTGGTCACAGTTGTTAAAAGTCATTTGGAAAAAAGGGCAATATATGTATATTCTCACCACAATATATGTTTGTAAATTTAGAAATTAAGTCCTAAAATAAATTCAACAAACTATTCTGTGAACCAATGGGCAATATTGGCATAATCACTGAAAGGTAAATAGGAGTAACCTTCTTGAATTCAATATCAGCATTCCTGTTCCTCTCTTGCCAAGCAGCTTGTCACCTGTCAGCTGACAACTTGCTAACAGCAAGAACTCTGCATGTGAGGAGAGTGGGGTGAACCTCTGTCTGACAGATTCTATGGGTTGCACATTAGCACTCCATCAAGTTGGCATAAATTTCTGAAAGGTACTTGTTACAGACAGGAGGGGGGGTGAATTTAAACAGACCTGATTCCTCCCCTCACTACCTGTCCATAAACACAAAGGTGTTTTTGGTTTCCAATTTCCCCCTTTATAAGTGGTCACATCAGGCGTGTTGAGTGGTGTGAGCGGACAAAATGGCGAGAAGACCAAAAATCGGTTTCACAACATCATAAAATCAGTTTGCGATCGTCCATTCAGCCCGTTCCCCGCCAACAGATGTTGGAAACCTTATTGTAATACTCCTCCTCAGTTATGTGTCAAATGGCATGCTGGGTGGATTCTCATGGGGCAGAATATTGCCGTTGGCGTGTGGGGGTGGGTCCGACACGCCAATGCATAAAATGACGTGCGATGAAATTGGGCGTGCATCCTGATGTCATCGCACGTCATTTCGATATTGCGTTCGGCGGGAGCACACTGGAGGCGGCTGCACGCCTGCCAAACTGTCAACGGCCAATAAGGCCATTAAGAAAGCAATTTACCTTATTAACAATGCTGCCCATCCAACTTAAAGGTTAGCTGGCAGGTGAAGAGCCCAAGCGGCCTTCGCGTTTTCCAGGAAACCTCATCCACGGACGGGATGAGGTTTCCTGAAGGTTTAATAAAATTAATAAATGAATTTTGTCCATTTCACAAACATGTCCCAGCTCATGTTACGCTGTCACATGAGGGTACATGTTTAAATAATTTTTTCCTTTATTTTTTGAAAACTTTTATTATCCACTTGATCTCCCTGAGGCAGTTTCGTGTCTCAGGGAGATTTCTGCATTCTTTCACGTGTGTGCACTCTTTCGCGCGCACGACTCTCCCTCCTCTCCCCGCCAGCACAGGTAGCGCAGAGCACTACCGGCCGTGCATTGTGCTAAGTGGGCCTTAATTGGCCCGCCTATGTAAAATGGCGGCACGCAGCCAATTGTGGGCAGCGATCAGCTCTGCGCCCGCCCCTGCCCACTCCTGCCCAACCTGGCCACCATAGGTAAGATTCTACCCATGGACATGGCTTTGCTGTGAAACAGCTCATGGAAGTTGGAAAGCTACCAGTGATGCTTGCAACGGATGATAGTCAAGGGGTGGGAGAGGAAGGTCTCGGATCGGCTGAGAGAGGAAGTGGTGTTGGAGGGGTGAGGTTGGGAGGGGGGGAATGAAGGTGTCGGGGGGTGAGGTTGAGAGGGGGTGGAGGGAGTAGGGGAGCAGGAGGGGGTAACGGGGGAGAAGATAGCAGCTGGGGATGTAGGTGTAAGCGGGGTGGAATGTGTAATGGAAGGAGTTCGGAGGGGAGAAGGAGTGCAGAGCGGGGAAGGAGTCTGGTGGGGAGGAAGGAGTGTGGAGAGGGGAGGGACTAAGGGTGGAGGAAGAAATAAGCATGGAGGAAGGAGTCGGGAAGGGGGAAGGAATAAAGCTGGAGGAAGTGAGGGTGTCTGAGGGAATCAGGAAGGGAGAAGGAATAAGGCTGGAGGAAGAAGTGAGGCTGGAGGAAGGAGTCATGAGGGGGCAATGACTAAGGGTGGTGGAAGAAGTAAGGGTGTCTGAGGGAGTCAGGAAGGGTGAGGGGAGTAAGTGAGGGGAGTCCAGGGGTGTGGGAGACTAAGTGGGAGGGCTGGGGAAAAGGATTCCATGGGGAGAAGGGGTTCTGGGGGAGTGGGAGGTAGGGGTCTGGAGGAAGAAATGTCGGGTGAATGTGCAAGGGAGGGGTCTGATGGGTCCAGGACTGTCTCCTGGGGAGTGAACTGAGGGTGAGCGTGGTAGGAGCAAATGGTGACAATGACATTGGGCAGAGTGAGGCGGCAGGATGGGAGGGTGAGGGTTTGACAGTAGTGGTAGAAGGGATGACGAGGGTGGTTGGTGGGGACTCGAAGGCAGACAGGGACCCTGGGGGTGTGACGGAGGAGGTCGGGGAGGTTAATGTGGATGTGGATTGGACATTTAGGAAGGAATGGAATGTGCACGTTCACCAGGACATCCCTGAAGGAAAAGGGTTGTGGCTGGTAGGTCACAGAGGGGAGGTGGAGTGATGCCAAGATTGTCAACAGTGATGGGGGAAAGGAAATGGGTGACTGGGGGAGGGGGAAAGATGGGGGAGCACACGAGAAACCGAATCCAGACCATGCAGTCCAAATCGAAAGTGAAACGAGAGTCAGGGTGGGTGAGATCAGGTGCTGTATGGGAGTGTGATCATTGGGTGGACGGAGATGCAGGTCAGCTCAGATGGACAACTGAAAGAGAACCCCAGCAGGCAGCATTGAAAATACTCAGGACAGTGAGGTGAGTGTGATACATGAAGGATCCACGTGCATTGGAGAATGCTTGCACGAGGCTCTGAAAGGTCCTGCCACACATACACTTCTCCTTCCAGAATCACTTGTGGGCCGGCTGCTCCCTCTGCGGAGACAGAGGACGAGGTTGAGGGGGCCACAGGCAAAGGGGACTCGGGAGGAGAGGACAGCCTCTGAGATTCCTGAGTGGATTACCCAGGGGTATCCAGCTGCCGCTTCTCCTCCCCTCGGTTACCCGGGGGCCCCGTCCTGACTCCTTGAGTGGAAGGAGCACCTGGAGGGATGTTGAGATGCCCTGTTTCCCTCTCGTGTTGCCACTGCTGGAACTCACCCATAGCCCCCCTAATGGAGTACAGGTCTGCACGCATCCCTGCATTTTGCTGGACCAGGGTCTCCGTGGTGGCCACCATCCTTCCCATGGAGACCTCCATACACGCACATGTGGGCACCACTTCATCAGAGAGCAGGAGGACACACTCCTCTGACTCACGTGCCACTCTGCTGAGGGCTTCCAACAGCTCTGTGTGATGGCCCATGTTTTCTGCTTACTCCAGGATGATTTGGAAGGCCAAATCTAGAGACTCATCATCTGTCTCAGGCCTCATAGATGCCTGATCCCAAGCTGTCCTCCGAATGCCGGGGAGCTCGCATGAACCTGCCTCCTGCTGCGGACATGTGTCCATGAGATGACCACCAGATTGTGAACCTGAGCCTGCTATAGATCTAGGATCCACCAATGTGAGTGTGTCTGCGCTGGTGCAGGGTGTGGGTAAGCGCTGTGATGGGTCTTCCAGGATGCTTATTTCCAGCTCTTCAATTGAGGAGGTGTCCTCTTGGCTGGAGGTGAGGACGTGGATGGAGCTGAGGGGCTGGCTGGCTGACGGTGTCAGTCGCTTGGCAGAGCTCCCTGTGAACCAAAGTAGAGATAATTAGTGCATGTCAGCAGAGTCAAAAACAGGAGAGAGAGAGCGCTCACAGTTATGTTAAGAGAGGGATGATGTGGTGCAGGATCCTTATGAGGTGTTCGTCGCCAACCTCACTGTCACTGCAGGCACAGTCCATGTCCTCACCAGTCAGTGCAATGGCACAACCCTCAAAGCGAGTGAGGGGCCTAACGTGGGCCACTCCACCCACCCCGGTCTGTGACCTCTTCCTGCTTATGTGAGCAGGCTTCTCTTGCATGAAAACAGATGGAGAGAGTATAAACAGGACACATGGCACTGGCGTGGAACGTTTGTGTGGTGAGTGGAGCCATGGGAAGGATGAGGACATGAGCTCGAGAGGGTATGAGCCTGATGGAGATGTAAGGGTGTGTGGGAGAGTTAGTCATGTTGTCCCTTGAGGTGTGAGATCCCTGTGGATGTGTGATGGATTTGTGAGTGATGAGAAGAGTGAATTATCTTGGTGGAACGTATGAGACCATTCATCCTGTAGCAGCACTGGGTGGTTGTCCTCTTTTGCAGGGTATTGTCACTGACCACCGCTTTCCCCACCTCCCAAGCCAGGTTAGTGAGTTTGCTCCCCATCCTGTGGCCAGAGTGGGGTTAGAGGACATCACTGCAGCCTCCACTGCATCCAAAAGGCGTTCGCGGGAAACATCATTGAACCTGGGGACTGCAGTCTTTTTGCCTTTCAGGGCCATGTCTTCTTTGCAGCAGCCGTGGGCTGGAAGCACCAAGAGGTGTGTGGGCGGCTGGACTTTAAATATGGCACCCAGCGTGATGAAGCAGCAAGGTGATGGTGTGGCAGGCGAATGAGACCCCACCTGCCATGGAAACGGTGTGTTTCCTGGGAATGCATAATTAATGCTGCGGCTTTGGGATGATACGGCATGAAAAGTCACCATTGTGGCCGGCGGGAAAAATGTTGTTTTACCCGCCCACTACCGCACTTCATGCAAATCTGGGATGATTACGCCCATAATCTTTTATCCACTTAAACTTTTATTTACAGCAACAGGCATTACATATTGTGCACCTCCTACCAACTAACTAAAGTTTCAACCTGCTTCTATATGTATCAGGCGTCCACCACCTGAATACCATTGAACAGCAAACTAATGTGCAATTAAGTGATTGGAGGGCAGAAAGCAAAGCTAGGGATAACAGGTTTTCAGAATGGAAAGGTAATGAATGGGGTTCCACATGGTTCCATATTGAGTCTGCTATTAATTATCATCTACATAAATGATTTGAATTTAAGAATACGGATAGCAATATTGAAATTGCAAGGAGTACTAATGAAGTTTGATGATTTGATGATGGCTCTGAAAGGGGTAAGTCAGATCGTTTTGAAGATTGTGACAGACTACAGATAAGACAGCTGAATGGGCTAGTAGATAGCAATCCCAGTTTGATATTAAACAATATGAAATAATATTTCAAAAGTAAGAATAGGGAAAAGGAATGCATGTAAATGTTGAGTTTTTAAATGGGGTAGAAGAACAGGTGGATCTTGCACAGATATATAGGTCATCAATTTGGCAGCTTCAGTGAATAAAGCCATACTAAAAGCACAAAGCAAGAAGTTAATGTTAAACATTTGTATAAAATATTAGGCCACAGTTGGAGCATTTAATACAGCTGTAGGCATCCCCTTATATAAAGGATCTAACAGCAATGGAAATGGTGTTGCATAGATTCACTAGTTCATTACCAAGGATGAAGGACTATAGTCATATAAGAAGTTGAGAATTTTGGACTTTTTCATTAAAGCCGAAGGGGTTAAGAGGAGACACAACAGAAGTGTTCCAATTAATGTAGTGTTATGTGATGCGAATATAGGCCTGTTAGCAAGACAGTAACAAAGAGCACTAGTTTAAAACAACCACAAGAAGAATAAAGGCGGGTCAGAAAAAAATATTTGAGTGTGTGAATGTAGAACTCCATGAAAAAAGCAATCCCTTTGGGACTTTTTTCTAGTAAAGGTTTGTAACCTATAGTAGGGGACTCACACACAGGCCTCAATTGGTGTGAGTTCTGCTGAGAACTTTCAAATGCGTAAAGGGAGAAATTCCCCTACAGAGCATGGGAAATTCCTTCCCAAATGTCCCCTGACTTGAAACCCTCCCGTAATCCAAATTTAAAGATCCATTCTAAACTGGACAAAATCCTGATGGAACCAGCTTCAGGCCTATATTCTGCTCCCACACCCGCAGATGGAAATCAAATTAGCACTCTGTCCCAATCCAGCAAATTTGTAGCCTGTGATTTTACAAATATCCTGACTCACACTGGCACTGTTAAAGTTTGAATCTTCACTGCATTTTTTACCATCTTAGAATAAGCCCTTGTTATTTGAAATGCTGTTTAATATTGAATGAATTGATTTCAATATCATGTTTCAAGTTGCTTGAGCCTGTGAATTACACAACTGTGGTTAATTGGAAGGAATTAAATCTTTTTTCTCTAAATAGCTAAAATTAGTCAATAAAGGAGATCATTTTAAGTTATATCTTAATTTGTGAGAATGTATATGAGCAGTAATGCATATATATTTTGTGAACTTTAAAACATCATTTATATAAACATTATCAGACTCAGTAATCAAGGATCTCTGCTAGCAAAGGGAAAAAAAGCATCCCAACTGGAAACATTTTCTGAAATACTTATTTTTATTTAATGAGCCATAAAACTTTTAAACGAACCATGAAAGTAATAGTTAAGCTCATTAACCGAGCGTGAAACCACTGAAAGCACATCGGCAATTTATATGAAGCCAGCAGTTGTCTCTATTCTCTCTGCCAAAACTGGAATAGCTCTTGATTTTCAACTTAACCTGTTGGAGGAGTAGTATTTCACTGAAAATGTAGATTAGTTGTATGAAAAAGCTATTTGTATCATAGCTTTTTCCATCAATATATATCTGTTTCCCTAAAACAGTAAATTGTATTACAGTAATTAAATGGTTGTGTCCTTTATCAACCTGGCATAATTTTAAAAACAAAAAGAAAACCACAACAGAACCATAGAATTTATGCCCTATATCCACTGTCAACAAAGCCTCACCTTAAGCCATTTGGTGTATATAGCCAGCTGAAAGAGGAAAGGACAAAGAAAATTGGGAAAACATATGAGAAATTTTCTTTTTGGTAGCAGCTGAATCTTTATTTGTGGCTTCAAAAAAGAAATGAGCAATTTGATTGTATGCTTTTGTGTATGTTGCTGATTTTCAGTTGGCAGCTTTGCCTCACCACTTGCTAGCTTGTGATTGGTATCTTTTACAGGCAGTCTATATTTGAATGATCCGGGGGAGTTAATGAAACAGCAGATTTTTGAGCCAATCAGTTGCAATTGTGATGGATATTTTGCATGACAGATCCTTTAGTGTCAGTCTTAACTCATTTGCAGCATTCTCTTCTCTGACTTGGAAGGTCGTGGGTTCAACCATCAGTCCAGAGATGTGAGTGTATAGTCAAGGTTGACACTTATCCAGTATTGAGGGACTGCTGCACTGTCGGAGTTATCGTCTTTTGGATGGGATAGTAAACTGAGGCCTCGTCTGCCTACTCAGCGGATGTATAAAATTCAGTGGCACTATTCAAAGAAGCACAGAAGGGTTCTTTTGGTGCCTTTGCCAAAATTTATCCTTTGACCAATATCAGTAAAATTAATTTGAAATCAGAAGGCTTGTTTGTTGGTGTGTGCAAGCCATCAGAAAATCAGAATGCACTGCTGAAATAGTGGCCATTTACATAATGTCCCATAACTTTGTAGGGGCAAAATTTAACAGCACCGAAAGCTGGGCACAAGGGATCGCGATGCACATGATTAACTGGTATTGGTTATTTCTGATGCAGGCAGCATGTCAACTTTGTGTTGCTTGCTAATTTAAATGATTGCAGCATTTAGCTCATCACTAAACTCACTGTTGTGTGACTGCACACTTCAGCAGGGGCTCAAGTTCATGCAAGGCTAATGTGCACTATTTCAAGCCAATCTAAACCTAGGGAATTTTGGAAAATCCACTATCCGATGCATCCACGATCACTTTTTAAGCTACTTCTACCAGCATTCTCTGACACTTGTTGTTCATAATCTGCACCCATACTGATATGTAAAACAAGGCATGTACAATTTCTGGCAATGAGTGGCACATTCTGATTCTATTATTCCTTGTCCTCTCCTCCCCATCTTCCTGAAGCCTTTGTTTAGGTTCCCCTATTAACCGTCACAGGAGAACTACTACTAATATGTTAATGGTCTTGTCCAAATGTCTTTTTTGTCAAATTCTTTTCATCATATTTTTGTAATAACACTGGCCAGAATTTTACATTCGACATGCCGGAATGTAAAATGACACGCGATGATGTCGGGCGTACGTCCCAACGTCACTGCGCACCGTCGCGATATTTCGCTAGGTGGGCGCGCGATGAGGATAGAGGCATGCCTGCCATTAATTAACGGGCCAGTTAAGGCCTTTGAGGCACCAACTGTATGGTGATTTTAAGCAGCCTGTGCAATTTTCAGAGCGTCACACGGGCGCAACGGGCAGGTGGGTAGGCCATATTTTCAAAAACCTCACCCAAGGGCAGGATAAGAGGAGTGAGTGGGCTTGCTAATGCAAGTTGTTTGTACTTTAGCTTATAACTTGCTGCTGCTTGCTTGTGAACAAGACAACTTCATTTCACTTCAGAGCTGCTTTGACAGAAATAAGAGGCTTCAGTTCAGGACTCCGGAGGAGTCATACCACTTGAGGCCTTCCAGCCTGCCCTCACCCTGGGAAAAGAGATTGTGGCCTCCACTGGAAGTACCTCCTCTGAGGAGGAAGAGAGTTCCAGAAAAGGGGGAAGGCCAAGTGCCCCTTTTCAGCCTCCAGGGGAACGACCTGTGGGAGGACAGACACAGGCACAAGGGGCGCAGGGCCAACAGGAAGTGCAAGGCGGAAGGGGCCACAGAAGACGCCACTATCCTGCTGCCAGGGTTTACAGGCGGCGATGCAGTTACCTCAATATGTCTGAGGTGCAATGCCGAAGGAGGCTCCGCCTCTCAAGGGAGACAGTGACCTCCATCTGTCAGATTATTGGCCCTGAGATCAGCTCCAACAGTGTCGGTGGACACCCCATGCCAATGGCGCTGAAGGTCACAGTGGCCCTAAACTTCTATGCCTCCGGCTCTTTCCAGGGGTCGGTGGATGATCTTTGTGGAGTCTCCCAATCAGCTGTCCACAGTTGTGTCAAGCTGGTGACAGAGGCTCTATTCAGGCGTGCATTGACTTTCATTCGTTACCACACGGACAATAGGAGTCATGGCTCCACAAGGGCGGTGGTAGAGAGAGAGTCATAGGCCTTCTCAAGATGCACGTCTGATGCCTGGACCGTTCAGGGGGCACACTGCAATACCCCCCAGATTGTGTGTCACTGATAGTGGTTGCATACTGCGCTCTCCATAATCTGGCACTGGAAAGGGAGGACGCAGCGGAGGAAGAAGTTGTTGATGCAGCTGCTCTGGCAGCAGACGATGAGCCCAGTAGTGAGTCCGAGGACAAGCATGGTCAGCATAATGCTGAGGGGATAGATGCTGAACTGGGCAACCTCCAGGGAGGAAAGGACACACGGGATGCTTTGATCCAACGCTCCTTCAGCTAGCCTACCAAAGAAGAACCTCCAACACATGCCAGGGCTGCAAGCTCCATACTCGATACCTGACAGGAACATTTGCTTGGTGAACAACATGCACTATGTGCCATTTCAATAAAGTTCAATAACAAATAAGTCACTCATAACATCATGGGTTACCCTGCACCTGCAGAACTAATGAAGCACCCAGAAGCTTGTTGAACACAAACACATCTAATGCTATGGTGCCTGGCATACATAATACAAATTAAATGGAAACGTACTCTCCATCACCCCTAATAATAATTAACGTAAAAGTGGGGGAAAAAATATCACCAGCGATAAGCCCGTGTTGTGCTTAAGGTGCTTTAAGTTTTCGCTTGCGGGTGCTACGTCTAGGTGCTCCTCCCTCGCTGGCACCGGTATTCAAGACAGCCTGCTCACTCTGCTGTCTTGTTGGCCTTGATGACCTTGGTGGATGTCCTCTGGCCCGTGAAGTCTGTGCTGGCCCCGCCAGGGAGGGAGCAACCAGTGCTACAGCTGGCATCTCCCCAATCATCACAGCCTCATTGGATGCCACAGTCACTGGCAGAGGGGCGGAGGAGCTGCTTCCCTCACTCAGAGTGCCCTGAGAGGAGCCCACAGAGACAACAAGCAGCTCGTGCGCCAACATCAGGTTGCTTTGGACCTCCCTACTCACCATTGATGGACGGGCACTTAGCTGGGATACCGGGTGCCCAATCCATCTCCCACACTGACGGTGACCACCTGAGGTCATTACCAGTGTGAGCGCTTGCAGGTCTGAGCGCATGCCCAGGAATCCCTGATTCAGCTCCTGGAGGAGCCTCCCTACGTGAGTCACCACTCTCTCCATGGAGGATGCATTGCGCTCGGCCATGCGGATCATTGCATTGCTCATGCTCTGCATGGGCTCCTCCACAACGGAGACCATGGCACGCATCCCCTCATGTATCTCCGCCAGATCCTCCCGCACACTCTGCTGGACTTCCAGCATCTGCTGCCTCAGGGACGACTCCAGAGACCCAACATCAGCCACCAACTGAGCATGTTCCTGGTCCCCAGCAGTCCTCTGACTACTGGTGGCCTGGGCAATCTTTGCCTCCGCCTGCACCTCAAGTGAGTGTGAAGTGCCCTCGCCGCTGTGCACTGAGATACTATCCGCCGATCCAATGCCCACCGAGGTGCTGATATCTGCACTGGTGTCTGCCTGGCTGAGAGGGTGTGACGCTGGTGTGTTTCTATCATCTGTGTCCCCAGGGTGAGCAGCAGGCCTTCAAGCTCCTGACCCCAACGGGCTTCTGGTGAGCCCGAAAGGAAGAACAAGGACACGTCATTAGGCTCACATCAATATAGAGATGAATGGTTGCTATTACTGATATTCTGCACTGCAGTCTTACCTCCCTGTGGCACCCCAACCTCACAGCGGCCGGTTGACCTAGGCGCATGGTGCCTCTCCAGCTCCAGGGCCTCCTGCTCATATCTACTCAAGATTAGAAGGTGGGGCGGTCCTCCACCAGTCCCCAACCTTTCAGCACTGTTGTGGAATGTTTTCTGTTGAAAGGAGAGAGGAGCATTGATTAGTCCACCCTGTACCTGCATTGCCATTGCAGCCTGGCCAACCCTACCTGAGGAATACCTCGCAGGGCTCAGCCGATTCGTGACTCTGGAGCCGCAAGACACTCAGTCCAAGCAGCCAGGGCTCACCCCCTTTGCCCAGATGCTGCCTCATTGACATTTGCCACTCACACTCTAAGAACCCTGAGGCCTGGGGGGTGGCGGGGGCTGCTCCTAATTGCTGTGCTAAGTGACCCATGCTAACACGGTACTCACCCTTCCTAATCGCAGAGGATCATTGAAGCACCTACAGCACTGCACCCATGTGCGCCTCACCACATCATGGGAGCTCACCCTGGATGCCACCTCCTCCCCAGAATTTTTGGTGAGGTGTGGGGACCTCCTCTTCCTATCCCTGGGGACAAGTACTGTCTTCGTGCCACCAGCTCCTCCAGGAGGGCAGCGAGACACTCGTCGGAAAACGCGGGGCCAACTGCCCCGCTGACCTGCCCTCCCGCCTGCCGTGTTCAGCACTGAAGTGCTCCATGCTGAGGTTCCACCGAGTCACTGGCAGCCTTCGCATGGCTGCTGCGGTCACTTTTGAATTGGCCGTCGGGTCGCCATTGGATCCGGCGGACATTGAGCTCCCGCCCCCGCCCGCCCCTTCTCGCTGTTACCACTGTCGCGCCTTACGCTGGGTGGGCCTTAACTGGCCTGCCCATGATAAATGGCGGTGCGGAGCCGATGGTGGACGGCGGTCAGGTTCCCAACTGCCCTCTCCCGCTCCCGCCGAGCCCATCCGACAAATGTAAAATTCTTCCCACTGTGTTGATTTGTTCAAACAGAATCATATCACAAAAGAAAAGGAGGGGAGATATGAATCAAAAATAGCCAGCAAACTGCTAATAAGAAACTAAGGGGCTTGAGAAATAAAACAATCCTGGGTGACTTGGCAATAACATTGTTGAAAAAATTAGTCAACCAAATGAATCATTCGAGATACTTATTGAAAAGATTTCCATTCAGCATATTTTATAATAAACATCATGATTCATCTTGCAGTGCTTGAATTCATAGTTAGTATTTTGCTTTGTCTCATTTGTGTTAACTTTTGCAGTACCAAAAATTGGATATAATTTTTTAAACTTCCATGATTTCCTCCATTGACCTATTTTTGTTCCTCGACTGATATAATAGTTATGACATGTAACATGAATGCTAAGCTTTGCACTGACCAAAAGAATTAATATTTATAGGTTTTCATCTCATCAGTGCTGTTTGTGTACTCTTTCTTGTGATGAAACAATTACTTATCATTCCAGTCAATGAGGTTTGCTGCTGGCATATTAGCAAGAAGCTGGCACCTGGCACTACTGGTGCTTGGAAGCACCCAGAAAGTCCTTTGTTTAAACCATGAGTCATATTGAACCCTAAACCTCTTTATATTGCTTAGCATTTGCTGATATGTCAAATTCTAAGATGAGTTTTATATAGGAAAATAATAATTTCCCTCAAATTTTCAAATTGTTCATTGCTGCATTTAATACAGTGGCTGGCTAACTTCAAATGCAGCTAATACAATGGGCTGAATTTTCTCAGCCCATTGAAGACAGGCTGGGAGGGCTATGGAATGGCAGGGGAAGGCATCTGAAGGAAAGCCCAACATCATCTCACCGTCATCACATATTGCCAGGAGCAGGAAGCTTGGCAGCTCGGTCGCCTACCAGGTGACCAATTAAGCCACTTAAGTGAAAAATTAAGGGCCATTTGCTGCCTCTGTGGGCATTTTGCCCTCTTTGGGAGGGCCCAACACCATGTGGGGAGACTGCCAGGTAAACCCTGACAGCCTCCCAGCAGGTTCAGGGAGATATGAGGAAGCCTTCCTTTATGGGCACTCCATTAACCACAGAGGTGGCAAAATGATGCCCCAGCGGACCACTGCACCCCCCCTCTCCCCCTGCCACTATAGTGGGATCACCTCTCATTTCGGCCCTGATGACAAGACTTCAACATTCCCCAGAAAATTTAGCCATTGTTTGCAACTGGCAGATTTTATGAGGGGTAATGGGGATATGCAGCAGTTTTTCCTGATGATGTAAAAGATAAAGCATACAATTCTATATAGCACAGTGTCCATTTTTATTCTGAATCTTGACAGTGTAAGAAATGTGAGTTGTTTGTTAACAGCAGCCATTATTTCTATAGTTTGTATTCAATTCCTTTCACTGTTTTTAGTCTTAAATAACATACAGGTACCACTGATAATACTCCCACTCGCTTGGGGCCATAAATATGTGATAGTCACTAATAAATCCAATAGGGAATGCAGGCGAAGCTTCTTTCCCAGATAGGAGCTAGAATATGGAACAGGCTAATACAGGGGCCAGCATCTTCCAGTCAGTGAGCGGGGGTGGGGCCCGCTCGCTGACACGTAAAATGATGCGGGGTGACATCAGGTGTGCGTCCTGACATCATCCTGCGTCATTTAGATTGTCAGTTCGGCGGGCGCGCATCCAACTCAGATGCCCCACGACCTGTCAACGGCCTATTAAGGCCATTAAAAAACCAATTGAACTCATTAATGGACCTGCCCGTCCAACCTTAAGGTTGGCGGGCAGGCCGGGAGCAGGCGGGCTTGTGAAAAAACATGAAACCTCATCCACGGGTGGGATGAGATTTCATGAGTGGTTTAAAAAATGCAGAATATTTTACAATAAAAGTTATGGATATGTCCCAGCTCATGTGACAGTGTCACGTGAGGGGACATGGCAGGGAAATTTTTTTCTAATCTTTATTGAAAGTTCTAAATCGGTGCCAATCTCCCTGAGGCAGCACTTTGCTTCAGGGAGATATGTGCACTCTTTAGCGTGCATGAGCGAAAGAGCACACTCCCAGCTGAGGGAATCCCCCCCGCCCGCACATGGAGCGCATAGCACTTCCTGGCGCACGTCACGCTGGGCAGGTCTTAATTGGCCCACCCACGTAAAATAGCAGCACACCCCCAATCGGGGGTGCCGAATGGAAGCGTACCCGCTCCCGCACAGGGGGAAAATGTTGCCCAGGGAGTAGTTGAGGTGAGTAGCATAGATGCTAGATGAGCACATGATAGCGAAAGGATTAGAAGAGCATATTCATGGGGTTAGAAGAAGAGGCTGGGAGAAGACCCGTGTAGTGAATAAACACCCAATATGGATCTGTTGGGTTAAATGACCTGTTCCTGTGTTGTGAATGCTTTGTAAGTTGATGTTCACCCTTTCTTACCTTCTATTCTTCAATCCTGAAATCCGCCACATCGATACTTTGTAATATTTTGTAATGTAGCCCTCAATACTATTGACTACAACATTGACTTCCAATGCCTTTCCTCCATTGCCCAGCTGAGTGGGATTGCCCTTTCTTTGCTCCACTCTTAACCTATCTAATCATAGCAAGCATATATATGACAATGGTTTCTCTTCCTGTCTGCACACTGTTACGTCTGGAACCAACCAAGGTTCTTACTTTGGCCCTTTCTTCTTTCTCCTCATCTTGGATAAACTACACTTTCCTCCTGTTAAATAGTTGATGAGGGCATTGTTTTTGGCCAGGCAATAAATTCAATACCCATGCCATGAATTCCTTCCAAATGCTTAGCAATTGTCTGAGGCTAAAAGGCTTTTCACAGTACCCTATTTGAATCTGTGTCGAGCTTCTGACCCCATTTGCCCTCTGTCACAAAGATGACCTACTCCCTCCTCTGTAATGCATCCACCTTAACCTCTGTCTCAGCCCATCTGTAACTGAGACAATCATCCAAGTCTGTCACCTCCAAGCAACTACTCCTATGTGCTCATGGCCAGCCTCCCCATTCCCTACTCTCTAAATTTTGACATACAAAATTCTGTTGTCTGTAATTGATGCCACATCAGGTCTCAGTTACCAATTGTTATGGACTTGATTTTCCAGACAGGTTTCTCATTAGAAACATCAAACTTTGTTTACAGGCTGCAGCAGCAGTTACATGCTTCCATCAAGCTCCACAACTAGAAGAAGAACTCTCACTCTAAGGTTCCTCATGCTTAGAGCTGATTCGTTCACACTGTTATGTGATACTATACAACACAATAAGTCTTAAAGCTACAGTTACTACATTCCTTAAAGCTACAATTACAACAATCATTCCTGTCCTTGCTGACCTACATTGGCTCACAGTTCCCCTATGCCTCCAATTTAAAATTCTAACCTTCATGTTTAATACTTTTCAAGCTTCTCCCTTTGCTAAAGTCCTACAGCTTCCCTGTAAATTTTCCTTTCCTTTACCTTTTGTGCATTCCTTTTTTCTTTCATCCCACAATTGACAGCCATGTGCTTAACCATCCCACACTCTGGAATTCCTTTGCGTAATCTCTCTGCCTCTCCACCTCTGTTCTCCTTTGAGACCCTCCTTATAATGTTCCTCTTTGACCAACCTATTAGTTACCATTGGTATATTATGGGGTGAATTTTTCCTAAGGTGGGTGGGCTGTTTGGGAACGGGCGCAGGCCAGCGCAGAGCTGATCACCACCCGCGATCGGCTGCGTGCCACTATTTTACCCAGGTGGGCCAATTAAGGCCCGCCCAGCGTAACATGCAGCCGGTAGCGCAGCACTACCTGTGTAGGCGGGAGGAGGAGGGAGAGTTGGGACCTGAGCTCTTTTGCACGCATGCGTGTGAAAGAGCGCAGCAAGCTCCCTGAGGCATGGAGCTGCCTCAGGGAGATTAAGTAGATAATAAAACTATTTTAAAAATAAAGTAAAAAATTATTTAAACAGTGTCACATGAGCTGGGACATGTTTGTGAGGTTTACAAAATTTATTTATTAATTTTATAAAACCTTTAGGAAACCTTGTGGATGAGGTTTCCTGGAAAACGCAAAGGCCGCTTGGGCTCTTTGCCTGCCCGCCAACCTGAAGGTTGGACGGGAAGCGTTGTTAATAAGGTAAGTTACTTTTTTAATGGCCTTAATAGGCCGTTGACAGTTCGGCGGGTGCGCAGCCGCCTCTGGTGCACGCCCGCCGTACGCAATATCGAAATGATGCGCAATGACATTGGGACGCACACCCGACGTCATCTCACGCCATTTTACGTGTTGGCATGTCGGGCCCGCTCCCTCACGCCAACGGCAATATTCTGGCCTATATTTTCTTTGGCTCCCGAATTTGAAAAGTTTACACATTAATGTTTTATTTAAAGTTAAACGTAAGAAAAAATGATTTAGATTCACTTTCACTCTAAACTACAGTGGGTGATATAAATTTGATATTCTTTTTTGAATGTGGTGAATTTATTACTCAATTCTTCTCTTATGCTATTCATCCTCAAAACTAATTAATAGCTGTATTTGTGATTGGCATCCTGAGCATTGTGTATTTATTTTGAAAGTGTACTGCCTTACATATAAATGTTACTGCTGCATGAATCAGTGGAGAAAAAAATAGCTCAAATCAGTCCAACTGGAGAAAAGCCATCTTTACCTTCGTAATCTCAAATGTATAGTATAATGACACAGGTATGTGTTTAATTTGCTGTTCTGAATACCCTGAGTGGGAAAAGTATTGGTTGAGGATATTAGGAGTAGATTCATTCATTTCACTTTGCAATACCTTTCTTATTGCTCTCCCTTTGACTTTTAGTGCTTGTTCTAATTTCCTGTTGTCATTGTATGAATGAAACGAGAATAATTCAAATGGGGACTTATATAAGCAACAGTGGATCTGAACACACTGCAAATCATAGGTCAGTATGATTGAAGAGACTTCATTTGAAGACCGATGTATAGCAGCTTTTTATAATTAAATTTCCCTAGTTCATTTGTCTGTGTTAATAATTAGCAACTAATCGCTGTTTCACTTGGAAGGAGTGTTTGGAGCCTTGGACAGTCAGAGGGAGGAGGTTAAAATGCTTACATGGAATGGTGCCATAGGAAAGAGCGGGATGTTGGGGTGGTTGAGGAATTGACCGGAGTGTCACAGAGGAAACTGTCCCTTTGGAATGCTGTAAGGGGAGGGGAAGATAGGTTTGGTGATGGCATTAGCTGAAGGTGGCAGAAATAGCAGAGGATGATCCATTGAATACGGAGAGTGGTGGGGTGGAAGGTGAAGGCAAGGAGAGCCCTATCGGGGCTCTGGGTAGGAGGGCAAAAGTGTGTGAAATAAAATGGACAGGAGGGCCCTGTCAACCATGGTGGGAGGAATTCTGGGTTGAGGAAAAAGGAAGATACATTGGAAGCACTGCTATGGAAGGTTGTATCCTCCAAACAGATGTGATGGAGAAACTGGGAGAATGGAATAGGGTCCTCCCTGGAAGTGGAGTGTGAGGAAGTGTTGTCAAGACTGAGGAGGTGTAGTCACGGTAAATATAGGCATCAGTGGGCTTATGTATATTGTTTGATAGCTTATCCCCAGAAACAGAGACAGAGAAATCAATCAATGTTAATATATTAACCTCAACCCATGAGTCCTTATTTTGTGTAATGACCTTTTGTGTGGCACCTTATCAAATGCCTTTTGAAAATCCAGATACATTACATCCACTGGATCCCCCTTATCCTAAAGTTACATCCTCAAAAAATTCTAATAGATTTGTTAAACTTGATTTCCCTTTCATAAACCCAGGTTTCTTAACCACATTGTGATTTTTGAAGACCCATCTTATCACATCACAATTGTCATTAGATGCTGAGAGTATCTTCAAAGGTTAAAGTGCCTCTACTTCTGCCAAGAACATTATTTTTCAATTTTGATTCTCTAGCGCAAGTCAGTAATGACATTAGTGTCTTCAAGTATTCCTTATTTACATAACAACGTGTATTGATATAGCACCTTTAATATAATAAAATTGCCCAAGGCGCTTCACAGAGGCATGTAAAACAAAATATGACACTGAGCCACATTAGGAGATATTAGGTTAGATGATCAAAAGCTTGGTCAGAGAGGTAGGTTTTAAGGAGCGTCTTGGAAGAGGAAAGTGAAGTAGAGAAAAAGAGAGGTTTAGGAAGGAATTCTAGAGTTTGGGGCCTGGGCAGTTAAAGGTACAGCCACCAATGGTGAAGCAATTAAAATTGTGAATGCTTGAGACCAGAATTAGAAGCGTGCAGATATCACAGAGTTGTAGGGCTGGAGGATGTTACAGAAATCGGGAGAGGACAGGAGGGATACGAAAACAAGCATGTGAATCTTAACCATTGTTTAGGAGCTAGTGTAGGTCGACGAGCATAGGGGTTAGGAGTAAATGGGATTTGGTATGAGTTAGGACAAGGGCAGCAGAGTTTTGGGTGACCTCAGTTTGTGGAGTAGAGAGTGTACCAGTGCTTGATCCAAAAATACTGACATATTTATAGCACCAGAGATGGAATGCAATTGAATAATGATCAGTTACATATTTATTTTCCCTCAGTATCCTCGCCAAAGAATTTGGAAGTGTTCATTTGATACGAATTGTTCATATGATAACTCCAGGAAACTTCTCATGTCCTGGACAACCATATGTACCTTCAGCTGGGGAGCTTGAGCTCTGGGCTTTGGAGCTTGAGCAGCAGCTGGCATCATTTCAGTGCATTTGTGCAGTTGAGAGCTACGTGGATAGTACATTTCTGGATATGGTCACCCTGCAGCTTAAGAGAATTGGCGGCCACCAGGTAATCTAGGAGGACGAGGCAGGTAGTGCAAGAGTTCCCGGAGTGCATCTCACTCTCCAACTGATAGTACTGTTATGAAGACTGGAGTGAGTGTTCCTCAGGGGACTGCAAGCATGGCACCAAGGCTGGCACAGAAGGGCAGGAGGAAGACTGAGAAAGCAATATGATAGGGTGTTCTATAGTTTTTGGAACAGATAGGTATTTTTGCAGCCACAGATATGAGTCCAGGATGGTATGTTTCATCCCTGCTGCCAGGGTCAAGGATGTTACTGAGCTGTTGCAGAGCACTCTGAGGGGAGAAGGGTGAACAGCCAGCAATTGTGGTCCATATCAATACCAGCATCATAGATAGAAAGGAGGTTCAACAGGCAGATTTTGGGGATTCAGGAAAGAAACTAGCAAACTAAAGGTAGCAACCTCTAGATTATTCTCAGTACCACACTCTATTAAATATAGAAATAGGAGGATAGAGCAAATGAATGTGTGGCTGGAGAAATGGTGCAGGAGGAAGAACTTCAGATTCGTAGGACTTTGGGACTGATTCTGTGGGGTGGGGGTGGTGGGGGGGAGGATGGTGGTGGGACCTATACAGCCAGGTCGGTTGCACTCCACCAGAGCCAGGACCAATGTCCTTGTTGTGCGGTTTGCTAGAGCTATTGGGGAGGGCTTAAATTAACTTGGCATGGGGATGGATAAAGAACATAACATTAGAGATCAGCAGCCTCACTGGTCGAGGTGGGAGCTGCCAATCTGAGCATGGAAGTTGTGAGGGAGAAGGCCAGGGAAGTTTGCTTTTATAATTTAAATCACCACAGCCACCTGGCCATGATCCTGGAGAGGGAAGAAGCCCTTCCAAGAAATGCCCAGCAGCCACAGCTGTGACCCGGCGAATGTTGGGGACAGGGGGTGTGGTCGGTGGGGGAGGGGTGTGGGGAGGCGGGGAGGTGGGGTGTCGCTCGCTTGATCTTTCATTTCTCCCCCACTTCCACCCAGCACCCACCACTTTGGCCTGGACATAGTCCACGTGGGTTGCTCATGTTGCTGACTGAAAATCAGAGTCGGCGCGGGAACAGGGCCTTAATAGGCCCATTAGTTGAAAATAATTGGCATTAATTGACGGCCCACCACTTGCCAGTGAGCAGATGATCCGTCCCTGAGCTGTCCTCATTTCAAAGGGGGTTGGGACTGTGGCAGTGAGCTGGCATGGAGGCCGGCAGCACAAAATTGCCCAGTTTGCCCGCTGAGACAAAATATGTTTCTGTAAATCAGATGATCAAGGGTGGGGGTGGAAGTTCCAGACCCGAGGCAGAATATTTCCCTCATCAGCTGGGCTCAGTGGGGGTGGGTGGGGTCGGTCCGGAAGCCGACTGCTGCCCGCGATCGGGGCCAGACTGCGCTTTCACACTGGCAGGCCAATTAAGGCCCGCTCAGTGTGAAACGCATGCGGCAGCACTCAGCACTCCCTGTATTGAGGTGGGAGGAGGGTGAGCATGCAAGTTTGGGCATGTGTGCAAGTGCGCGCAGGAAAGCATAAAAAATGAAAAATAAATAATTATAAAATGGTAAAAAAATGCCCCCTCATGTGACTCTGTCACATGAGCAGAGACGTGTTCTTAATGAAATGTTAACGTTTTTATTTTATTTTATTTTTAATTGCAGTTGGAAATCTTATCCCATCTGTGGATGAGGTTTCCTAAAAAGTGCAAAGGCTGCTTGGCCTTTATGCCTGCCCACCAACCGTAAGGTTGGACGGTCAGCGAAAAATAACATTTAATTGGGATTTTAATGGCCTTAACAGGCCTTTTAATTCTTGGTGGGTGCGCTGCCAACTCCTGCGCGCATCCGCCAACTGTAATATCGCATGAGTGCGACGTCATCGTGTGTCATTTTACGCTCGTTTGGGTTGGGCGCGTGCCCGCCCCACAAGCGTAATATTCTGGCCCAGAAGTTTAACCATCTGGGTTCATCTGGGATGCCACTACAGTAGGACAAATTGGATCTACCAATGTACAGGTTGATAGGTGTGGGGGTCACTGGTGGAGATACAGGCCTCAGCCTTGGCTTGGACTCCTAAAGGCTTCTTCCAGTTATCAGTCTCAGTCAGCCCTTCCAAGATGGCTTGATAAAATGCCATAGAATATTTCCAGGCACTTGAAACTAAAAGCTGCTACATCAGCAAGTATGTAGTTCACATCTGCATTGAAAATGTCACATTCACCTATGGTAATCATTTCATCTCTTTGCTGGAGGAAAGGAATCAACAGCAGCTGAGGATTTCAGAGCTTCTGTAAAATGGCAGGTTGATAGACGGTGGTTATCAGGGCTCCCTATCACAGGAATAGGAAGGGCTTATACTCACTCAATATGCTCAACTGCAAAAATGCCATGCCAATCAAGGGAACAGCTATAACTCCTTCATAATGCCAAAACCAACCCTCCAATAATTGTCAAATGAGATACCTTAATGTCTACCTGGCTGTTGGGAGACTATGACTCATGAGACCAATGCAAGTACTCACCTTTGTGATTCTGAAACAATGGATTAGACTGGTCTGCTCTCACTCCAGCAAAAGTGACTGTGAATATTGCATCATGCTGCATATGAGCATGAAGCTGCAGATGATGAGCCTAACTGAGCAACAAGCTTACAGGAAGAGTGTGAGATAGAAGTCCATGATATCCATCCAGTCCAGTATTACCTGAAGCACTCTATGCACAACAACAACAAATAAGAAACACCAGCACATACTTACTATCTGACCTCTGCAATACCATGGTTACTTCCCTGAAAACACATTGCTTGTTCTCAGTTGTTGGCAGGGTGTCCTCCCATCCTTTCACTTCTGAGCTTCACCATAAACAGCATTAAAGTAGTGACATTATTCATGAGAGAACTCTGTTCCATGCCTGGTCTCTTGATGCTTTTAGACTGCACTGCAAAATACAGCCTCTTTAAAGAACCGCACCTGCATGACCGCACAAAAACAAAATTAATGGGGTCGCAGAATTAAATAAATTACCCACGAACTATGACAGTGTGGATATGGAATTTGTTAAGGGGAGATAACAGAAAGTAGTGCTGATTGTTCTTGAGATTGCAGGGAAATGCGCAGTGGTGTTACCCAGGGGACGGTATTAGCACCACTGGTCTTATGGATATATAATAATGACATGGACTTGAGTATACTGGGCATAATTTCAAAGTTTGCAGATCACTTGTAACAAACCTCAGGCAACACAGGTCAGTGAAATGTAATTTAATGCAAAGAAGTGTGAAGTGGTTTATTTTGATAGGAAGTTTGAGAAGAGGCAAAATAAACTAAATGGTACAATCTTTAATAGAGCATCTGAGTGTGTGTGTACACAAATCTTTGAAGCTGGAAGAACAAGTTGAGAAGTTTATTAATTAAAGAAGCATATGGGATCCTTGGCTTTATTAATACAGGCACAGAGTACAGAAGTAAGGGAGTTATGCTAAACCTTTATTAAACATTGGTTAGGTGTTAGGCCTCAATTGAAGTATTGTTTTTTTTAATTCATTCATGGGTTGTGGGCACCATTGGCTAGGTCAGCATTTGTTGCCCATCCATAATTGCCCTTGAGAAGATGGTGGTGAGCTGCCTTCTTGAACCATTGCAGTCCATGTGGTGTCGTTACACCCCCAGTGCTGTTAGGGAGGGAGTTCCAGGATTTTGATGCAGCGACAGTGAAGGAACGGCGATATATTTCTAAGTCAGGATGGTGAGTGGTTTGGATGGGAACTTCAGGCGGCAGTGTTCCCATGTGTCTGCTGCCCTTGTCCTTCTAGATGATAGCGGTCATGGGTTTGAAAGGTGTTGTCTAAGGAGGCTTGGTGAGTTTCGGCAGTGCATCTGAACACCATACTTAGGAAGGATGCCAAGATCTTAGGACTGGATTTTCATCCTCAGGGTGGATAGTGGGAATCAGGAAATTTCCTGGCTCAGCATGCCTACCTTGAGAGAAAGTGTCTGCAAAGGTGGGATTTTCATTCCGGAGAGGCGAGTCATAATGAGTTGGGCCCATTGCCCCTGGAAAGAGTTCAGAGGCAGCTACGGGGGCTGCTGACTGCCAAGGCGGGGTGGTTAAAAGGCGTACCTCAGTGCTCTGGGACTTCACCCCAGTTGTAATAAAAACAGTATAACAAAAAACAGCCCACTTGCCATCACCACCCGCACCCCCTCACACACTCCTCATAGCCCTTCATACCCTCCATGTCAACCTATGGCCCTCCACCCATCCCTCATGGATCCTCATACCTTCCATGCCAATCTATATCCCTCCACCCACCCCCAATGACCCCTAGTACCCTCCATGCCAACCTATTGCACTTTAATGCCCATTAACCCAGTATACACTCTACAGAATCAATAAGCCCTATAGTAACAATAGTATATGTGGAAATGCTTTTTAAAAAGTCATTAATTCATAACTTTCTAACTTTTTTAGAAGTGTTAATCGCCCAGACCTTTGAAGTATCAATAGCTGAAACTACAAGCACCTGATGCCTCTTTATTTTATGTGTTAAACATTGTGCAATTGACAGAATAGTTTACAGAGAAAGAGCTGTCAATCAAGCAATGTTTTCGCTTGGGCATAGCTGTTTCAACAGTCTGGGCTCTTAACTATGAGGGGCCATTGGGAATGGATAGAGGGGCATAGGTTGGCAAAGGGGCATGGCTAAGACCTGTTGAACTTACCTTTCAAAATATTCCCTCATCCAGACTATGGTTCACGACACTAGAAGATGCCTATCCCCCCTATGGAGCCGGCCAGGTTGGGGGTGCAGGGTGTGAGCTCACAAACTGTTCTAGTCCCCATTCCCAGAAACTCCAATTTTCAACAGCATAAGGGTGTGGGTCGCAAAAATTGGGAGCACTGAGAATGGGGCTGGAAATCCCAGAATAGGGTCTCGGCCATCCTTTTCAAAAGGTCTACAGAATCTCCCCAACTCTGCGAAAATCCAGCCCTTAGCAAAGTTGCAGAAGAGATTTACTAGAATGGTACCAGAAATGAGAGACTTCAGTTATATGGAAAGACCAGAGAATCTGATGATGCTCTCCTTGAAGCAGAGAAAGTTAAAAGGAGCTTTGGGGGTTTTCAAATGGTTTTCCAATGAAGGAAGTGTCGAGAAGGCGAATGATAAAAGAACACGAGGCAACACAGTGAAACTTTTTTAACACACAGCGAGTTATTATTATCTGCCTGAAAGGGTGGTGAAAGCAAATTAAATAGTAACTTTCAAAAGGGAATTGGACAAATGCTGAAGGAGAAAATATTTGCAGGAATGGGTAGAGGGCAGGGGAGTGGGACTAATTGGATAGCTCTACCAAAGAGTAGGGGCAAGCAAGATGGCATCCTTATGTACTGTATCCCTTGTATGGTTCTACAATAGGGTAGATACCAAGAAATTATGCTGGGGAAGTTCAAAACAATGCGGCGCAATCTTTAAAGTTGGAGCGAATCAAATCAGCAGTGAAATCAGGAAGCTGTGGAAATCTGGAACTTGCTCGCTATGGATGCTGGGTTAATTAACATTTTCAAGACTCTGATTGCCGTTGTTAGGTAGGGTTTTGCGTTTTAGGTTATCCAGTTCACTTTGTCCAGCGAACGTGATACTAACACGTTAGTTGGTGCTTGAAACAATGTAGGCAGAGAGACCGATTAACTGAACAAATTCTGGTGGTTTATTGGAACTAAGAACAGGATACTAACACAACATGTGCTTCTTCAATCACCTCCAGCTTGAGACTTACAGTTTCCCAAGTAGCCCCTGCTGTATAGCGATTGGTCAATGCAGTCATGTGGTCAATTAACTACACTCTCTTAAAGGTACATAGCATTCCACTTTACCACATAGGGGTATTAACAGATATGCAGTAATGAATGTAAAATATTGCCAATTGCTTGAAAAAATATTCAACATCAATCAAGGATGTCTTGAATTGATGACTTAGAGAAATTTAGAAAGTGACTGGAGAGTTAGTTTTATTTAATCACTTTTAAAGTGAAGACAATGTAGTAAAGTAACTAGAAAACTAGTTAGACTATTCCAGAATATACCTGGAATACACTACTTGAAAAGGTGTTGGAACCAGATTCAATAGTAATTCTCAAAAAAGGAATTAGATCTCTACTTGTAAAAGTGAAATATGCATGTTTATGAGCAAAGAGCTGAGAAGTGGGGAAAAGACCTGGTCCTGATACAATGTGCCAGACAGCCTCCTCTGTACTATGTGGTTCTGTGATATATCCAGAACAAGAGAATGTAAGATCTTAAACCAAAATAGGCTAAGCATTAAAAATCAGAGTTTGGCGAGTGGATGTTTTTTCAGACTGTAGAAAGGTATACAGTGGTGTTCCCCACTGTTGTATTTGATATATATTAATGACTTGGACTTGGAGGCACATGGTGAGGTAATACGAGTTTGGTTCCAGTCACCATGCTATACAGAAGACAGAGCTCAAGTTATGAGGAGAGTTTGCAGAAATTCAAGTTCTACAGTCCAAAAAGGTGATCAAGGAGAGACCTCAACTAGGCACATCAGCTCCACAAGTCCAATAATTTGGTAGAATGTAAACCTAGCGGATCTATCTCAGGAGGGGGCACAACTTAGGGAGGAGAAAAGAACCACCGATTTAACGCACCATTTGAGTTCTGCTGAAATGAAGGAGGCATGCTAATCCTATCTATGACACAGCCATACAAGTAACGGGTTAGGCCAGGAAGACATCATTACGGCTTAATTCCATCATTTTCACTCTAGGATGTGCCAATCTAGCTTATGCCACTACTTAAGAGCAACTAAAGGAGGGTGACCGTCACTGTTTACTACACCAGCAAGTTTTGTGTCATCTGCAAATTTTGAAATTCTGCCTTGTGCCTCCGAGTCCAAGTCATTAATATATATCAAATACAACAGTGGGGAACACCACTGTATACCTCTCTACAGTCTGAAAAAACATCCACTCACCAAACTCTGATTTTTAATGCTTAGCCTATTTTGTGTCCATGCTGCTACTGCCTCTTCCTTCCACCCTTTCCGTTATCTCACCAAAAATATCAATCAAGTTAGTCAAACACTATTTGCTCTCAACAGATCTGTGCTAGCTCTCTTCTGTTTGTCCATGCTTGTCCAAGTAGCTGTTAATTTTCTCCCAGATTGTTGTTGCTAAAAAAAAACTTACTAACATGTAAATGTTCCAAATGTCGAACTGACTGGCCTGTAATGGCCATATTTATCCCTCTCGCCTTTTTTTAACAAAGATTTGCAACCCTTCAGTCCTCTAGCACCACCCCTGTATCTAAGGTTTGGAAGATTGTGGCCAGCACCTCTGCGTTTGTCTGCATACGTGCATCCATGCAGAATAGCGAACAGCACAAAATGCAGAAGTCCTGCCTCATAAGGCAGAACCACAGGAGATTCATAGTCTTGCAGGTCCCCAGAGATCAGATGTGTAAATCTATAAGATCTTAATTAAATAATGTCCTTGGGTTAAGTGAAATATGGCTACAATTCACAACAGAAGTCTTGGAAGAGCTATGAAACCATCTTTCAGGGGGGTCTGCAAACTTCGAGGAACAAGACAGCTCTAACTATCCCAGAAAGTCATTATTGTGTTTAATTTCTTGGCCACTGGCCCATTCCATGAGGCAATAGGCAACGTCTGCCAGATTCATTCTTGCATAAGGGAAGTATTTAATGCCCTCCTTACTAGTTTAACCCAGTTCACAATATTTGACACATGAGCAAGATAATTGAGTGTGCACCATTAATTTTCAATGGCTCACTAGATTTCCATGACTTCTTGGAAATATAGGTTTCACTCATGGGGAAGCCAGAGCTCCTACTGTCAACCCATATCATTACATCAACCAAAAGGATTTCACTCCCTTAATGTCCAATTAGTGTGAGACTACAGACACAATTTTTGTCAATGATCTGTATGTAGAAAACTGCTATCATTAATTCAACCTATCCATCAGCAGTCCGATATCCCAGCGCTCTTTTGGGATCCAGAGCAACTCTGATGCTGCTGTACTGATGGACAGGAGAATCATCAGAATCAACTCCTGTAGCTCTCTGCTTGATGTCACTGTTGTTCAGGGTCACACCTGTCGTGCTTCTGCTCCCTTGCTTCCAGCTCTGGAGGACAGAGCAAGGAGGAACAAAAGAAATGAGCTTCCAACAAGCTGCCATTTCCTTATTCTGTGCATATAAGGGTCTCCTCAGAGCATGTGTATCAGGAAAATCAAATCTTTTTTTTTATCTTTTATAACACTTCTTCTGCACAAACGATCTTCGAAAACTCTTGCCTCAGTTGATTAGAATCTGAATACAATAATTGCCTTCTCTTCTTGTAGGTTAGGAATTAATTGCCTGTGTTCGCCCTTTTGTATCTGCTGTGTTGGTAGGCCTCTGTTGTATTCCTCCTATGCCTAATTTCAGTCAGAAGAATTTTTATACATTCCCTCATATTTTTGCTGTTCTCTTCTTCCTTTTTCCCATTGGAGTATTCCTGCTGGACTCATGCCATCACCTTCCTGCTTTCTGGTTCTGCTTTAAGAGCTGTCCAGCTTTAAATTCTGCAGCTGTGACCTCAAATTTCCTTCCTAGCTCCCCTCCCCCACCTCCTATCCCTCCAACACATTTTCCAAAGCTTCTCTCAAATTGTTAGTGGGTCTTGGGCCTTTTTCCCAGGGCCATTGGGCAGGCGTAATTCCTGCTCCACCATTCTTCCAGTAGTGGATCATAGAACCTGGAACTTACCAAAGATATTAGTTCACAGGAAATAGGGCCAGATGATGACATAAATTATTAATGAAAAGGAAATTTAAAACATATTGTGAAGATCTTCATTGTACAAAGAGTGACATATGTTTGGAACAACTTACAAGGGAGAATAGTAGAGACATTCAACATGCAATTGGATACTGAGAAGGGAGAGTTGGGGTATTAGAAGATTGAGCTCTTATCGGCCAAATAGCTTTTGGCTTTTTCTTGTGGATAACTAAAGAAGCACTTTAGTGTGAAAGTTGGGGCATCATGTAATCCACTATCAACGATATCCTGTTCCATGATTAGAGCGATTCTACACAAAATCTCCTCCCTCCCCATCACAATCATTCAGCAGCCTCTCTTCCCAACCCCCGCCCCTCCCCTCATACACAAAGCAGCCCCTCTTCCCCACCCGCTCCATTTCCCCCACTTACTAACTCACTCAGCAGCTCCTCTTCCCAACCTCCTCCCACTCACTCATTCACACAAGAGTCCATCTTCCTAACACCCTCCCCCACATTTACTCATTTGCTCACTCACTCACTTAGCAGCCCCTCTTCCCAGACCCCCTCTCCCAACTCATTTACTGAGCAGTCTCTCTTTCCTCCCCCACCTCTCCCTTCCACATGCACACTCACTCACCAGCCTCTCTCCCCTTCCCTCTTTTTGGTCTAGTTTCTTGTGCCTGGAGTAGAGTCTGTAAAAACCTTATGGCAGAAATACCATAAAGTTTCCACTCACCTTCCTGCCTCAGCCGCATGACCTCATGGTTTTCCTGCACTCAGTCCGTGACTGAGTTAAACTTGCTGGGCTCTGCCTGCACCAAATCAGTGCACAATCATCACGGGCTGATTTGAACCCACCACTAAAAGTGTTTTCTTATGTTAAAGGGCACTCTGGGCTCACCGCCTGTCCCTTGCTGTTGACAGCATCGATCCAGTGGGTCCAGAGCTGTCCTGTCAGTTCCTCCAGACTGGCTCATCTCCTCTCCATAGTCGCCATTGCTACTCAGAGGAGGGGGATCTCGCAACCCCAAATGTGATCTCTACAACCCAATCGGAGGTCATGACACACAATTTAGGAACCCCTGGTACAGAGGAATAGAGGGTCCTCAGCGTGCATGTCCACAGATCCCTGGAGGTACCTGGATAGGTGGATAAAGTGGTGAAGAAGGCATATTAGATACTTGCCTTTATTTGCAGAGGCTGAGAATATAAGAGCTGGGACGTTTTGCAGAGCTGTATAAGACATTAATTAGGCCACAGCTGGAGCACTGCATGCAGTTCTGGTCACTGCATTAAAGGAATTATGTGATTGCATGGGAGAGGTTACAGAGGAGATTTACGAGGATATTGCCTGGGCTGTAGAATTTTAAGTTATGAGTAAAGAATGGGTAGGCTTTGGTTGTTTTCTGTGGAACAAGGACGGTTGAGGGGAGACCTAATAGAAGTGTCTACAATTATGAGGGGTCTAGATACAGTGGATTAGAAGCCCCTATTCCCCTTGGTTGAGCAATCCATAACCAGGGATATAACTTTAGGATAAGGGGTAGGAGGTTTAGAGGAGATTTGAAAGGAAATTGTTTCACTCAGATGATGGCAGTGACATGATACTTACTGTCTGAAAGTGTGGTAGAGACAAAATTTTTTAAAATTCATTCATGGGATGTGGGCTTCACTGGCTTGGCTAGGGGCACGGCAAGTACTGGAGCACAAGTCTGACAAGTACTATTGCCTGAATATTGTCAGGGCCCATAGACTCTGCAGTATCCTGTGCCTTCAGCCATTTCTTGATATCACGTGGAGTGAATCAAATTGGCTGAAGACTGGCACCTGTGATGCTGGGGGCCACCGAAGGAGGCCGAAATGTATCATCCACTTGGCACTTCTGGTTGGAGATTGTAGCAAATGCTTCAGCCTTATGTCTTGCACTGATGTGCTGGGCTCCTCCATTATTGAGGATGGGGATATTTGTGGAGCCTCTTCTTCCAATGAGTTATTTAATTGTTCACCACCATTCACGACTGGATGTGGCAGGACAGCAAAGCTTAGATCTGATCCATTGGTTGTGGGATCGCTCAGCTCTGTCTATCACTTGCTGCTTATGCTGTTTGGCATGCAAGTAGCCCTGAGTTGTAGCTTCACCAGATTGACACCTCATTTTTAGATATGCCTGGTGTTACTCCTGGGGTGTCCTCCTGCACTCTTCATTGAACCAGGATTGATCCCTTGGCTTGATGGTAATGGTAGAATGGGGCATGTGTTGGGCCATGAGGTTACAGATTGTGTTTGAGTACAATTCTGCTGCTGTTGATGGCCTACAGCACTTCATGAATGCCCAGTCTTGAGTTGCTTGATCTGTTCAAAATCTATCCCATTTAGCACGCTGGTAGTGCCACACAACACGATGGAGGGTATCCTCAATTTGAAGGTGGGACTTTGTCTCCACAACAACCGTGCGTTGGTCACTCCTACCAATATTGTCATGGAGAGATGCATCTGCGGTAGGCAGGTTGGTGAGGATGAGGTCAAGTGTGTTTTTCCCTCTTGTTGGTGCCCCCACCACCTCCTGCAGGCCCAGTCTGGCAGTTATGTCCTTTAGGACTTGGCCAGCCCAGTCTGTAGTGGTGCTGCCGAGCCACTCTTGCTGATGGGCATTGAAGCCCCCCACCCAGAGTACTCTCTGCACCCTTGCCACCCTCAGTGCTACCTTCAAGTGATGTTCAACATGGAGGAGCACTGATTCATCAGCTGAGGGGGAAGGGGGTGGTACATGGTAATCAGCAGGAGATTTCCTTGCCCATGTTTGACCCGATGCCATGAGACCTCATAAGGTCCGGAGCCGATGTTGAGGACTCCCAGGGCAACTCTCTCCTGACTGTATACCACATTGCCGCCACCTCTGCCGGGTCTGTCCTGCTAGTGGAACAGGACATACCCAGGGATGGTGATGGTGGTGTCTGGGATATTATCTGTAAGATATGATTCCATGAGGATGACTATGTCAGGCTGTTGCTTGACTAGTCTATGAGACAGCTCTCCCAGTTTTGACACTAGCCCCCAGATGTTAGTAAGGAGGACTTTGCAGGGTCGACAGGGCTGAGATTGCAGTTGTCATTTCCCGTGCCTAGGTTGATGCCGGGTGGTTCGTCCGGTTTCATTCCCGTTTTGTGACTTTGTAGCGGTTTGGTACAACCGAGTGGCTTGCTCGGCCATTTCAGAGGGCATTTAAGAGTCAACCACATTGCTGTGGGTCTGGAGTCACAGATTTCCTTCCCTAAAGTACATTAGTGAACCAGAGTTTTTTTACAAAATTGACCTTCTCAAGAGCAATTAGGGATGGGCAATAAATGCTGACCTATCCAGCGACTCCCACATCCCATGAATGAATAAAAAAAATTGACAGATATTTTAATTTGACCAGTAACAAGATCCTTGAAAGACCAAAGTTTAACAAATGTGTCCAACAGCCAGGAGAATGAGTTGACTCCTTCATTAATGAACTGTACAGAATGGCTGACGGTTGTGACTATGGTGACTTGAAATCAGAGCTAATGAGGGACAGAACTGTTGTCGGAGTGGTGGACAATGCACTCTCAGACATGCTTCAAGCTAGTGAAGATTTGACCATTGGAAAGGCCATTCAAATTGTCAGGAAATTTGAAATCAGTTTACAGCACAGACCCATCTTAGTGGGTAAAAGCAAGCCATGGTACAGAGCAACCCCCACTGTCCAGCTAGTAAAACAGCAAAGGAGCAGGGACACTCCAGGCCAAGGGAAGCAATACCCTAACCAGCCACTAAAGGGGAGGTGACAATGCCAGCACCGTGGAGCCAAGCAACCCCGTAGGCGTGATCAGTGTCCGGCAGTCTCAGCAGTGTTTTAACTGCAACCGCATACACTTTGGAAAGCTATGCAAAGCTAAAACAACGAGTTGCGCAGGCCATCCTAAGATGTTCATGAGGTCAAGGTATCGTATCAAGAGGGAAAACAACCATGCTTCCTGGGTGAGGCCAAAGATCAGGGAGTTTTGTTCTGGAACGCGGATATCAAGGTTAATGGTTAACTCACAAACTTTAAATTGGACACGGGAGCCAATGTTATGGTCCTCTAGGACAAGGAACCATGGCTGGTGACCTAACAACTGATGCCACCCACAACACAGCAGTACAGAGCAGGTGGCATCAAACTCCTGATGAAAGTTATTCTGCAGGTGTCACTCAGGTACAAAGACAGAAGAATATGAGAGACTCTGTTCGTCTTCCCAACCAAGAGTGTTCCCTGTAAAGACAAAAAGCCTGCATTGACCTCAAACTCCAACAGACAATTGATGAGGGCAACCAGCAAGGGCCTGGTCCCAAATTTGAAAAGGTATTCCCGAAACTCTTTACTGGATTGGCGCAACTGAGGACCGCATAGAGGATTACACTGAGGGAGGATTCTAAGCCTATGTTCCGGTTCACACCATAAAAAATACCCATCTACTCATGAAGCAAATGCAGCAACATCTGGATGAAATGGCAAAAATGGGTGTCATCTCCCTTGTTTACTCAGCCAACTGAATGGTGTTCTGGAATGGTTCCAGTTCCAAAATCGAACATGTCTTTCCATATCTGCATTGACTTGACACAGCTCAATAAGGAAGTCTATGTGATGTCCTCGGTGGACGACAGCCTGACCAAACTCTCTTAAAGCAGTGTTTTCAAAGCTTGGTGCTAACAGTGGCTTTTGGCAATTTCCACTACGCGAAAAATCCAGATTGCTGACCACATCCATCACCCACTTTGGCAGATTCTGCTCCAACCACTTACTGTTTGGAATCACCTCTACATGACAATTCTTTCAATGCCATTTGTCAGCCATTTTGCAAGGCTTAGAGGCTGTTTTCTACCATATGGACAATGTTTTGGTCCATGGCACGACAGTGGAAGAACATGTCAAAAGGCTCACACTAAATTAGAAATGCAAATTCTCCAAGACCTCTATCTGGCTCTTAGGACACATCATCAGTAACAAAGGCATTACGGCAGCCCCACAAAAAGCAAAAGCTATCAGCAAGTTCCTAACCCCATCCTCGATTCCAGACCTCCAGAGATTCCTGGGTATGGTGAAGAAGTTGGCAAAGCTTTTACTCAATCTGGCATAGGCTACAGACCCTCTTCAGCATCTCCTCAAGAAAGGCAAGGCATGGTGATGGGCACGTGCCAAGAGCAAGCATTTGGTTGCAACAAAGCCATGCTGCTCCCAACTGACATCCTGGCCCATCCCTCGCCGCTATAGCAGTGGATGCTTCATCCACAGGCCTTAGAGCAGTTTTACTTCAGGAACAACTGGGTGGATATCGCCAACCAGCGCATTATGCATTGAGAGGACTGTCGCACACAGAGACAAGTTACACTGTGATCAAAAAAGAAGCTCTCACAGTCATGTGGGTGTGCAAGAAGTTTTCGGACTACGTTATTGGCCTAAAGGTCACCACTGAAACATTCAATAAGCTACTGGTCTCACTGTTAGATTAGAAGGAGCTGGCAAAGATGCCCCCCAAATCTAGAGATTTTGTTTATACCTCGTGAGGTTTATATACATTCAGGAAAAAAAATACAAACAATGCTGACAAACTTTCCAGGGCCACAGTGGACCTTCCAATGAAACATGATGTCAACCTGATCGAAGAGCTTGAATCGTACTCCTAATTGGTGAGGAGGCACCTGCTGTGTACCACAGGAAAACTCCAGCAAATCCGCCAGGAACAAATGCGAGATGAGGAATGTGTTCTCATCCACCATTACTGTCAACAAGGGTGGCCACAGCAAAGCCCAAGCGGTAGCACCATAAAGACTTGGCTTGAACAGCAAAAGCGCTTAACCATCATCAACCATCTACTGGTATACAACGAGTGCCTGGTCATTCCAGTCTCTTTCCAGCTGGAGATGCTCCAAAAAATATGCCAAGGACACCTGGGTATGACCAAATGCAGGGAATGGGCCTAATATGCAGTGTGGTGACCAGGCATTTCAAGGGCAATTGAGGACATGATAGCAAACTGCAAGGTATGTGCGCAATGCAGCAGAGGCAGAGGGAGCCCCTTAACCCACACAGTTCCCAAACAGGCCGTGGGAGCAGCTGGGCATCGATTTATTCATCTTCACTGGCAGATCCTTCCTCATTGTGGTGGATGGCCTTTCCCAATGAATTGAGGTGAAGCAATTGTACACAACAATCACAGAGGTGATGGTGAGAGCATTGAAGGAAACGTTCCTAAGCCATGGCATCCCAGACCAGATAGTGTCGGCCAACAGTCCACAATTTGCAAACTTCATCCAATTTGCCATCATGTATGGTTTCCAGCACCGTACCAGCTCCCCAAGATACTCACAGTCAAATGACGAGGCAGAAACAGGAATCTGGACCATAAAAGGTCTCCTGAGGAAGAACAATGACTTCCCATGGTACTGTTAACCTACAGGTCCACCCCCATGATGGTGCAACTTAGCCCCACCTGAACTGCTGATGGGCAGAAAACCCTGCACACAACTCCCTATTCTGCCACAGAAACTATTACCAGGGTTGGCAGCGAAAGACTGCCAAAACACCCAGGACAGCGAGCAGTGCAACAGGTAGAAGCAGTTTTCCGCCTCCAACAAAAGGTACAACGCCAGACACCTGCCGTGTTTACACAAGGACGACAGAGTCTGGCTAAGGACCTTGATAGGGAGGGCGTTAGTGCCCAGAGGGCCGATGGTCAGCCACAGTCATATCTTGTCAGTACTCCGGAAGGTACAGTCAGGAGGAGCAGGAGGAGCCTTTTCACCCCTCAAGGTAACCCTCCCACTATACATTGGAAGGAAAGTGAGGGCGACGACCAAATGCCAGAATGATCACATCCAAAAGAACTTCCTATTCATCAAGGTTACCCAGTCCAACACCTCGAACTGTTGTAAAGACAAGATCTGAAAGAATTATAGAGATTCCAGACTGCCTGAACCTGTAAGCACAGAGACTCTGAGTCGGGGGGAGAAAGGATAATAAAAGTAATGCAAATACATTGGGTAAACACTATTACATTGTGTATAGGTTGGATAAATACCTGGGGGGAGATGCAGTATAAGGGTCTGGCATAGAAAGGGTTAACGTGGGACTGGGTACAGTAGCGCCCACGCTATAATCATGACCTGATAGAAGGCAATACTCTGGCTCCATAAATTTCTTGTAACAGCTTTACAATCCGAGATTAGGGGCTAAAGTTTTGACCCCGATGGAGGTAGGTATGGAGGCAGGCACGGAATTTCATGCTGCCAGCCAGCTCTAGCCCATCCTGCCCGACATCCATTAATTGGCCAATTGGAAAATCATGGCCTGGTGACTATTCCCCACACGATGCAGGCTTCTGACCCCAATTTGACCTTGATGGCAGGTTTCTCTAAATCTGCTGTTTATTCACCTGCATACTTTAGCATTCTGAATAGGCTTGCAATCTTACAAAGCAACCTTATGGTTTAATTAGCTCTGGACAAAGGCAATTAAACAAACCAAAGCAGTTCACTTGGGATAGACATTTTCCACTGAAGGCACTGTCAGTCTTGTGTGTTGCTTCACTAGAATGGGAAGCTTTCGGAGAAAAAGCCACCTTTTAAAAATTGAATTCTATCGGATATACAGCACACAAACAGGCCATTCAGCCTTACATTCCCCTTTTAAACACGGGACAACAGATTATGTGGCCTTTTATTCACTGGCCTTGTGCATTAACAGGCACTTGTATTGTTCACTTCTTTAATTCTATATTTTAGCGGCAGAGGTGAGGTGTGAGTGACTGCCCTTGACATCAAGGCCGAATTTGACAGAGTGTGGCCTCAAGGAGCCCTAGAAAAACTGAAGCCAATAGGAATCTGGAGGAAAACTCCCCACTGGTTGGAGTCATACCTAGCACAAAGGAAGATGGTTGTGATTGTTGGAGGTTTGTCATCTCAGCTCCAGGACATCACTGCAGGAGTTACGCAGGGTAGTGTCCTAGGCCCAACAATCTTTAGCTACTTCATCAATGACCTTCCTTTCACCATAAGGTCAGGAGTGAGGATGTTCGCTGATGATTGCACAATGTTAAGCATCATTTGCAACTTCTCAGATACTGAAGCAGTCCATGCCCATATGCAGCAAGACATGGACAATATCCAGGCTTGGGCTGACAAGTGGCAAGTAACATTCGCACTATATAAGTGCCAGGCAATGACCATATCCAACAAGCGAGAATCCAACCATTTTCCCTTGACATTTAATGGCATTATGATTTCTGAATCCCCCCACTATCAACATCCTGGGAGTTACCATTGAACAGAAACTGAACTGGACCTGCCATATAAATACTGTGGCTACAGATCAGAGGCTGGGAATTCTGTGGAGAGTAACTCACCTGCCGACTCCTCAGTGCCTGTCCACCATCTACAAGGTACAAGTCAGGAGTGTGATGGGATATTCTCCATTTACCTAGATGAGTGCAGCTCTAACAACACTCAAAAAGCTTGACACCATCCAGAATAAAGCAGCCCACCTGATTCACACCCCTTCCACCACCTTCAACATTCATTCTCTCCACCACTGACACACAATGGCAGCAGTGTACCATCTACAAGATGCACAGCAGCATCTCACCAAGCCTCCTTCAACAGCACCTTCCAATCCCACAGCTTCTATCCCTTAGAAGGACAAGGGCAGCAGATTCATGAAAACACTACCACATGCAAGTTCCTTTCCAAGTCACACACCACCCTGACTTGGAACTATAGCACCGTTCCTTCACTGTTGCTGGGTGAAAATCCTGGAACTCGCTTCCTAACAGCACTGTGGGTTTTCCTATAACACATGGGCTGTAGCGGTTCAGGATGGTGGTCACCACCACCTTCTCAAGGGCAATTAAGGATGGGCAACAAAATGCTGGTCTAGCCAGCGATGCCCGCATCCTGATTTCCAGAATGACTCAGTTGGTGAAACCAGGAATACCTGCGCCACTAAAGATTCTAGATTCAATCACTGATCTGCACTGAGTTAGCTGATTTTGACTGCAGTGGGGCTGTACTTAGCACTCCTGGCCTAGTGAGGAGGAGGCTACTACTATAAATTGCTATTCACTGCCGTAAGTAGGGAAGTGTTTGTGTGGACAGTGGCTGTGATACTTTCCTCTGCAAGACTTCCTGGGTTAGTTATTCTTTTCCCTGTGTGTTCATTAGAATGGCAAAGGAACTATTAGGTTACACAGACTTTCTTGGGCCTTTTGTTTCTGCAATGCATAGAGTGCCTTTTAGGATTATTTTTTAATTATGCGATATTTTTTCAATTGTTCTTTTGTAAGATGCTTTTGGGAGTTCATTTATCTTTATCTCCCTAAGTTAAGCATGTTTTTATAGCTCTCCCAGTGCAGTATTTCAAGGTTTCTCCCTAGCAATACTGAAGGCATCAAATAATGGTGGAGCATAGAAGCAATTCTACAATCCCCTCACAATGGCAAGTCCAAAAACACCTTGCAATGTATTATTACTTAGATTTGTATTTATTGGTAAATTTATGTGCCTTTTCAGTTTATGTATAACATGAGCTGGTAGAGAGTAAAGCTTTCTCCACATTGACTCCTTAATTATTTTTTGGGCCTTGATTTGCAATATTTTAATGCAACCATCCTTGAAATAGTGATCAATATTTAGAAACTAGGTAATAAACAATTGATAAAATATTATTTAAAAGAAAATCAAACACAGACTTCAGTAAATTTCCAGACACATTCTGGAAAATGGAGGTTATTACTTAAAAGGAGAAAAAAAAGGGCAAAATATTTCTTGGAACAGTAAAAATTAAAGACCAAAGCCTTAGTTTTAAGAGCTCCTCTATGCTCCACAAGGAATCATATGCTCCCCTGTTCTAGGCTTTCCCTGATTGTATCGACACAGCCCTCCCCTTCACTTGCATTGCTGTTGACTGTTCTCATAGATTCACGGCTGAAGCGTCCTCCCAACCCTACTCAATCCCCTACCCATCTGCTGGTCAGATGTCATTGCTGGTGGAATCGTTCAGGAGTTGGGCCTGGTTTATCTAAATGAGGCCCAGGCCTCACATCAGAGATGCTCACTCCTCTAGACCCTTGCTTACCCTGCACCCAAGATACAATCCCAGCTCCAATTTTGTGCTTTGCCAAATTTAACTTTATTCTCTCACACTCTGCATACTCAAAATGTCACCTGTACCATTTGAAGTTTGCTGACTGGGTCAGTTCATCCATGATATATATATCAATATCCTCGGCTATGATTATTTTAATACTTAAAATACTTTGACAACCTGTGGTTCAAGAACTTGGAGTCAGATCAGTCATTGTTCAAGTATTGTTGATTTAACTACTCTAAAGCTTCCTTTGCATTTATGGTACAAAAGTTCTGATTAAAAGATTGATATATGTTGCCTGATATTTATCTCAAAGTCAAAGGGGACTTCCTCAATTTCGCTTCAGAAGACTCAACTGCAAGATATGACCTTTTCTCCTCTTAGCTCTCGTGAACAGTCTTTCTTAGGGGTGCATTAAATCATTGAGAAGGCAGTCAGTTAGTGACACAAATGCCTTCATCAAATGTCCAGCATTTAATCATTAATAAAAACAAAAATACCTAGAAAAACTCAGCAGGTCTGGCAGCATCTGTGGAAGGGAGCACAGTTAACGTTTCGAGTCCCCATGACTCTTCAACAGAACTAAGGAAAAATAGAAAAGGGGTGAAATATAATCATTAATGCCTTCTTAAACTATGTTTTGCCTTTTATAGCTTTTAACTGATTGTAGTTATTAGCCATAACTAACAAGCTATACCTTACGAAGAGCACATGACATATATAATTAAATAAGTGATATCATTTTCACTCAATGGCAATGTAGATTTAGTGATAATACAAAAAATGCACCAAACACTAGTTGCCTACCTCTCCACAGGGCATCACAAATACAGTTTTGTTGTACTGTACCAATTTTTGTTTTCCCGTTGTCATGCCCAGTACAGGTATGAAGATATTACAAGTTCTAAAGCTATATTTTTACAAAATGGACACAAAAACTTAAGATGCCGCAGCATACCATGCAACTTCTTTGGCATTTGAATGGTTAAGCAATAAAGCCTGAGACCAATTATATATAGACCTGAGTGAAAGAATCTCACAGCCACTGGTGAGATTCACGCATCTCATTGTTTCAGAATGGACCAAAACCAACAGGCAGAGGTGTTTGCAGAAAACAGGTCTCCATGTTTCACCAGGAACAACAGAGATATCAAAACTCCATGGATGGTGGATAAATATGAACTGGATCGTGTTAACCTTTCATTGTATTGGGATGGTTTCCCCATCCAAACACAAAGAACTTGGATGTCTCAAACTCTCAAAGCCTGAAAGACTACAACGTAGGATGTGTATCAGCCCAACCCACCACTTTTTTTGGAAGGAGGACTTTGTTCTTGTCACAGGCCAGATAGTTAAGACAATCATGTTTGTTACCTGTTCTTTTAAAAATAACAGCAGAAGCTGTTCAGGTCAAGATAAATATCATACAGAAGCGCCATCTAAGCCATCAAACCAGTTGCAAGGCAACTAAGCCGACAAGGTAAAATAGCTATACCTTGAAAGTGGGAGAAGGATTCTCCCCCAACCTGCTCCAACTTCAAGTTCACTTGAGAGCTGACCTCCTGTCAATTCAAATACAAGATGCCACACAGCTTACTGAGAATCCTCTTTATACAAGACCTCTGCTCCAGTTTAGGCATCAATTCATCCAAGAAACTACAGGCCTGCTATAAAAGAGACTGAAATAATTCCACATTATAATCATATTGTTTTTCCTTATCTGTATCTATTTATTGTGTGTGTGATAGTGTGTAAGATGTTGGGCAGAATTTTGCTGTTGGCGAGCAGGGGACGGGGCCCACTCGCTGATGTGTAAAATGATGCAGGATGACGTCGGACGGAACCCTCGACCCCACCGGCGGGATGAGGTTTCATGTAGGGATTTAAACAGTTTAATAAAGCTTTAATGTAATTTATGAACATGTCCCATCTCATGAGGGGGACATGTTAGGGATTTTTTTTTCTATTTTTGATATTTTTCAAAGTGGAAGCGATCTCCCTGAGGCTGCACTTAGCCTCAGGGAGATGTGCGCCCTTTCGTGCGCATGTGCGAAAGAGCGCACTCTCACTTTTAGGGAATCCCCCCGCCCGCACAGAAAGCGCATAGCGCTTCCCGCCAGATGTCACGCTGGGCTGGCCTTAAATGGCCCGCCCACGTAAAATGGCAGTGGGGCCCGTTTCGGCGGTGGCGATCGGCTGCCCGCCCGCCGCCAAGTCGGTCGGGCCCGCCCGCCCATCAAGGGAACAATTCTGCCCATGAGCTGGGACATGTTTGTGAAGTTAAGAAAATGTGTTTATTTACTTTATAAAAGCTTCAGAAAACCTCATCCCGCCCGTGGATGAGGTTTCTTGAAAAAGGCCACTTGGGCTCTTCACCTGCCCACCAACCTTAAGGTTGGATTGGCAGTGTTGTTAACAAGTTTAATTACTTTTCTAATGGCCTTATTAGGCCGTTGACAGTTCGGTGGGCATGCAGCCGCCTCCGGCACGTGCCCGCCGAGCGAAATATCGAAATGACACGCGATGAGGTCAGGACGCACGCCCGACATCATCGCGCGTCATTTTATGCTTCGGCGTGTCGGGCCCGCCCCTGCACACCAACGGCAATATTCTGCCCTTGATCACAGACAACAATAAAACACAAACTCTGACTGTGACACTGTTAATTTTATGACTTGTTGCGAAAAATATAATGGGAGTGACCTTAACCCCACCTACCCAATGAAAAACAGTCAGGTGGGCAGTTTAAATAGTCCAGGTTACTTGCAAAGTTGCCAGCAGCTCTTCATTCTGAATTTTAACTGACTCCCTGAACAGAGAAGCCGATCTCACTTTCCTGCCAAATGAAGCCAGGGTGAGAAGCCAGGGCGAGAAAAGGCCCAAACAGGTACATTTGGTTAATTTTCCTTATGGGACCAAGAGGAGCAGGAGTGCCCCTCTGAACCCCACTGGAAGTGGTTCAGACCCCCATACAAACCCCAAAGCTAGTTACTTCACTTATTTTGCATCAACGCACGGCTTCTGCTCTGCACAATTTTTCACTGTTTCTCGATGACTTTCCTCCTGTTGTTCAGCAGAATTTAAATGAAGTCCAGCCATTAAAACTATTCCACCAATGTTGGGCAGGAAATGAATTTGCCAGTACAATTTCTCACTGGAAATCAGCTGATCATCCTGTCAACTTACCGCTACCTGAACCAAGAGAAATTTCAAATATAATCAATTGGTCAGACATATTTATCCATTTGCATTAATGATTGAAAGGAAGAACAATGTTATGATAGTCCTGTTCTGTTTTGTGATATAAAAATTACTTTAAAGAGATAATATACATTGATTGACTTATGCACTCTGGCCAAAGGGATTTTCTCAATTCACATTGATTCATGCGACTTTTCCAGGTGCAGCTGCAGCTATGGGAAATATTTTAATTAGCAATGCATATTGAGCAAACTCAGTAAGTTAGCGGCACAATCCAGTTAATAAGGATCCAACCTCAATAATTACACATAAACCAAACCGGTTCATTACTGTAATCAAGAAGAAAATAGCTTTGCCTTTATATCAGTTCATCTTACTATAGTTGTCAAACAATTATAAAGAATTTACATTTGTCTTGTAGCGAGATACATTATCAGAACAAGTTGGACTAACGCTAATTCTTTGCACCAATCTGTCATCATGGATTCTATTTACCAGGGGTGGGAGGGATAGATGAAATATTTAGCCACGATACTCTGGCCATCATAGTGTGGGGCAGACCTGATGAACCAACTAGTCTTTTCATGCCTGTCAATTTTGAATGACTCTATATTTGTATACTCTTTCCTAATCTTACATTCATTCCATGATTTGTCTTTATCTCAGCAGTTCCCTGCTTGCAATTGTGTTGTACAAGTGCATTAAATCATCTGCTAAAGCATTTCACTTCAAAAATACATAAGACGGTGCCAGTACAGACAGAAACATGTTAACGCAATCAAATTGGGTCAAAATTGTTGTGACCGATAAAGTCTTTATGTTGCCCTACATTTTTATGATTAACAAATTGTGCCTTCAACAGATTCCAATAATTTGGCTATGACACGAAAAAAAGTAACAAAATAATCCTCACTGCATAAAAAGTTCAATGAGAATTTGTTGTTTATTTGAGTGGTTGAATAAAATCTTTTAAAAAGTTAACAATAACATTTTACTTCTATTTAATAAAGCATGTGCATGTCCATGGTCCAGGAACAGAAGATATAAATAGAAGCAGGCACCTGGAATAAAGTGTTCCACTCATAGCGAGATTTTAAGAGTCTCAGAACTAAGAAGAATTAAAACTTTATTTTCATTTTTAAATAATAGCATGAGGCATCCGGGCAAGAAAGATGAGGGTTTCCTCATACATAAAGTTCCCAGACACTGAACTGTAGGATAAACCATATTAAAAAAAATCCTTGGCTGGCTGTGCTCAATTTTAAAAAATAAGACGGCCAGGCCAAGTTTTGCAGTTTGCAGCTTGTCACTAGGTCAAAATAAAAAAAATAATACATTGTTCTGTGCTGATTGTGATAGGAACAGATCATCTTATCTCAAACTACTAAATCTCCAATATATCTTTCTCATATGAAATTTTAGAAGATCAATGTATTGTGAGCAAGTACAGAAGAGATTCGCTAAGATAATGCCAAAGATAAGAAGCTTTAGTTAAAAGGAAAGAGCAAAGGGAGAGCTCCTGTTGGTGCTGAAGCATTGTCAGAATTATATTAATCGTCTCAGAAGACTGAAAATGAGCTCATAGTCAGGGGTGGGTTTGAGATTGGGGTGGTGGTGCGGGGGTGGTAGCTGGGAAACTTTACAGGTTGGAAAGCCCAGAAAAAAGGATTTCCTTCAGGCCCTGCCAATTTTAACTTCTGCCTGTAATGTAGATTGGCCTTCGGCACCAAGCTACAGTCAAGGAGTGGAAAGGAAGGATGAGAGGCCTCTGACATGTTGTGGGGAGATTGGAAAGGTCGGTGTTGGGGGGAAATCAGACGTCCCTCAGTGGGGGGGCAGAATGGAAGAGTTGGAGGGGGTTAGATCAGAAGGGTTGGAGGTGGTGTCACTCAGCAGATGGGTGAAGCAGGTAAACTGGATCCAGCACTTAAGTGGAAAGAAACTTACCTACTGGATCAAGCAGCTTTTGCCTCTTGTTAGCCAAGGTCCAGGAAACCCAGCCAGACAGGGTTAAGATTAAAATGATTGTTTACTCTAGCATTCACAGACTCTTGAAGTATTTAATTGGTCAATCCACCTGCGATTGAGTTGGTTGCCTTCCTCCAGTTGTGCTCCCATCCTATCTGTGTTATAACCATCAGTGAGTAGGTTGGGTGCAGGTTTCACATTTTTTACATGCTTACATGTCACTCAATCCAAACCCATCCATTTTTTGTGGGTTAATATTCTCCAAAGACCTTTTCTACTTAAACATTCAAATTTTACATTGTGTTGGCTGAACTTTACATCTCACGCTTAATTTTGTAATACTGTTATTAATTATTGACCTCCCTACATGCTCTCTTTATTCATCTTTGATGTAAAGTACAGTTTACATTGGATGTACAGCATAGAAACAGGCCACTTGGCCCAACCAGTCTATGCCAGTGTTTATGCTCCACTTGAGTTTCTTCCCATCTTTCTTCATCTAAATCTACCATCATAACCATCTATTCCCTTATCCCTCAAATGCTTGTCTAGCTTCCCCTTAAGTGCATCTATAATAGTCACTTCAACCACTCCCTGTTTTAGCGAGTTCCACATTCTCATCAGTCTTTGGGTAAAGGAATTCCCTATTGGCTTTCTTGGTGTGTATCTTACATTGATGGCCTCTAGTTATGCTCTTCCCTATAACAAGAAATATTCTTTCTGTATCTATCCTATCAAAACCTTTCATAATTTTACAGACCTCTATTAAGTTGTCCCTCAACCTTTTTTCAAAAGATAAGAGATGCAACCTGTCAATCCTTTCCTGATTTCTATACCTTCTCTGCACCCTCTCCAGTGTCTCTATATTATTTTCATAAAACGGTGACCAGAACTGCATGCAGTACTCTTAAATGTGGTCTAACCAAGATTTGATACAGGTTTAGCATAACTTTCTTATTTTTTAATCCCATTTCTCCAGAAATAAAGCTTAGCGCTTGGTTTGCTTTTTGTTTATGGCCTTGCTAGCTTGTGGCTTTTAGTGTTTGGTGCATTTGTATTCAGGGATCCCTTTGTTTAAAGTGTTAAAGGCTATTATGCTAACAGCTAATATACAACATCAGTGGTATCAGATCACTTGTCACTGGAACTCAGAGAGAGAGAGATGCTTCTGGAAGGAGCCTTGTGCTTATCTAATCCTGTACATGGTTGTATACCATTAATAAATGTGTGGAAGTTCCTGTTTCTAGCAGCCTCTGTTAAACACACCCTGGACCGTTTATGATGATATTTCATACCACACCCCCTAGACTTGCACCTTTAAAGTAATAAGTGACCTCCCTATTCTTCCTACCAAAATGTATTACCTCACAATTGCCTGTGTTGATCTTCATTTGTCCATTCTACAAGTTTATTAATGTCCTCCTGTAATTTGTTGCAGTCCTCCATAGTATTGACTACCATCTCCATCGTACCCCCCTCAAAATTTGATGCCATCCGCAAATTTTAAAATTGTGATTTTGATTCCAAAGTCCAATCATTAATGTAAGTTGTGAACAGCAGTGGTCCCAGCACTGATCCCTTGGGAACACCACTTCCCTTCTTCTACCATTCTGAATAATTACCCTTTACTCCCACTCTGCTTTTTGTCTTAAAGACAATTATCAATCCATTCTGCCATTTGTACCCTGACTCCATATCCTCTGATCTTATTCATTAGTCTATTATAGGGCAACTTATCAAAGATCTTTTGAAACTCCAGATAAATTGCATCTACTGCATTACCATTGTCTACTTTCTATATTTCCATAGGCAAAATTATGCTTCCTACGATCAAGAAATTTTAACCATATGCAATCTGACAATGGGAGTAACCTGCCACAGGATTAACAATTAACCTTGTAATGAGTCATTTCACATGAGAGGCAACCCACTATTTATTCCTATTTTCTTTGAAAGGCCAAGGCATACAAGGGACCAAAGTTTCACATCTGAGTGATGAGAACACTGCTCATCATAACAAGGAGCTGTAGGCAAGGAGACATTCTGGGGAGTTTATCAACAATGGGAACATTATGTATAAGTGATTAACACACGTGCCCAGGCTGTGCAACTGCACCTTCTTAATCTTCCTAACCCTGCCGCTAAGTCTTGGTGATACCCCGACATCCAAAGCAGAGCCGGAGGCAGCTTGCTAACTGCAACGCCCTGTCTGTGATGGCCTGATAGGCATTCCTTGGAGGGCCGAGTCCTAGGGGGCCCCAGCCTGCTTTTGGGGTCCTGCTGTGTGGCAGTGGCACACTCCTCGCCCTGTGGAGCTGACTTGCTGGGTTGAGAGATAGAGGGGATTCGGATGGGCTGGACACTCCTACAGTCACCTGGATTGATGGCCCTAGGGTGTGCACCTGCTGATTCTTGTCCCTATGTGTGACTGAGGGCCCCTGGCTGATTCCTTGAGGAGAAGGGGGAGAGAGTTCGAACTGCCCCGCACCCCTCTTGCATTGACACTGTTGGAGGCCAACTATGGCGTCAGCGATGGAGTTCAGCCCGCACAGCAGTGCAGGACCGATGTCTTGGACCAAGGTCTCCATGGCGGCTGCTATCCTACCAGTGTTGACGACGCTGCATTGGCATGCCGGCGCTATCACCTCAGACTGAAGGTGGACAGACTACTCCATCATGCTCTGCAATCTGAGGAGTGCAGCAGACATCCCTTCCTGATCTTCCTGAAGTATGATGAGTCCACAGGCTCGTCACCTGACTCGGACTCAGCAGATTTCTGATCTCCAGCGGTCCTCCATGTGCCGGAATTCTGGGAAGTCCCTGCCTCTGCCTGCCATGGATCAGACAGTGCGATATGCTCACTACAATGTGATCCTGAGGCTACTCTAAAGCTAGGTCCCACCGAGGTGTGTGTCTCTGCGCTGGTGGAGAATGTGGGTGTGTGCTGTGACAGGACTTCAGTGTGGGTTTCAGCAGATTCCACTTCTGCAGTGCCTTCGGGGCTTGAATCGAGGACGGGGCGTAGACTCCCTCAGCTGTTTCCCAGATATCCCTGCAAAAGCAAGGAGAGGTAATTAGTGCATGGCAGTGGCCTATGAAAGAGGAGACATCATTCACAGTGTGGTTGTCTGATGGATGTTGCACCACTGGATCCTCATTTGGTTGGGCACCTCCGAACTCACCGTCAGCACAGGAACTGTCCAGATCTTCGCCGGCCAGCTGGATGACTCTATTCCACCAGTCTGCAACCCCTCCCTTTTGTTGTGTGCCATCTTGTCCTGCATGAAGACAGATGGAGAGAGTGTAAGCAGGATGCCTGTCAGGCCAGATGGTAAGTAGGCCTGGCATGTGTAGATGGTGAGTGGTGTATGAGAGAGTGAATGGTGATGTGCCCTGAACTGGCAGTGAGTGCGGTCCCTGTGGATGTGTTTCTAAGTGTGTGAGTTGAGAGTGATGAGAAGAGTGTCTTACCCTGGCAGAACGGGATAGATCATTCATCCTCTTTTGGAACTGGGTGGTTGTCCTCTTTTGCAGCGCTTTGGCACTGAGCACTGCTGCCACTGCTTCCCAAGTCAGATTGGTGATGTTGCTCCTGCAGCTAGAGCGGGGGTAGGGGACATCACGGTGGGCCTCCATGGCGTCCAAAAGACGTTCTTCCGTTGCATCACTGAATCAGAGGGCTGCAGTCTTCTTGCCTTTCGAGGCCATGTCTTCTGTGCAGCAATCCTGGACTGGAAGCACTGAGGGGTGTGCCCGCGGCTGCACTTTAAACATGGCACTCGGCATGAGGAAGCGGCGAGGTGACTGCGTGGTGGGCGAATCAGAGGCCGCCATCCAGCGAAACGGCATGTTTTCCAGGAATGCATGATTAATGAGGCAGGATTGGGATGATATGGCATGAAAAGTCGCCATTGTAGCCGGCGGGCAAAACGTTCTATTTCCCGCCCACCACCACACTTAGTGCAAATCTGTAACAATTCCGCCTTTAGGTTTGCATTTGCAAACGATATGGTGCCAGCAGTTTTAGGGAAATGAGCTGGAAAAAGCCACTTTCAGGACACTCACCTCAATTTCCTCTACATTCAATCTTGAATGTCCAAATACAGGGATTTCCCAAAAAACCTTCTGCTGGCTACACTTTTTTGTGTATTCATGGGATGTGAGCATCACAGGTAAGGCAAGCATTTATTGTCCATGGAAAAACTTAGCAGGTCTGGCAGCATCGGCGGAGGAGAGCACAGTTGACGTTTCGAGTCCTCATGAGGTCATGAGTACTCGAAACGTCAACTGTGCTCTCCTCCGCCGATGCTGCCAGACCTGCTGAGTTTTTCCAGGTATTTCTGTTTCTGTTTTTGTTTTGGATTTCCAGCATCCGCAGTTTTTTGCTTTTATATATATATATATTTATTGTCCATCCCTAGTTGCCCTTGTGAAGGTAGTGGTGAGCCACCTTCTTGAACTGCTACAGTCCATGAATTTGACCCAGCAACAATAAAGGAATGGGAAGTCAGGATGGTGTGTGACCTGGAGGGGAACTTGCAGGTGGAGGTATTCCCAGTACCTGCTGCCCTTGTCCTTCTAAGCTCTAAAAGTTGCAGGTTTGGAAGGTGCTATTGAAGTAACCGTGGTGAGTTACTGCAGTTACTTGCAGATGGTAAACACTCCATGCATCAGTGGTGAAGGGAATGAATGTTCTGAATGGTGGATGGTGTGCCAATCTGCTTTGTCTTGGATGGTGTCGGGCTTCTTAACTGTTGTCAGAGTTGCACTAATCCTAGCAGGTGGAAAATATTCAATCACACTCCTGACTTGTGCCTTGTAAATGCTGGACATGCTTTGAAGAGTCAGGAGGTGAGTTACTTGCCTCAAAATACTGAGACTCTGGTTTGCTGTTATTGCCACAATATTTGCATGGCATTTCCAGTTAGGTTTCTGGTCAATGGTAACCTCCAGGATGTTGATAGTGTGGGATACAGCAATGGTAAAACCATTGAATTTCAAGGGTGGGTGGTTAGATTCTCTCTTGTTGGGGATGGTCATTATCTGCAGTTATGCAGCGTGAACGTTACATGACACTTATTAGCCCAAGCCTGATTGTTGTCTGGTCTTGCTGTGGGTGTGCAAAAAGTACTTAATTATTTGAGGAGTTGTGAATGGAACTGAACACTGTGCAATCATCAGCAAAGTCCCCACTTCTGGCATTATGAGGGAGGGAGGTTATTGATGAAGCAGTTGAAAATGGTTGGGCCTTGGACACTAGCCTGTGGAACTCCTGGAATAATATCCTCAGGCTGAAATGGCCTCCAGCAAGCACACCCATCTTCCTTTGTGGTAGGTGTGACTCGAACCAATGGAGATATATTCCCCTGATTCTGATTAATTTCAATTTTACTAGGGCTCCTTGATGCCACACTCATTCAAATGTTGACTTGATGCCTCTGGAATTCAGGTCTTTTGTCCATGTTTGGAGTAAGGCTGTAACGAAGCCTGGAGTTGAGTGTTCCCAGCAGAACCCAAATTGAGCATCGTGGATTAGGTTATTTATTGTTGAGTGCTGCTTGATAGAAATGTTGTCAATACCTTCCATCACGTTGCTGATGATTGAGAGTAGACTGATGGGTTTGTAATTGGCCAGATTGGATTTGTCTACCTTTTTGTAGACAGGACATACCAAGGTAACTTTTCACTTTATTAAGTAGATGCCAGTATTATAATTGTACTTGAACAGCTGGCTGGAGGCATGCATAGTTCTGTAGCACATGCCTTCAACAGTGTAACATGGTTATTGTCGGAGACCATGGCCTTTGCTGTATTCAGTGCGCTCAACACTTTCTTAATATTACATGGAGTGAGTTGGATTAACTGAAAGGTTTTGTGATGGTAAGCAGCTCAGAAGGAGGTCAAGATGGATCATCTAGTAGGCATTTCTGGCTGAAGAAGATTGCAAATGCTTCAGTCTTGTCTTTTGCACTCACGTACTAGGTTCCACCATCATTGAAGATGAAAATGTTTATGGCTGCTTCTCCTCCTGTCACTTGTTTAATTTTCTGCACCATTCACAACCGGACATGGCAGGACTGTTTTGATCTGCTCCATTGGTCTTGGGATTTCTTATGATCTTATGGATCACTTAGTTCTGTCTATAGCATGCTGCTTCTGTTTTTCAGCATGCATGTATCCTGTGTTGTAACTTCACCAGTTAGCATTGTCTAGCATATCAGGCAGGTCTGCTGGTTGAATACCCAACAAGGTGTGGGGAGGAGAGATGGAGTAAAATCAGCATTGCCACGTAAATAAATCAGGGTTTGAACCTCACTGTGGAGTAAAATGCAGTGGGACAGCTTGGAATTATAACCAGACATTCAAATAATTTATGACAAATAATGTATGAAGGAGCAATTCTGGCAAGTAACAGTTTTTTTTAATACAGATTAGTTTATGTCCCATAGCAAACAAATGGAATTTAGTCCACATTACCTGCTAGCCTCTGTTTCTGGTCATGAGTGTTAGGTTTGTCTGAGGCTGGGTCTTGAGCTTAGTTAAAATTACCTTAGAACTTTAATTCTGGATTATTTAGTTTAAATGGTTGAGTTATCCAGCATGCTTGCTTTTTAAAATAGTTTTAGTATATAATGTGACCAATAATAGCAATAACCAGGCAAATCAAAAGACAATTTGGAGCACTGCTCTCGTACAATTATACAATCATATAGATACAGAGAATTGCCATTGTTATTTGGATAAATACATACTCATTTAACAAAGGACTTACTTTCAAAAAGCAATGGGGCAGCACTGTTCTGAAGCGATTCATTTAAACACTGCTTTACCAGGTTTGTAAACACAGGTACAGTACAAGGTGTCATGATCAATAGAGCAATGATGTATAATTATTGAACATGATAAGCGTAATTATTAATTATATCTTCCAAAGCTGAAAAAGCTGTATAAGCTTCATTAAAAGTTAATTTGTAGTTTGAAACAAAAATTATATCAACATAGTTTATATCAACATAATTATATCAACAAGATCGGAGATATAATGTGCTTGAACTTTTTAGAATCCATGTTGACAGGCCCGAAGCAAACCTTTTAGATGAAGTTGCCCTTGTACTGTTCTGTGTCTAAGCTGAAAGCATACTATTATTTAATATATACTAGATGTTTTCCATTTATGTGCACAACACTTGTGTGCGATTTTATAATATTTTGATATATTCTGTTGCCAAACTAACATTTACTTTTATATATACCTCAGGGAACCCTGAGTTTGGACCACAATGCAAAGCAATTGGGAAAGGCACCAGCAACAATCTAGTGGTTACAAGCAGTCCCATGACGCTCCAGAGAACAGGACTTCTATCAAACCAGGCAATTGTTCACAGCAACCACCTCAATCGCACCATATGTCGTCAGATGCACCCAAATCTAAACATTCCTGCTTCAGATACAAGGTCTTGTCATGTTTTTGATTTTAATTTGTTGCTTTAGTTGACCTTTTGATTCCAGATTCTAACCCTGAATCATTATAAGATCTCTCATATTTATAAAGTTTCAAATAATAGGCACAGATTGAGACAGGGGCATTGATAACATTGAGCAAAACAAGAAGATATGAAATTGCTGCGTTTAATATGCTTTCATTTTAGGCTGTCACTAAATCGGCTAGTACGTCTGAACATCTGGTTTGTTGGGCACAAATTTAATGAGCTTCAAATGGTGAGCATTTTTGGAGATCTTGCCCAAACATAGAGAACATCATTAGCCCTTCCTAATTTTGTACAATCCTTTGTAAATTGGCCCTGTACCAAAATCAATTATTTTTTTCATAAATTCACATTTTCAGTACTGCACACCCATCTAAAATGGGTATTTCTGCAATTTACTACTTAAGATTTTATGATTTTGATTGGAAATTTAGTATTGGATTTAAAATGGTATTTTTTTAGCTTTCACCTAGCTGTATCTGCATAATCTTTTGTGAAAGATTTGTTCTTGGCATTTGCAGCAAGACTCTTTTTACAGAATCCTTTTCCCACAATGCAGTTGCAGACAGTAGTTGTTCCATTTGCAGCAACCAGTGTTCATGGAAATGAGATTTGGTATTCCAGTGTCAATGATGGATTTCAAAAAGGAAGAATTCATACAAATATAGGTGCAGCTATACTTCAGGTGTTTTGTGCCTATTCATCCTCATCCCACGAGTCAAGTCTTCTGACGCACACACACCTACTTGGGACTATATAAAGAGATCTGTCCTCACTACTTAAACTTTGGTAGGGAACTGCCACTAAGTTACACCCTCTCCTCATGTCTGACCTCTGACTACTTTCACCACATTGAGAGCCCTATCTAAAGCTATGCTTAAAAGCCTTGGTTCATTGTCTGCTGATCTTTCATCCTGAGCCTTTTGTTTGGCAGTTTTTGTCTGTGGTGGTTTGACATTGCCTGCTACTGTCAGGGGCAGGGCAAGGAGGCAGGTCCCAAGTCGACCTCAGCTGGAATGGGAATCAAACCCAGGCTGATGGCATTAATCTGAAACCACATGCTAGCCATCTAGCCAACTGAGCTAACCAGCCCCAGGGAGCTACAGTATGAACGACTGAATATTTCCAATCTAATACCAGTAACTTTTTCCACATCAGTCCAGCAGTCCATAGAACAAATGATGGACTCTCATTTGCCAAAGAAACACTGTTATCAATTTTCTCAAGAAATAGAAGAAACAGCATAATATTGTATACCTGTCTAAAAGGTCAGAGCCTTATAAATGGTGCACCAAAGGCCTCTGGAGCTCCTAGCATTAATATGTGGTATATTTCGGCTTGTAGAGAAATTTTCTGTTAATATCCAGATGTTGTTGGAACAGAGTGATGCAAGTAAATTAGCCATCATCTGGCCATAGCCATAAAACTTTCATTTTGCACCAGTCCACTATGCCACCATTATTTCTGGGAATGGATGTACTGGATGAATAATTGTTAGAGAACCAAGGGCATACTTGGTGAACAGATCCAGAATGCAGGTACAATAAAACTCATTAAGCCACCAAAATTCTGGTGAAACATGCTGAAGTAGACATTCTTTTGACTGTACAGATAAGGGGAATATTGCTGTATAGCCCTGATAAGATGTTGACAATTACACTGTCTGCACAGATTCCTATTGCGTAATTGCACCCTGCAGAAAGACGTGCATATGCAACAGGAGAGGCAGGCTGCTTGAGGCCTTGGGAGACAAGAGAAAGAAGAAGAAACAATTGGATGTGATCTGTAATCAGGGAGAAACCAGGATTGAGTTTCCTTCTATTCAGTTTTAGGCCAACCAGCTGCCCACATGTGCCTAGTATGGCAAGAGACTTGGTTCATTCTTGGGGCAGCACTTCTTTAACATACAGCTGGTGTGTTGCTGACAGAAAATTAGTGCTTCAGGCTTTTAGCCTGGAAAAGGGTAGAGCTGGGGGTGGTCTAAAATATGCATTGAATATTAAGTTCACTAAGACTCCTAGGTATCTCTTAATTTCACCGTTAGTTATTTTATCACCATGGAATACATCATGGGCTGAATTTTCCCCCCGTCAGGGGGGAAGTTGAAGGGCGGGCGCGCACAGGCGCACTTCTGATTGGCACCCCCGATCGGAGGCGTGGCGCCATTTTACGTGGGTGGGCCAATTAAGGCCCACCCAGCATGACGTCTGCACAGAAGCGCTGTGTGCTCCCTGTGCGGGCAGGGGAATCCCAAAATCAAGCGTGCGCTCTTTTGCAGCTCAAAATGTTAAAAACCTAAAAATAGAAAAATATAATTTCCCTAACATGTCCCCTCATGTGACAATGTCACATGAGTTGGGACATGTCCATAATTTTTACAAAACCTTTTCTAAAACTTTTTAAAACCTACATGAAATCTCATCCCTTCCGTGGATGAGGTTTCGTGTTTTTTCTAATTCCTGCCGGGACCCCTGGTCTGCCCGCCAACCTTAAGGTTGGACGGGCAGGTCCTTTAATTACTTAATTGACTCTGTCAATGGCCTCAATTGGCTATTGACAGGTCGGCAGGCACGCAGCTGATTTTGCTGCACCCACGCCTTCCTGAAAATTTAAATGGGGTGCGGTGACGTCGGGAGTTCCCCCGATGTCACTGCGCATCATTTTACACGTCGGCGAGCGGGCCCCGCCCCCGCTCACCGACTCGTAAAATCCTGCCCTATGTGTCACTTATTTTCCATTCGTATGGATGGTACTTTACTCTTACATTACATTTGCTGTCATTCTGCTGCCCTATGTCAAATCAATCCTCCTACTTCATCTACAGTCAGTGTTCTCCAAACTGCAACCAAATGTTGGTGAAATTTTCAGTCACCAGAGAGAGATGAATGTCACTTGGTATTGGTTCAGTTATAGTGTTGCTAGTTTGAAGCCAAAGTTGCATGAGACTACTTCTGTCACACCCAAAACAGAAGCAACACTTCAAAATGTAGAGTGCAATACAGATTTCAAGATCAAAATCTAATAAGATTTCTTATTCATTTTTTGCATCAAATTGGTGCCTTTTATTAAAGCATGAATTTAAGCTATTAGGTTCACACAACTAAGGTGTGGAGTGGGTGGTTTTAGCAGTTCCTGCCAATCTATTTTATTGAACTTTTCAAAGATTCAGCATATCCATTACTCTGTGGTACAGTCCTTAGTTACTTGAGTTCATTTATGGTTAGAACTCTCTGTTGATTCATCCTTTGAAAATCACAAGGAATAAGGGGATCATTCATAACTATCTTTTTCAGAGAGTACAGAATGTACTACTTTACCTTACTCCCCCTTCCAGCAGATTGTTGTGACTTATGCACCACTCCATGGACCATTAAATGTCTTTTCTCTCCTCCCTTGCCAATACTCAATGTATTCCAGTGAAAATTACGACATTTATTTGAGGCCCTTATAGTCACATAACCACTTCCTTGTTGAGTTGAATAATAGTCCTGTTGGATGTAAGTTTTAGATATTTAATTTATGGCAATTGTAATAATAATGGAGTGAATTTTCCTCATGGAGTAACAGAGGCAGTGGGACTTCTGCCTGATCCTCTGACTCCACTGCAACTCTGATCCATATTTCTTGGTCATGGGCCATTGGCTATTTTGGGTTAGTTCCTAATGGGATTCCCACCATCTATAGCAAATCCACAAGAGCCAAAGAGAAATGGAGTGAGTATGCCACTGTTGTACCAGCTGATGAGGGATGTTAAAAGAGTCCTGAAGAAGAAAGAGGTCTACAATAATGAATGCTTTACGTCCAAATCTGAGGGCAAGGAATTCTTTATGTCACTTTTCCTTATGTCACTATCTAACACCTGCCTGTAGGTGGTAAGAGGTGCTAACAGAAGAGATATCATCCAGGTGGCTGGGCCAAGAGGGAAGTCAGATGCAAATTCTCTAACTGCATTTATACATGTTAGGTGGGGAAAAGGGTGGCTGTCAGGGCTCCAGGCAAGAGTAAGGAAACCTAAGCTTGGGCTATTATTTTTCACCACCACTTGTTGTGACATTTAAGAGAGAATATGCTAACGAGCAAGTAGCCAGGATGTAAACCATGTGACCAGCAGACATTGTTCAGAGTGGCTTTCAGTTTTGTAAGCAGTATGTGGTGTGAAGCAGTTGCAGCTGAACTCTAACGTTAACAATAGTTGTTGCATGCTTATAGTAAATCTGTTTGCTGAGCAATTCTTTACTACATCTTCAAATAAACTGAACCCATGGGAAGAATTTTCCCCCCATCGGGGGAGAAGCGCAGGAGCCGGTGCGAGCATGCGCGCCTCCAATCGGCGCCCCTCTGATCAGCGCCCCCAATCAGAGCCGTGCCGCCATTTTAAGTGGGCAGGCCAATTAAGACCCACCCAGCGTGACATCCACCAGGAAGCACTATGCACTCCCTGTGCGGGCCGGGGTGGGGGGGGCGGGGGGGTTGGATTCCCTCAGCCAGGAATGCGTTCTTTTGCGCATGCGCGCAAAAGAGTGCACTGATCTTCCTGAGGCTAAGTGCAGCCTCAGGGAGATCAGCTCAGAATTAAAACTTTGAAGGTAAATGTTGAAAAACATTTCCCTGACATGTCCTCTCATGTGATACTGTCCATCACTTTAACTCAAACATTTATTAAATTTAAAAAAACCCTCATGAAACCTCATCCCACCCGTGGATGAGGCTTCATGCTTTTTCTGAAGCCTGCCAGGACTCCCGGCCTGCCCGCCAACCCTAAGGTTGGACAGGCAGGTCCATTAATTATGTTAATGACTTTTTAAATGGCCTCAGTAGGCCGTTGACAGGTCGGCGGGCCCACAGCTGATTCGGTTGCGCCCCCGCCAACCTGAAAATGGAGATGGCGCGGGGGTGACATCGGGAGTTCTGCCGAATGTCATCCTGTGTCATTTTACGCGTCGGCGAGCGAGCCCCACCCCCCCGCTTGCCGACTTAAAGATCCTGCCCTATGTTTAGTTTACCAGCCCTGTTTGAGATTGGTGAGTTTGTATTAATTAAACCTGGGAATACAACACCACTCTCCCACACATTTTCAGGTGAAGATTGGGGTAGTGGAGGAAAATCCAACTCAATGTGCCTTTGTGAATCTAAAAGTTTTTTTTTCATAATTTTGTTGCAAATACATAATTTAAATAAGCAGAACAATATACTAGAGTACAACAGTGTAATTTCAAGGCCTTCATGAATAATGACATTTTCATTCTTTTGTTAAAGAAACCTTCATGTTATATTACACTCTGCTATCTCTAGCTCCAGCAAATTCTAATAATTTGTGAATGATTAAATGAAACAAGAAGTTGACTAGTTCTCTTAAATGGTCATTGTAGCCTGATGTTTATTCTGGAGATAATGGAGCCAATTTTCCTCACCTCAACTTTCCTCAAGCTACCTGGGTATATGTGAACTCCACCTGACCCCACCTGAATTTATGGGTTCAGCATATTCAGCATACTGGGCATATGTTTGCCCCTTGTGCCAGGAAGAAGGGTGGAAATCCAACCATTGCTGCATGTCTGATACATCTGCCATAATATTGCCTGCTCCCTGTGGGGCCTTCTAACTGCTATCCAAAAACATCAGCCATATGGCCTCCAGCCATAAAGATATCTGCAAAAGATATGTTCACTTATTTTTCCTTGTTCCATCTTCTTGCTGCTTGCCCCCTCTCAGCAATATGGGTGGGTTCTGCATAGGCTCTAAGGGTGTTCTCAGTGCTGCTGAAAATCGGGGTTTTGAGAACAGAGGAAGGTGCCACTGTATCATTGTGCTCTTATGGTAAAGATATGTGAATGCTTGTGTCTGCAAGCATGTGCAATATGTCTGCAAGCACGCCCTCTTCCCATTTCCTCTTGGGGACACCTTGAAACTGGCCCTAATATCAGTTCATGTTAAAGGCAGTATTAGATACCAGAGCATATCAGTGGTCTGCAATGTATAAAGCACACAGAAGGTTAAGTATTACATAACACAATATTTTCTTAGTATTCAAAAATGGAATATCAATTCTATTTTCAGGATTTTGGATTAATTGAATATTTTATTAACACCATGCTTATGTAAGCTTTACAGGCCCAAAAAGACACAGCTCCAGCATAAATAAGGCAGAGGAGGACTCTTGCACCACTGCTGATTACCCCCCCCCCACCCCCCCCACCCCCCGTACTCCCCCGACCCCAGCACCCACCCCAACCTTCCACCCTTCCTACCCCCCAGACTACCCAGAGTCAGGGCTTGGTCATCTTAATTAAATATTCTCATCCACACTTGTGTTAGTATGGGCAGATCCTGGATCCCCATGAGAAAAAGTCATGAGGAAGATGTAATATCAGCTGGCCATAGACACTTGCCTTTAGTGGACACCCTCATAAAGTTCCTATGTGTAAGAGAGCCAATATTAACAAATTGATAAGTGGACTTCTGGGGCCTTCCAATCCATGACCCCAGTCTGGAGATACCAACGCGCCTCAACCCAAAAGAGAAACCATAACAATAAAATAATGTCTTAAAATGTGCCCACTGTTCTTTCAAACTGAAATTCTATTGTAATTTATAAAAGTTCACTGTTTGATCGTAAAGTGACCCTCAGGAAAGAACCTTCAAGTTTAGCTGATTTCTTTCAGTTATCCATTGACAGAATGAAAGCAAATGGTTATCTTTAGGGGGGGAGAAAAATCAAAATTTATGTACCTTGAAGTCACATGATGGCAGAGAAACAAAGCAAGGATATTGTTTCAAGTTGTCTCTTCGACACTTGAACGGCTAATTACAATTTTTTTCTGACCTAACTAATCTATAAAGGAATTTCAAAAATTTCTAAGGTAAGACGATTTGATAATATACAAACATGCTCAAGGCCAACCTATGAACATATTATTCTGTGTCATTTGTAAACTTTATTCTTTGGCTATTGGTAATGCACTTGAAAACCTATGATTTTGACATGTTCTCCACATTTTTCCCCAATTGAAATTCTGCAAAACTTTTATATTTATGTGTGTGAGTGCACACATATATATTTGTACATGCAGACATGTGCTGATGTAAAAACTTCCAACAAGCTACTAGTTGTCCACTGCATCCTCATTAGATCAGAAGACCTTGTGCAGAACATCAATTTCTTTGCCATGCTGTAAATATGTTACATTAATTTTAGTCACACTGTGATGGAAACCATGCTGGGACTATGTGTAAATCACCTCATTAGTATGTATTTGCTGTAATGGAACAATGTTCTTGATATTCAAATAAAAAGCTATTTCTAGGGTAACAGCACTTGAAAACATGTAGAGGTTGATTTTTTGAATTGATGCATTATGAATATATAATGGAAATTCAGCTGTGGAGGTCAGCAATCTGGACAAGATTTTCTGTCCATTAACATTGAAGAACATGCTGACATCCTCACCCCTTTAATGGTTGCGGTTCATGAAAAGAAAATAATTGTCTGTACACCCAGAGTACTTCGGGTCAGTAATAAAATTTACTTAATGATGTGTTGTCACCACCAATCCACTGAAAAAGCTTTTAAATTTTACATGACGTAAAATAAAGTGGGGTAGAATTAGGTGATAATGATAAATGATGTACTTACTTTGTTTACTTTCTTGTTTTTCCATATCCTTCTCTGCCATGGCCACATTATATTATTACATTATGCACATTTAGGCCCAAATTTTCCCTTCTGCTGGGAGCATAGAGTTGGGAAATTTCCTGACTCCCCAAACCTGACTCGGGAGAACTTCTCCAAACAGGTAAGTGTTGGGGGGGTGCTGGTGCTAACTGGAGTTGGGCCCGCTGCCTCTGGAAACAGTGCAGAGGCAGCCATAGGGTCTGCTGAGTGCTGAGGCAGGCCTCAGTGCTCTGTAACTTTATCCCAGTTATAATAACAACTGTAAGGGCCTCACCTTCACACCCCCTCACCCCTACACACCCCCCATGCCCCATTCATGGCAACTCATACCACCTCATGCCTTGCACACACCCTCATGGTCCCTCATGCCCTCCATGCCAACCCATGCCCCTCACTCATCACCATGACCTTTTATAGCCCCCATGCCAACTTAGTGCCAACTCATGCCAACCTATGCTCCCAGAACCACCACACTTTGCCCTTACTGCCTCCAAGCCAACTCATCCAGTATCCTCCACAGGCTGACTTCAGGAGCCATGCTGAGATGAAATAAAATAAAGTTATAAGCATCTATTACAGACTTCACTATATTAAAAAAAAACATTTTCTTTGATAAAAGCCCACTCAATAAATTTAAATCCCTTCAAGTGCTTAATCTCTCATAAAAATAAACATTTGTATACATAGCCCCACATCATAGACAGTTTATCCCTTTACAACCACTTGGAGCTGCCAATAAAACTCTGAATTACAGGGATCCCATTGTGATAAGGATAGGTTGTGGAAACAGTCAAGCAGTTCTGATACTATAATGATAACCCTCAGGCTCATACCAACAAAGACCTGTTGAAATTGCAAGCACTATTTTTTTTTCAATTGAGAGACAGAGCAAGCTTTTTTTTTCAAAATTTAAAGAGCAGGGATTTTAAATGACTTGGAATCTCGACAGTTCCACAGACCTTATCCATCCTTTAATGTTCATTTATGCCTACTCTTAAAAATCCCAAAAGGGTACCTGATCTCTCTAAAGAACTCCGGTAGGTTTAGAGCTTTTCCTCAAATTCGTAAACACCACAAGTCATGATTCAGAAGCCTGGGTGATGAAAATTACTCCTGAGTAAAGGCAGTTGCACTTTTAAATGTGCTGCTGCTTCCGTGAATGATGGATCTGTGAAACACATTCTGCTCCCATTCTCCCAACACCCCCACCCCTGACGAAAATAGTCGGTGCCAGATACGGGGGTGGGACTTCTGGATTTGAAGCTTGAGCACTATTTTGGCTATGGACAGAGCCCTTCCATCCTGTGAAATTCAGGCCTCACTGTTTTGGCTTAATATCAAAGAAGACTCTGGACTTGTTCCTCATCAAATTCATGTTTGAACACGCATCAGAAACAACTAATGTTATAGTTAGTACATTCACAACTTGCAAAACAAGTTTTAAAAATTAGAATTTTAAGATATATTTTATTACATTTAATAAAATTAAAAGATTAAAAGATCTTTCAAAGTCTTTCTGAAGTGCAGCGAATATAGCTTCTAAAACCAAAGTTTGCTCTAGTAACTATGTGAACTATGTATCTATTTTTTAAAAATACAAAATATTACTTTATTTAATGTGCTTTCATTCTGCAGTGATGTTCATCTTAAATTCTGGGCAAAAAATAAAATTCAATTTAATTTTAGTTGACTCGGATTTAAACTCATTTGGAAAGATATTAGTTTTTTTACCCACTTTAAATGATTCAGAATTATATGCTTACCAAGTAAACACTTTCTTGATGGCTTAGTTGGTTAGGACCAAAAGAATTCCAGGTTCAATCATTGGTCGGTATGAATTAATTTATATCAGCCAGGTAGAGACATTTCAGTTGACCTCAGTGCCACTGCCTAGGGAATGGGAAATTGTTCTTGATTCCTACTCAAGATTGGAAGTCACAATTCCTGCATATAGGTGGATATTGTTGGATCTTGGGTACGATGGCCACCAAACCCCCATAAGAAAAAAAGACTTGCATTTATGTAGCACCCGTCTTCACCACAGTACATCCCAAAGAACTTTATAGCTAAGTAGTTTTGAAGTGTAGTCACTGTTGAAGTGTAGTCACTGTTGTAATGTAGAATACGCAATAGCCAATTTGCACACAGCAAACTCTCGTAACAGCAATATGATGATGAGCAGTTTGATGAAAGGTCATCTCAACTTGAAAAGTTAAATCTGTTCTCCATATGCTGCCTGACCTGCTGCGTATTTCCAGCATTTTTGAATGATGGTATTGTTTTCGCACTTCTGCACTTCTGTATATGAAGAAGTTCTACTATTGGATAATGCCATGCAGAACCTGGCAAACTTGACGTTACTGCCTTTTTCGACAATTTAGCAACAAGTTACATTTTTGAACAGTGAGGATAAAAGCAGCTGAGCTAATTGTTAAAGGGCAAAGATCCAATTAAATTAAGTAAAAAAGAAAGATGCTGCATTTATGTAGCATTTTATTAGAATGCACCGAAGTGCTATACAACAAATTAATTACTTCTGAAGTTTACTCACTCTAGTTTTTCAAGCAAATGCAGCAGAAAATAGACACAGCAAGGTCCCACAAACAATAGCTGAATGAATTGCCAGAGGTCATATTCTCAGCTGTCACCTAGCAGTTATCATACTTGGGCTACATAAATTAAGCTTTGAATTAAGCTTTAATGCCTACATTGATTTGGTTATCCGCCGTGAGTAACCCTTCGCAGTGAACACCATGGGATTATTACTTTTAATTACCTCTATCCATAATAATTAAGGGCTATTCTTTGAGCATCCATGACCCATATACCTCTTTTGTCATCTGAGGCAACTAGATGGAAAAGGTGTTGTACTACTTCGGCAGACAACAGGCTTATTTGTGCCTACTCTTGCTCTGTCCTGAGCCACCTCCAGGATTTCCAGGGACCTGTGGGTGAACATATTACTGGCCTGCATAAAATGTGCATGAAAGCCTATATCAGGGTTCTCTCAGTCCAATCCCAAGCATGTTTAATCTAACCATGTCAGTCCTATAAATTTCAGCCCTTGTCAGAGCATTTAAGACAGGAACTGTGGCTATGATGTACCTAATTTATTTTCTTAATTTTCCTTTCAGTATCTTATTTTTCTTTCTCCTGCTCTCAGTCCAATCTTTCTTTCCCTCTCATTATTTCTCTTTCTGTAACTGATTTGACTCTAATTCACCCTCCATTTCTTTCTGAATCCTAAAACTCATTGGTTAAGGAGATGCCCAATTGGATCTGCCACTCTCATCATGCCATTATCAGCTCTCATTCCCAGCAAATTAAGGGGCAAAATATTTTGAGTTGAAGGGCGCAGGGAAAAGATGAACAGTATATCCTGCAAGATGCCCTCCTTGAGCAAGGTTTGGCCCATTAGGGTATGCCAGAATGTTACTGGATATTGGGGTGCCAATGTTGGCAGGAGCTCAAAGACACCACTGCAAAACCTAACCTGATTGGCATATGTCCACAGGTTCCTTTGTTGATTCAGACAATCGTCAGCTTGGAGGCTTCCTGGTGCCAAACTGTTTGAGGCAATTTAAATAAATGAACAATCTCACGCAACAACAAGGCTCACAAAAGCATTAGTGCCAGGGGAAACCAAATGAAGAAACTACAGAATGCTCCTTTAAAAGGCCTATGGCACTTTACTTGAAAGGCTTTGGCCTTCTGCCTGCAGGTCTCTCTGAAGCCTTATCCCCTGCCAGGTTTCACTGGTGTGCTATAGTCATGGGCTGCAAAATTTGCCTCTGTAGTGACCATATTTTGGGCACTATGGGTGCCACTTGTCGTCCAAAATGACATCTACAGCATGTGCACACACTTCTGGTGTGGGCCGCGGCAGACACTACTTGGGTAGATCAGTAGTACTGGCGCTAGGGGTGTGTGCTGGAAGCATGCAGAGTAGGCAGACTATGATGTCAATCAGCATGTAAAGCTGGTTAAACTTTAGTGTTGATATTTTCAATCACAACATTCAAGTTGATACCTGTCTTAACCTTGGACAGCTGAATATGCTTCAGCAGCAGGACAGTCCCCAGAACACTGCTAATTAAAGAGATCATCAACCATTCTCCAACTAGTGGCTCATTAATTTCTATTGACTGCTGCTGAGTTAGTATAAGTGTTTGGTCATTGTATTGTCATGTAAAGTTGGGGAAATCCAAAGGGAGTGGTGTGGCACATGGTGAAGGCCTTGGTTCTGACTTCGAGTTCTGCCTAGATTACTTGCTCCCAAACACATTTTCTTGAGTTTCCATTCCCCTTAGCCTGCAGCATAACAGAGAGAATGAGCAGAGGTGACAGAGAGGAGGACAAGCTATTTGAAGAGGGAGGAGGAGAAGGACTCAGCAGGAGATGATATCTACGCAAGGCGTTGAGGTAGCAGTTTCTCTACCACAAATTTAGTAAGGAATGGTGCAGTAGATGCCTCCTTGTCACTATGTTAGTGCTCACTGAAATCCACCACCTGTTACAGACAGGTCGACAGCCTCAGCATAGCCAAGAACAGTATCATGAAGTTGACTTCCTATGTTCTCTTTCCAGTGTGGAACATCCAACATCACCCAGTTTGTCATTCTCAGTTGTATAAGGGAGGTAACTGATACACTGTATGCAGATAGAAGGAATACATTGTCTTCTGTTTTTCCAGAGAGAAGCAGATGGAGTGTGCATGCAGCTTCCCCAGGATAGTTGGCTTCCCCATGGTGCCAGGTTGAGAGAGGGCAGTAGTTTTGTGTACACAGAGGCACTGCCACTCCTCTGGGGCAGCACCTCAGCAATCCTAGTAAGGTGTTCATGGACAAATTATTGGAATTCTGTGAGACACTGCAAATTTTTGACCATTAATAACAGCAGCCATGTGGCAGCAATCTGAATTTGCATGGCAACAGGCTGAGCTTGCATGTGTTTAGTCTGAGCTTCCCCTGGCGTGCGCAGACATTGGGTGGCTTCTGCAATGGAAACTGAGACATTGGTCATCATGGTTAGGCCTGAAAATGTGCTGATGAAGTTTGCCTCCACAGCCACGCTGAAAATGATAGACTCCAAGCTTTGTGCAAAGCTGTACGTAAAGTTCATACTGGACTCCTCCATTCTCCATGACAGTGACCTAAGGCAGGCCCATCAATGCACCAAGCATTTCTGCGGGCTTACCCATTAGCCTTTTGCTGTTTGCCACCCATCAATGTCCTCATCACCCTCTGGCAAGCTGGCACCTGTGCTGCCCTTATCCCCTGCCCTGGCTGCAGACCACCTGTGCTTTGTGACACACCACATGCAGCTCCCTCCTCTAAGCCCCCCTCTAAAGGACACGCAGCACAAGTATCTGAATGGGTGTCTACAAATGTGAGATGGAATAATGGCGTTTCATCGTCAGCAGTCGCTTCTTCCTCTTGCACATCATGCTTCTGCACCACTGCCTGACCAAGTTACAATTCTTAGGCACCTTAAAGAAGAAAACCACAGGATAGAGTTGATGTGAGGGAAGGGGACAGGAGAGTGCAAGAACAATGCTTGTTTCATCTGCAGTTTGTAAATCAGAAGAGATTATGGGATGAGGGGGAAGTGGGATGTAAGAAGGAGGATTAGGTAGGAGCATAAAGTAATTTTTGGTGCTTTAACCCTCTGTTAGCCAAGACCTCAGTCATGGTTGTTCCAGTGTATGGTCTCCTCCATAGGGGGAAGGTATATATCCGTAACTGTCCCCACTGGCTCGCTGCTGCTGACTATGGTTATGCAGTACCTTGTCCTGCAAGAGAGAGGCAAGTGGTGCAATGTTTCTGGGTGCTGTGACGGTCATGGTTGAATTGCTGACAGTGCATGCAAGCTGTGTGGGTGCGAGGCTTGCAGCAGTGCTAAGTGTGTGAGTGTGAGGTGAAGCTTTGAATGTAATTGATAGAGATTGTTGGTGGGAGAATGATGAGGGTGTGGAGCATTGAGGAGTGTGTGAAGTTAGTGGTGCAATTGATAGGATATGGCATTTGAAGATGCACTCACTGACCTTGACCATTTGTGTGAGATAATTAAACTACTTTCAGCACTGCATCCAGGTTACTTGGACTACACTTCTAGCATTGATCTGCACAGCCATCTGGTCTCACTCTGCGTTCTGTTTGTCCGGAGAGCCTCCTGGCCCCTGCAGTTGGAGGACATCTCTCCTCCTCTCCACCCCCTGCAACAAGGCCTACAGTGTTGTTAGTGAAACTTGGAGCCCACACTTTGTCTTGAAGTGCCATTCCAGTGTCTTTCCCTGATCAAACTGGCTGCTAGAATAACTTCCAACACCTTCTCCAGACAAAATACACCTCTCCTTTAGGAGGTGCAGCCTGGTTTTAAGGAGCGCAGGCTAGCTTAAACTCATGCTTGCTTCTCATGCCTGCTCTGGCATGCAGCCACTCAGCAGTGTGCTTAGCGTTGGTTGCACACTACAATCGTTGAAATAAATGGGCAGCATGAAGTTTGCATATTGCCTGCATCGGAAGGAAAGGGTTGCTGGTTAATGATGCATCACAATACCCGTGCCTGTTTTTAAGTGCGATTGCATTTTGCCACTTAGATGGCTTTCTTTGTAAAGGAACCAATTCAAGTGTTTTTTTTAAATGCTACTGTATATTTCTCCTGTAATAAGGTAATTCTTTGAAAATTTAGATTGTCAAAATCTATCTTCAGTATGAATAAATCTTGAAGTTTTATTAATTGTGTCCTGTCCCTGTGCCAATCCAAAGGATGGCACATAATAAAACAGTTAAGCTCGTTCTGATTGCTTCAAATTAAATGGGCTTTGTTTCATGAAACTTAAACTTCCAGTCTCCAACAATTAGGCTCCTTCCCACTGAAAGGAAATTGTGTAATTAGGTTAGATTAAGGAAACTTCAAAGCATAATTTTCCACAGAAACAGATATTTCTTGTGACAGCTGATGTTTTGCCACCTGTGAGGAAAAAGTTGAGACAACGTTGATTTTTTTTTTCATTGTCATGTTATTTTTATTTTTACTTTTTAGATCCATTACCTCAGGTGGATCACTGGGCTCAACTGCACTAAGCCTTATAGAAAGCCAGTCAACGTTGAATGTGAAGCAAGAGTGGCCTCATGGTTACCCAATCCTTCCATCCCTCCCATCGAACCAAGGTTCTCAGAATGGCAGTGAACTAGGGGATGTGCTGAGTATACCACCTGGAACTGCCATGTCAAATAACAGCACCTCAAACTCTTTGCCGTCCTACCTGTTTGGGAATGAGAACAGCTCTCGTAATTCTGCCCGATCTAACTCTGCTCGATCAAGAAAAAGAGGTCTTTCCACCTCACCTTTTTCAGACGGAGTTGGAATCGACCTCATTATCCGCACATCTCCAACATCATTAGTCGCATACATCAATGGGTCTAGGGGGTCTCCGGCTGATGTTTCCCCTCAGCCTGAAGTGTGTGGACATTTCCTAGGAGTCAGAGGTAGTTGCATCCCTCAGGCCTACAATACAGCAGGTAAAGAGCGTAATCTCTTTACACTCACTGACCTTGAAGCCAGTAATGGAGTGTACCAGAGGATGCAACAGCTGGAGCAATCTTCTGTGCACCCCATGGTGATGAACAACATGGTTGTTCAACAGGGTATCTCAGTGATTGGTAATCAGCAGTATGATGTATTTAAAAATGATCAACTGGATGAATTCTCTTCAGGCATGGAAATTCCTACACTGCCCCAGGGCCCTCCACCACCTTACCATGCCCACCAGCATCTCATGACCCATTCCCATCCACATGGGCAGCCATCACCACAAGGGACACAGCTGGATGAGGACGGTGAGCCATCAAGAGTTAACGGAAAACACTATTGCCGCTGGATAGACTGCAGTGCAATGTATGACGAACAGGAGGAGCTTGTGCGACATATTGAAAAGGCGCACATAGATCAGCGTAAAGGAGAGGACTTTACTTGCTTCTGGGCTGGTTGTCCACGCAGATACAAGCCATTTAATGCTCGCTACAAACTGTTGATCCACATGAGGGTGCATTCAGGAGAAAAGCCAAACAAGTGTACGGTAGGTGACAAAGCAAAGTTCAGTATACTCCTTATTTGTTTACAAATCAACAATTTTATTGACATTAGGCATTAAGGCACCGAGAGCTGATTAATCATGAACATCATATCCAGTTTTGGTTGCCATCTTGATTACTGCAAAAAATACTTTCAAAATACAGTAATTTATGTTTTGCTTATCAAATATAATGGAGTGCCACAGTTTTAGAGATTTTTATGTGTATCTCAAATATAACATAACTCTGATGCAAAGAAAACAACATCAATGTATTTATTATGGATTAACATTCCAAAGGATTTATTTTGTGCAGCAGTGGTTACAAGTATGATGTCAAACCTGAACGTTCAGTTTTATTATCTCTAACACTGTTTCATAAAATCATGCAGTCACCTAGTTACTAATGACAGTAAGCATTATTTATATGATAAGGACGTAAAGGGAAAAATTGCACAAAATCATTGTTTTTAAGTTTAAAGGATAAGCAGGATAAGCAGTGGTGCTCCATTAACAATCATAATGCCATGCAGTGATGGGATCTGGATTTTTTAGCAGTCACATTATTGAATCCCATATTTTAACCTCTTCGTAGGGAGACACTGAATGGAAGCTATGGCATTTCCCCAGAGAAAGGGAAGGAGGGAGCAGAAAAATCAGAGAGAGAATTATCACCAGAATTATGTTATGTAAATCAAAGCAACAGATCCAAGAAAGGATTTGGTGTAAGGTGTTGGCTGCTGTAGCCCTCTTGACCAAAGTTGATTCATGACGCAGGAAATGTCTGAAGTATGTCGTTTGCATTCGGGAATGATCTGTGAGTCAACACTCCCAGCAAGGAACTCATAAGGAGCACATGTTAGCAAAAAGAAAATCACAGATTTCATGTCTACAGTTTCCTGGAGTACACTCCCAACGGAATGATGTACTGCATAATGCCCCTTAAATGCAAGATTACTTTTTAAACACAAGAAATATGGTAAAAGCACAATGGCCCATACATTGACAGATGCTTTACGATTTAAACCATTGTTTTATCATTAACAAAGAACTAAAAATACTGGTATTATGTTATTTATCAGGATATGCATCACATTGATTTGAATCCACTCAAGTCAATTAGAAATCATTTTGATAAATCAGTTAGAAGCCATTGAAAGAAAGATTCAATAAACAATGTGGAGCACTAAAAAAGAGCATCAGTACAGAAAAGGTACAAGACTTGGTGCGACTTTGAAAACAGTGTTAGAATACAGAGTTTTTGTCGGGAATGGTTCAGTAGGTGTTTCGGAGAAAAAAAATCACCAAATTTTCAAACCTAATAATTGAGAATTAAAAATTGTTGTACTTGCTAGATTTTTCAGTTCTGGAAAGCTATACAGAGGAACTGTGATAAGAAGTTATGGATATGATTTGTGGTCCATAGGTGACCACACCTGATAGTTTGCAGTCTGTCACTGAGGTTTGGTCATCACTGTTGCAACAGCTCTATAATGTGACTCCTATTTCTTGTACGAGTTAAGCTAGTAAGTAAAACTAAAGTGTTAAAGGCTGGACGCAAATGTTAATTGTAGACAGGAAATAAGTAGACACACAAATTTTGAAATGGTTGCAGTGAAATTATTGTGCTACATTATTTTTCATGTGTCCCATGTGTTCGTGTGTTTGTGGTTCTGTTGCCACTTCTATATGATGTGAACAGTAGATTATAAAGATGACGCTCCTGTGTGTGGTTAGATTACAATCGCATTTTAGGGGACGGATATTCGTTGCTAGGATCGGGCTGGAATGGAGGTGGTCAACAAAAGAAAATGGTGCTGACATCATGCGTCATCCCACCTCCATTCCTGATCCTGTCAATTTTCTTGAGGGCAGGAGTAGAGTGACGGGAGAGTGGGAAAGTGAAGTTGCCAGTGTTGTTAACTGAGTGCATTTAGGTGATTAAGCAACTTCTTTAGAGCTCCCTTTCTAAGGTCTGAAGTTTGCATGGGTAGACAGCTGTTGGGAGCTTTGTAAAGCTGAACAGCACCAGCCTGTCAGGAAAATGGTCAGCAGTGTGGAAAACTTCTTATTTAATTGAAAGAAGTGGAAGTTTTGAAGCAAACTTATTCCACAGCAATGAAATTTTAATAGCACTAACATTTCCCTGTCCTATCCCAGGTTCCAGCTCTCCAGTTGTCCTGGCCAATTTGGATGCTTTCATTTTTTTAAACCATGCACAGATGGCAGACAAAGCAATGGCTGCCAAGTCAGGCCAGAATATGGCCCATTTCCCTGGTGACCCACCTCCACTCTCCCTCCCCCCAACCCGGCCATTAATTGGCCACCATCCCCCACTCCTTACCAATTAACCCCTCTCCTCCACCAAAATCAGAAGCCTTCTCTTCTTCCCATCAGGGCGGATTCACAACTAAAAATGAACCCATTTCCCACATCCGACCTCCTCTGCCAAAATCCAGCCCTCAATCTCAGATAGATTCACCCAGCAAGAATTTAATATCTTCTACGTTCACCATACAAGCCATCATAGAGAAGATGAGGTGTACCACTGAGGGCTGGATTTTACATTCCCCCAGTGACAGGTTTGAAAGTGGGGTAGCCTGCCCACCTACCTGCCCTCCCCCGACCTGTCTCAAATTTTTATAGGATACGGTAGAGGCACCTGGAGGCCCATCCGCCCCGGGCCTATTGAGGCCCTTAAGTACATGGCCAATTAATGGACACTTAAGGGCCTCATCCCGCTGCTGCCACTATTTTACCCAGGGCAGGGGGAGGCCTACACCACAGGGTAGCCTGGCAACTTTAGCTGTGTGGGTCGGTGTTGGGCAGGACCCATGGGTCCTCTGGAGGCACCTCCTCCCAAGCACTTACCCTTCCCCTCTCAGGCTTCTCAAACAGCACCCCTTAAAACCCAGCCCTGTGTTGCACATTTCCTGAGGATTGTTGGCAAAGCAGTCAATTCAGCCCACAGGTTGTTTTCATTTCTCTTTGAATAGTAAAGGATGGAAAATGCCACAAATATTTTCTGAAACTATCAATTGTTGCATAATCCAAATGTTTATTTGAAATTATTCCAGAATAGGAATGAAGAATTTACTTTGAAGTTTATATTACAAGAACTAAGATGTCAGCTGGGCACATGCATTGCTCTTAATGTATTGGTTAGCTGTATTAAAGAAAGGACAGAAAAATCTTGTATTCTGTGACATCAGCATTTCAGATTTAGTGCAGCATGATTTCATAGATCATCTGTCTTTATATTACCCTGATAATATCATACCCTAAAAGCATGTAGAGAATATATAAAGTGAAATATTCAACTACCCTTGTGATACCTAAAAATGTCCTATCACAATAGCCTTGGAAAAACATGGTCCAACATGATAATTTATGGAAAGAATAATCAACAATGCTACCGAGAGACATTTACTTACCTGTAACTTGCTCACCAATGCTCAGATTGGGTTTTGCCAGGACCACTGTGCTCCAAACTTCAGTAGCCTTAATCCAAATGTGGATGAATTTCAAAGTGAAGTGAGAGGAACTGCCTTGACAGCAAGGCAACATTCATCCAAGTACAGCAAAAAAATTGTTTAAGTAAGGCTGAAGTCAGTAGGAACTATGCGGAAATTCTCACCTGACCTTCCAACTCAGGCCTGGAGAGAACTGTTTGCGGCAGCATGCCCCTGAGGCCTTCGGTTGAGGGCTGGAGAGTCGGAGGTAAGGCAGCCTCGCCCCCTTTTTTAACAGCATTAGCTGCCATAAAGCAGCTAAGTTTAAAGGTCCAGCCACTTTCAGAAGTCGGTTGGGGGGGTGGAGGGGTGGGGGGGAAGTAAGATGTTGGGGGGGTCCCGTGGGGGGTTTGAGGAAGAAGTCCTGTGGGGCGGGGTCAGTACTATAATTACCTAGGAGTTAGAAGTGGTTTTAATTTTTCTAACTTTTCCTGGGTGTGTATTACTGTAAGACAGTCATAACCATCCAAAGTTTGTGATTTGAATCATACTTTCAGATGGTACCAATTCCAGGGCAATTACCCAACAGAAGTTTGAACTTCCTGGGCAATTTCTGGGCACTTCTTACCTGGGGACTTCCGGGGTTGGGGGGAGTTCCCCAGCACATTTTTGGGGTACCCCCTCAGTCACGGCTCCTGGAAGCTCAGAATTTACAGGTCAATGTATAAATAGCATGGTTGATAGTTTAGTGATCGGGTGTTCTGAAGCAAATGGCTCACCTCATGACACCCCAAAGCATCGCCACAACTTACAAAGGCACAAGTTAGGAGAGTGGTGGGATTCTCTCCACTTGCTTGGATGGGTGCTGTTGCAACAATACCCAAGCGTCTTAACACCAACCAGGCTAAAACAGTCTGCTTGATTGCATCTTGTCTACTAGCCTGAATATCCACCCCCTCCACCTCTGGTGTGCCATGGCTGCAGTGTGTACTACCTACAGGACACACAACAGCAACATACTGCTGATAGTATTTCCCAAATCTGCGACCAAATCCAAGCATGAGACCACCACCACCTCTAAACTCTCCTCGAAGTCATATACCATCCTGATTTGGACAAATATTGCCATTTCTTCATCATTGTTTGTTCAAAAGCCTGGAACTCCCGACAAGACAGTACTGTGGGAGCACCTTTGCCACATGGACTGCAGTGATTCAAGAAAAGACGGAACATCACTTTTCAAAGTAACTAGTTAGGAACAATAAATGCTAGCCCTACTCTTGAAGTTCACATCTTCAGAATGATTTATTTTAAATATCTAACCTCACAGCCTCTAAGGAGGCTTGAAGCATTTGAGACAGCTTAGTTTTGTGGGCAAAGGTAAAAGAATTTGGGGTTGAGAATCCTCAAATGTATTTCCTTTTACACCCTTACTGTCGCAAGAGAAGAATTTAATCTCATTGATCTTTATTTGAAAGGAAACCCAGATATCAGATGGCAAAGGACAACATTATACCCACATTGCCACCAACTCATCCTTTGGTATGTTGAAACTGACATAAAAGTAGAATAACACAAAAATTCTTCTTAAATGTCCTGTCATATTTTAGTTCTTCAGTTATTCCTAATATATCTGGAACTAGTAACATTGCACAGCCAGAAGCAACATTTGCTCATGATTTGAATTAGAACTGAATTCCTCTAATGACATTTTACCAGTCATGAGAACCATGTTTAGTAAATCTGAATGCAATCTAATTTTTGTCCATATGGATAGAATTATATCCATCTCTCAGTTTTTTTTATATTGTGTTACCCTCTTCATTGAAATATGAGGCTTTTGTAAGTGGCTATCGAGTAAGGTAACCAATAAAATGCGGTTCCAGGAAACAGCATTTCACAGTCTGAATTTGATTTACATTGTCAATGAGATTTCATATAGGTGGATCAGGGTAACTCTTAGTCCCATGCCTGATTGAAACATTTTCTTCCAGATTTAAACCAAAAAAAATAACAGAAGTTCTCTTGCTAATACCAATGTCTTTGAATCACATGAAGAGACAAAGTGAAGTTTCCTCTGATTAAATTGACAGTATGGCGTGCTATCATTTCAAATAAACATAATGAATGGTAACATCTCCACTACTGGAAACTGAAAACAAAAACATGCTGTTTTCTAACATCTGGGGAAGTTTAGCCATGTCAGAGAAGAAGCATTGCTGAGCCATTGGCATGTATCCCATGAGGCATCTGGTATATCAAACTCTTAACAGGTATGATAGAAGTATGATCTTCAGAAATTTTTGAATGACATTTGCTGGAAGGATGGGGAAGAAAAAAGTTAAACAGAGGGGAGAAATCCTCTCCAGATGTCCTACTGGCAACAGTCAGTAAGAATACCTGCCAGAAACTATTTTACTTCAGAAAGCACAATTTAAGATCTGTCATTCAGTAATTTTAATTTCATTTCCCATGAGGTGGCATGCAATCTAGCATACCTGAGCAACTGGCCTTGTTTTATACTATGCTTTTTGTGGAAAATCAGAACCAGATTTTACTTATTTTTTTTTAAAAGAAGTTTCCCCGTGTTAGAGAAACATCGATGGCTTGGATCAGGGAGAAAATAGATTTTAAAGGGATATTGTCATTATGAAAAAAAAAACAAAGCATACAAAGCTTTCTTGGGCACCTGTCTAATATGGTCGTGTCGCAACGTACACCTGTTATATACCTGGCCAGGTATTCAGTTCCGTTTAATTCAATGGAAATGAAAATATGACAGAGGCATTAAAAGGCAGTCAAAGCGATAGCAACCACCCAAGGTGAATTTCTACCCCCAGTTGTTTGACCAATCTCACTGTTTAGTTATAGAAAGCAACCATAATAGCTAGACTTCATTGTTAGTAACATTGAAAATTGACTCAGTGACACGATGCTATGTTTAAAATGATTTGTACCATTGTGTATTTCCAAATTTGATTTGTACACATTAGAAAGGAAATTATGTCTCGTGGCTGAGTACAACCAATCATGCTTTTACTGTTCTAATGAACTGTTATTGAATATGGTGAAAATATGATTGAATGACTTTTGTTGAAATAATAGGACAAAAAGATACTGGGTATATTGATAACTGACTTCTGGGTAGATTAAATTGTAGCTTGATAAGCACAAAATAAATAATTTAGTCAGGCCATTAACCACTCACTGGTGTATTGAGTTATTTTCATAGAACTGTAAACTACTAGCCAGATATGTTTTTGCATGCAAACATTTCTTCTTTCACCAATTCCTTTATTGTAAATAAATCATTTTGCCAATTCTCTTTTTGGGCATTTTACTGGATTCTCTTCCCTTTAACAACTGTTGTTTACACATATATAAACATGTATTTTAACAAACATTTATTGAAGAAAGAGTAGGGACCCAATTTTCCTCTCCCAAATTGGAATGGAACAGAGGCAGGACAACACAAAAAAATGGAGTCAAAGGCCTGCATGCTGGCCTGACTCTGCTGATTTTCCCAAGGATGGGGGTAGTGGACTGCAGGGAGGAAAGCCAAGTTGATGCTTCACTAATTGGGTATTTCAGTAGGCGGGCACACGCCAGAGTTGGCAGCGCGCCCACCGGCAATTAAAAGGCATATTAAGGCCATTAAAAGATAAATTACCTTAAATTTTTTGCTGCCCATCCAACCTTACGGTTGGCGGGCAGGTGAAAAGGACTTTTTTGGAAACCTCCCCCAAGAGTGGGATGAGGCTTCCAACATCAAATTAAACTTTTCAAGCTTCACTTATAACATGACAGAGTCACATTTTCTAATCTTTATTATTCTTATACAAAACTCTTCATCTCCCTGAGGCACCTCTGTGCCTCAGGGAAATTCTCAAGCACGCGTGCACAAACTTCGTGCTCGCCCTGCTCCCCCCACCCGCATAGAGGCTGAACGCTGCCACTCGCATTTCACGCTGGGTGGGCCTTAATTGGCCAGCCAGCATGAAATCGCCTTCCGGCCTCGATCACGAGCGGCGGTCTACTTCCTGACCGCCTTGGCCCACCCCCGCCGAGCCCGCCCAATAAGGGCTAAATTCTGCCCTTAAACTCCCTTCCTAACAGCAGTGTGGGTGTACCTACAACACAGGGACTGCAGTGATTCAAGAAGGCAGCTCACCACCACCTTCTCAACGGCAATTAGGGATGGGCAATAAATGCTGGCCTAGCCAGCGACACCCACATCCCATGAATGAATAAAAAAAATCATCTTCTAGGATCATTTAATACCTTGATCTCATGAAAATCACGCTTAATGGCACGCTAGCTTCAGGGGTGGGCTCGCAACCCAGAATTGAACTTGCTTCCCAATTCCCACCCACAATATGAAAATCCAGTCCTTGGAAATGATTTTTTATGTGTGCTGAGTTGGGGTATTTTAATCATTTTCTGTGACATATGGCAAAACTTTGTGAAGGTGACAGGAGTCTTGCTTGGAGAGCTGGTAGGAGACTTGCGTTGCCTCCTTTGGGGAAGGCTTGCCAACCACAATCCAATGAGGCAGTGGAGAGGCCAGTGGCAGGTTCTTTCCCCAGAATCAAGGCCCTGGGGGTTAAGGGGTTCTGCCTGCCAAGAGCTGCTGACCAATCAGAGACTGTCCACTCTTCTTTTCAGCAGTACCACAGGGAAGGTATTGGAAAGACATCCAATGGAGGCCCTTGATCACAGAGCAACCCAGGCCACAGCTAAATAATGGTGGGAGGTGTTTCATGGGGTGGGGGCCGCAGGGTAGAAAGGTGTAGGAGGGTTGTAGCAAGGGGAGGGTGTGTATCTCAGCAGGCCCACCCCCATTGCCCAATGTCAGATCCCTAAATCAGCCACTGGGTGCCTTTGAAGGGGGGACTAGCCACCGGGAGACAGTAAGCAGCCTGCACAGTGTTACTTGTTGTGCATGCCGGATGGCGACAGGCCCACCTGAACCTGTGTTAATACTGGCAGCTGTGGGGATGAGGCCCTCAAGTGGTCATTTATTGTTCACATAAGGGCCTCAACTGGTGGTGGGGCAGGAAGGTCAACCATGGACCTTCCCACCCCTGATTTGATCGGCGTGGAGGTGGGAAGGTGACGAAGTGCTCACGCCCCCCTTCCACCTGACTAAATGGCCTCCCTTCCTCCAAACATGTCACTAGAGAGGGCAGAAGATACCGCCCAATGCCTAAGGAACATGTAGCTGATATTTTGGCATGATCTTTTCAAGAAGAGTAATCCATTCCATAAAATAATGGACTGTAATAGCTGTTAAAAATAAGTTACTTTGTTTTAAGCCTTCTCATAACTTCTGGAGTTTTGCAAACTATTTACTAAGTTAGATAAAAGCTTGCTACAATATTTCATAATCAAGGGAAGAATATTCCCCCCATCGGGGGGGGATGTGCAGGAGCGGGCGCGTGCAGGCGCGCCTCCAATTGGTGCACCGCCATTTTACATGGGCGGGCCAATTAAGGCCCGCCCAGCGTGACATCCTCCAGGAAGCGCTATGCGCTCCCTGTGCGGGTGAGGGTGGGATTCCCTAAGCCAGGAGTGCGCTCTTTCATGCATGTGCATACATGCGCGCGAAAGAGTGCACTCACCTCCCTGAGGCAGCACTTAGATCGGCGCCAAATTCAAAAATGGTCAATGCACAAAAATAAAATTTTCCTGACATTTTCCCTCATGTGACACTCACATGAGTTGGGACATGTCCATCACTTTTATTCAAACTTTTATTAAATTTTTAAAAATCTACATGAAACCTCATCCCGCCCGCTCCCGGCCTGCCCACCAACCTTAAGGTAGGACAGGCAAGTCCATTAACTAGTTGAATTAGTTTTTCAATGGCCTCAATAGGCTGTCGACAGGCCGGCGGGCGCACAGCTGATTCGGCTGCGCCTCCACTGGCCTGAAAATTGAAATGACGCGGGGTGACGCCGGGAGTTCCGCCCGACTTCATCCTGCATCATTTTACACGTTGGCGAGCGGACCCTGCCCCCTGCTCACCGACCTCAATATCCTGGCCCAAGTGTAGTTAGTTTTTCAAGAGTTATGTTGCTGATGTCAGTTATTAATCCCTCAGTGTATTATCATTATATAACCATCTCCATTCACACCCAACTTTAAAAAAAATTGTCATGGAATGTGGTGTTTTGTTGCTCCTCCTTAATTGCCCTTGAGAAGGTGGTGGTGAGCCACCTTCTTGAACCACTTCAACCCATCTGGTCCAGGTACACCCACAGTGCTACTGGGAGGGGAGCTCTAGGATTTTGATTCAGCGACAGTGAAGAAATGGCAATATATTTCAAGGTCAGGATGATGTGTGGCTTGGAGGGGAACTTGCAGGTGGTGATGTTTCCAGGCATCTACTGCCCTTGTCCTTCTAGGTGGTAGAGGGTGCTGCAGAAGGAGCCTTGGTGAGTTGATGCAGTGCATCTTGTATATAGTGTGCATTGGAATCCTTACATTAAGGTAGCATTTGAACAAGTGCAGCACCAAGGAGGTCTGGCAAAATTGATGTCACTTGGAATCTCTTGGGGAGGGGTGGGGGGGTGTGGTGGGTGCGGGGGTGCAGGGAAGACCTCCACTTGTTGGAGTCATACCTAGCACAAAAGAAAATGGTTGTGATTTTAGGAAGTCAATCATCTCAGTCCTAAGACATTGCTGCAGGAGTTCCTCAGGGTAGTGTTCTATACCCAACCATCTTCAGCTCCTTCACCTATGACTTTCCCTCCATCATAAGGCAAGATGTTCGGATGTCCTCTGATGATTGCTTAATGTTCAGTCCCATTCGCAACTCCTCAGATACAGAAGTAGTCCATGCCAATATGCAGAAAAACCTGGACAACATTCAGGCTTGGGCTGATAAGTGGCAATTAACATATGCGCCAAACAAGTGCCAGGCAATGACCATCTCCAACAAGAACGAATCTAATCAGCTCGCCTTGATATTTATCATTGATATTCAGTTATTGTTAGAGATCCTACCACAAAGTATTTTGCTATCAAGTTGAATCCCTTGTGACTATTTCACCAAAATTTACATGTTACATCAAAAACTTTCCAGGTAGCTGACCTTGGCTCATTGATATATCATTTTAATTTTTAATGAATTTTACAGAACACTGCAGAATTACATTGAAAGAAGCTGTAATGTCTTTTACGCCCCTAATATTTAACTCAAGTATACAAGATAGCCTAATATTTTGGCTCCTAATTCAAATACTTGCTAGTATTAATACTTACTGTTCAGGTTAACTACATTTGTTTGATGTGCTGGTCTTTTTTTACTAAGCTCTTTTCTTTTGTATTTTTTTATGTAAAGAGGACCCAGAGCTCTTTCGTAGAATCCAAAGGAAAACTAGTGTCACTTTTTGAATAGAAATCTTATGCTGAGACTATAGTTCAAAATCCCTGGCATTTGGTCCTCATACCAATAAGCACACAGAAGCTATTATAGCCAAGAACTTGTTTTTACTATACAGTATGATTGAATCTGGGGGCAATTGTAGCATCCATCCTGTTCTGCTGCTTAAGACCAGATAAATTAGTACAGACAAGTGATGAAACCTGAGAACTGCTTAATGTGGACTTCTTAGCTATTTATTGGTTCAACATATTTGGTGCAATTTTAACAAATTGCCAGGTGGGAAACACACAAGCTCAGGCCGACACTTAATTTACACCCACACATTATTACTCTTGATCATTCACAATTGAGAGAAAAGTCAGGCAGGTATAAAACCAGCATTGCTCCTGATTCTGCAATTAGCCTGAGAGATGAGTTAGATTTAAATCATCCCTTAGAGTCATTAGAAAATATTCACCTGGCATTTAAAAAATATATACTTCCAATTTTTAAAGATCCATTTCTATCAGATGAAATTATAATGTGACCCAGGACCTACTTTTGCAACACCACTGCTAAACAAAGCTTTGATGCTAGATTGACATTATTATCATAGGCAAGGCCATCAGAGAAATACAATAAAATGTGTCTCTCTGTTAAAAGACCTGCATAATCCACAGGGAATTCTGGAAGGTAAGTGTAAACAGTTAATATAAATCCAGTCACAATTCCACCGTCAAACTCAAAACTCAACTCACAGCATTAACTCCCTATGTGTGGCAACTGGGCTACTGTCAATATAAGTGTTGGGGAGATGGCATTTAGGTTAAGACAATACTTCTAAGGGAAGAATCTAAATGGATCTTTAGGCATGTACGTTTTTTAAAAATGTTTCAATCAGTAACTCCTATTCTCTTCAAAAATCATATAAGTATGTTGACACCTCTATCATCATGATGATTGAAAACCCAAATGAAACTCCATCTATTTTTGAGCAACAGTGCAAAAAAGTAACTGCAATCAAGTAAATTGAACAGCCAGATTATTTAGGGTCAGTGGACATTGTATTAAGGAATCCAGCCATGATTTAGTATTGCAAAATCAACAATCTAAGAAACATATGGGCCAATCTCGCCAGAATGGTGATGTGCTAATAGGAGTCAATCCTTGTGGGCCATAACATTTGGATAATTATTCACAGCTACAAGTACAGAATTGGATATTTGCAAGGAGCACAATAGAGGTGGAAGTGGAAAGTTCTGCATCAGTGAATTGTAAATTAAAGGGAAGTGCCAGATTGGGGGAAAAGGCTCAAAAGGCATTGTAGCCCTTTGGCAACAATTGCCAAGCTTAAAGCGGAGGCAGTGACAAGTGGTGGACAAAAATAAAATGAAAAGAAACCCGATGGTGTGGCTCAACACCAGTTCTCATTTGACAGTTGCCTAAATAGTCTTAATGTTGTACGAGAAGGTTGTGTGATGGGTCTCCTTTGCCAAACCAGGGAACCATTCCCTTAGATCGACATTGCAATATATCTAGAAGGAGGAGATGGCAAATAAGAAGCCACAGCGACTGGCTGCATGCTATTTATCAATTTCATGCCAGTAGTTGGCACAGTTCTGCATCTGCCTTTCTGCTGATGTGAAACCCGTGAAGAAAGTTCCTCAAGGCCATTACAGTAGTCATGATAATGCCTGTATACAATGGCTGGTGACAACCTGATGGGTGCAGCCAAGTCCAATTCTATGCCTTCACCCCTTCTCTTGAAAGTGGTAATTCTTGAAGTGGTAGTGCTCCGAGAGCACCAACACTGATTTTTTTATTTTATCTTCTTGCTTTACTGGCTGTTGTCCAACCTAAACTGCCACCATTCATGTAGTGTCATTGAAAGCATGACAAATCATGATTGGGCATTTTCCAAAGATATATTCAACATTATAAGTAATCAGACATTCCGTATCATATTTGTGTCATTGGATCCCCTGGCACACCATTCTTTTTAGCATGAGTTCCAACAAGCACTATTTCTCTGACAAAGTGAGGTACATAGACCTCTCTATGTAGATGTGGGTTTGAGGGTGGCTATAGAATACATTTGGTACAGCTTGTCCTATACTGGTTCTCCAGATTGCACTCTTCCTTTTCCAAAACCCTCTTGCATTCGAAGTTTGTCATTGGTGTCAGGAATCACATGGACATGGTTACCCAGGTAGATTTAAATAACTTTTTTGAATTAAAACAAAAGATATCAATCAACTTGTATTTGAACTAAACAGCTTAACCCTTCTTTCAGAAATCGGTCTGAAACAAACAGAATAATTTTGCAACAGTTGCATTAAGTTAAGCTGGGGCATGATTTCTGCGAGAGAAATTGATTTTTAACCCTGCACGTACTGACAGAATTATAGAAGCCAATATAAAGCCCAATCTTCGACAAAAATGAGACATTGTTATTTTTAGATAGTATGTTTTAAGGTGTTATTTCAAGTCAATTCATACTGTGTAATGTAAAATGAACATTGTAGCATGCTCCAATCTAGAGCAGCAATACGGACCTTTATTACTTTGTAGAACATATCCGGTAGAGTATTGCATTTTTACAGGAGCCACAATACTATATGGGACAGTTGTGTTGAGGACAAAGAATGTTTGTAAAACTGTGAAGGAGACTTCAATAATTCTTTGTTTTATTGTTTCAATTTCTCAATTCAAGTTAATACTAGAACATTGGAACAGGAGGAGGCAATTCAGCCTCTTGAGACTGTTCCACCAATCAATGTTAGCATGGCTGGTCTATATCTTAACTTCTGTGATGACTGGTGTGCTGGGAAAAGCCTGTATTTTAATTTTTGCAATGCCCTTTAAGGCTAAAGTTAACAGGGGTGGGGGAGGGTAGAATTCTGAAAGAGGTTTAATTGGTTTCCTGATTATGATATCAGTAGGTTCTAAGAAATGCCCATGTGACCTGACATTGCCATGGGGATGAACAGCTAAGAAGCAAAGGGTAAGTAGAAAGCTAGTTGCAGTGGGGTTGAGTCAGCCTGTGTTTTTCTATTTGGCAGTTCAGTACACACTGGGAATCCATGTAAAGAGGAAACAAGCAAGGTTCCCTCCAAATAGAACCGTTTTCTGTTTGGCAGTTTTAGAATAGATCCTGGTATTGTTGTGATATGAGGTACATGGAGCTTTAAAGGCACATATCTTAAATTGCTGTCAATCACTACCACATTGGCAGGATGTGATATAGTAATCCTGTGACTTATATTTAGCTTACAAGCAGCAGTGGATGAGGTCAGATATACTATCCATAGTGTCCAGTTAACTCTATCTGTATATAATATTATCTTCAAATAAACAATCCACATTATTGAATTACCAATCAGTATTGTATGATTTGTACGTTTACATCAAATAGAACAATGTAACTTGATGGCAACATGGTTTTTGAACATTTGACACTTCACATGCAGCAGAAGAAAAGAACCAGTGTAAAAGTGAAATAACTATCAAGCCTTATCACGTGTAAGTGATTCTGCAGCTCTTTAGGAATCCTACACTCTGTACCTTCATTCTGGGACATCATCGTACCTCGCTCAGCAGCTAGCAGGGACCGGTTCCTGATAAGATTGTTCAAATTTGGGAGGGCTTAATTAGCATAAGTCTATCTGCTACGAAGGCATAGGCGTTAATTAATTAACTGACTCTGGAAAGTCTAACTTTAAGCAGAACTCAGAGACAGGAGAGACTCTATTGCTGCTGCTTACTCTCTTTTCAGGAGGTCAGTGGGAAGTTAAAATACTTTAGACTGGGTAGGGAAGAAGAATCTATCCAAAAGCAGGTAACAGCCAGAAGAAGCCTGCGAAAATCATTTTTTATTTGTTTAATTGTTCTTCTGAAGCCTGTGGTTTATTTTCCCACCTGTAACGCTGTTTTGTGGATGGAGCTTAAAGTTAATCTGGGAAAAAAGAAACAGAGCTGAACAGCACCATCACTGCAGTGAAGCAGTAGCCTATGAACAGCTAATGCTTCAAAAAGCTATAAAATTAGCACAAAATCTCCAACACTTAATTGGAAGGCAGCAGACCTATCATCTGAGTTTATTTTGTTCTGACAATGTGTAGAGCTGTGTTTTCTGGACCTCCATGTTTCTGAACCAGATAAACAAGCCATTTAGATTAAAATTGCTATAGATAATGAAGGCCTCCACAGACTGAAGATGTCAGGTCTGTCTGACGACTATTTTAAAAATCCAGGCAAAATATGGTCAACACTTGAAGATGAATTACAAGTGAAGCTCAACTTCAGAATAAACCATCTAGAATTCATGTCCTTTGGGCAACAACTGACAGAAATCATTGACTAATTCATAAATAGATGAAGAGACAAGGGACGTGATTGTGTCTCTATAGTGGCAGAGCCAGCCGACAGAATAATCGAGCTCAAGATGGCATCCACCACGATAGAAGCATTCCAAAAAGACCTCTTGGGCCAACCCAAAGTTTACCATTCAGCAGACAAGTGCCGACAAACTTCGCCAGTTAGCACTCGTTGATAATCCCAGGAGTACTTGATGCACTAATCAAAAAGCAGGGAAAGATGCCCATGACCTACATGCGAGCAAGCACTAATGCAAAGCTGACGCAAGTACAAAGCCGTACTACTGGATAGACGAAGTCTATAGGTTATGTGTATTTTGTCCACAATTAGCACCACAGCCAATACAGGCAAACCTAGTAAGTGATGCGGCCTCATACATGCACCTAGAAATTGTCTGTTTTTTCACACTGTATGTAAGGCATATGGCACAAGAGGAAATTGAAAGCACCAATGCAGAAAGCAAAGGCCAGAACAAATGCTTTGACATCATGAGAAGCCACAACCAAAATCCAGGCAGCTACAGCATTCCAAACAATCAAGAGCATATACCAGCCAACGCCAAGACAAGGTCCATGAAATGTCTAGCCAAGCTACATGATGATGATGACCAGTACATCAACACACAAAGTGAGCATACATTTAGCACAGTGAACATCAAAGAATGTATTGGCACAGTACTACTGACAGAAGCCATTGCCACCATCCAGATTATATGTTCACAGATGCAGGGTCAGCATAACCTATATGCAAAACTGGATACTGGTGCAGGTGCAAACACCCTTCCACTTAGTACACTTAAATGTATGTACCCACAGAAGTGGCAAGCAATGATTCAACCAACCACTGCCAACCTCACCGTGTACAATGGCTCAGAGATTCTATACCTGGGAGATATTACACTCAAGTGTTGCTACAACAACTCACCCTGGTCACCCCAGATATTTTAAGTTCTAGACAATATGGGCCCAGTAATCATAGGTCTACCGGCATGCAAGGACTTGTCTTGGTTACCATTCATGATATCGTCAAGGTAAGGGCGAAGACCACAGACCACAATGATTGCCATTGGAAACCCTGTGCTTACACTAGGAAAAGACCATCTAACTCTGCATTGCAGGTCATCAGCCAACAGGTTAAATGGCACCATTGGAACTGAATATGTATACCCACTCCAAACATGCACATTTCATTATACTGCAGAACCAATGTGGTATTACTATTTGGCAGTCAAGTGCAGACAAGCCTCCCCAGTGATCACTCATTGATACTTCCAGGAGTACGTGACGCACTGATCAAAAAAACAGGGAAAGATAAAAGATGCCCATGACCGGCATATGGGTAATGAATTACCCGACCTGAACATTGGACAGGAAATTTGAGTGCGTCAACACCCAACTGATGGCACGTGGAATTCAGCAGAAATCATCAGCATATACCCAAAACCAAGATCTTATCAAGTACGAACACCAAACAACATGACAGTGTGATGAAACAGTTGCCAAGTCAGAACAATACCACAACAAGAAACATCGAGTAATCTTAATGTGAACAGAACATGGTCTAAGATGCAACACCAACACAGCACCCCTAACCAGTGTTCTGAAAACACAAGCAGCCTCCAGAAAAGATCATTGTAATTATGCCTGGGCAGATAAGCAAACCGCCAATACATTTCAGAGACTGGTAAATTTATTGCTTTCTGTAATGGTCATTCATACATAATGTTACTTTCTGATGCTGTCATGTAAATAGTTTGATTCTTCAAAGGTAAGTCATTAGTTTAGAAAAAAGGGGTTGATATGAAATGAGGTACATGCACCTTTAAGGGAGCATATCTTAAACCGCTGTCAATCACGACCACCTCGACAGGACGTGATATAGCAGTCCCATGACTTGCATTCAAAAGAAAAGCAGTAGTGGTCGATGTCATATATGCTATCGATAGTCTCCCAGCTAACTCTATCTGCATATAATTTTATCCTCAAATAATGAACCCACATTTTTTTTTACCAATCTATGTCATATAATTGGTACATTTACATTGAATGGAAGAATGTAACTGTTATTGAAGCAAGGCTTTGAGAATGGAGCAGAGACTGTGTTACTGTATGTGTTATTCAGTTGGAAAGGACAGTGAAAACAGGAAGGGTAAGGAATTGTGGATTAGACAAGACCCATTTCTGCTGTTTCAGTGTTGCCAGAGCCCAACCGACCATTTAAAGGGATCAGAGGAGGGATTCTCTGGAAATTCTGTGCCTTTAGGACTGTCATGACCCAAGTGGGAGAGTGTTCATAGATGTGCACATTGTCACTGGTAACCTTGTCTAGGGACTTGGATGGAATATGGCTGCTGGTGAATGCGACCCAAGGGCTTAAATGGTTGGAAGGGAAGTGAGAGATCCCACATAGCAGAGGCCATGTTGGAAGAACTGAGAGATTGCACATGGTCCCACATTTACGCGGGAAGTAGTTTGAGCATTTGTAACTATGTGAGACGTATCTTTGTTGTACTTAAAGTGAAGGTTACCTTTTTATTTGAAGTATCCATTGCCTGTTAATTAATGTGGATTTTAGTTGGTTTGTTACAGTTTTAAAATGTAAAATTTTGTCCATCGGTTTTTTCCATTGGCTGCCTGGGATTCTTTAGTTTTTAAAAAGTTATCGGTCTTTATGGAAATTGCAACACTCCATCAACCTCGCTTGGTTCCTTAACCTTTAACACCCCTACCTAACAAAAAATTATCAGTCTCAGTTTTTGACCTTGCTTCAGCAGCTTTTTGGGGGAGAGAGTTCCAGATTTCCAAGACCATTGTCTGAATAGGTGCAATTTGACATCACCCCTGAACATCCAAGCTCTCATATTGTTATGCCCCCATTATCCTTGATTCTCACAGCAGAGGAAATGGTTTATCTACCAAGTCTATTAAATCCTTTAATCATCTTAAGTGCTTGAATTAGATCACCACTTTATCTTCTACACTCAAAGAGGATAAACCTAGGGCTGAATTTTGGGCCCTGGCAAGGGCAGGAGAAGAGGTAGAGGGTGTCCAAAAACAACTGGCGTGCCAGTTTCCTGATTCCATTCCCAGTGTTGGCCTTTTTTGTCAAGGCAGGTTCGGAACTGGCAGGACTGCTTCCCTACGAGGCAGTTAGTCAATTAGGCTCATCAAGGGCCTTGTTAATCACATTTAAAGGAGGCTGACTGGGATCCAGTTTTCTGAGTCGACTGGGGGTGGCAGTTTAACTGCCTAGAAATGGTCATCCAGTGGCAGCCTGGGGGATCAGTACTCCAGGAAGGCTTAAAGGCTCTCCCTGTCTGCCTGGGTGCAGGTGCAGCCTATGGCCACCCAGTAGAGGAATTCCACCCCCCCTCCGCCCCACCCCACCCCCCCTCCGCCCCACCCCACCCACCCTCCGCCCCACCCCACCCCCCCAACACATGCAAAACACACACCACACACACACTGATGGCCTGGCTGCTATATCATTTTTAAAATTGAAACTTTAAATAAGTTGGTAAGAAGGCATCTCCATGTTGAAATCCTTCTGCCATCCATCCATGGTTCTGAACTTCATACCATTTTGACAATACATTGGTCTATGTTTCCAAAGTGAATGACCTCACACTTCCCATGCTGAAATCCATCTGCCGCAGTTTCACTCACTCACCTAATCTACTCCCATCTACACTATGTATTGTGTCAATTAACTTAGAATCATTAGTATACTTAGATTACAGTTCTCTATTCTTTTATCCAAATCATTATCAATATAGTGAGAAACTGTAGGCCAGTACAGTTCCCTGGGACAGCACTGTCAATTTGGAAACATCCATTATCCTTATTCTCTGTCTTCTACCTTCTAATCAATTCTGTATACAAGTCAATAAGTTATCTCCAATTCCATGCACTGTTATTTTAGTTAACATTATTTTCATTAAAACTTTGTACAATATCTTCTTAAAATCTGTATAAATAACATCCTTTTTCACCATGTTAGTTTCTTCCTCAAAAAAATCACTAGATTGTTAAACATACTTCCCCTTTACAAATTCATGCTGCCTCTCTCTGAATAGACCATTTGTGTCCCCAAATACTTAGCAGCGCTGTCCCTAAAACCAGATCCTAGTAACCTCCTCAATCTACCAGTGATTGTTGTGGGTATGTTCATTGCAATTGCATTTGCTTGGGTGAGAAGTGGCATCAAAAGATAATATCTGCTTAAGATACCTCAGAAACTAGTCAGTAATTAAGTTAGCAGGCAGTGCTGAAAACTGTTCGTACTTTAGAAATGTTGTATGCTACGACCGGAACCCAGGTGAGGTCCCCCAATTTGTTAACTTTCCAAAGAGGACCCCAATTTTGTTATGCTCCCAGATGAGGAGGAATGAGCTGGCTCCCCTTCTTTTTCAACACCCTCAGTTCATTGCAACAATGTTAATTTGAAAGGGATCCCTTCCCTTGAGGATACCTTTTCCCAGTCCAAATGTATTTGTATTTTTTTAGAAGGAGATAATTTAACCAGGCTTTCTTGAGCCAAAGAAAGAGTAAATTTATTAGTGACTAAAAACTCGAGAAAAAATAATAAAAAACACAGCACACATATACATAGATAAGAATTGAGAAGTTAAGAGTTCCAAATTAAAGTAAAAAATATATACAAATCCGTCCTTTGCTTATCCTTGAGGCGTAGACAGTGACACGTTGCAGCCATTAAGTTGGGTGATTCCGGTAGAGCTGACTTTGGTAGTTTCACAGTTGGTTTGGAGATATTTGGTTCTGCAGGGTAGCTGAAGAAGCCGTACTATTAACTTTTTGATTGGGGCTTCTGCTTTAAGTGCTCACAATTCTAGCAACAGAGAGCAAGAGAGAGACTAAAACAGTCCTCTGAGTGCCGGAGACCTGGGAAGTCCCTGTCACCATCTGCTGTAGATCAGACAGTGCAATGTGCTCATCAGATTGTGACCCTGAGGTTATTCTAAAGCTAGGTCCCACCAAGGTGTGTGTCTCTGCACTGGTGGAGGGTGTGGGTGAGCACTGTGACGGGTCTTCAATGAGGGTTTCAGCAGATTCCTCTTCTGAGGTGTCTTTGGGGATTGAGTCAAGATCCTGAGTCGTGGACTCCCTCGGCTGTTTCCCAGATGTGCCTACGGAAGCAAGGGGAGATAATTAGTGCACAGCAGCGGCCTGTGAAACCAGACACATCACTCACAGCATGGTTGCCTGATGGATGTTGCACTGCTGGATCCTCACTTCGTTAAGCACCGCCGACCTCACCGTCAGCACGGGAATGGCCCATATCGTCACTGGCCAGCTGGATGACTCTATTTTTAAAGTCCATGAGGAAGTTGATTTCTGGTATTCCTCCACCAGTCTGTGACATCTCCCTTTTGTTGTGCACCAGCTTCTCCTGCATGAAGACAGATAGAGAGAGTGTAAGCAGGACGCCTGCCAGGCCAGATGATAAGTGTGCCTGGCATGTATGGGTGCTGACTGGTCCCATGGATGGGATGAGGACAATGAAGGCATGTGTAAGAGAGTGACTGGTGATGTACCCTCCTTCAGTCTCCTTTACCAACACCTTGGCACTTACAGCACTCCCCAGTGGGAAGGTCATGCCTTTTCCCATCAGTAGAGTTTAGCTGGCCCCTGTGTCCCTCAGTATTACAATAGGCTTACTTGCCTTACCCTGGGGAAATGTGGCCACCTTCCTTCTGATACAAAATCCTTGTAACTCCCTGGGATTTGTTTAACCTCACCTGCACTCTCAGGAGGGATTTGCAGCTGCAGTCAGAGCCATAGCCTTGTCTGCTATGCTCTCTGACTGACTCCCATTCTCTGCACAGGGTGTATGTGCCCCAATATATCCCTCTGGTTTTTCCCGTATCCTCCAGCAGTTGGCCCGGTGCCCTACCTTTCAACAATTAAAACACACAGGCTTCTTGGCCTCACTTTTCATCTCAGCGCCACCCTTTCTGTCGTGAGGAGGGCCACCAGCATTTCCTTCTCTCCCATGGGTGCTCAGTTTCCTATCATTCTCTCCACCTCTCCTTTCCAGTTGGTTGGGGGTGACTAGGGAATGGTCTCTTCTAGGACAATGGTTTGTGGATCAGCTCATAATCATCAGCCAGTATGGCTGCCTGCCTGACCCCTGTTACTCTCTGTTCCTCTATGTGTGTTCTTTTTTGGAAAGGGTATGGAGTTTTTAAACTCCTCAAGGAGAATTATTTCACAGAGGTTTTCATAAGTGGCTTCTGTTTTAAGTGCATGCACCCACTGATCAAAAGCAAGTCGCTTAAGTCTTTCAAATTCCAGGGACTCTGGTCAGGCCGTTTCTTGAGGGTACGGAATTTCTGATGGTACACCTCCGGAACTAGCTGGTACACACTTAAAATAGCCCTTTTTGCTGCCTCATAGTCAGTGGCACTTTCCTCAGGCAAGAGGGAGTAAACCTTGCGAGCTTTTCCTGAAAGCTTACTCTGCAGTAGTAGGGATCAATGTTATCTGGCCACTTTAACTGCTATGCTAACCGTTCAAAAGATATAAAGAAGGCTCCCACCTCTGCTTCAATAAACAGGGATCAAATGAGCAAACCGGATTGCTTCAGCCCTTTAGTCTGAGCTAGTGGTGTCTTCAAGGGACATAGTAGGATTCCTGCCCCTCAGCTCGAGCTGTTTTAATTTAATCTCGCCTTTCCCTCTGTCCTGAAATTCTTTCTCTTCTCTCCGTGCCCTTTCGTGTCTTTCCTCTTTCTCTCTTTCCTTTTCCTTTTCTCTTTCCTGAAATTCTAATTTCTGCTGCTCCAATTTTAACCTCTCTTCTGCTACTCTATCCATTTCATCATCCACAATTTCCACCTGTAGTCTGTTGGCCACTCCTTTTAAAATTTTCAGTTTTCTGGCTTTTGGGTGAAATTCTAACCCTAAGTGCCTCGTTAGCTCTTTTAACTGTTTGAGGGACAGAACTGTTAAATTTTCATAACTCACATCCCTTCCGTCTGTAAAAACACTGGCATCAAATGTGAACATTTTTATACCTTAGTAGGGTAGGCTCAAGAAAAACTTTTTGCATTTTTAAAAATTGCGTTACAAGGAACAATTTACTCTCCCCACTCTAAATCTTTCATTTTATCTATTCTGGCATTGAGCCTCCAATTTGTTACGACCAGTCCCCGGGTGAGGTTCCCCAATTCGTTAACTTCCCGAAAAGGACCCCAACTTTGTTATGCCACTGGGTGAGGAGGAATGAGCTGGCTCCCCTTCTTTATTCAACCCCCTTGGTTGGACACCTTTTCCCAGTACAAATGTATTTGTTTTTAGAAGGGGCCAATTCAACCAGGCTTTCTTAAGTCAGAGAAAGAATAAGTTTATTAGTTACTAAAACCTGAGAAAAATAATAAAAATGCAACACACACATACAAAGATCAGAAATGAGAAGTTAAGAGTCCAAATAAAAGTTTTTAAAAATGAATCAGTCTTTGGCTTGTCCGTGAGGCATAGATGGCAATTCATTGTGGCCAGTAAATTGGGTGATTCCAGTAGAGCTGACTTTGGTTCGCAATTGGTTTGGAGACATTTGGCTCTGCAGGTTAGCTGAAGAAGCTGTCCTATTTCCTTTTTGATTGTGGTTTCTGCTTTATGTGCCCCCACCTCCAGCAACAGAGAAAGAGAAAGAGAGAGAGTATTTGCCTGAAACTGCAGTGGTGACTATTTGATTTTCTTGTACTGTCACTCTCACAGCACATCAGCACACGGGCACACTAGCACTGCTTTGCAGCTAGCTTTCTAACATTTTTCCATGTATATTCCTGTAAGGGAAAAACAGCCCTGTCTTGTACCCAGAGCCTGTTTTCTTTTATCTCTGGCCATTTTACACATTCTGAGGTATAAATCAACAGGAGATGGATTTTAGATGACTGCTAAAACATAGTAATCAGCCTTTCGTCTCTGCAACCACAGGAGATTAAAGTTCAATCTTTTGCATCTTTCCTATCTCTGCTTGAAGAAGGCCATGACATCTTTTCAGGTGCGACATTCCATGTTCTCTTAGGACAGGTCTGTCAGTATAATGCACATAGGAATTTTTCCAGAAAAGTGTCATTTTACATTATCAGCCATCTTTTGCTCAGTGTTCTTGCTTGTATTTCTTTAAAAACACACAGGTCTTCTTTAAAATTTCAAAATGCCCATAGGTAATTCATGTCGTAATTGGCTTTTCATAACAATTACCCATACATTATGAATCTATTGGCCTTGATATTACTGTCAATGGTGAAGCAACAGTGCTTGCTGTTGACTCACCGAAAGCTGCCCACAAAGATTTAGCGATCTTAGTGGCATGGATTTCACTTTTCCCGATGTCAGTTTGAATTTAGTGCCAAGTCAAGGTGATCTTCAGATGTTCAATGTTGATGTCATCAAGTGGCCAATCACATAGAAGTGTTCTCTCAGACCACAATCCAGGAAGTAAGATCCATTGAATCCCTTCACTTGATTTTTCAAAAAAATTATAGGTAGTGAAATAAATGTTTGGGAAAAACACATGGGATTAAGGCAGTAGCTAAAATATCATACCAAAAAAATGTTAAGAACATGTGGAATTTCTTTCATCATAATGGAGACATTTGACATTCACTAAATCTAAAATGAGTCTTTTAAGACCAGTGAGTCTATTTTGCAGTAATTATGAACTTTGTATGCTGTTAATATCTTGGGTTACACCTCATTCAACAAGGTATAGGGCAGAATTTTCCCCCTGTTGGGGGGGGTTGTGCGGGGATGGGCGGGAGCGGGCGCGAACCCGATTGGCACCCCTGATCAGGTCCGCGCCACCATTTTACGTGGGCGGGCCAATTAAGGCCCGCCCAGCGTTACACACACCTGGAAGCGCTGTGTGCTCCCTGTGCGGGCAGGGGGGCGATTTCCTGAGTCGGCCGCTCGCTGACCAGAAAATTCTTCCCATAATGTTTTTCAGGGTTTGTACCAGTGAGACAAAAAGCATAAATGTGGAAGTTCTCATCAGTTCAATGATTTTGACTTGATTTCATTCTGGAATGATCTCACCAGCGCACTGTCTGCAGAAGCATTGATTTACAGTTAGCAACTTCTGGATCTTCGTATTTAAATGCACGTGTGTGGACTCGAGTTTCAACTGAGTAATGACAATGAACACTGACAGTTTTGCCATCATTACTACTGCAAAATGCAAGTCTATAGGTTGTTACAGTTCTGATTTAGTGAGACATAAAAGGATTCACTCATGCTGACATGAATTCCATGTTTATCTCTCTTTAATGACAGTGTCTATCATAATATAGTTTCAAATACTAAGAAAATAAGTGGCTTGATTATCTGTGATACCACATATGAATCACTTTGGATCTCCAGCATGTGTAGAATATGTTAGGTCAATCATAAGATTTCTCAGGAATTTTGAGTCATGGGAGTACTATTCAGCTGGTTGATTCGCTGGTTTGTCCTAATGGTGACCTCAATTTTTTTCTGACCTCAACCAATTTCCCATTTTGGTGGGCTCCGGGTAGCATTCCCACCTGCTGTGGAATGCCCTCCAAGGAGAAGATGATTAGTAGCTACAGGGCAGCTGAACAGGAATCAGTTTTTATAAAAATAATGTATGTGTGTTTGGTGGTATAACTGATCAGACCACAATTGATTACATTCCCTGAGCAGAGATTTAAATTTAATGGAGTGTAGTTGATTAAGATGCTGGTTGCCAGGAACTATCTGGTGTCCCTTATGTTATGATGATAGTAAGGATCATAAATATGTCACATGATGTTATCTTGTATTATGATCCACTTTGAATACTCCTATATATTTGGGTAGGGGTGGGTTAGAGTGGGGGGAACGGATTATTGAGTGGTTATAGACACTTGCAGTGGGAAATTCCTTCATCTTCAGGTACAACTGGCTGACCAGGTAACAGATATTGGATATATGAAAACAAATCACGTTGTTGATCAGCCAAGATCTTACTGAATGCCTGAACAGGCTCAGAGGGCTAAATGGTTTATTCCTGTTCCTATGAATGTGCAACAAAGTATTGGGATGAGGGAAGGACAAGTGTATCATCTATAGCTTCTTCGTCATACCAGATTGCAGGATGAGGGCGAAGTAGGATTTCAGAAGGTGCCTACTGCAAGTACATACCATCATCCTGGTTGGCTTCAGTCGTGCCACTTGCCACAGCTTCTGTGATGGTAAATAATGCACCGTCTCCTCCAAGGGGTGGGGACATGCGGCTATGCCTGTATTCTTCTAGTTCATTGCTGCTGTATCCTGTTATGAGCCACCTTGTCCTGCAAGAGAGAAGGAAAAATGTTGTTTAATGTGCTGCAATGTGTTTGAGTGATGTGCCTGTCATACCTTGTAGTCTGTGGAAGTTGTGAGATGCAGGTGTTAGACTTGTAGAAGTGGCACGCATTGGAGGGTGAGGAGGAGCATTTGAACACAAGGCATGATGCTCAAAATTGTTGATCGGCAAGTGATAGAGCTGTGGTGCTTTGAGCAGTGGGTAAAGTTAATGGTCAGTTGGTAGGCTGTGGCATTTGAACATACATTCACTGACCTTGACCATTTGTGCGAGGTCATTGAACTTCTACCATCACTGTATCCAGGTCTTCGGAGCCAAACTCCTGGCATTCACCCCCATGGCTATCAGCCTCCAGTGCAGAACAATAGTAATACTCTTTTTGACACAAATGGTCATGGTCAGTGAATGCATCTTCAAATGCCATAGCCTTCCAAGTGCACCATTTTTCAGGTTTCTCCCTTCTGAATGAGTCACTGCAGCCTGAAGACACCTTCCTTTTCAGAGGTGCAGGCTGACTTTAAGAAATGCCGGCTTTAATTGGTGCTATCCGCATATGAACTTGGACCCTTACTCAAGCATGCAGCTACTTAGCAGGGCATTTAGCACTGGGCTACAAACCACTACTGTTGAATTGAGCAGGCAGCACAAAGTGTGCATGTCTCGTGTTATTTTCAATGGGTGTAGGTTAATCATGCATTGTGATCCTCACCCCCATTATCAGGCACTATCAAATATTTAGTTTCGTTTGTTCACAATGTTCCTGCACAAACCCATTAAAGGAATATAATCCCAGCTGTGACTTAAAATTAAATATCAGAAGAAACCCTTTATTGCTGTTGTGTAATTTTTTTAAAAAGCCCAGAGCAGTCATCCTTCTGGACAATTGTGAGCGAAGGTGCCTATTTCAGTTTCAATTTGTAGGCATTTTCTGTTGTGACCTTATGCAAAATAAAAACTGGACTGAAAGTTCCAAAAATCATTTCAAACAGGCTAGCAGAGAAGGACTTTTTAACCCATCAATCTAGGCTTGATTTGAACTTTGATTTCATAATTAAGAGGATAATGTATTAAACTACCATGTTAATTAGTTCATCTTTTAAATAGCATCAGTTTATTATGGTGGACATTAGTGGCACATTGTGTCACAGGGAAGTAAACCTTGCATTTCTCAGCCCGCAATACAAAGCACCATCAGGAGTTGAATAATTGTCTTGTATAAGTTGTAAAAGTATTGATCTAAACATGCCTAACACACTGTTATGGAATTCCTTTGTTCACTATTTTAACAGGATTAACTTATTCATTTTAACAACTCTGTTAAAATAGTGAATAAAGAATTTTCATATCAGCATGTTAAGCATTTGTGTACAAACGTTACTCATTTTATACAACAGATTATAAATTATGACATCCATACTTTCTATATTAGCATCTGATATTTTTTCTAGTGTATTGCAAATATAAATGGCTTGATACAGTTATTAAAATCATCAGGAAATGCCTTTTCAATAACACGTAAAGCCACAGTTCAAGGTTGTCATAATTCATCCTTGTCAGATAAAATTCTTGACAACTCATTCTGTATTTCAGAAATGCATTTTAAAAAGTGCAGCGATACAAGCATGCTTTTATCATTATAATAGAGCGTCATTGATTCTAATCAGGTCTGTTCTACGTGATGGACTGAAGACAATGGTACTGTTGTTTTCTTAATTGCTAATTTACTTGGACTTGCAGTCATTTTAGTTACTGGGAATGGAAAGTCTCTTCTGTTATGACCTAACTGACTCAACAGCACTTGTCTAAACATGTTCCAGATATTTGTTTAATGACAATTTGGCAAACAGACATCACATACTTGTTAATAAGTGGTACTATGTTTGTTCAAGAAAGCATGAACATCATGCATCATTTATTGAGCCAGCAGTGCATTTATGTGCATCGTGTGTCACCGTGTTGTGAAACTCTATTATCTACTGAAAGTTGGCCACTAAGGAGTTTTTTCGGAGAAAACTTCATCCAAAAATGATTGCTGAAGTAATTTAGAGGTGTCATTTAGTGAGACATAAAAGGACTCACTCATACTGACATGAATTCCATATTCATCTCTCTTTATTGACAGTGTCTATCATAATATAGTTTCAAATACTAAGAAAATAAGTGGCTTGATTATCTGTGATACCACATATGAATCACTTTGGATCTCCAGCATGTTGTGTAGAATATGTTAGGTCAATCATAAGATTTCTCAGGAATTTTGAGTCATGGGAGTACTATTCAGCTGGCTGAGTCGCCATTGCAGGCATGTAGATTGCCTGGTCCTGTGTCCTGCCACCAACATGAGCAGACATCTGAAATGAACAGCTGGAATATTCAAATAAAACTACCATCCAGTGAGAAGCTGGCATCATGAAGGTGGTGTGTTGAGCTGTGGATCTGAGTGCTCATTGATCAGCGAAAAGACAAACCTGATGGTATCCATGGGAAAGTCTTAAAACTCTCAAGCCGATTTTGATTGTTCTCTCTAAATGGTCTGAAGGCCAGTGGTCAAATCATCAACTTTTGATACACTGAATGGTCTGGAGGCATCCCCACCAAGGAACTCTAATTCCAGCTTCTAGTGCAATCTCAATTTTAATTGCTCCACCATTTGTGGCCATGCCTTCAGTTGCCTAGGCCTCAAGTTCTGGAATACCCTCCCTACACTCTCCATCTTTTTACCTCGCTTTCTTCCTTAAAACCTACCACTTTGACGAACCTTTTAGTCATCTGACCTAATATCTCCTTATGTGACTTGGTGTCATGTTTTGTTTTATAATGCTCCTGTGAAACACCTTGGGACATTTCATTAAGTTCAATTGTGCAGTTGTATTGCACTATATAAGTAGTTGTTGACTGATGCAAATGCTCCAGGTGCCGCCACTTGTTCCAGGTATTAATGCATTGTGTCAAATCTTAGTCCAATATTAGCACTGAGGATGGCATTAGAGTCTGTTGTGATTCTGCCTTATCCGTCTTAGATCCTTAGGGACATGTCAAGGAACATGGTTGGACGGACAGCTCATTCAACTATTTTAATTAGTTTTTAACAGGCCTTAATAGGCCTTTGACAGTGCAGCGGGCGCACAGCCGAACTGGAAATCTAAATGACACGCCCGATGTCACCGCGCATCATTTTACGCGTCGGCGAGTGGGCCCCGCCCCTGCTTGCCAACCCGAAAATTCTGCCCAATATGTTATTAGCAGGTCTCTGGACTCCAGTCCTAAGCAAGCCAATTCCCTGCTTTATATCTCCATTAGGAAGACATCCAATGGTCTGAAGATTGTCAATCGTTTCTTCAATCTGCCTACCCTCTTTGTCATCCAGGATGCTTGTTTCCTTCAGTGCTACCCTTTCTTATTTAAGCAGCAACAGATTTTATTATCCTGCTGCTGCACCAGGTTTCTTCCACTTGTCCAGCTGTTCTCCTCCCCCATTTGGATGGCAACAAACGTGACACATCCTTTCAAGAACCGAGGCCAAAATAATCTGGGAAATAATAGTTGAATTGGTAAATATCTAAGGCTGAATTTTAACAGTCAAAAATGTGTGGGTTGTGGTTGGTACAGGCATTAAAATTTTAAATATCTGAATCCCAACCCCAAGCCGCCTCCAACCTATCCACTGTACCTGACAAGGGGCTGGCAGCCAATCTGCTCCTCAGGAACCGGATTAGCAATGTAAATATTTTAATGAGGCAGGCAGCCTCTGATTTAAACTGTTTTGCTGGTTTTACAGTGGGCAGCCTGGTTCTCACGCCTGGGCAGATCAAGAGAGATGTTTCGTAGAGAAGGTAGATGCCTTTACAGCACTACTTGGAGACAGGAGGAGCAGCAGTGCTTCTCAGCCTTCATGCACTCTTAGCTCCACTCATCAGACCACCCCTCATTCAAAGGCCCCCAGGATCGAACTCCTCCCCACCAAATTTTTGGATTTAAAACATAAAATGCTGGAAAAACCTCAGCAGGTCTGGCAACATCTGTGGATAAGAAACAGAGTTAACGTTTTGGGTCTGTACGACCCAAGTCAGAGCTTTCAGCTGTCACAGATGCTGCCAGACCTACTGAGTTCGGCTCCAGGGTCTTCCCTGCCCGACTGGAAGTGAAGCCTGTCAGTCAAGTTGACTTCTAGATGGGGAACTGTCAATGACATATGACGTACGCTGTAGAGTTCAAATGCCACAGCATGTGAGGAAACTTGAATTTCTTGGTCTGGCATTTGAAATTTAGCTCTCCATTCCCAACATGACCTGCACTAGTCAACATCCTGGCCCATGTACAATACAGAATTAAATTATGATGCTCTCTAAAAAAATGTGAGTTAATCAATGTCAGTCAGGGTACATTCCTAAAGGGCAAGTTATAGAATTATTTGAAGAAGATTAGCAATCGAAAAACAGTGCTTTATATGGGTTTTGAAAAGATGACAAGGGGATAGATGCAAAGTAAAGGTAGTGGTAAATGGAAAGCTTTTCTGACAAAAATTTGTGTTGACTGATATTCCACAGGGGGCCACTGTTGTTTACTATATACAAAATAATTTGGATTGAGGAATTGCGCAAACAATGTTAAAATTCTGAATTATACCAAATTGAGGAATGCGGCAAATTATGATGAGAACTGTGAAAGATTGTATTGATATACTGGTAGGAAGGCAAGTAGTTGACCAATGTATCGAAATACAAAGTAGGAATAGGGAAATAAGTATATTTTAAATTCTAAATGTCGTAAATGAGTAGGTGGAATTTGTAGTACAAATATACTGGTCATTATTCATTCTCAGAATGTGGGGGTCGCTGGCAAGGATGATATTTATTGCCCATTCCTAAGTGTTTTGATACAGCTCAGTGGCTTGCTAAGCCACTTTAGAGGACAGTTATGAGTCAACAATATTGGCATGAGACTGGCTTCACATATAGGGCCAGTCCAGGTTAGGACAGCACTTTATTTTTCTTAGAAGATTAGAATAGAAGTGAACAATTTGGGTTTTTACAACAATCTATTAGCTTCTTTGTGACTTTTTTTTATTAAATAACTTTATATTTCTAATTTACTTTTGATGTATTCAGTTTCTCAAACTGCCAAGACATGATTTCAGCTCACACTCTTATTCCAGGCCTCTGGAGCTAGCCTTACTAGTCCAGGCCACTGGATTGCTTACCCAGTAACATAATTACTGCAATACCATACTGAATGTTAATGATACACGTAGTTAAGGCCATAAAAAAGCCAAACTGAATCATTGAAGATGGACCGAGGAGATTAATTTCCACTGGCGTTTCTCCCACTCATCTGCTGCAATTTTAGTGGAGGAGCTGCAGAAAGCCCAGGAAAAAGAAAAACATTAGCTAAATGGTTTGTGGAGAAAAACACCAGTCCAGATATGATGGGCCTAAAGTTCCGTTTCTGAGTTATATTCTTTGATTCCATAAATATAAGACGGCTCTGCCAGACTTAAGTCACAGCAGATTGTCTTTCTGCCTCCTCAGCTACGGCCAGTAGAAACTATGGGCAGTGCAAAAGTAATAAATGCTGCATGGACCAAAAGAAAAGACCATATTTGCTACAGGACAGCTGCACATAGATGGCACACAGCAAAATGTGGGCTAAAATTTCAGTGTTTATCAGTTATTTCTAAGAGTCAATTGAATTCAATCCCCCAGCAGTAAGAGTTAATACTGCACCAACAAAGTATTTTAAATAAGGCCCAATCTTATTAGAAGAGATATTTAGGATCATCAATTTACATAATAATAGAGATGAAATAAACATTTTATAGAACAAACTGGTTGATGAGCTTCTGAGATGATGGAAGTAGCGAAGGTAACTGGTCAAGAACAAATTATGCCAGGTGTAAGTTTAGGCAGATGTTCTGAAGGTTTGTCAGATTTATCTTAGGATACAGGAATAAACTTTACAAGGTGGTAAACTGTCTGGGTAATCCCCACAATAAAGTGGGTTATTTGTAGTCTCTAGAACAAGCAAGCATGATAGATCAAATTACCTTTTCTCATATGCCTTCTTATCTCCTATATTTTTAAAACAAAGGTTCATTCATATTATATGCAAAAAATATTATTGCATGAATATTGACCTTCGGATGTCAATATCTAACAGCTACAGATGTTGTGATGTTACAATGGCATCTGTGTTGCTGTGCTGACCTGAGCACTTTAAACCAGGAAAAACAAATCAGGCAAATGAAGCAATTGGAATGGGAGATTGAGTGCAACAAAGCCAGTGGATAGCAGACAAAACCAGCAATAACCAGTTATTTAGAAGAACCTGGAATTAAAAAATTGAAAATCTAGTTAAGAAAAACTTATGGAATTTGTTGGACAATCATTTTCTGGAGTAGGGCTGCCTTTAATTAGATATGCCCTTGCGTGTTTTGGTTTGTAATTTTTTTTTGCCTGGCAAGTCACTAAAAGCAGGAGCTGATAACATCACAGCGAGGGAGGCTGGCCATCTGGGACCTGAGTGAACAGGGAAAGTAACTATGTATCTCTTTAACCAATCAGACAAAATGAATAGGAAATTAGCAGCACAGAGAACTGTAAATCAGAGAGAGTGAACTCAGTATTAAATCAGTTACAGAAAGAGAAGTAGAGACAGAAATAAAGTAGAGACAGAATGGAAAAGTAAATGAAAAATAATTTTAAATCTCCACAATTGTTACAGTTCATTCTCAGTGCAGAGAAATTGATTGGCAGTAATTAAGACGTAAGAATAAACAGGACATTTTCGGGTTGGCAGGCTATAACTAACGGGACTGAATGCAACTTATCCAATTTTGTTGATAATACAAAGTTAGGAGAAAGTTAGCCTCGAGAAGGATGCAAAGAGGCTGCAGAGGTATAATTGAGAGGTTGAGTGAGTGGGCAGGAACATGGCAGATAGAATACAATATGGCGAAGCATGAAGTTAGCCATTTTGGTTGGAAAAATAAAGGACATAATTGCCTTAGTGCAATGAAGGCTCACTAGACTGATTCCTGGAATGAGGGATAGAGAGTAGGCCTATGTTTCCAAGAGTTTAGGAGAAATAGAGGTGAACTAATTGAAACCTATAAAATTCTTAAGGAATTTGACATGGGAGATGCTGGGAAAATGTTTCCCCAGGCTGGGTAATCTAGAACCTGGGTCACAGTCTCAGAACAAGTGAAGAGGGCACTCAGTGGAACACATCCCTCCTGGGCAGGACTTCTACCTCGTCGGGCTGGTGGGCCCGGGAGTGGCCACGAAACCAACTGCCACCCGCAATTGGGCCCTGACTGCGATTTCACGCTGGCTAGCCATTAATTGGCCAGCCAGCGTGAAACGCGTGCTGAAACGCTCAGCGCTGCCTGGGTGGGGGGTGGGGAGGAGGGCGAGTGTGGAAGTCAGCGCAGGCGCAGGGGAGCGCGCAATGAAAGCTCCCTGAAGGCAGAGAGCTGCCTCAGGGAGCGGAAGATTTCTAATATTCAAAATAAAGATTTTAAAATTAAGGTAAACGTGTCCCCTCCTGTGACTCAGTCACATGGGCCAGAATTCTTACCTTGATGGGTGGGCGGGCCCCACCGGCTCGGTGGCAGGCGGGCAGCCGAACTCCACCGCCGAAACGGGGTCCGCCGCCATTTTGAGTGGGTGGGCCAATTAAAGCCCGCCCAGCGACCTGCCCGACAGGAAGCGCTATGCGTTTCCTGTGCGGGAGGTGGAGGGATTCCCCATCTGTCAAAGTGCTCTCTTTTGCGCATGCGTGTGAAAGAGCGCACTGCTCCCTAAGACTAGGTGCTGTCTCAGGGAGATCACTGACAGTGTAAAAAACATTAAAAATAGAAAAATATAAAAATTATTAACATGTCGCCCTCATGTGACAATGTCACTTGAGATGGGACATGTTAATAAAAAGGACATAAACTTTATTAAACATTTTTAAAACGGACGTTAAACCTCATCCCGCCAGTGGATGAGGTTTCATGTATTATCAGGAGTCTGCTGGGGCTCCTGGCCTGCCCGCTAGCCTTAGGGTTGGATGGGCAGGTCTTTACTGATCTTAATTAGCCTGTCAATGGCCTTAATTGGCCATTGACAGGTTGGCGGGCGGACAGCTGATTTCGCTGTCTGCCCGCCTTCCTCAATATTTAAATGGACCGGGATGATGTCAGGGGTTCCTCCCGACGTCACCCACGTCATTTTCCCGTTGGTGAGCGGGCCCCGCCCCCAAATCGCCGACGGGAAAATTCTGGCCATGAGCAGGGACATGTTAAAAATGAGATTTAAATTTTTTAATTTTATTTTTAATTAACATCGGAAACCTCATCCCACCCGTGGATAAGGTTTCCTCAAAAATCCAAAGATTGCTTCGCCTTTTTGCCAGCCCACTAACCGTAAGGTTGGACGGGCAGGGAAAAGTTCAGTTTAATTAGTTTATTAATGGGCTTAACAGCTCTCTTAACTGTCGCCAGTGCACTGCCGATTCCCACCTGCACCTACCAACTGAAATATCAATTGAGTGCGCGATGACATTGTGACACTCACCCGATGTCATCCCGTGCTATTTCACCCTCCTGCGTGTTGGGTGTGCACCTGCACATCGAGCTGAAAATCCAGTCCCCTGTGTTAACTCAAGCAGCTTTTCCTTGCCTGGTTTAAAGCTGAAAGAAATATCTATTAAGAGCTTCTTTCCCACTGAGCTTCCATTCCACATCCAACAAGTTGCACTGAAAACTCTGCTCACATTTTGACAGCTGTGACAAATTCAACCACGGCAGCTGAGGCAATCCATGATATTCTAAAACAATCAACAACATTCTAAATAAACAACTCACGATATTCTAAACAAAAGTCAATTTGACCTATCTCCCAGTGTTAACGGATTCTTTAAAGAAAATTCCAGGATCCAGATCCATATCATCACCAAAAGCTAATGGATTCTTCCTTGGCCATACTCTATCTATGTACCGAGTTAAGTTTAAATCTGTCTGTTAGTTTTTGAGATATATTGTTTACAAATAGATTAACAAACAGGGATGAAAACATTACCTTTGCCCACCTTCAATAGTGAAAGTAATAAAGCGTCACCATTTAAAACTGGGATGAGGAGAAGTTTCTTCATTCAAAGGGTTATGGATCTTTGAAATTCTCTACCCCAGAGAGTTTTGGATGTGAGCATGTTCAAGGCAAAAGTTACTAGATTTTTTGGGGGACTGTGGCATATTGGTAATATAACCAGACTAGTCATCCAGAGGCCCAGGCTAATGCCCTGGGGTCACAGGTTCAAATCCCACTATGGCAGCTGATGGAATTTAAATTCAATTAATAAATCTTGAATATAAACATAACCTTAGTAATTAATGGTGACCATGAAAATATCATCAATTGTTGGAAAAACACACCTGGTTCACTAATGTGCTTTAGAGAAAGAAATCTGCCATCCCCACCTGGTCTGGCCTATATGTAATCCCAGGTCTACAGTAATGTTTGACTCATAACTGTCCTCTGAAATGACCTAGCAAACCACTCAGTTCAAGGGCAATTAGGAATGGGCAACAAATGCTGACCTTGCCAGTGACACCTACACCCAATGACAGAATAAATTTTTAAAAATTATATGGGATATGAGGAAAATGGAGTTGAGGTAGAAGATCAGCCATGACTTTACTAAACGGCAGAGCAGGCTCAAAGGGCCAAATGACGTACTCTAGCTCCTATCTCTTATGTTGTGTTAAAACCTCTCTCTTTCACCAAGCTTTTGCTCACCTCACTTTACTACAGTATCTCTTTATGAGAGTCGGTGTCTAATTTTATGGGCAGAATCTTCTGTTCGGCGTGCTGGGGCGGGCCCCGCATGCCAACACATGAAATGACGCGCGATGACGTCAGGCGTGCTTCCCGATGTCACCGCGTGTCATCCCGATCTTCAGTTCGGCGGGTGTGCACCGGAGTCGGCTGCGTGACCACCGAACTGTCAAAGGCCTGTTAAGGCCATTAATGAACTAATTAAGGTAGTTGTCAGGGCTGCCCGTCCAACCTTAAGGTTGGCGAGCAGGCGAAGAGCCCAGGCGGCCTTCGTATTTTTCATGAAACCTCATCCACGGGCGGGATGAAGTCTCATGAAGGATTTATTAATGAAATAAAAATTTTTATAAAAATTCATAAACATGTCCCAGCTCATGTGACAGTGTCACATGACGGGACATGTCTGAATTAAGGTTTTAATTTTTTTTTCAAATTTTCATAATGAAATTAATCTCCCTGAGGCAGCTCCGTGCCTCAGGGAGATTTCTGCGCTCTTTCTTGCGCATGCGCGAAAGAGCGCAGGCCGCAACTCTCCCTTCTCTCCCTGCCCGCACAGGTAGCGCTCTGCGCTTCCGGGTGCGCGTCATACTGAGTGGGCCTTAATTGGCTCGCCCACTTAAAATGGTGGCACACAGCCGATCGTGCTCCCGACCGGCACGCCTGACGGGGAGAAAATTCTCTCCTGTTTTGTAATGTCCTGTGAAGCAGCGTGGGACATTTTATTTCACTAAAGGCACTAAATAAATATAAATTTTTGATATTATTGAAGTAGTGTTGTGCAAGTTTGATTGTCTTTCTTTTGAATTATTCTTTATGGCCTTAGTAGTTATGGAGTATACAGGAACTGTTTATTAATTGTATTCTCTAGGATTCTGACATATATCTCAGTTAACTGTATTTCAGTAGCTTCTTGTGAAAAAATATACTGAGTTCATAAATATTTCTACACAAAAACAAATTTTTCAGCAAACACTTATCCAATTTGCTTAGTCAGCATCCACTGGAATGGCAGTTTAAGTTAGTGAGTGAACTACATGTTGCTTGGATACAGCATTCTATAAATACATCTTTGATTTCTGCTGTTATCCTCCTTGGATTTGTTTCTATTGACTGGAAACCAGCAGGGAAAAGCAGACATCAGTAAACTATGTCCTGCATACTGTTGATCTTCTCTATGAAAACTTCAGAACAAATGTGCTAAAAATAAAATGTTTTTATACACTGGCATAATCAGCTCCCACATATAGACAGGGATAATAATTATGAGGCATTACAGCTTTTGATAAATATTCAGATACCACAACTAGCCCTTTCAACACTGTTTGATGAAACTATGGTTTCATGACCAGTAGGAATGTAGGAGAGTATTAAAATGTTTGAAATCCTTTAAACAGTCAACCATAAAATATTTGAGGATCTAGAGGACAATGTGGTTATTTCTTAATTTGTTAAAAGAACAAAGAATGAATTATGGATCAAAACCTATAATCACAGGTGAAACATTTTAACATATTTATGCTATTGATTACAAGTCCTGAAGATTAAAGGTTTTATTTTGTTATTTTGTTCATGGGATATGGGCATCATTGGTTGGGCCAACATTTATTGTCAATCCCTAATTGACCTTGAGAAAGTGGTGGTGAGCTGCTTTCTTGAACCACAGTAGTCATTGTGTAGGTACCAGCTGTTACCTGTCAAGGTGCGAATTCCAGGATTTTGACCCAGCGACCATGAAGGAATTGCAATACATTTCCAAGGCAGGATGTTGTGTGACTTGGAGGGGAACTTGCACATGGCGGTGGTGTTCTCATGCACCTACTGCTTTTATCCTTCCAGGTGAAAGAGTTTGGAAGTTTGGAGGAACCTTGGTGAATGGCTGCAGCACATCTTGTACATGGTACACACAGCTGCAACGGTGATGGAAGGAGTGAATGTTGGCGGTGGTGGATGTGGTGCCAATGTCCTGGGTGGTGTTGAACTTCTAGAGTGTTGTTGGCACTCATCTAGGCAAGTGATGAGTATTTCATCACACTCCTGATTTATGCCTTGAGGATGATGGACAGGCTCTGAGGATATGAGTTACTCGCTGCAGAATTCCCAGCCTCTGACTTGTCCTTGTAGCCATTGTATTGGATGATGGTTAAACTCTTTTCCCGTTGGAGATAGTCATTGTCTGGCCTTTGTGTGTCATCAATATTGCTTGCCACTTATTCATCCAAGCTTGAATGTTGTCCCGGTCTTGCTGCATGCGGGCACAAATGCTTCAGTATCTGATGAATTGTGAATGGGATTGAAGACTGTGCAATTGTCAGCGACATCCTCATTTCTGAACTTATGATGGAGGGAAGGGCATTGATGAAGCAGCTGCAAGTGTTGGACCCAGGTCACAAGATTCTACTGACTCAAATTAGAGTTATTGCCTCAAAAGCTATTCCTATGTTGCGAGTAGGAAATCAAGTGAAAAGCAAAATTTATATTGGGGAACATAACCAAGGTTAAAAAAGGTAAAACACAAAATCTAGTAAAAATGATTAGAAGTCACCAATCTGGCTTTTAAAACACAGCAGATTGCAGGAAAACAACCTGATCAGAAAATTACAGTTTTTTGACTGGAAGTTACAATACAAAAACTAACTCTGATACCTCATGGTCAAATAAGTTGCCACTCATCCTGTCAAAGCTCATACATGATTAGTCACAGCAGACATGGGACATGGTTAATGGTTCACAAGAGGAAGGGAGAAGGTTGAAGAGAAAAATACAATCAAAACTTATTTAGAACATTTGTTATTTTAAAAATCTGAACAAGCACCAATAGTCACACATAGGTGCATGTTTTTTGTTGCATTGTTTTAAATAGGATGTTCACTATCCTTCAAGATCCATATGATTAAGATTGTCATATAGTTACAGTAGCATTGCAAACACCCTGGATGGCAGCAATCATGTGTTTTTTTTCTTTTATTTGTTCTTGGGGGGTGGGCAATACTGTCAAAGCCACATTTATTATCCCGCTAGCTCTGGCTTGAGAGGGACAACCTCCACCTTGAAGCATTGCGGTGATGGCACTTCAATGTTGGTGTTTTGTATGGAATGCCTAAATTTTGACCCTGCAATGCTGGAGGAATGGCAATATATGACCAATTTGAGATGCCATGCAATTTGGAGAGGTAGTCAGAAGTGACAGCGTTTCCATAACATTTTTACCTTTAACCTTCTTAGTGGTAGATGCCACAAGAGTGGAAAGTGCTTTTGAAGTGTAAATAATACATATCTTAACTATAATGCCTCAGTGATGTAGGGAGTGGACATTTAATCCAGTGGCAGTGGCAGGATGGGACAGTTGCTCCTCAAGAAAGTTAATCTTTGACAATGAAACATTCTTTTAGTGAATGAGTGGTGAATCAAAGGAACAGCCACCTTTACCGCACTGTGGAACCAAATTGTACTTATTTCATTCAAATACAGATGAAATTGATTTATTTCAGAAAATAACACTTTGGGGGGATGCGGTATATAAATATGCGAAACATGACATGTGATTTGTGTAAAATGCTAGGCCGAAACAGGTGACTTTGGATTTACAGTTCCCAAAGCTGTCCAGGTCTGGGGTTTCTCTCACCTCAAGTCTGGGTCTGTAGGTTAATTAATAAGATTCATTGCTATGATTAGTCAGCAACTCCATTGGCATTGTATTGTGTGACCATCAGGATGGTAGAAGGCAAACTAGATGAACCTGGCATTTTCGCACCCAGTTTTTCCATTTTCTATCCAAGTAAGCCTTATGCTTCCTGAGTGTTGTTGCAGATGCATCCATTCAGGCGGGCAGTAAGTTTTGCATTTTTTAAAAATTCTTTCATGGGTGTCACTGACAAAACTGGCATTTAATGGTTGGGCTTAGGACACTACCCTGAGGAACTCCTGCAGCTATCTCTTGGGGCTAAGATGGTCGGCCTCCAAAAACCACAGCAATCTTCCTTTGTGTTAGGTATGACTCCAATCAGTGAAAGCTTTCCCCCTGATTCCCATTGACTTTCAATTTTGCCAGGGCTCCTTGATGCTACAATTAGTCAAATGCTGCCTAGGTGTCAAGGGCAGTCACTCTCACCTCTTCTCTGGAGTTCAGCTCTTTTGTCCATATTTGGACTAAGGCTGTAATGAGGTCAGGAGCCGAGTGGCCCTGGCAGAGGCCAAAGTGAATATTAGTGAACAGGGTATTGCGCCAAATGTGCCACTTGATAGCACTGACAATGATGCCTTCCATCTCTTTGCTGATGATCAAGAGGAAGCTGATCGGGCAATAATTAGCCAAATTGAATTGGTCCTGGTTTTTGTGGATAGGACATACCTGGGAAATTTTCCTCTTTGTCTGGTGTCAGTGTTGTAACTGTACTGGAATAGCTTGGCTAAGGCCGCAGCTAGTTCTGGAGCACAAGTATTCAGAACTATTGCCAAGATGTAGTCAGGCCTTTGTTGTACCCAGTGCCTTCAGCCGTTTCTTGATATCACGTGGAGTGAATCGAATTGGCTGAAGACTGGCATCTGTGATGTTGGGGACCAGCCACTCAGCACTTCTGGCTGAAGATGGTTGCAAATGCTTTAGCCTTGACTTGTGCACTGATTTGCTGAGCTTCCCCATCATTGAGGATGGTGATATTTGAGGAACCTCCTCCTCCTCCTCTTAATTGTTCAATTGTCTGCCACCTTTCATGACTGTATGTGACAGGACTACAGAGCTTTGATCTGATTTGTTGATTGTGGGATTGCTTAGCTCTTTCTATCGCATGCTACTTCTGTTGCTTGGCATGCAAGTAGGTCTGTGTTGTAGCTTCACCAGGTTCACACCTCATCATTTTTAGGTATGCCTAGTGCTGCTCCTGGCATGTCCTCCTGCACTCTCCATTGAACCAGGGTTGGTTCCCTGGTTTGATGGAAATGGTAGAGTGAGGGATATGCCAAGTCATGAGGTTACAGATTGTGGGTGAATACAATGCTGCTGCTGCCCCACAGCACTTCATAGATGCTCAATTTTGGGCTGCTAGATCTGTTCTGAATTTATTTCATGTAGCACAGTGGTAGTGCCACACAACACAATGGAGGGTATGCTCAGTGTGAAGATGACACTTGTCTCCACAAGGACTGTGAGCTGGTCACTCCCACCAGTTATGTCATAGACAAATCATCTGCAATTGGTAGATTTTTCCTCTTGTTGGTTCCCTCACCACTTGCTGCAGACCCAGCCTAGCAGATTTGTCCTTCAGGACTCAGCTAGCTCAGTCAATAATGGTGCTACTGAGCCACTCTTGGTGATGGGCATTGAAGTCCCCCACCAGAGCATATTCGCTGCCCTTGCCACCCTCAGTGCTTCCTCCAAGTAGTGTTCAACATGGAGGAGTACTGATTCATCAGCTGAGGGACGGCAGGAGATGGTAATCAGCAGGAGGTTTCTTTGCCCATGTTTGACCTGATGCCATGATGCCATGAAATTTCATGGGGTCCGGAGTCGATGTTGAGGACTCCCAGGGAAACTCACTCCTGGATGTATACCACTTGTTGCTGCCTCTGTTGGCCTGTATTGTCGGTGGGGCAGGACATACCCAGGGTTGGTGATGGTGGTGCCTGGGACATTGCTGTAAGGTATGATTTGGTGATTGCTTGACTGGTCTGTGAGACAGCTCTCCCAATTTTGGTGCAAGTCCCCGGATCTTGGTAAGGAAGGTTTTGCAGGGTCGATGGGGCTGGGAGTGGCATTGTCATTTCCAGTGCCTAGGTCGAAGCCAGGTGGTCTGATCAGTTTTATTCCTTTTTAACTTTTCTGTAGAGATTTGGTACAACTGAGTAACTTGCTAGGCCATTTCAGAGGGCAGAGTCAGCCACATTGCTGTGGATCTGGAGTCACATGTAGGCCAGAGCAGGTAAGGACAGCAGATTTCCTTCTTTAAAGGACATTACTAGATAGTGAACCAAATGTTTTTTTCCAACAGTCGATGATAGTTGCATGGCAAAACTAGCTTCCAGTTCCAAGTTTTCTTATTAATCAATTGAATTTAAATTCCACCAGCTGCTCTGGTGGGATCTATACCTGCGTCCCCAGGGCATTAGCCTGGGATTACTTGTCTAGTGACATTACCACTAAGCCAAAGTCTCCCTGTCTTGAAACTTGTCAATGGGAGAAAAAACTTTGAGGATTCCGTAAGTGAAACACTCATCATAGCCTCTGCCTTGTTCTTGAGTCAGTGGTGTTGATACGGCTGGTACAGATCAGTTACCCAACAAAATGTTGATGGTGGGGATCTCTGCAGTGGTGGGTGTCATTGAAGGTCAGGAGAAATGGTTGGGCTTTTTCCTGTGAGGGATATGGTTACAGTTTGTGGGTGAATGCAATGCTTATAGGTGCAACTGTTTCCTAACAATTACCAGCTCAAGCCTGATAATGGTTTAAAAAGTGATGTAAACAAGGACTGCTTCATTATAGCAGTCTCAATTGAGCTGAATACTATGGAATTGTCAGTGACCAGTCCATTCCTGATTTTATGAGGGAATTAAGTCATTGATTAAGCAGCTGAAATGATCTCAGTGAGGAATCCTTGAAATGATCTGCTAGGGATGTGATGACTGTTTTTCAACAACCACAAACATCTTCATTTTCATCAGGTATAGTGAAGCCTCTGGAGGGATTTCCCTTTGATTTCTACTGACATCAATCTTACTAGAGTTCTTTTTTGCCAAATACTGGTTTGGTGTTGAAGAGAGCTACACCCACTTCTCTAGCGTCAGCTCTTGGATGTACATCTAGGTGAAGGCCTGAAGCCAAGCAGTTCTGGTGGAAACTCTTTCGAGTTATCAACAGTCACAGATTGCAACTCTTTCGAGTATAATCACAGTTCTTGGTTTCCGGGAGTGGGGCATGAACCCACAACCCTCTAATTCAAAGGCGAGGGTGCTATGAACTGAGCCACAGCTGACACCAGTTCTGGTGGAACCTGAACTGCATATCAATGAGCAGTTTATTAGTGAGTAGGTGCTGCTAAATGACACCAATGATGATTCTTTCTATTACTTTACTGATGATTGGGAGCAGGTTAAAATGGTTGTAATGGGCTGGGTTATAGTTATCCTTATTTTGAGGATAGAACATGGCTGGGAAATATTTCACATTAGCTGGTGTAGGCTAGCCTCTTTCTGAGCCACCCTGATTTTTGCAGGCCAGTCTCCTGAACAGGAGGTAGTTACTCAAAATGCTGAAATTCATTTTCTGGGCCTAAAATTTAGTTCAATCTAATTCAAGGAGAATTAGAAGTTGCTATTGTTCCTTCTATGCTAGTGACACAAAACACAAGAACAAAGTAAAGTTCATGGGTAATCAGTAACTAGTCAAGAGCAATTCCATTTGGAAAGGATGGAATAGAGGCATTCGAAAATGATTTGGATAAAAATGTAAGTAGGTATAACAATGACAGATAAAATTGATGCAAACAGGTGTGAAATGCTATGTGCATAGGAAGAAAAATGTAGATAATACATACTCTGCATGAATTGTGTTGAAATAGTTAATGATGAAGCTGAAAGAACTGTAGGAGAATTTAGACTCAATCACAACATGTTCAATTGATAGAAAGCAGCAACAAACATAACAGAATGTTGACTAACATAGTCAACATAGTGTATGTGTGGCAAACTTGTGATCTAACTGTGCAAAACCTCAATGGCAATCATCCTGACAGATCTGAGTAATCTGAGAGGCTTCATGCTCTTCTGAGAATAGAACAGCCTAAGAGAGAGCTTGATTTTTTTTTCACTCTTAAAACTGCAATGGAGTAATAGAGATTCATTATCTTTAGCTGCTGAGGATTATGAGCCATTAGGATATAATAGGTGGAATTCATAGGATAAGCTTGGACTGTCTTAGATGTGGCACATGAGAGTGGATGTAAGATTCATCCTCTACACCCTGTGAATTTTACATGCTTTGCTATATAAAACAGAACCTGGAAGAACAAAGTTCCATTCTATTTTCTAGTCTCCCAGTTGATGCTCCAATGCATTTTCCCGTGCAGAGTGGGAGTCAAACTCATAACCTTCCTATGCAAAAGTGGGAACCTACCACTGAACCAACACTCACTGCACCTAACATGTTAGACTATATTTATGAAAGCTAATGACATAGAAGTTCCAATTGCACACTTACCACCTGTCACACCTATGGCGATGTATCTTCTCCCTGCTGGTTTGCCTTCACAACAAATGCCAGGGTTGGATGGATGTCCTCATTAGTATTTACAGTATTCACCCAACAAACATTGTAAGATTTCAGAGTAGTGTGATACCTCTTCCTTGGGAGGAAAGTTGTCAGAGTAGACTGCTCAAAGACTTGCAAGCCTCATATTTTCTAGGCTCACGCTCCTGGTCTGGACAGCCCCATATTCAAATGACAAGCAATCTCTTTGGAGCTTTTGGTGGATACAAGTAGAGGGCAGAAGCCTGCTGGAGGCAGGGGAGGCCTAAATTCCTGAATCTTCCTGGCTGCAAAAGCAGTGTAAAAGCAAAAATTGTTTCATGGACCTTCTCCTCCAACTAGGTTAGCATGACAAGAAAGTCACATTGGCTTCCCCACTCGTGCCAATCATTAAAATGGCAGTTTCTGATGACATCATCAGAGCCCAATTCACATATTTAGAGGAGAAACCCATCTGGAGAGAGATCGAGGCATGATTAATTTTCAAGAAAACTACGGCTAAAGATACGATGCATAAATATATCTCAGCTAAGGAATGTATGATCCTTGATTATGGACAATGGTTAAGAATTGGCAGAAGAGCAAGCCACACCTTCTATTAAGCATGCAAGTACATCAGATTAAAATACCCAACTACACTTTTTTAATAAAATGGAGAGTATCAACCCAATTGCATTTGTTGCACTATAAAAAATCTATTCAGTCTTCAGTTGTCAAATTAAAACCTGAATTAATTTCAACTAAAAACTCTTTTCATGACATTTGCCTCAGTGATCCAATTTATTTTACATTGGAATAGTGGGATACCAATTATTTCCTGATCCTGGCTGTGTCAGGGAAGGGGACATTGAGTAGAGTCTGGACACTTTACAGTAGGGAACAGGAAAATGTAGAAAGGCATGTTATTACAAGCTACATTTGCACATCTCCTAGCCAGTGACTGAAGACTAGCTGTAGAAGAACCTTGGAGTGCACACCAGGAGATATGAATATAGAGGTAAAATACATTTCAAATTAAAGAAACCAATAAATGTTTATAGTTAGTACATTAAATCTCCCATGACAAATTGATGCTAATAAGTCATTTTACATCCAGAATCTAGTGCTGGCATTGAAAAGCAATTCTTTTAGCCAAACATGTGATGCAATTTCCATTCACATTTTGGACACTTGCAGATTTAACTGACATCTCCATTGGAAAAGTTTATTAAAACTATATTTATAGTCACAGTTTATTGTTGGTTAAGCTTCCTGCTTTGCTTGATATAACACTAACCAGCTGACTCTGTTTCTATAAACCAGGGGAATGATTTGACAGACGCATTGGACTAGGATTGTCAGCTGGGGTGTGAGGAGAGTAGTCGGAATGGCAATTGGGGATGTAGGATGGTAGTTGGGGGGGCAGGGGGGTAGTCATGGGGTCTAGTGGATGTCAGGGTGAATCACTAGTATAGAGGGGTTAGAAGTGGTTTTAATCGTTCTAACTTTTCCTGGGTAATTATTCTGCTAAGAGAGTTGGAACCATCCAAACTCTCTGATTTAAATTGGAGTTTCAGATGGTTCCCGGTGCAGAGCAATTGCCCATCAGAAGTTTGAACTTCCCAGGCAATTTCCATGCAGTCCTTGCATGAGGATTTCTGGGGAGTCCCCAGTGCATCTTCTGGGTTACCTCCCACGTATGACCCCCCTGGGGATTTAAGTTCTGGGCCAATGTTTCAGGTCCGTGACTTTTCATCAGATCTGAGGAAATTTAGGAATGTAATACGTTGTGATCTAATGAAAGGGAGGAGGAGGAGGGAAGAAAAACAAAAGGAGAGGTCTATGATAGAGTGGGGGGCAGGAGAGATTCAATGATAAAAGCTTTCATGGTACAAAAGCCAAAGGGAATGGTAATGGGTAAAGTAAAGAGACAAAAGATGTGTCTACTGGAGGCATGAATGGCTGGAAAACAGCCATCCAAATGCAAGGCAAAGGAATAAAGAAATAAATGAGAAAAAAAACAGAACCAGAGAGAAGAAAAACACGTAACTAAATGGAGGCAGAGATTATGATCTAAAATTGTTGGACTCAAAGTTGAGTCCAGAAGGCTGCAGAGTGCCAATTTGAAAGATGAGGAGCTATTCCTCGAGCTTGGGTTGAACTTCATTGTAATATTGTAGCAGGCCAAAAGAGCAGAGAGGTCAGAGTGGAAGCAAGGTGGAGAATTGAAGTAACAATGGACAAGAAGCTCAAGATCATGCTTGCGTATTTCACATTTATAAATGCCACAGTTGCCTGGCTGTGATTGTGGAGGGGCAATCCCTCCACAGGACAGCCAGCGGCCACTACTGTGGCCTGGCAGTCATTACTGATGCAGGTGGGGGTGTCCCTCATGGAATGAAGAGGTTGAAGCGGACTCCCCTCCCTCTTTCCCACTCTGAGCCTGCCATGGTTGCCTGGCCATGGTCCAGGCTGATATCTCTTGCCCACAGAAGAGATTAAACTCTACATTATGGACCTTGAGTGACCCACAACCAGGCACACTAATTTAGAAGTATTTGAATGAGAATGGCACCTATATAAAAGCTCTTTCTGCATATTTCAGCTTTAATTGTGAACGGAGTTAATTGTCAATATACAACTCACTAGTGGGTGGAAAAGCACTCCAAGTCACGTGGAAAATTACCACCAATAAAACATGAAAGTTGTGTGTGAAATAATCCTAGCCATATAATAGGACAAAGGACAGCAGTCATTTCTGGGGCAAAATGAAAAAAAAACCCATAAAATCAGCTCTCCCCTTGATATACCAAAAAAATTTTAATAACTCACAGATTACTTCACTGCATGCATTCTACAAGGGGTGGTAGAGAGAGCTTATTGGCTGATATTTAGTTTTGGAATTCTAATTGAAGGATAGAAGGGGTTCACTGTACTTTAGAAAAAAAATCATATTAAAACATTTCAAAAACTTTTCACTGTTAAAATGTAATTTCAAAGTAGTTATTTTTAACAAACCTGCCCCATTTTTCTGATGATTTTATCTGACCTTTCCATAAAAAACTGAAGTCAATCATACTGCTGATAACAATGGTTGTGACTGCTGCTTGTTTACACTTCAAATTCTCATGTCCACAATTCTTGTTTATACATCTAGAGTACCTGCACCTTTCATACACAGAGGTGTGTATTGCGGGTACATTTAAAAGCAGATATCCAGTAATGTTAAAAAAATAAGAAATAATAAAAACAATAACATGAGAACAAATCCAAGATTTGTATCTGAGTATTTTCTCAAGAGGTGGGGGAAGAGCAGTCGGAGAGGCGGACCTGCGGGAGATACACGGAGTGGGGAGAGAATAAATGCCCGGGGAGTGCAGCCTACACCACTCACCTTCGGGAAGAGCAGTCAGAGAGGCGGACCTGCCGGCTGCTCGGAACCGGCCTGGGGTTAAGTTCAAAAGGAGAGTGGGAAAAAACAAACTGTGACATTACAGCAAAGAAGCAATTTGATTGCTTAGAGAAGAAGCGAGCTGCTTGGTGAGTATCTGGTGAGTATCTAGTGAGTGTTTAAGGTTTATTCTATTCCTAAGGTTTAAAATAAAGTAGGAACTGTACTTTTGTTAAGGTTTATTAAGTAGAGCCAAGTAATATAAAATTAATAGAAGTAAACCAAAGTAAATGTAAAAGAAGTAAATTGAGTCACGCCTGTTCAGGCCCTTAATGAACAAATTAATTGAAACTTTTCGCTGCCCGTCCAACAGTTCGGTTGGCGGGTGGGCAAAAAGGCCAAGTGGCCTTTGTGTTTTTGGCGAAACCTCATTCACTGGTGGGATGAGGTTTTGACCAGTGTTTAAAAAACATGTTTTAACTTTTCAAGCTCAACTGCAACACGTCCCTGTTCATGTGACAGAGTCACATGAGAGGACATGTTTTTAACATTTCTAATTTATTTATTTTTTATTTTAAAAATCTCCAGCTCCCTGAGGCAGCTTTTACTGTGTGCACCCGCGCGAACTTCAGCACTTGCACTCCTCCCGCCCCCACCCCGGCAGCGCTGCAGCGCGCCTTTCACACTGGCTGGCCGTTAATTGGCCAGCAGCGTGAAATCGCGGTCGAGGCCCGATCACAGGCGGCTGTCCGTTTCACGGCCGCTCCCGCTCGCCACTGCTGAGACCACCCAACAACTGGAAAATCTTGACCCATGCCTTTTTATCCTGTTCTGATATAAAGTCACTGAGTATTGCAAATTCTTGCTCCCCTTTATTTCAATCCTACAGTGTAAACAAATCCCTTTGTTCTGGAACTCTCTCCCTAACAGCACTGTGGGTGTACCTACGCCACATGGACTACAGCTGGTCATGAAGGCAGCTCACCACCACCTTCTCAAGAGCAATTAGGAATGGGCAATAAACGCTCAGATCCCCTGAATGAATAAAAAAAATGTAATTTTGCAAGGAGTTCAAAACATGCATAATTGTGAAGAGTACACTAAGAATAATACTTTTGTGGGGTACAGTCATGCCAGAAACGTGTAACTTCTTAATGTTAGTTCATATTTGCTGTGAGTTTAATGTCACCAAGCTCAATTCTATTTAAGTGATACACTTTCTAAACTCCCAGGGATCTAAGGACAGACCAAACAGTAACACTCCTTGGTTTTGCTGAGTTCCCTCTGAGGTGTCCCTCTCTTTAATGCTGATTCACGATACACTTCAAAATTTAGGATAATACATTCAAATGGTGTCCCTAAGTTATGATTTCCAGAAAGGGGAGTGTGGGGTCTACCCTCAGACCTTTTCAAGGAAATACATTTTTCGCTATCAGAGTTCACTTCTCCCTTCACAAATTTCTATAACCACAACAGGAAAAATTAAACATTTATGTATTTTAAGGCCTGATTTTAACTGAAGTGGGACAGATGGGTGCTCAAATGCTGATTGTGTGTTCCTGAAGCGTTCGTGCCTGTCACCACCATCTTAATGTCAGTTTTTAAAATTCGGAATACCTGTCTCAGGCAGGAAGGAGTCTCATGAATATATTAAAATCAAGGGGTGGGATTTTCCCCTCATCGGCCGGGCGCAGCGGGCAGTCCGCGAGGTGGTGGCGACACGGACCACCGACCGCAAATTCACACTGGCTGGCCAGTTAACGGCCAGCCAGCGTGAAACGCATGCTGAGAGCCTCAGTGCTGCCTCAGGGGATGGGAGGAGAGCGAGCGCTTAAGTTTGCGCATGCGCCGGGGTGTGCTCATTGAAAGCTCCCTAAAGGCACAGAGGTGCCTCAGGGAGATGAAGACTTTAAAATGAAAAATGAAGAATCTCATTCCTCTCCCAACTTCACTCCTTTCAGTGTCTACCCTGGAAAAAGCTTTTGTCTAAGTCACTTATAACTGCACCGTCAAGTTCCTAACTGTCTGGTCTTTGGCATTCCATTCAGCATTCCTTTTCTGTAGCTAACGATCTACTCAAACATTCCCACTCCTCCACTTTTAATTCCCTTGTCTTCTTCAAGTAAATTACCGCTGCCATTTCTGCTCTTTTAAGTCCAAGGTACGCAGACTTGTACGTCAATGGCGGACAGCTAGTTTAACTGTTCATCACCAGATCTGGCTAGATCACATAAAGCACTATTGGGTCCTGCTCTCCTCTGCCAAAACTGCTCCCTATTCTAGGATCAGCTCCAACACTGCAAACCATCTTCTTAAAACCCTTTCCCCATCTCCTCTATCCTCACCTCCAACAATTGCAAGGAGCTCACAGACTTCCTTGTCATAAAGATTAACACCATCTAATCAGCTGCCTCTGCCACTTTCCTCCTTTCCATTAGCCCATCAGGCCAAGCATCTTCTAAGCACCCCCCTGTTCTGGAGCCCTGAACTCTCATCTTTCTTTAGTTTCCCTCCCGTCATGGCCTCTCCAAGCACACCTTGGCTGACCACCCAACTTCACTTCCTGGTCCCCACGTTAGCTAATATTGTTCACAGTTCCTATTCCTTAGAATGTCAGTGTCCGCTTCAAACATGCCTTCAGCAGCTTCCTCCTCAAAAAATCCACCCTGACCTGTTTTGTGCTTGCTAACTATACCCCAACTCCAACCACCCTTTTCTCTCCTAAGACCTTGAATGTGATGCTGCTTCTCCAATCCATAAACATTAGTTTTCATGTGTAGGCTAACAACATCCAACTTTACCTCACTACCACCTCTCTCGACCCCTCCACTGTTTCTAAACTGTCAGACTGCTTGTCTGACATCCAGTACTGGATAAACAGGAATTTCTTCCAACTAAATATTGATAAGGCAAAAGCCATTGTCTTTGTTCCCCACAACAAACTCCGTTCTCTACCTATTAACTCCATTCCTTTCCCTGGCAAGTTTCTGAGACTGAACCAGGCTGCTTGCAACCTTGATATCACATTTATCTTTGAAATAAATTTCCAACTACATATGTGCTCCATTACTAAGATTGCCTACTTCCACCCTTGTAACATTGCACGCTTTGCCCTGCCTCAGCTCATCTCCTGCTGAAACCCTCACCCATGTCTTTGTTACTTGCAGACTTGACTATTCCAATGCAATTCTGGCCAGTCTCTCACATTCTCCCACATGGGGCAGGATTTTTGGGTTATCGGGCAGGCGCGGTGGGCAGGCCCAGGAACGGCCAGGAAACAGGCCGCCACCCACGATTGGCCACCGACCAATTAATAGCCAGCCAGCATAAAACGTGTGCTGAAAGGCTCAGCGCTGCTGGGGTGGGGGCGGGAGGAGAGCGAGTGCTGAAGTCTGCTCATGCACAGGGGAGCGTGCAATGAAAGCTCCCGGAAGGCAGAGAGCTGCCTCAGGGAGATTAAGAATTTAAAACCAAGAAAGAAGGATGGAAAAATGCAGTAAAAATGCAGAAAAAGATGTCCACGCATTGGACTCACTCACCTAAATATGGAGATAATAAAAATTCTGCCCAAACGTTTTTATATTTTTAAATTAATACCGGAAGCCTCATACCGCCCTTGGATGAGGTTTCCTCAAAAATCTGAAGGCCGCCTGGCCATTTCGCCCACCCGCCAAATAGAACGTTGGATGGGCAGCGAAAAATCACCACTAATTGGAACTTTAATGGCCTCCATAGGCATCTTAATTGTCAGCGGGCATGCTGCCGATGCTCACGTGCGCCAGCCAACCAAAATATTTCCTGAGTGCGTGATGACGTCAGGACCCTCACTTGACATCATGGCATTCTATTTTACACCTGATCGAGTCAGGCGCACTCCAGCCCGTGGGACGTAAAATCCTGACCCTGGTAAATTTGAGGTTGTCCCAAACTCTGCTACCTACATGCTAAAGCGCACAAGTCCCATTCACCCATCACCCCTGTGCTCACTGACCTATATTTGCTCCTAGACTGGAACTGCCTCAATTTTAAAATTCTCACCCTTGTTTTCAAATTATTCCATGACCTTATCCTTCCCTACCTCTGTAGCCTACTCCAGCCCTTCAAGATCTCTGCACCCCTCCAAAACTGACCTGCTGAGCATTCACAGTTTTAATCACTCCACCATTGACGGTAGTGCCTTCAGTTGCCTGAGCCCTAAGCTTTGGGATTCCCTTTCTAAACTTCTCTATCTCTCTCTCCTCCTATCTATTGCTCCTTAAAACCAGCTAAGTGTCCAATAGATGAAACTGGTGCAAGTTTTTCCAAGGTATCCAGATAGCTGTCAAGGGCATATATCCTGTGCCAGTCTTTTGATCCCCCACCTCCAAACCAATAATGGGTAAATGAGGTTAAGCTGGCCCAATACGCAAGCTAACTTCAGCTTAGAGAGCTAACCTAGGCCAATATTTCAATTGGAAAACACTCTGCTAATTTGAATAGGCCAAAGTTTGGGAGCTTGGCCAGAAGCGCCTTGACTGTAAAGAAGGGTCATACGGACTCAAAACGTTAACTCTGTTTTTTTCTCCACAGATGCTGTCATACCGGCTGAGTTTTTCCAGCATTTTCTGTGGTTTGGAAAATCCAGAAATGGATCATCTCTTAAAAGATTTCAGCTAGTTATTAAAGGGGATGTTCAGGTCCGTACAGAAGAGTAGAGAATTGATTAGCAGTCATACGGTGAAGACGCCCATAAATTGAGCGTCGTGTTTCAGCTGGTACACCAAAGAAGGGTAACACAATTTGGGCTGAAGAATATGCTTCGATAAAACAATGGGCTGGACTTTGCAGCTGACGGCCGTCTCACTCCACTAGTTCCGTAGGTGAGGCCTGACGAAATCAAGTGCCCACCTGGCACTTAAGTGGCCACCACCAGACTTCCCTCATGACAAAAGTGCCCGAGGTGGAAAACCTGCCCACTGAGAGGTGCTGGGCAATCAGAGGCCAGCAGCTACTTGTCACCACCAGCGCCAGCAGGAGCAGTGCCTTCTGGTGACACTGCACCAACAGAGACCTCGGAACGTTGTGGGATCCCAGACCAAAGGTGAGTAAGGGCAGTGTGAGGGTCATGAGGTAGGCATCATGGGGGTAGGGGGTTCAGAGGCAAGGGCAGGGGTGGCTCTCAGTGCCCACCCCCCCCACTTCCCAATACAGGGTCCACCGATCAGGCACTGAGTGTCTGATAATGAGGAACTACTCCCACCTACAACCCTGCCCCCCCAAACCTGCCCACCCTGCCCCCACAGGATGCTGGCAACCCTGGTAGGATTTGCTGAGCAGCCTTTGGGAGGTGTGGGAAAGCCATGCAGCTCTCACTAAATCTCTGAGCCACCACTGAAATCTGGTGGCCTCAGGGATGATGGGTATCAGTTGGCTTATTAATAAGCCGACTGACATCCTGTTGCCAGTGGCCAGGTCCTGTGTCAGCTCCTTCCACCCTCCAACTTAATTGGGGGATGGTTTCCTGCCACCAGGAGACTGCCACGGGGCCTTTCCCATGATTAAGTGGGCCCAGCTGCCATCGTTCCCACCACGATGGGCTGCGTTAAATCCAGCCCAAAAAGTAAAAGCTATACTGAGGGAGCTTGAGTGAGGTTAATCCTGCAGCCACTAAAGTTTCTTGCACCTGGCTACAAATGAGCAGAATACTAAGATGGGAACCTCAAAACCTATGGAAGGTACGATTTAAAACAGTGTGTGGAGCCATTGTCAGTTTGTGCATGCTCTTTCGTTGTGCCAAAGCTGCAAGACATTCTTCCAATGGAAGTAGAAGTGATGAGTGTTGGAAATCAAACAGATGCTCAGGCTTCCAGACAAAGTTCTTCCTCAATTGCCATGATTAGTATAGCTGCAGACACCAGCAGCCCCCCACAAACTGTTCCTCCTAACCTGAAGCATCCAATGTATTTGGAACCCAGCAAAGAATGCCTGTGCTCAGTACCATTAAAATGGCACATCAGTTAATAGTATTGAAGGGAAGCATTGGAAAATAAATCGAGTGGCAGAACACCCAAAATGTCAAATAATGCCGAGGGCAACACAGACCAAAAGGCACGAATAAAGTATTTTGTGGATACCACGCATATCTATATAAAAAAATGCTTGTAAAAGCCAATCCTTCGAAACTCGGATATGCACTTTTAAAATGAAGAAGCATCATTTCAAGAGTGGTCCCTCACTTGCAGTTAAGAAGTAACTGAAATAAAAGTGAGATGGAAATGAGGCCTGTACTTCATGCTAGTGCGGCAACATTTTTGCTTTTGAAGTTATCAGTCGGGCATCTGCATGGTCGCCATTTGCCAAAGCCACTTGCGGCCTCTGAGGCTTCACCAATGCCAATGAAAAAAAGTAATATGTGACTCACATCTAATAAAAGAATATAAGCATTGTAGGAAGCTGTTGGTAGTTTACCATTTTATCAATAAGTCACATATTATGTAATCATTTTATCAATGAGTCAAGTGTTAGGTACTCTGGCTGAAAGCTTTATTTTTAAAAAAATCACTGTTTGAAACAGATGTACTTCAGTTTGCCCATTGAGCCCATGATGATTGCAGTTGGAATTTTTTATACAAGCATATACAAAGCATGACTAGTATACATGACTGTGCATGCTAGTGGAATTAAGAGGTCGAGGAAAACCAGTATCCAAACAGAGACAATGGGCAAGATTTTTGTGGAGTCGGGCCAACTCTGGAGGCCTTTAAAAATGGCAAGCAGGTCCAGATTCCAGGATTCCCACCCTCATTACTGGCGCTGGCAATTTTTGCCAGTGCGGGTTAAGAGTACAGGTAGCAAGCCCACACCCTGCACTCCCTACGTGGCCAGTTCCATATCAGGAGTAGGTATCTCATACCTGCCCTGCAATTTTCATGGAGTCGGGTCAGCTTCTCGAGGACTCATGCTTCACAGCCTGTCAGAGCTTGGATTCAGGAACCTTTTGAAAGGTATGTTTAAAAAGTCTTACCCATGACCCCTCCATGCACCCTCCATGCCCACTCACCTAGTATGCACCATGTAATGAACTGATGAGCCTTATATCAACAATGGCATGTCTCAAAATGCTCACATGAAAAAACACAGATTCAGAAATCTACTTGTAAAATATTGCTGGTCTTACATCCTTAGAAAAGTGTTAGTCAGACACAGCCATTTGTAGGTTCAATAATAGAAGCTTTATTCCACTTAACACCTCCTAATCTTGACCAAATAAACATACAGACATTGGAAAAAGAGATCAGAGAAATAATAACTTGATATAATTTCATAACCATGTCAATCAATCAAATCTAAAACCCCGCTTCAGCCTGAGTAAACAGACTCCTACTGGGCTAATCCATTAGTAAGCCCTGGAGCTCAGCCAAGCATTCATGGTGAGGCCATCTGGGGAAATAGATGCCTGAAAAATGTAGTTGCCAAATCTGACATTATCTGTGTTAGCTTTGATTGACATCTTCATGAAGCTATGATAAGTTATTCTCTATTTGATCCCTTTTTTCAATTCTGTATGTTTATTTAATTAAGATTAAGAGGTGTAAAGTGAGGAAAAACAACTAAAAATGACTGTCTGATTAACACTTTTATAAAGTGGTAAGAACAACCTTGTTTTTCAAAGCAGGTTTCTGAATAGGTGTTCCTTTCATGAGCATTTCAAGAATTGTCATTCTTATTATAACAGCCTAGCAGCCCTTAATACAGCTGGGACAAAGTTCCAGAGAACCAAAACAAGCCTTCTAACCAGTCTGCCTTGACACTCACCAGCTTCCATGGCTACATCCAAACTGCTTTTGAGTCAGCAGGCTCAACTCAATCCCGCCCCCACTTCCTTGGAGCGAAAATAGTGGACAGAATCATCTCAGATTTGCACTAAGTGCAGAAGCGGGTGGGAAAAACTATGCTTTACCCACCGGCCATGGTGGCAGCTTTTCAAGCTGTATCGTCCCAAACCCGCCACATTAATTATGTATTCCCGCAATACATGCCATTTCTATGGTGGATGGGCTCCGATTCGCCTGTCACACCATCACCTCGCCACGTCGTCACACCAGGCACCACATTTAAAGTACAGCCACGTTCAGTGCTTCTAGGCCAGAACTGTTGCAAAGAAGACATGGCCCCGAAAGGCAGGAAGGCTGCAGCCCTCGAGTGCCTTTTGCAAGCTGTAGAGGCCCACTGTGATGTCTTCTACCCCTGTCCTGGCTGCAGGAGGGCCAGCAACATTACCACTCCGGCTTGGGAGGCAATGGCAGTGGTGATCAGTGCCAATGCCGCACAGAAGAGGTTGGCCATCCAATGCAGAAAGAGGACAAATGACATCATATGTGCTGCCAGGGTATGGCAACCATCTCACCACTATAAACTCACACTACTCAAGCCTATCACACATTCACTGGCATCTCACTCACTGTAAGCTCAAAGGACATCACCACCTATTCTCACACACATACCCTCACATGCCCATCCGGCCTCATCTCCTCTGGAGACTACCTCCTCAGGCATCACCATCTTGAGGCCACTTGCACAGATCAACATGTGCCCCCCCCACACACACACTAGGATACCCTCCTTCTGCAGTACAGACCTCATCCTGCAGCCTCTTCACTTGCCTGATGCCACTTCTCCCTTTCCCCATGCAAGCCCTAGCCCTGCAGCCATCAAAAAACCACCCATGTCTTAAGGCTGATCAGGTAGGCAGAGACCCGCCCATGAGCCTCCCTAAACGTAATGTGGTGCTGTCTGTGAAGCCTGGCACTGATGACTGTGAGTGCTACCCGAAGCAAGGTAGGCAAACAAAACTTGACGTCCTGAGCAAAGTGCAGCCGCCAAGTGCATGCCTTATATATGCTGTTGTGAAACACATCAGCGTGCTTACCCACTGATGTGGGCAGACGATCCAGTTGGGGATGCAGGGGGCGGCGATTCCAGTGGGCTGACCTAATAATGATATGCAGATGTATTACAATGAGGTTCCCAACGTCCAATGGTGGCAAATGCAACCTACCATCGGCGGGCTGAGCGGACGATCGCAAACTGGTTTTCACGCCAACGTGAAACCAATTGTGTCACATTGTCCACTCATACCACAGACCACGCCCGATGCCAGCGGGCACGGAAAATCCTGGCCAGCGTGTGCAGTGGCCATTTATAATGAGATAGATCGGCAAATTGGGAAATTTCCCAATGGGACCTTCCCGCCTCTTGAAAATCCAGCCTAATAAAAAAGAAAAATGGCAGCAGAAGGACATCTGTTTAAGAAAAAAGATCAACGTGCCATGAAACTTTTATGTTGTAAGGAAATCCAGCTCGGATCATCAAAGCTTATCATTAGAAGCCACAATTAGTGTTGAAAGTGGAAATTGGGACTGACGTCAAATTGGATAAACTATTTTTTAACAAATCTTTTTTTAAAATTAACATTTTAAGTTTAGTTCAAGATTGAAGGACTTTACCAATGCCTTAGCTTAACAATTGTTTCAAATATAAAATGTGGTTGCTCGGTCCATTACTATTAACAAAAACAAGAACTGAAAAGGAAAAACATAAAAACTTACAGAATTCCAGTCCACTCAAGAAAGCAAAGTCAAATCCTTTATTACTGCTGCATAAATAATTCATTCGTCAAAGAAAATCACATGCCAGCTAAAAAAGGAAAAAGACTTTTGGGTCTAGCCTGGGCAAAAAGAATTAACTTTTGCATGACCCCAAGATATTAGAACACAATGTAAAATTCTGTGGCAAATTTCTCAGTCAATGCATAGCAGGTATGACTCTTTGTAATTTAAAGGAATTTTGTGGTTAAATTTCAGCCACAAAAATGGGATAAAATCAGTTCTTCAGTATACACAGGTGCAAATCCAGCTGTGGTAGTTGATATGGTGGAATGCATTTTTTATAGACTATTATCCTCCAGGAAGGATTGAAAATAATGCCTTGGAATGCAACTGAATGAAAATTTATAGCATATATAATGCATAAAATACAACAAGTAATTGTATTTCTTATGCAATTTTTAATAGAAATATACTTATAGAGAAACTCTACTCTATTTGACAGGTATAGTAATTCTCAGCAGTTTACTGACAAAATCAATCCTCTGTTTCACGTGGTAAATTGCATGTTACTGTTGTAGAGAAATCCAGCTCATAATACTGCTATTTCTTTCATCACCAAGGAGACAGCATTGTTTCTCTTTCCTGCAGTGCATTCTGAGTAGGGTGATGAGCACTGTAATTGGCTTGTTCTCTGTGGACGAGTTACAGAACTTTCCACGGAAACCTTTGTTGCCTTACGACAAAAATGCTAAACATACCTGACTACTGGCAATTGTTGTGCAGACGCAAGAGAGCCTCATGTAACTGTTAGTTTAGGAAATGCATTAATATTTACTCAGGCTATATTTAAGATCTGTTTTTTTTAACTTATGATACAATGAAGTCAGATTAATTCATTAAAAAATGTCTAATTGGAGAGAAGAGCATCTGAAAAGTCCACATTTTCAAAGAATCTGGCATTTTGCAATTTAAATTGACTTTAAGAATGTACTCAAAATTACAGATAAAAGAAAATCTATTTACTAATAACTATTATTAATTTTCTTTTATGTTGAATACTTAATAGAAGTCATTGAGTTCATTTAAACATTAACCTGCAACTTGGGGCAGAACCATGTGGACAGGTTGCAACGGGGGGCCCATACAGTCCTTTGGATGGCTTTCCCGCCCTTACCTGCCTGCTGTGATCTCATTGCGATTTAATGGGTGGCAGGTAAGGCCTCAGACTGCCCCTCCCCCACCGCCCTTCCACCAATTGAGGCATTTAAGTGACCAATTAAGGACCACTTCCTGCCTGGCAGTTATTTTTCGGCTGGTGGGAGGAGGTCAGCGATGGGAGGGGAGCCCAGCAGGTAAACCTGCTTGGGTCTCAAGCAGGAAGAGTGGGGCTTTCCAGAGCCCCTTTTTCCTATTGGAAGATTCCCCCATCCCAAGGTCTGCCCTCTATGATTGTCCCCTCCTATGGACCTTGTGACCTGTATAATGAATCCTTCAAATAAATAACACATTTTCAGGGACTTGTCACAATGCTTTCATCATGAGGAGCTCCAACCTTCCAACTCTATTCAGCAAGGACCAATAAGTTTTGGGATAATGTCTGGGAGATGAGAGAAACTCCTTGCTTCCATGGCTTATGACACCACTTTAACTGCATTACCAACCGACAGAACAGTGCTGCAGCAAGGCCCATTTATCAATTAGAGTGGTCATTGAAAAGACTGTTGGAGTTCTGAAGACAAGGTTTTGATGCCTTGATTAATCTGGAGCAGGGTTCCAGTATGTTATTGAATAGGCCTCTCATATTGTGATCACCTGCTGTGCTCTTCACAACTCCACTCAGAAACAACTGATAAATGAATCCCAGTAGCAAGTTAGCCAAAATATGGAGAAACCTGGAACTGAGGATGGTACACAGAGAACCACGTCTTTGACTGCCAGGAGACTTCATGAGGAGGTCATTAGCAATTGTTCTTGAATTAAACTGATACTTTATACAGATTAGTCATGACCTAATTGAATGGCAGAAAAGGCTCAAAGGGCTAAATGGCTATTCCTGTTTGTATGTCAAGGGCTCTGATATTCTGAGAAGTTGGACTTGTACAACACATCCAAGAATGGTTTGTGAAGGGAGTTCCAAATTCCAGAAGCATAAGGAAAAAATGGTTCAAAATTTTCAATTTCCAGTGAAAAGTAGTAATACTGGCACCAGTAATACTGGAGATCCATTCTAAGGTACACAAGACCAGCTCAGGCAGGTTTACTGGTAACCTTAATTTACAAGTTTTACTGGGTTTTCCTTAGTAGGTGATGGGGGTCTCACCTGCCAGCTAGAGAGAGCCACAAGAGCCCCACGTCATCTTTTTGGGAAGACCCACCACGTTAAGTGCCAATCAAGCACTTATTGGGCAGCGGCAGGCCTCTCCCAGGATCAAGGCCGGGGGGCAGAAGTGCCCCCTGCTAAGAGCTGCCCGCCAATCAGAGGTCAACAGTTCTTCATTGCTCGACAGCACCACTGGGGAGGCGGTGGCTGTTCCTGGTAATGCACCCACCCAAGGCTCAGGATCATGCCGCGACCCTGGCTGCATGTGAATGATGATGGGAGGGTATGGGTCAGGGGGGGATGTTTCGGCAGCATGGCCAAGGGTGTGGCTCTCAGTACCATACCCCTTCCCAATGCTGGGTCTCTCGATCAGCAACTGAGGGTTAGCTTTTCGGACATCCTGCATGGCAAGTCCCCTACCCGTCACTGATTGAAGACCAGCATGGTGGGATGAAGCCTTTAATTGGGCATTAATTGCCCACCTAAGGAACTCAATAGGTAATGTGGTAAGAAAGCTGTCCGCAAGCCTTTCTGCCACGGACTTACTTAGAGGTGGGAGGGCGACAGGGTCTCCACTCGCCACCCTCTTGCCCAATTAAATGACCCCCCACTCCCAAACTCACCTCGGGACAGGCATTAAGTTCCGGCCATAAATTCCAGCTAGTGTTAAAAACCTGCCGCCTCCATCCACATGACTCAGTTAGCTGGCCTTCTTTCCTGTGACTTGAAAGGCAGTCTCTCCTCTGTTACATTTTATCCACCACAACCTCTGAGTCCACATCAGTCAGATTCCAGATTCACCTCCTTGTTCTTCCACAACTTTACTGAGACTTTCCTTACAAACCCCCAGCGCCTTATGTGACTCCATAGTGTCTTGGGAAAGTCCAAGAAATCCTTTTGTGAGAGGTCACTGCGGTCAAATATTCTTGTCAAAAGCTGGAGGAGGTAAGAGGCCACTCACTAGATGTGTCTCCGTGAATCTGCTGCCACCTCAAATTACTGCAGTCTTTTAAATTCTGCAGCAACACGTTTCCTACCCCATCCCACATGTTTTTACCCGTTTTCCACGTGCATGATGCTCCTGTCAATATTATAATGAGATGTCCCTGCAAACTCTGTGACAACTAGCAGTACACTTCTGGCCGGCAGAACTCCTGCCTTGTCAGAATTAATTACCGCAGCATAAGCAGCTCTGCAATGTTTTATTATGAAGTGTTACCAACAAAGTGTGGCAAAGGAAATGTTACAGGATTGCAAGGTTAATAATCACAGCAAGTATGGCAAGTAAGAATTTAATATATCTATTATGGCCAGAATCTTCGGGTCGGCGAGGGGGAAGGGCGGGCCCCGCTTCCCCTGCCGACGCGTAAAATGACACGCAGTGACATCGGGTGTGCGACCCCAACGTCACCATGCGTCATTCAGATCCTCAGTTTGATGGGCAGGCACCGGAATTGGCTATGCACCCACCGAACTGTCAAGGCCTAATAAGGCCATTTAAATACCAATTAAAATAATTAACCAAGCTGCCCGTCCAACCTTTAAGGTTGACAGGCAAGCGAAGAGCCCAGACGGCCTTCGCATTTATCATGAAACCTCATCCATGGTTTCATGAAGGTTTTTACAATGTAATAAAAATTCATTGACACGTCCCAGCTCATGTGACAGTGTCTTAAATGTTTTTTTCTTCTTTATTAAAATTTTTCAAAATCAAACTAATCTCCTCTGTGCCTCGGAGATTTCTGCACTTTTTTGCGCACATGCGTGAAAAAGCGCAGGCCACGACTCAGCCTATTCTGCCCGCCCGCACAGGGAGCGCATAGTGCTTCCAGGTGCGCATCACGCTGGGCGGGCCTTAATTGGCCCTCCCACATAAAATGATGGTGCGCAGCCAATCGCGGACAGCGATCGGCTGCGTGGTCACCCAAGCCCATTCCCACCCAACGCCCCAACCCCCGATGGGGAGAAAATTCTCCCCTATGTTAAATTCGGTAAATGTGGTGCAAGCTTATCAAAAACTTTCACAGTAACTGGGAAAACCAACAAAAAACTGCTTTTCGTATCATTTGTGTGTGTAGGAGCCTTTGTGTTAGAGGAGTTTTACAGATTCAGTTAGCCTGGTGTCCAGCACAGTGGTTCTGATTACATGGATAGGGTTTTAAACCTTTCTCTACATGGTAAAACTAAGGTCAATCATAGACTACTTTTAGTAATTTGTCCTACACCATCAGGCCAAGTTGCATGAATCTTAATGCAATTTTGCTCCCAGAAGAACTGGCACCTTTCTAAGTCCTTATCTAAACTAATGTACTTCAGCATTGCTACCTTCACAACACATTGAAATTAACACATAAAATATATTAAAACTTTAAACTAACTAACTAAATCTTCCCTGTCGATATTAATTTTGAGACACCTCCACTGCCCTGGTGGCCACTAAATATTGAAAAGCTTCAGCGCACTGAAACAAACTTAATATGCTACAACACCCACCTACCTGTATACCACCCTACCACCCTCGTTGTGAGGTCTTAAGTCTATATACCTCTCAGTTCCTCCACCACTGAATGTAATTTCAGGTAAAGGGAGCCTTCCCACTAAATCCCCATTAAGAAGATTTTTTTTGATTGTGAGCATAGAAGTTTAGCTGCTTTCCCAAACTCAGATGAAAATCTGGGCCATTCCTGTCAGTTGTGATAATTTCCTTGCCTGTTCTATGCCCTAGCCCTCCTTTTCTTCTTTGCCAACTCCCATCTTATCCTCTTTCTTTCCTTTCCACCTCCCATCTTATCCTCTCTACTTCCTTTCTTCCTTTCACCCACACTAGGCCATCCTCCCCTCTACCGTTCCCATCCTCTCAAATTCTCTTTTTCCCTCTTCCCTCCTCTCTTTCTCTCCTTTGGCTCTCCCCTCCTATCTCTTCCCGCTCTGTCTCTCCCTCCTCACTTCTTCTCTCCTTTGACCCTCACTCTGCTTTCCCCTTCTTCCCTCCCACCCTCCCATTTGCCTTCTCTATTGTACCCTTCTATGCCTGGGTTCAAATCCCCCAATCTTTAACCCTGCTTGACCTGAATACTATACTTTATCTTGATTCATCAATGTACAACACCCGAGGAGTTGTTTACCTGTAGATATAATTTTATACTTAACTACCCAACTACAAAAGTATATTCCGAAGAATTCACGACTCATTTATCAAAATGTAGTATTCAGGACAGAATTGGAACTTGAAGTCATCTGCAAATTGTCTCTATTTCAAACTACCACAGACATGTAATAAAATTTCAGTGTGCCACGCTAAAACTCCATTATTATTGTTATAAATATTATTATTTACCATCGGGCAGAATTTTACATTCGGCGTGCAGGAGCGGGTTCGACACGCCGGAACGTAAAATGACACACGATGACGTTAGGCGTGCGTCCCAACATCATCGCTCGGTCTCGCAATACTTCATTCAGCGGGCAGCACCAGAGTCAGCTGCGCACCCGCCAATAATTGGAAGGCCTATTAAGGCCATTAATGTACTAATTAACTTCAAATTTACGCTGCCCATCCAACCTAATGGTTGGCGGGCAGGTGAAAGGCCAAGCGGCCTTTATGTTTTTTAGGAAACCTCATCCACGAGCGGGATGAGGTTTCCTAAAGCTAATACTGATTACATAAAAACTTTATTTTGAAAATAAAAACATGTCCCATCTCATGTGATACAGTCGCATGAGGGGTCACGTTTCATTAAAATTTTAATGCTTTTAATAATGTATTTAAAAAGTGCTTCAATCTCCCTGAGGCAGTTCCACGCCTCAGGGTGATTGAAGCGCTCTTCCGCGCGCATGTGCGAATGAGCACTGGACCCGACTCTCCCTCCTCCCCCCGTCCGCACAGATAGAGCCAAGCGCTACCACTCGTGATCTACACTGGGTGGGCCTTAATTGGCCCACCCACGTGAAATCGCGGTACTGAGCCGATCGCGGGCGGCAGTCAGCTCCGCGGCCGCCTGTGCCCGCTCCCGCCGAGCCGCCCGAGGCATGGAAAATCCTGGCCACCATCTCTAAAGGAGAATGCTGTTAAGTGTATTACTTATTACCTTCAATTCTTTGATTTAAGTGCTCTTTCTGATAGGATGATATATCCCTTATTGTGCCCAATAGACCGGCAGCATATTTAAAATGCAAAGGAAATGTTAAAAATAGTTTTCAAACAGACCTAAATCAAATAATAAAGGTGAATTGATTTATAGACCACACATGAATTACTGTACATGAGATATATATATATATTGCCAAACTATGTTTGAAATGGGCTTGGAAAAAACTAACTTTAATATGTCAATGATTTTCATGTTATATAATAATGTCAAATTAATATAAAATGGTCAGTTCCAAATATTTCCTATTTTAAAATCATATTATCTGGCAATGAATGTGCTTGTCTACTAATATGCAGAATCAGAGTAGTTGAGGCAGAGGTCATTGCATTTTTAAAGAGAAGAGTAAATTGACATTTGAAATAAGAAAGGATACATGGCTAAGGGATAAGGCCAGGGCACTGAGATTACAATGAATCACGTTACTGAGCAAAGTGGTGGCCTAAACAAATTGGACCAAATAGCCTTCTGTGCTGTAAATTTCTATATGTTTTCACTAAGTTCATTAATACAAATAGGAAGCTGTGGCTCCTAAATTTCATGTACAGGGGTGTGCAGACGTCAAGTAGTAGGAAGGGGGAGAATGAATCCAAGGGGTTCCTATTCAAGGAAGCTCTACTGCAGAATATTTCTATATTAAACCAGTTAGAAAAGTTTGGAAACCCAGATTTATTCTCCAAAGATGGTTTATAGCAGCTAAAATTAGCAGCCATTTGCAATCCCTGGCATTCCACTCCAATAACCATTTACCTAACCCTAAAGTCCAGAGGCTATACAAATCAGCCTGATTTTTCAATCAGACATCATTAAAGAGTCTGGAATGTCTGTGATCAATGGACTGAATTACGTAAATATTTCGGGTAATTATTTTCCAGTTTTAAACTGTGCCATACAAAACTTTTTTTTTGGTACTTGATCCTAGGTGCAACAAATGCTTTTTGCCCATGTCCTGTTAGGAAAAGAAGCATTAACAATTTGTTTGGGTAAAATGTCAGATAAAGAATGTAAGAGGAGACATCAAATGAGAAAAGGCCATTCGATGCATTAAGCCTGAGTCTTTCACGGGCCTCATGTAATCTATTTTATTGTGGAATCTGCTGGAAATTTTGAGAATTCCAGAATCCAGAATGTTCATTCTCATCTCCACCCTAAGCTTCAGCCAGCTGATCCTACTTCTCCCCAAAACAGCTTTGAGACTTGTAACCCATGAAGACTTGAGAAAAGAAAACAACTAAATATTTTCCCTCCATCACCTCACATATATAAACAAATCTTTGTCAGCTTAGTAGTGTTTTTTGAAGTTTTATCAAAGGTATAATAGCATTTGCTCTTTAATCACAACTGTTAAAACCATGTTAACTGATACAGGTGAATCGCAGTGCATAATATATCTATAGTTTAATAGATATCTGCCTGCAACTAACCAATCCTTGTCTACTGTAGTCTTTTAATGTCAGAAATTACACCCTCCCCCCACTACATTCTCTCTAATTCTTTTGGTAGTGTGCGGGTAATTTATTTAAGTGCTCAGTCCCTTTAAATTTTCTTGTGCAATCAGACATGCGCAACACCTATGATAGCCTGTTCTAATGAAAGGTAATTGACCTGAAACATTAATTCTGTTCCTCTCTCCATAGATGCTGCCTGACCTGCTGAGTATTTCCAGCAGTTTTTACTTACATTTTCAGATTCCCAGCATCCACAGAATTTTGCTTTTGCACTAATAATTTAAATATACTTTCTCAAAATCTCAACCCATTTGATATTAAGTTATGCCAATCATTGTAGTACTCAGTGAAGTTTATTGTTTTGATCATTATTGTTAAGCAATTGCCTCGATTTTAATGTTGTTAACCTCCACACTCCACCCAACGAATCAATATTAATAGAATGCTAAGGGATTGCTAATGTTCCTTAATTATCTTATTAACCAGATAGAACTCTGAAGATGACCCAGCGTGAAAAAAATATATTAGTCATCTGTTAGTGAAACATAAACTCCTCTCACTTAAAATTCCACAGGGGTTGCTCTGCTGGCAGAAGAACGGCAGATTAAAACTCCCCCATGCACAGATACTTGGCCGTTAACCCCATTCGAAACTGTGGGGATGAGGTCATGAACATATTGAGCAAGCCAGGCATCTGCAAGGGCACTTCATTGACATCCAACCCAATGCAGCCTCTTCTTTGCTAATAGCTGTGGCAGTCTCCATCTCCATGAAAAAGCCATTTTGCCTCAAGATAGAAGATATTCAATAGTCTCTAATATCCTGAACCTACATAAGCTTTGGGACCATTCAAGAGGCTTTATATCCACTCACGCCAGCTCGCTGCTGTTGAGTTTTACTTGTGTCTTTTAAACGCATAAAGGGCAAAATTCTCAGGGTAGCATAGGAATCCCCACTCCTGACATGCCTTTTTATTGAAGATCCACCCATGCAACTCCCCCCAACCCCCACTGCATCTCCACTATCACTGCCATCAGAAAATAGCTTTTTCCAATCTTTATTCCAGATATCCTCTGAGACTCTGCCTTGGCCCAAACTGGAATTTTGGGCCTCTTGAGTTCAGGCAGGGCTCCCTAAAAGTGCCTGATTTGGATCCTGCGGATTTCCCAATGGACAATTTTGTGGCCAAAATGAAATCATGCAACTAGCATGTGAAGACTTCATTTACATTACAATTGTTTAAGTTTGATCCTTTGTTCAAGTTTCTGACTGCGGGCAAGGGACCACCTGGTTTGCTGTTCGCCCATTTTGATGGAGCCAGTTGTATCAAAACTATGTTACAGTGGTTTAAGAAGAAGGATCACTACCACCATCTCAGGGCAATAATAGCTAGCCTTTCCATCAATGCCCACATCTCAATTATTATTTTCAAATTAAGGAGAGTGGGAGAAGGCCTGAAGAAATTCACCCCCAATGTAGCATTTTGCACTCTTTTTATGGAACTTTTAATTCATGCTCCTTTCTGAGATACAAAATTAGCAAAGATGTAATCGTGTGATTTTACAGGGCTCGTGAAGTATCCAAACTCTATGGTGGCCAGGTGAACTTAACTGCTGCTCCCTGGAATACATCCCCATTTCAAAGTTCAGGAATAAAGGAAATTAAAAATGTACCTGTCAAAATAAAATAAAGCTGACAGATGCATGCTTAAATAGATAGAGTGTATTTGTAGTTTGATCTGTGTTGGAAACAGATCATTTGTCAACTACTTCCAAACTCCGTCACTCTAAATAGGCCATTCAAAGAAAATAGTTCACACTGCAATGCACAGTGGGCTTCCAGTGGACTGCTGTGATTTTATGTCTTTCCATGAGTCAAATCTCAGGATTGTCTCTGATGATAAGAGCTAACAATATTGCTGGCTTGTACAATTCTTCTGCCACACTGGTGAAGGTCTCGGCCTAATGCAGACCTTGTGCATCCACATCTGTGCGTTGTTGTTAAATCCACCTGGCTGTTTCAACAATTCAAGCAGATCTGTAATTACAGATATTGAGTCAAGGTTGGTTTAATTCAGAAATACTGGACGTGCAGGAGGTATATTGTGTAAGGGGTCACACTGAGTACTCGTAATCTGCCGCCCCGGATATTTTGCATTGAAGGATTTAGAAGGATTAATTTTAGAAGTGATTTGCATAAACTCACAAGGAAATCAGCTGAAAGATTTTTTTAATGTCATATGATATAACTGATGTCGGTTTGTACAAGATGCAGAATTTGCTTTAATTTAGGTAATTGCATGATACCTTTCTTACTCAAAGACGCATTCTTCTGGCTTTTAATCAGTTTTCAGTTTTTTTAAGAAAAAATTCTTTTTTATTTTTTTATTTATCAAAATGTAAAGTTTGTGGCCAAACTTTTAAGGACTAGACCAGTCAGGATGTAAAACGTCATGTACAGCTCACCAAACATTTGTTTTGAAGGAGGTGACATTGTTTGGGAAAAATATTGCACATCTTTTGAATTTCCTATTTAATCATTTCTAGTTTTTCTGCTGATGTTTGCCATGTTATCAGGAAATAGGCTCTGGATTATTCATATGCGCAAGGTGTGAGATGTGGGCGTGGAGGCTTGCAGTCGTGTCAGGTATGTGAGGGTGAGCTTAAACTATGAACGTGAGGTACCAGCCATGCTAGGTAGAGATTGTTGGTAGGTGAGTGAAGGGGCTGTGGTGAATGGAGCAGCATCTGAGGCTAGTGGCTCCTTTGCAAGGGACCACTAGCCTCACACGTGTCTTCTGACCTCTGCGTCTTCTAAAGAACTTGTCTGGAGAGCCTCCTGGCCCTGTCCACATCCTGCATCAGGGCCTTGAGGACAGTATCACAAAATCTGGGACCTTGCCCTTTGCCGTGTTGTGGTAGTGCAAGCTAGCTTTAAGTGGTGCTAGCCTTACCAACTTAAGCCCTCTGGGGAGGTATGCAGGCACTCAACAGCACATTTAGCTGCACATTACTATCATTTAAATTATCAGGAAGCACAAAGTTTGCATGCTTCCTGTATTACTTTGAACAGACACAAATTGACCATGCATCTCAATCCACATGTTTGTTTTCAGGAGCTACTGAGTTCCTCTATCTTCCTGTTGAACAATCAAAGAAAATTGGTGACAGGCAGTTTAGCTTGATACCAGCCTTTTAAGACAGGGCTCATGGGATGAGATTTTGGGGCGTGAGGATGGGGGAGATGGGGGTTGAAGGAGGGAGGATGAGGGTTGAAGGAGGGGGAGATGGGGTAGAAGGAGGGGGAAGATGAGGTTGAAGGAAGGGGGAGATGGGCGTTGAAGGGGAGGGGAGATTAAGGGTTGAAGGACAGGGTAGATGGGAATTGAAGGAGGGGGGAGATGGGGGTTGAAAGAGGGGGGAGATGAGGGCTTGAAAGAGGGGGAGATAGGGCACACTCATCTGTTTTCCCCTTCCTCAACAATTGAAGCCTCCCCCCACACCCCCGCACAATAACTCTCGTACCCTGTAAATTTTCACCCCGGCTTCACATGAAGTCTGAAGCATTAAAACTCGGGGGGGGAAATCATACTGTGAAAAAGTTGGGAAGCTCTGTATTAAGGGATATTTTCCTCTTACATTGTAGCAATCATTTTTACAGATTGAAAGAGACTTTTGCTACTTTATGATAGAGAATGGGAATGCACATTTAATATTTGAAGACTCAGTTCTTGCCACAGTGTGGTGAAACTGACCTTTTCAAATGATGTTAAGGTAAACTGAAAAATGTCCTTACTTATAATTATATTACTGTTGAGCTGCTTTCCCTTGAGTCGGACATGATATCCTGCAATGTTAAAATGTTTTTGCTGAAGGACATTATAAACATTGAACTGAGGTCTTTAATAATCAGTGCAGTGTATGTCATTACATTTAAAAAGCTAAACCACATGTATTATACAAGTCGATTGTGTAATGCATGTACCTCTTGTCAAGCAACCACAGGGAGTCTCATATCAACTATAGTTTCAAACTAGAGAATGTAATACTTAAAGCATGTGGTTTACTGGTTTCTCATTTTGATTCTTGATGACCTTATAATTAAGACTTTTAAATACCCAAACTAATTTCAATATTATGCTATTAAAAGTTTGAAGGTGTCAGAAGCCCAGCTCATAAGAGAGAGAGAGAGGGCCAGATTATTACAGTCAAGACCTTTAAACAAAGTGGGCATAACCCGGATGCCAAAGTCCCACCCGCATTTCCAATAGACCCAATGTTTACTAGAAGAGGAAAGGGAGCAGGGTTTGATTCACACAAGAGGGAAACCCAAACTCAGCAGGGCCATTTGAACTTAGTGCTGAGTTCAGAGACCCCATTTTGTCTGTTGCAAGGGCCTTAACCCATAGTGTGGAAGTGATGAATTGATGGAATAGATATAAATGTTCTTGAAGGGCAGATAAGGTCTGTTTAAATGTTATGATCTGAAGTTTTTTTATCTCCCACTCTTTAAACATGAAAAAACAGGATGAACTTGTCAGTGGGAGTTAAAAAAAAACCTTCTGCTGGACTGCATTGATTGACAGGCCATCTGGCGTAGGTTAGAAAAAATTACCACCTGGACATGCAATTTCAATAGAGGTCTTTGTTGACATTTCCCCAATGGTTATTATTATGTTATTATGAAGGCTTGCCAGAGTTTCAAAAACCACAATCATCTCAGCAAAGGGGTTCTGAGCTCACAGTTTGATTGACAGTTTAAAGAAGATATTAAAGGATTAGCTATCTTTAATGTGGGTTCTGAATAGAAATTTGTTTGTTTTTATTAGAAATTGACTGCTTGAGATTTAAAAGCTTTAAATGGGTTTCTTGAATGGGATTTTCTTTCATCATCAAATGTGTATGAATGAGAGCTGTATTAAATTGTTAAAAGTTAATTTTTAAAATCTCCAGATGGCTGCTGATGTCTTCCCAGAAGGAAAAAACAGTAAAAACTGGGAAATAAGAATACAGGTCCAAATTGGTGTTGTACTCTTTAAAATGGAACACCATTAAAAACTGGGAAATTAGAGTGCTGGTCTGAACTGTTTTTTACCTTCTGGGTCCCCATGGTGGATACTGGATAAGTGGTTATGGAGATGGCATGGAGGTATAAGGTGCATGGGCACATGAGAGAGCAAAGGGGAGTGGTTGGGGGACATGAGTTTCATGGAGTTGGTATGGACGTATGAGGAAGAGTGAGGTGGGTGGGTGGTGGACAGGAATTGCATGGAGGTGGCATGGGGGGTTATGAGGGGGCATGGGGTGTGGGTGGGGGTGTGAAGAAGTGTGAGAGGTGAGGGCTAGAGGGCCTAACAGCATCTAAAACAACTAGGACGAATTCAGAGAACTGAGGCGGGCCTTCTAACAAGCTTGTCTTGGCAATTGACTGCCCCTATGGCTGCCTAGGATCTGCTTCTGGCATTGGAGAGCCCAACTCAATCCCACCCCTGCCTCCCTGGAGTGAAAATTAGGCCAAACGGGGACCTGCGTTACCCACCTCAGTAGCATTAGGCCTCGGCTTGTGATGGTGAATTTTGTGAGTTTGGTGATGCTTTTGTGTTTCTTGCAGTCTGCTTATAACTAGTCTTGATATCCTGAGTATAGTTGAGAATCATCCTTCCACTCTCCCTTTCTCTCCTTGGCTATATGCATCTCTTCATATTGCCTCTCTAATGAGATTTATCTCCCAGCTTTAAATTGTTACCCATCGAAACCCATGTGGAGGAACAATCTGATATTGAGTAATAGTATGGACAATGAGAGACAGCTGGGGTGAATCAAAATCAACATTTCACTGCGAGATACATTATGACAATAACTATACTTCAGAAGTACTTCATTGACTATAAAGCACTTTAAGACTACCTTGGGCATTGAAAGGTGCTATATAAATTCAAGTCTTTCTTTTTTAAACTAAACTATAGAATGTGATCCCAAAAACGCCAACAAACATCATGGCCAGAATTTTTTGCTCAGGCATAAAATAGCGCGCGATGACGTTGGGTGAGCATCTCGATGACATTGCACACTCACTTTTAAGCCCGTTAATGGCGCAATTAGCTGAGATTTTTTACTGCCCGTCCAACATTACGGCTGGCAGGCGAGCTAATTGACCAGGCAGCCTTTGCATTTGTCAGGAAGCCTCATCCAAGGGTGGGGTGAGGTTTACGAGATTAATTGAAAAAAAGATAAAAATGTTTGGCCACAAATTTCAGCATCGATGTGTTTAGGTGACTCACCCTGATGCGTGGGCACTTTTTCCGGATTTTAAAATCTGTTTTTATTGAATTTAAATTATTCAGCCATCTGAGGCAGCTCTCTGCCTTCCGGGAGCTTTCATTCCGAGCTGCCCCACGCCCGAGCTGGCTGCAGCGCTCGCCCTCCTCCAGCCCCCACCGTTAATTGGCCAGCCAGTGTGAAATTGCGGTTGGGGCCGATGGCGGCCAGCGGTCCATTCCCCGGCCACTCCCGGGCCAACCAATCGCAGCCGCCTATCGATCCGAAAATCCTGCCCCATGTAATCAAATGTAATAAAAGGGAATCACCTTGAAGCACACGAAAGCCTTTTTTTTTTGTTGAAGGAAGCAGCACGTATATGTTTTTCAATAGAGCTACGTGGAAATTGTAAACAGAATGGCGAAAATTTACTGTAGCTAATGAATGAACGGCATCAGCCTTTCATTAGACTTCCCTTGCCAACTTAATTTCTATGACCTTCTGCACTGTAAGGGTGGAATTTACTGCCCCCCTCCCCCAACACCCCCACCCCACTTGGAGGTGAGTTCCGAGGCAGGGAGAGCTGTTTGATCAGGTGGGAAGGTAAGGGGTGGGGACCCTGCTGCCTCCCTGCCTTTCACGATTAAGTCCGGGGAAGGAAATCTCGAGGACAGCTTTCCACCTGGATACCAATGGCAGCCCTTAAGGGGACAATCAGTGCCCAATTAAGGGCCTCACCTGCTGCCTCTGGTATTCAACCAGTGGCAGGTGGGGGACTCACCACATGGGGAGATTAACAAGCAAACCCATTGTGGTCTAGAAGGTTGGGGTCCCTCATTCAAAGGCACTTAGTGCCTGATTGAGAGGCTGGGCATGGGGTGGGGGAGGGGCACTGAGAGCCACCCCTCTGCCCTATCCTTTGACCTTGCTCCTCCTCCTTGCCAGTGACTTCCTCCCCGCGACCCTAATGCCGCGCTCACTTATCTAGCGGTCTAACAATGATCCCTGGTGAGGCCCAAGTGAACTATTGGCAGTAGCCACCACTCCTGGTGGCACTGATAGGCCAGCAGCTCTTGCAGGTAGCACTTCCGCCTTACTGGGGTGAATGCATCAATTAAATGTCCCCCTGGAGTCTGGACCCAGTGAAAAAATAGATCTCAGAGAAAAAAAGGTTGTAAACCTATTCATTAGCATTGTTTTCCCTTCCTTGCACCTGTTTCAACAAACTAATAGAAGTCTGGGCACTCAATCAAGTTGAAACAGATACAACAAGGGAAAACATTGCTTGATTGGTAGGTTTACAATGTTTTTTTCTCTGCGATCTATTTTGTCACTGGCCTAATGCTAATTTACACAAGATAAAGAGTCAAGTGCTTATAGTTTCTGTTGTTGATACCTTAAGGTTCTAGTTGATTGACACATATAATGTAGTGACAGCAGTTTCTTTTTAGAAAATTATGAATGGCTTCTTTTTTAAGCATTTCCACACATGTCATTGTTACTATAAGGTTCATTGATTCTGTACAGAGTGTACACTGGGTGAATGGGCATGGATGAGTGATGAGTTGGCATGGAGGGTATGAGGGGTGATTGGGGATGGAAGAGGGGACATGGGTTGGCATAGAGCGTTTGAGGGACCATTGGGGAGTGGATATGGGGACATGAGTTGGCATGGGAGGGCATAGGTGAGACCTTTTGAAGTTATCTCCCTGAGGGCCATGAACCACAAATCTTTGAGAAGCTGACTTGACTCCACAAAAATTGCAAGGGGCTAGAAGATGCCTACACTCGCAATGGAGCCATACAGGTCGTAAATGCAGGGTGCAGACTCACTGCTTGTGCCCTTCTCCCATGCCAGTGAGAATTGGAGGCACTAGGAATGGGGGTGGGATTCGTGGAATCGGGAGCTGCCTGGCATCTCTAAATGTTTGTGGAGTCCTCCCAACTCCACAAAAATATGGCCCAATAAGAGGGAAGGGAAGGCTGGGTTCAAATAGAGAAAAAAAGACAGAAAGAACAAGCCTTTAAAGAATATTTAATTTCTTTTTCAATATCCAACAATTACAATCTGTGGAGACTCTACATTTGTAAAAGTTAATTTTCAGTGCCAGAGAGTTTGTTTGACAGTAATTAAGATTTATCACATGTTATAAAGGTGCTTAGACTGAAATGGACAAGGCCTAACTTTTTGTGGTGAGTTAAATCCATATGTACAATGTAAAAACAGAATCTTCATGCTGTCCAATACATTTGGATGGAGAGCCAAACAACGAAATGTAATTTTAACACAGATTATAGGAAGTGGCGCATCCCAGACGTCATCAACCGGAGGTTGTTGTCTGATTAGTATATAAGTAAACAGGAGCCCTGTCCACCTCACTATTATTTTTACTGCAAATTATAGCCCAAGAATTCTGCCAATTCATTTGAATGATGAACCTAGGATATAGCATCAAATGCTATTTGTTTAACTTCAAGAAAATAAGGAAAGTACAGGCTGTGTAAACTGAAAATTATCTACATATTTTCATGCATACATGCAAGCAACTAGCACAAAATCACCCTGGTCAGAAAAGTGAAAGATATAAAGCAGCAGATTCTAGTTTTACAGTCTTGGTTGTGGTTAACAAAATTAAATTGATGCAAATTAAGTGGATTTAATTTGGGTCAGGTACAGCAAGCAAGTTTATTAGAATTTAACAAATGCTTTAATAAGATATACCGTGGAACCTTTCACAACCCTTGTTTTCAAAATGATAATGAGCGCTGCAAGGGTATATCTTTTAAAGTTATTGGGATTCAGGAATTATGACAAAATGTTTAATGCAATCAGTGCAAAATTTGGATCCGGGGTACCTATTAATTGTGCAGTATTGCTGTCAATTTCTTTGCAAAATGGCGACCATGGCATGCATGCATGCTTTTGAGGTGAGCCGCGCCCAATCCCCTATTTGTAAGGACATTAGTGGGCATGGAGTGAACACTGGTTCGAATTATGCCGAGCAAGCAAATCATGACATTCATGCTGATTTGATGCCAGCACTGCTATTTTGGAGCTCAGCGCTCCAGCTATTGCCCTGTCTTGACCTGACACAGCTGCACAAAGCACTAACAGCTCTGTGGGTGTACCTACACCACATCGGCTGCAGCAGTTCAAGAAGGCAGCTCAGCACCACCTTTACAAGGGCAATTAGGGATGGGCAATAAATGCTGGTCTAGCCAACGATGCCCACATCCCATGAATAAATAAAAAAAACATGCATTCAGCAGTGGAAAGGACATCGTACCCCATCCCACCACCCCCCCACCCAACTTGCCTCACCAACACTATTTAAAGAAATTATTAGTTACTGGTTAATTTCTTCTGGCGGTAGCTTTAATTCTACTAATGTTTGGTGCTTTCTATAGTTGTTTAAAATTGCCAAAGTATACAGAGAGTGGTGTAGCAGGTGCTCAAAGAATTTTTGTTGACCTCAAGGCTTCTGCGCAAACCAGTTGCTCGCACGCAAAGGTACACAAGTAGACATTCCCCTTGGAGTACAGCATGGCTAGGAGAATGAGAAGAGGCCATGTACAGCAGGAAAAGCTGGTGGAAGATGTGGGTGGAGGAAGAGGAGAAGGGCTCTCAGAAGGAGGCCAGATATGTCCAGAGCATTCTGGGAGTAGTACACCTACCTGAACCTTAGTGAGAAACAATTTATGTGATGTCTGTGTTTCAGTAAGGTTGTCCTCACTGAAATCTGTCACCTGCTGCAACCACAATGGCAACCTCAGAGCACGGTGAGGACAAAATTGTCAATTGTGAAGGTGAGCATGGTTTTATGTGTTTGGCTCCTTTCAGGCTGAAGCTGGGATGTTTATAACATCTCACAGTTTGCCATCCACTGCTGTATGAGGGTGGTCACTGTCACTCTCTATTCATTCAGAGCTAACTATATGCCATTTTGTCTTAAAAAAAAGACAAGCAGATGGAACAAGCTTGTGTGATATAAAAGCAAAAAACTGCAGATGCTGGAAATCCAAAACAAAAGCAAAAATAAAAATACCTGGAAAAACTCAGCAGGTCTGACAGCATCTGCGGAGACGAATACAGTTAACGTTTTGAGTCCGTATGACTCTTCAACAAAACTAAGGAAAAAAAAACCAAGCTTGTGGCTGTGCTAGGATTGCAGGCTTCCCCATGGCGTAGGATGCCATTGACTGCACACGCATCACTTTGCAGGTACCACCTGGCAACTCTACCCTATACCAGAACTGAAAAGGTTTCTACTTCTTCAGTATACATTTGATGTGTGACCATATGCAGAGGATCCTACAGGTCATTGCCTGGCAACAGTCAGGATGCCTTCATTCTGCAGCAGTCTACTGTGCCAGCTGCATTTGAGCTATCAGAGCAAACCAAAGGGTGGTTACTTGGCAACAAGGGCTACCTGCTGACCATATAGCTGATGACTCCAGTGTACAGCCCACACACCCATGTACTACATGCATACAATGAAAGCCATGCTGCCACACAAGATGTGATAGGCACACTGTTGCCATGTTGCAATAATGCTTCCACTGCCTGAGCTGTTCTGGGAGGAGCCCTGCAGTATTTACTAGATGGGTGTCAAAAATTAATCATCATCTGCTCCAGGCTGCACAACTGTGTATTATAAAGGCATAGCTCTTGCCACCAGCTTTGCAATGAAAGGCTATGGAGCAGGAACATGAAGAGGAGGAGGAGAAGGCAACCTAGATAGTGCCTTTCTGTCCAGGCCATGTGTTATGAACTCATCTGAGTGTGATACCAGTGGGCACAACTTTAGTTCCCCTTTGAACAGCTATCATGCACTTTATCTTTTCTCTGTCGCTGACAATCACAGCATTTACCTGGCCACAATGCAAAGATAAAAACCACCACAAAATAAATATTGCTATATGGCCAAGCAATTCATTTACTAACATTGAATATTATCGAGAGAAATTTAGATTTATAGCATCCTATACTTACTGCACTGGAAGAAACTTACCAGTGTTGGAAATTTTCACAACACTCAAAAGTATTAATTCCATGTGTCCAAATTGTTAACTGCTCACTTTCATTGCAACTCTGCTCATCAATGAACCCGGAAAGGCTTTGAAGACTAGAGAATTTAGCTCTGTTACTGAAGGTTACTTTATTCAACACTCACCATAGAAAACCATCAGGCAGCAGAGTAAAGATGAAATTTAAAAGCGTGAACTCTAGCAGTGATGTTCTTCTTATTGACAAAGAGTGAACAAAGTTTTTAATCCTTTAGAATTCTGTTCTAGCAAACTTGTCAAGTAGTTATTATTGGTTTACTAACCCACTTATAGGAACTTGAAAGCTGCTCTAGCTTGAAGTCTGAGGATATGCAATACGTTCTCTGATTAGATAAGGATGATCATTGCAAGTCTAATACTTCTCTAATTACTATATGGATTTTTATGAATGAAATTCAAGTTATGGAACATTTGGTACAATACTAAAATAGATTCATTTTGTATTCCAGATTGAGTGATATTCTTCATTGTTTACACAGTAAAGAAATAAGATTTTTCCTGCATTGGCAGATGCAATGATGCACATTTGGAGAATGGATATGAGCAATTTTATGCAACACAAGTACTGCAGCCCAAAATAACTATTTAAATACCTGTTAAACACTGTTCATCATAGGAGCTGCAACCTAAAGGTTTAACCTCTTAAATTTCTTCTGATACATTTAGGCTGGTCATGTTTAGCGTCAGTGCAAAGCTGTTCTGGCTTTCCACTGACACGGAACGCTCATTCACATAGTGGCTTTCACAACTTTCGGACGTCCAACAGTGTAACACAGCCAGTGAAGTACTTTTTGAAATGTAGTCATTTGAAATAATGTAGGGAAATCTGGCAAACAATTTGCACACAACTAGGTCCCACAGATCAATGAGATAACGAAGGCCAGGTAATCTGTTTGGTGGTATTGACTGCAAATATTAGTCAAGACATCAGGAGAACTCCCTGCTATTTATCAAATGGCACTATTGGTTTCTTATTTTGATTAATTTATGTCCATATGTGGGGCTAGATGGAGCATTGGTTTATCATCCTACAGAAAGACCAAACCTCTGGCAGTTCAGCACCCCATCAGTATTGTGCTGAAGAGTTAGCTGAGGTTAAGTGCTCAAGCCCTTGGATTGGGACATGAATCCATAACTTTCTGACTCATTAGCCAAGGTGTTGCTGAGCCAAGCCTGACTTGTCTCTTTCCTAGCATTAAATGTAACTGGCTGGCATGAAGAATTCTGCACATGCATGCTTGCCATTAGCTTGTCATGAGTCTGCATATTGGACATGTCACTTCACAGGGAAACTGAAATTAATTTCTTGACTATAGTGACATGTTCATACTGCACATTTTCATCAAAGTGATACAGAAATCAGTCTTATCAACACTTAATTTCTGGGCAGTTTTATGCTGTAGTTTAAAATCAAATTAATTAGGAGTCTTTCTGGATGGATGAAATAAAATTGGCTGAATTGCCTTTGTCATCCATAAATAACTTGTGATGTAAACTTCACGCAAGATTGTATGTTCTGAAAACATCACCATAAAGAATATCAAATTCAGGGACTTTAAATTCATAAAACTTCTGGAGTAGGGGGTGGGGGATCCCTCGATCAAAGGCACTCACTGCCTGATCAAGGGACTGGACATCTAGAAGGGGCGCCTGCTGTGAGCCACACCACTGTCCTTGCTGCTGAGCCCCTTGCACCCCTCTCCCCACAAAGCCCATCCCACAAAACCCCCTCCCTGCATTACTTACCTGTTGCCTGGGTCTCTCTGTGGCCCTGGGACTCCAGTGCCTTTCCTTCTGGCAGCAGCCACAGCCTCCCCAGTGATGCTGCCAGACACAAGAGCTGCAGACTTGGCCAGCAGCTCTCAATAGGCGAAACTTCTAGCCTGGGGTCTTGATTCCAGAGGAAGGTCCGCCACTGGTCTCACCACTGCCTGATTGCTGTGTGGTTCAGTGGGCCTACCCAAAAAGAGGCAGCGGGGGTCTCTTGCCAGATCTCCAGCCACAGGCATGACCCTGATGCCTCAACAAGATTCCGCCCTTGGTTTATTCTTATTTCTGAGCAATGTCTCTGAATTGTATGTTACCTTATTGCTAAGTAATTCATTTTCTAACCTTGAATATTTCCATTGGCAGGGAGATACCATTGGTTTATTTTCATATATTGCATTTTTGGAAATATGACATCAGTGCCTCTAACTTGTGGTCTGAAGCTTTGCTGCGAAACATAACAATGAGGAACAGGAGAAGGTACTCTGGTCAATTAGCCCTCACATTTTGCAATGCCCTGCCCATCACCATATATATACTCCCAACCATGGGCAAAATTTTTAGGTTGGCGTGCGGCTGCACGCCCGACCCGATCGGGTGCAAAATCACGCAAGATGACGTCGTGCGAATGTGATATTTTGGTCGGCAGGCACTCGCAAAAATCAGAAGCACGCCTGCCAACAATTAAGAGGCCAATTAGTGTAATTAAAGTTGCAATTTTTCGTGGTCCATCCAACCTTACAGTTGGCGAACGGGCGAATCGGCCAGGTGGACTTTGCATTTCTCGTGAAACCTCATCCAAGGGCGGGATGAGGTTTCCATTATTAAATTTTAAAAATCCATGGACAGCATTTTCATCATGTATATGTTCAGGTGACTGATTATGATGCTTGGACATTCTTTTCCTAATTTCGCTGCCTTCAGGGAGCCCTCATTCAGCGCGAAATCGCAGTCGGAGGCAAATCGCAGTCAGCGGTCCATTCCCCGGCCGATCCCAGGCTGGCCGGTCAACCTAAGAATCCAGCCCCATGTGACCTGGGAAATGCACAAATCCAAATTAAAAAAAACATCCAAACAATTTGAGGAAAAGAAATCTGGAAAATTTCTCTCTGACCTCCCATAGACAGTCAAGGCTTTTCCAAGGGTTCATGCCTCGATAATTTTATGCAGTATCTACCTTTTATATGAGATGATCTCAGCCGTAGCCAGGAAGAAGGCCAGCTTTTGTTTGGAAGAATTCAGTGAATTGGCATCCAGTGCCGAGAGTCTGTTCCAGAGATCAACTATTTTCTGGGAAAAGAACCACCTCCTGACATCTAACCCAGATCTGGCTTTATACAACTTAGAATTGTGACTGCTGATCCTCCCTAACCTATTTAATTGGAATAAACTGCCAATTCAAAAACCATCTGTTCCCTTTATTATCTTATAAAGACACTCTGAGCTCTGAGAGTCATGCTGTATAAGTAAAACAGTTAGTAATTATTATATGATCCAAAACTCTATGAAATGTATTAGGACTACAGATCACACGGTTATAGTGGCATTATTCTCCCCATATTGCAGCCTATGAAGCTGAAGGGCCTCCCATGGTGATAAAACAGTACAGCATAGTCCCAATAACAACAACAGATAGTCCAAAACACAGAAAAAAAATTTTTGCCAAAGAGAAATACTGGAGATGCTGGAAATCGGAAATAAACTCAGCAAATGGTGGAATTATTCGGCAGGTTAGGCAGCATATGTGGAGAAAAAAACAGAGTTCTGGTTTCGGGTCTGTGACCTTTCATAAAAACTGAAAAAATGTTATATTTGCTTGTCACTTAATTTTGGTGTTTTCTCCTTATTTTACTCCCTGAAGATATTAGTTCACAAGTGTTATTTTGTTTCCTTGGCAAAACAACCCTCCAATACTTCTCCCACGTACTTCGGATGTGACCCTGTGTCAAGGGGAAGATGGGCAGGTATACAATAAAGCTGAGCCTGATCCTGTTCTCATTCAACACCCATCATGTGTACTTTCCAACAGAAATCAATATAAGTCAGGAGGCCAGGATTCCAGATGTCATTCATAGTTATATCCACCACTGCCTTGGGCTCAAATTATCTAGCCTTCTGCAGGGCAAGGAACAAACCTGGCATCTTTCTGCTCTAAAGGGCTTAGTTTCACAAAAAGCTAAACTTTACCCACCAAACCATCAGGAAAGCTATGGAAAATACTTCTGTTTGTGAATAAGAAATGGTCCTCCTTTTAAAGAGATAAAAGCAAAATACTGTGGATGCTGGAAATCCGAAACAAAAATAAAAAATAGCTGGAAAAACTCAGCAGGTCTGACAGCATCTGCGGAGAAATACAGTTAACGTTTCGAGTCTGTATGACTCTTCATCAGATTTGGGGGCAAAATGGAGCTTTGCAGCACCCATTTTTTGGGTGACATGAGGACCATTAGTGTTCCAAAATGTGTACAGAACACACTTTTGACAGGAAGCATACCAGACGTCATCTTCATCCAGGGTTAGTGTGCAGACCTTGGAGGATAAGTTCATGCAGCGCTGAGTCTAGAAGGTTAGCTTCAGACTGCACAATCTTGGCATTGGTGAGAGCATCTGAGCTGGCCAGGTGGCTCACAGGCAACAGCAAGGGCAAGGGCAGAGTGGCTGGGGTGGGATCATGAATACTGTCACCCTGAGAGAGGAGGGCAGGTTTGTGCTGCCTGCAGCCATTGCCAATCCCCTGCGGTGACACCACAGCAATCGTACAATCTGAGGACAGATTGCGGGGCTGCTGTGACATTCTGCAAGCCCCTTTGAATACTAATATCCACAGCCATGATTGCATAGCCTGAGCTTCCGTGGCAGCAAGCTGACCTAGCACTGACTTCAGTCTGAACTTCCACTGCAGCACTCAGACTTTTGGTGCAAGCTGCTTGTGCTGCAATGGAAGCTGAGACACTAGCCATGGACACTGCATCGTGGTTGGGTTGACAAGTGTGCTGATGGAGTTGGTCATTAGTTCCATGCTGGAAAGCTTGGGCTCCAGTTCTGATCAGGGCCCCGTGCTAAGTTGGCTTCAGACTTCTCCATGCTCCTTGAACTTGAATGCAGGCTTTCTGGCAGGCCTGCCAATGTACCAAGCACTTTGCTGTTTACAACCATCTGCTGTTTTCTGTAGCCTGGTCCACCAAAGCCCCCATTTCTGTCCTTGGTAGTAGAACGCATATACAACCTCACTGCAGCACATTTGTGCCTCATGTATCACCATGTACAGATCCCCCTTTATGCTCTGCTCTGAGGTATGTTCAGTGTCAGTATCTGAGCTAGAGACTATGAGTTTGAAATCAAGGGTTGATGCTGTGTCTTCATCATCACTGTGGTCTTGCTCTTCCTCCACTGCCTGACCAGGTCACAGTTCTTTGGTTCTTGAAAGGAGAAAGGCACAAGCATGGGGATGTGAGAGATGGGGTGAGAGAGAAGATTAAATATACTTCGTGGGCTGTTGCCAAACAAAATCTGACACCAATCCACATAAGGAGATATTAGGGCAGATGACCAAAAGCTTGGAAAAAAAATTAGATGTTAAGGAGCACCTTAAAGGGGGCAAGTGAAGTAGGAGAGCTTTAGGAATGAGTTCCAGAGCTTAGGGCTTGACAGCTGAAGGCATGAACGCCAATGATGGAGCAATTACAATCAGAAATGTGCAGTTGGATGAGTCCAGATATCTTGGGGTGTTGCAGGGCTGGAGGAGGTTCCATATTTAGAAAGGGGTGAGGCCATGGAGGGACTTAAAAACAAGGATGAGAGTTATAAAATTGGTGCCTATGTAGATGAATGAGCACAGTGATAATGGGTGAATGAGACTTGGTACGAGTTAGGTCATGGGCCACAGAAAAGCGGGTTATTGAGTATAATAGGAAGGCACTTGGTAAATAATGTGTAATGTAGATGTAAGGTTAGATTGCCACTTTAGGATATTGTTTTATGTAGATTTTGTGCAGATGAAAACTTGCACAATCTTTACATGTAGCAAAAAATGGGGTAGAGTCAATGTTAGAGCAGCTTGCATATGGTATGGGAAAGGAACAATCATAAAGTCTATTCCTCATTCTATGTCATTTTTCGTAGGTTATGTGGCGTGTTTGTTTATTGTGGATCTACCTCTAAGAAAGAAAAAATAATGATTAATTTAGCAGATTTAATGTTTTACTTTTTAACCCAAAGAAGGGCAAATTTGGTTGCCTAGTCAGTATTTGTGCAGTGTTGAAAAATATCTATGGAAGCTCCTCAGCGCATGCTTCAAAAAATAGCAATTATATTAAACTAAACAATAGTGCAGTGTATCAAAACTCTTTCATTTTTATTTATATTTGCCTCTGAGTTTAATTTATTATTTAGCAGATTCAGCATATAATTCCTACCATCTTACATAATTGACAGCATCCAAAGTACATAGACCATCAGATAGTTTTTTTTATATAGTTATGATTCAACAGTGGAGAGAAAGGTTTGAAATTGTCTACAATTGTGTAAGGAATATTGCACCCTAACCCTGGCCCAAGGTTACCATTCCTCTACCATATAGTTCTTCCACATTGTCCTCATTTAGATGTGGTGGAAAAACTGGTGAATAGATTTTTTGAAAAAATCATTTCTCCACAATTCTTGCTGGCATCATAAAGGCTCCAGAGTGGAAAATGTGAGGTGCATTGTCCAGTTCAAAAGCAGTTAAAAGTGCTCAACTATGACATGATCTGTTGAACTCTGGCTGATAATCTATATTGTAGTGGGACCTCCTGCAGCAGGTGGTGATGGTGGAGGTGAGCACTGAGCAGGGAAACTGCTTGGCTCCTGTGGGCCCCTCCGTGCAGGCTGAGGGGTGATGCCAGAGGCCATGATCAGAGAGAGATTTCTAGCAGCCAGGACTTGAGTGGCAGTGTGGAAGGAGCCTTTGGCAGCTTGAAGCCCCTGAGGGTGGCTGAAGAGCCAGGAAGGGGAATTGGGGCCTAGTCAGACTGACTGGCAGCACCCCTGAGTCTGAGATGCCTCATGGACAGAGATGGGAGCAAGACAAGTCCAAACCCACCTGTTAATTGCTGTGCTGAGGAGCCGAGGCCCCAAACAGGACAGAGGTCTGGAACATTGGCTGTGAATACTCTCTCTAAATAGTTGTTTCTTGAAGTTACGCTTTCCCTTGACAGTTTTTACAGTTTGGATGCCAGTGGAATAAAGGAACCTTGCTTTTTAACCTTCATGCAGTCCATGTGCTTAAATTGAACATTACAATATGGTCAAAGCTGTTATGATTTAGAGGAACATCTGATTATTCAAACAAGTGAGTTAGTAAAGAAAGATCAAAGGAAACAAAAAGGCTGATCATATCTGGTGTATGGAAGAGAACTGTGTAATTGATGGGTAGAACAAAGCAAAGTAAATTGGCGACATGAACCATGTGGCAGAGGAGGGTAACCATGGGGTGGGGCTAGGGTGCAATATTCCTAACATAGGACAATTACAGTTTGCACATGAATATCCACTAGCTAATTGTGAGGCACAAATTTTCTTTCTTGTGCAAGGTCTGTTTATTTCAATGTATGATACCTTCAAATTCATTTTGTTCAAGCTTGCAGGTTAGAGGGAACATAGGTGGTATGGGAGTTTAAAGTTCTACAAATGAATATCAGTGTGCAAGAGTGGAAACTGGAAGCATAAAACATCAGCCATGAAATTGGACTTAATAACACACAGTTTTTCAGCACTGCAGGTGCCATTTTGCCTCCAAACTGGTGTCCGCAGCATGCGTGCACACTTTTGGTGCTAGCCATGCTCAACATCCTTTTAGTGAAGGTGTTAATACACGTGCAGCTAGTTAGTAAATTGTGACATCAATCAGCATGTAATGCTGATTTGATGTCAGTAAAGCCATTTTAGAATGTAATGCTGCAGCTAACACAGTCTCTTAAACATGCACAGCTAAACAGCATTCAGCAGCAGAAAGCAGCCTCCCCCACCAGCACTGTTTAAAGGGATCACCAATTACTTTCAGGTTAATTGCTGATCAGGGATTTGGACACACTTGTCTGGGTGACAGTGAAAAAGCGGGGATTTCGGACTAAGCACGACTGTTCTTTAAAGAACCAGCGTAGGTAGGACTGGCCGAATGGTATCCTTCCATTCTGCAAGCTTCTATGATTCTATGAAAGATGCTGGGAAATTGAAGTTAATTTTCAAAACTGAGTCTGCTGGATTTATATTAGTTAAGAGTCTTCAGGGATAAGAACATAAAAAGTAGGTGCAGGAGTAAGCCATTTTGCCCCTCAAGCCCGCTGCGGCATTCAATAAGATCGTGGTTGATCTGATTTTGGCCTTAACACCACTTTCCTGATTGCCCCCCATAACCTTTGACTCTCTTGTAGATCGAAAATTTGTCTAACCCAACCTTGATTATATTCAATGCCCCAGTCTCCACTGCTCTCTGGGTTAGTAGATTCCAAAGATTAACAAAACTCAAAGAGGAGAAATTCCTCCTTGTCTCAATCTTAATTGAGAGATCCTTTAGTTTGCCCCCTAGTTCTAGATTCCCCCATCCTTGGAGATTCTACTCTGCCAAGCCCCCTCAGAATTGTATATGTTTCAATAAGATCACCTCTCATTCTTCTAAAACTCCAATGCGTAGAGGTCCAACCTGCTCAACCTTTCCATATATGACAACTCCTTCATCCCAGGGATCAACACCGTGAGCCTTCTCTGAAATGCCTCCGATGCAAATATTGTAAAGCCTTCCTTAAATAAGGAGACCAAAGCAGTACACGGTACTCTAGGTGTGGCCTCACCAATGCCCTGTACAGTTGTAACAAGAAATAAAGCAAAGACAGGTAGAGTTGAGGGGTCTTGATAGGGTGGATACTGGGAGGACGTTTCCTCTTGTGGGGGAACAAGGGGGCATGGTTTAAGAATAAGAGGTCTCCCTTTTAAGACTGACTTAAGCAGATTTTTTTTTTCTCTGAGGGTCATTAATATGTGGAATTCTTTTCCTCAGAGAGTTGTGGAGGCTGGGTCATTGAATTTATTCAAAACAGAGTTAGACAGATTTTTGATGAACAAGCGAGTCAAGGGTTACATGGGGGACAGACAGGAAAGTGGTGTTAGGACCACAACTAGATCAGACATGATCTTATTGAATGGCAGAGCAAGCTCAAGGGGCCAAATAGCCTACTCCTGCTCCTAAATCAATGTTCCTATGTTCCCTATGAAATATGTTTTGAGTGTAGTCATTGGTGTAATGTAGGAAAAACGACAGCAAATTTGTACACACCAAGCCCATACAAATATCAGTTTGATAATAACCAGATAATCTGCTTTTGATTGAGGGTTAAATATTGGCTGGGACATTGGGGTTAATGCCACTGCTCTTCTTCAAAACAGTGCCAATGTACCTTTTAAGCAGCCACATGAGAGGCCATAGTTTAATATCTCATCTAAAAGACAGCACCTCCAAAAAGACAGCTCTCCTCAGCACTGCATTGGAGTTTCAGCCTTGAGTTTTGTGCTAAAGGCTTGGAGTGGGACTTGAACCCACTAACTTCTGACTCAGAAATGGGAGTGTTACCAACTGAATCACAGCTGGCACACAGAGGGAAAGATCATGGGCATCTGTGTTATTCAGATACAACGTGCAGCGAGTAGTACCTAAATTCTTTGTGTGACAGTCTTGTCCTAAAAGTCTTGGGCAGATTCATCTCAGATTTGCACTGTGTGTGGTAGCAGGCAGGAAAAAGGACTTTTAACCCCCTGGCCGCAATGGTGGCTTTCAGTGCTGTATCGCCCCATTCCCACCTCATTAATTATACAGCCACAGGAAATAAATCGTCTCGCCGGCAGGCGGCCTCCAATTTGCCCACCACGCTGCTCCCTCACTGCTTCCTCACACAGGGCACCATATTTGAACTGCAGCTGTGCGCACACTTCTCGATGCTTGCAGGCCAGGAGGGCACAGGTTAAGACATGGCGCCAAAAGCCAAGAAGTGTGCAGCACCTCCGCCCACCCCGATTCAGTGACACATCCTTGGGAAGCCTCCGTGATGTCTTCTACCTCCACTCTGGCCACAGGAGGCCCATCAGTCTCACCACTCTGGCTTGGGAGGCGGTGGCAGTGGTGGTCAGTGCAAATGCTGCACACAAGAGGTCAGCCATCCAGTGCAGAAAACGGATGAATGACCTCACCCATGCCGCCAGGGTAAGGCAACCACCTCATCACTCTCAACTCACACTCCCACAAGGCCATCACACATTCCCTGGCACCTCACTCACTGTCAGCTCAAGGACATCACCACTCACTCTCCCACACACTCTCACATCATCAACTGGCATCATCTTCTCTGGAGACTGCCTCCTTAGCCCTCACCATCTTGAGGCCACTTGCACAGATCAACATGTGCTCCATGTACACCCTGGGATACCCCACTTCCCCAGTAATACCCTAGCCCTGCAGCCTCTTCCTTTACCTGAGGCCATTTCTCCCCCTTCCACAAGCAACCCCTAGCCCTGCAGCTGTTGAAAAGCCATGCCTGCATTACGGCTGGTCTAGTAGGTGCGCCCCCCCCCCCCTAAAAGTGATGTGGTGTTGCCTGTGAAGCCTGGCGCAGATGACTGCGAGTGCTGCCCGAAGAAAGGTAAGCAAACAAACCTCGAAGTCCTGAGCGAAGTGCAGCTCGCCAGGTGCACATCGCTTATGTACAATCAGGCCAACGTGCCTGGATGATCCAGCATGGGTAGATGATTCCAGTGAGCAGGGCTTATTATTATATGCAGATGTATTAAAATGACGTTCCCGATGTGCGGCGATGGGAAATGCGGCCAGCCATTGATGGGTGTGGCAGACGATCGCAAACTGGTTTCACAACGGCGTGAAACCGATTTTTGGACTTCTTGCCATCTTGTCCGCTGAAGCCCACCATGACACCTGACGCCAATGGGAATGGAAAATTCCAGCCTTAGTTGCCAGGTATACCTCATCAGTTGAAAATAAATAAAACAGTACTAGTATAACTTTGCTGAATTTATAGAATAAATGGAAATATAGATTCTGGAAATTGAACCAGATGTTACTAGTGCTAGTTAGTTTTTCTTCAGCTGGCAAGTTAACAATGTTTCTAACACACCTAATAAAACTGAAACTTACCTCATTAGATAACATTTATTCTTCATATTAAATTTATGCAACAGTACCTGCAGTGCATTGTTACTCATTCTCAAATGGTGCCAAATTAGGGCATCTTGAATAAATCTAGCACACCTGTGTTACATAGATCCTGTCAGTTTTTCTAATTGGTAGCAGGTTGAGTTGTGGTTACCAAACAATATTTCACTCTTCCCCTAGAGGCAAGACCATTAATAGCGTGTTACAGAGACGGTGTCAAACATGGATGCATAACTTCTTTGTGATATTGTGCCTTAGAAATTTCAAGCTAAATGCAACATAAGAGTACACAATGATGTGAACTGGAATTCAAAACTTCTACATTAGCAAAATATTCTTCATAGCAACCATTTTGAGGTTTGCAGATGCCAGATTCCTGCTTTGCTTAACAAATTTGTTGAAGAATGACAGGAATATAGATTATGTGCATCTGTAGCAACTCAAATGAATCTAATATGTTTCTTAATTATAAAGGAAATAATCAATTCCTGTTAGTGATTCAAAGGCAATAATTTCACTGAAGGATTCAAGCATTGTGAGAACCTTCAACTGAATCCCTAAAATGTGTTACAAGTTACAAATGCCTCCCATGCTTTTTTCCATCTTTTAATATATGCTATGAGTTGCATGGGTGATTTTACTGATCACTGTGTGATTTTACATCATTTTGTGTTAAAGCAGACTGCACTGGTTAGGTTGCTCTGTGATACTGATGTGCGCTGACCTCTGCACTGAAAGATTAAGGAGTGTGATGCAAGCTTTGTTAATATATCAAACATTAATCTGCAGGACAAAGCATGGTCAGTATTGTGAAGTCAAGCTTTAAGACAATTCTTTTGTCAAATGAGAATTATTTCAATTTTCTGATCCAGATTAATATTAATATTGTTCAACATTTTTTAATGGTGAGTTTTTGTTATTGTACCCTACATTTAGTGGGACATTTGTTGAAAAACTGTATTTCTTGCCTGTTGACATCTCAGTACAATTTCCTCAAGTTTCCCTGTGCTCACAGCCACTACAAGAACCAGATTTGAGAGCTGTCTGCCTAGGTGACAGTTATCTCTTGTACAGCAACTTATGGTTATCAAGGGTCTGATATAGTGCAGCAGTCTGTACTGGGGATCTGGGACCTCTGTGAACAGGGCAATCAAAGGCATTGAAGAATCCTCACTGAGACACGGAAAGTCTAAATGTAAGCTAGCATATTTAATTCAATGTAAAATCATGTGCGGAAAGTAAAATAAATAGAGGGGAAGAAAGATTACATTGAGAGAGAACTAAAAGAGGTAGAAAGCAAATATGGCAAAAAGTATTTTATTAGTTGGATTTTGCATTTGTAATGGCTGCAAAACTGTCAATGTTCACTGTCATGACAATTGAGAAACTGATAGCAACTTCTGGTGTCTGCACATGCGCAGTTAAATGTGGAAATTCAGAAGTTGCTGTCAGTGATTTCCTGCTCTTCTGGAGCGTGCACTTTAATTTAGTTTATTCATTCATGGGATGTGGACACTGCTGGCTAGGTCAACATTTATTGCCCATCCCTAATTGCCCTTGCTCAGAGGGCATTTAAGAGTCAACCACATTGCTGTGGGTCTGGAGTCACATGTAGGCCAGACCAGGTGAGGATGGCAGATTTCCTTCCCTAAAGGACATTTGTGAACCAGATGGGTTTTTATGATAATTGACAATGGTTGAAGTCCTCATAGATGGAAATTTTAGAAATCAATTAAATTGACATAAACTTCAACTCTTATGCTATTAGTCTTGCTGTAAAACCCTTGAAAATGTTACTGGGTTTTCAACGATGTACTAACTTAATTATTATTGCTGAACAATCTCTTTGGCCCTGGAAAACAATTTTTATATTTGTAGAATGATAATTTCATTTTGATAAAAAAATCCATTGGTCTTCAAAAAAAACTTTTATCATATTAATCTGTTTATGATATTTAAACGTCTATCTTAATCCCATGTGTATCTTCCAAGCTTTATTTCACTCTTTGTAAAATGATTAAAAAGTGAAGGATAATCATTGCATTTTGCTTCCTGATTTGCAGTCTGTGAGAAATCTTAAATGTGATTGGTTGCTTAGCCTACTTGATGATATCACTGTTGCTGGACATTGGAGATCCCCCATTGTTGGTGCCGGAATCAAATTAATGTCAGGAAAGGTGAAATCAACACATAAAGCTCAGACAATTTTTTTTCTATATCTCCAATAATAATTAAAATCTGAAGAAATGACACTTGTGAAAATAAATTTTCACTGCCAGCGAGGTTGCTTGGTAGTAATTTGGTAATAATGTGAAAAATTCACTTACACTTGCATGGCAAAAGCTTAAATTCCTTCCATATTTAGTGGGTATCTAGGCCCGGATTTCCTTCTGTTTGGCGGATCTGCAGTGTTCACCGCTGACTGTTCAAAAAATCCAAACTTACCTTGTCTGTAGGCTGCAGCAAAAACCTCCACTTCTTCCTGCAGCAGGGCCCACGTAGGACAACCTGTGAGAGCTCCAGAGTAGCAAATTGCTGGCAAAGCTGCACTCCCTTTTGACATCACAAGCTGAAGGCATATGCTTGAGGTCATTCTTCAGCACAGCGGCAGAGAATTTTTTAAAATTATTTTAAAATATTTTCAAACAGTTAAGATACTTTTTAAAACTTTTATAAACTCTTAAGTACTTTTAACAATTTTATAACAGGTTTTAAAAGTTTGCCAGTGTTTGTTCTTGGACACAAATGCCACCCACTCCTTTTCATCCCCTAACCCTGGCACCCCGGGTCCTCTTTCTCTGCCCACCTTTGGCACCTCCAGCTCCCCACCCTCACTCCTCTGGCTCACACCCGGCCCCCCCACCCAAGGTCAGCCCCTGCACCTCCAGCTCCCTTCCCACTCTAGCTCCCCCACCTCTGCTCCGAATCCCCCCATTCTTCAGTCCCACCAATATTAAAAGCACTCGATGGAGGGGAACAAAGCTCAGTGGATCTGGGATGGGAGAAAGTAAGTGCCTGGAGCCAGAGTAGGGGGTGAGTAGCCACTGGGAGGGAATCAGGGATGTTGAGGGGAGAACCGGAGTTGCAGAAGTGGGGGCATAGGTCGAGGAGCCAGGTGGTGCTTGGGGGTATCATGAAAAACATTTCTATTCACAATTCACCTGCAACGCCTGTTTATTTTGTGGATGGGGATAAAATGTGCTTACTCCTTAATTTACGCTTGTGATTATCAGCCCTAACTTTTTGCAAGGAAGAAACTGTGGCAAACAGACAAACTAATGGTCCCTGCCCCTCAGGACAGTTAGCGTGAGCTCCTCATACCCATTCAGCCTTGAGTTGCCTAGGCCCTAAGCTCTGAAATTCCCTCCCTAAAACTCTTTACCTCTTTATGCTAGATTTCAGCATGTGAGCTTGCCGGAAGTTGCAGTACCATTATGTCCCCCAGTAACAATGAGCTTCTCAGCATTTGTCCCTATTGAGGAAGAAACATTGGGCCCTAATACTGCAACTTTGTGCCCTCTATATGTCTGATTGCCAAGTGTCCTGAATTTGTACCCATCTTTCCCAGAACTTCATGTTTGAATCCTTCCAATCAGGTTTCCTCCTCTCCCACAGTATGGAAAAAGTTCTTATGAAAGTCACAAATAACATACAATGTGACTGTACCAAAGACAAATTAGCCCTCATCATCTATCTCAACCTGTCTGCAACCTTTCACACAGTTAATCACATCATCCTCCTCTAATACTTGTCCACCAACATCCAGCTGGGTGGCACTGCACTTGCCTGGTTCTATTCCTATCCATCTAATTGTAACCAGATAATTGTCATCTTGGCTTCTCTTCCTATTCACGTACTGTTCCCACTGGTGTCCCTCAGGAATTTATCTTTAGACCCTGCCTATTTCTCCTATGCATGCTGCCCCTCATAGCAGAAATATCTTCCAGATAAATATTGGGATGACTAAAACCATTGTCTTCAGTCCCTGTCACAAATTCCGTTCACTAGCCATTGTCTCTATCCTTCTACTTGGCAACTGTTTGAGAGCAGATGAGTCTGTTCGTAATCTCATTGTCATATTTGACCCTGAGATGAGCTTTCAATATGATATCAGCACCATCACTAAGGCCACCTATTTCCATCTCCTTAACATCATCTGAGTCTGCCTCTGCCTCAGCTCTTCCGGCTGAAACATGCAATCATACCTTTGTTACCTCCAGACTTGACTATTCTAATGCATCCCTGGCCGTTCTCCCACATTCCACCCTCCATGAACTTGACTCGCACCAAATGCTATACATGCAATCTCCCCGTACTCACTCATTTCATTCTTGTTTTCAAATCTGTCCAAGGCCTCGCCCCTCCTTATCTTTGTAATCTCTATCAGTACAACCCGCCGCGATCTCTATGCTCCTTTAATTTCAGCCTCTTAAGCAACCTCGACTTTAATCAATCCAGCATTGATGTCCATGCCTCCAGGTGCCTAGGCCCTAAGCTCTGAAATTCCCTCTCTAAAATTCTCTGCCTCTTTACCTCGCTTTCTTCCTTTAATACACTCTTTAAAACCAATTTATTTGACCAAGCTTTTGGTCATCTGTCCTAACATCTCCTTAAATGGCTCTGTGCCATGTTTTTTAATGCCTTAGTAAAATGCCTTGGATGCTTTATTATGTTAAAGGTGCCATATAAATACAAGTTTCAGCTGTTGTTGTCTCAGTGCAATACTGCTGTAATGGTGTTTGTGGAGGAATAGGGCAGCTTGAACATGTCAAACTGTACAGGGCAGATGTTCAATATTGCTGCCCAATTTACTCCTTAATAATGATGAATTCTGTGAGCCTCATCATTATTCCTACCACAAAACCTATAAAAGCTATATTTCAACCAAAGCGTGGAGAATTAGATTGCCAAAAGTTGGGGGTGATGTGTGCAGCAGAATTCTCTTTTAAGCAATTAATAGCATTGTTTTATGTGAACATACCTGTATCTGGGTTGTTATATTTATTAAATGCCAACACTGTTCATATATGTAGCCTATCAACATTGTCCATATCAAACATATTTGTCAATGTTGGTGATACTTATGGGCAAAAAGAATGCTATTATTTCAATCACCTATGTTATTTTAAAAGACCCATTTAAAATAAGGGTATTAATAACTTCCATTACAAATAGCAGACAAATACTGCCACACAATTGTACTAAACTTTTGTCTACTGTTGTCAACAGTAATTTCTAGGCTGTAACATTTCAAGGATCTTCCTTGTACTGCATATACACAAAAAATATTTTAATTATGGAATTGAAATGCTAGTTTTTATTGATATTAGAAGCAGTATTGTTGTCAAATAAATGTAAAACACAAAATGGGCCAGGATTTTACGGCCCCTCCTAGCTGTTGGGATATTGCAGTCCCGCCGAACTGAATGGAGATTTAAATGGCTCGCCGCATCCGCCAGGGGAGGAGACGCGCCGAGGCAGGGCTGTAAAATCGTGCCCATAATATCGTAAAAAATTTAGTTATTAGAAAATTGCAGCAGTCTTGCTTTAATTGGACAAACGCAATTTCTGGTGCAGTTATTAAAGGGGAAAAAACTGTACCAATCTGAAACCGTAGATCTTCTCCAAGGCCATATACATTTGTTCATTGGTAACCACCACAATGCAGGGATTGATTTTAATAAATACCAAAGTGGGAGAACCATTGATGAGCATTTCCCGATTCTACTCTATGAAACATATTGATCCACCAGCCAACTATCAAAACAGAAGCATGTGAAAAACACACAAAGCTGTGTACAGAACTATCTCTGTGTATTTTTTTTTTCTAATCAAGGCAGTTAATGGAAATAACTCAGAATTTGTCTTGTGCACATATTTACATTGGATAAAATGTGTCCTTCCAAGAGGTTTGATCAAATAGTCACTTCTAATTGGTGCATTGCAATGATGCTTTAATACACTGTACCACAGGGTGAATAGATATATAATTTATACCGATATTTGAGCATACATGAGCCCCCCTGATTATGCCTGCACCCCTAGCAGATAGCCAAATAAAGTAGAGGTTGTGTGTCTATAGAGAAAGAGAAAAGCAGAGGATGAATTCATTAGGGTGATTCCTCAAAGACTGAAAATTGTTCTGTCAGTTGGTAACAGTGCATGGGAGACCTTAGGAAGCAGGAGAACAAGTATTTTTTGAAAATAAGTAATCAGGTGGATTGTTAGAGTAGTATGTTGAAGTCATAAAGCACTCTGCCATGTCAAACACGTAGGGTTGAATTTTACATTGTGAAGGCAGAACTGCCAGAGTCCCTCAGAAGCATAATCTCCAGCGTGATGATGTTGGGTCGCAAACCCAACGTCGTCATATCAGTCCACAATAACACGGTAGGTGGGCGGGCTCTGAAATCTGCAGCCTGCCCGCCATTTTGAAATGATTAAATAAAGGCCGTTTAAGCTAGTTAATAGTCCAATTAACTGCAATAAAGAGTTCCTGAAACAATTTAAGATGGGTGCACGTGAAACACACCCGGTGAGAAGCACAAATTTTTCATGTTCTCATGAAAGGGTAGATATAAAGGCTGGAGTTGAATCTATGCCTGACTGTAGCAGGAGAGGCTGCTGATCGTTATTTCTTTTGGAGATTGTTGCTGTTCATAAACTTTTGATCATAACCAGGGCTATCCCTCTGGGGAGGCTACAAAAATTTGGCACTCCAGTCATCTTTGAGCACAGCACCATTTCCATTGTGAAACGGTGTCCCCTATGGTGTTTTATATACTGTGGGAGGTACCTACACCAATGAGGAAGCAAGGAGAAGGCCAGCTGTCCAGGGGCAGGAATGGCATGAGTGCAGGAAGGTAGGCAAGCTACGAAGGAGCAAGGGGCTGTGGAGGGGAGGCAGCAGAAGGCACTTGGATGAACGCGGAGACCATACCCTGCCAACCGCGTTTACAGGGTGTGAATGTTATATCTTCAGATGACAGCGCGACAGTATCTCCACAGACTTGGCCTTTCACGAGAGACTGTCATATCCCTATGTGGCATGTTTGCACCTGAGATAGCCTCAAATTGTGTAGGCGGCCACCTGATGACTGTGGCATTAAAAGTGACAGTCGCATTTGCATATGCCTCAGGGTCATTTAGACTGGCTGTTGAGACCCAAGTGAGATCACCCAGCCTGCCATTCATCGCTGCATAAAGGTATTCACTGTGTTTCGCCATGCCCATCAATTCATTTCCTTTACTATTGACAGCAGCAACCAATTAGAAAGATCCAGAGGCTTTGCAGCCATGGCTGGTTTCCCAAGTATGCAAAGGGTCACTGATTGTACCCATGTAGCCATCAAGGCACCAGCAGGGCAGCCAGGGGCATTTATTAACCACAAGGGGTACCACTCCATCAATGCACAGACAGTGTGTGAGCACAATCAGTGAATCATGCAAGTTTGTGCAAGGTACCAGGGGAGCAGCCATGACTCATATATCCTCAGACACACCCAGGTGCCAGGGATGTTCTTGGGCCTGGACACTTCAAATGGATGGCTGCTCCGTGATTGAGGTTACCCCATGAAGAAGTGGCTGATGACTCCAGTTTAAAGTGCAAGAACAGAACCTGATCACCTTACAGGGAAAGCCATGCAACAACCAGGTCCATCATCGAGCAAACCATTAGACTGCTGAATATGAGATTCACATGCCTGGAAAGATCAGTTGGGGCACTCCAAAATGCACCAGCCAGAGTCCCCCTCATGGTAGTAGTCTGCTGTGCACTGCATAACTTGACCATTCAGAGAAGGGGAAGCCCTGTCAGAGGAGGAGTTAAGGGAGAGAGCCCAGCTCTCTGATGAGGAGTCACAGGAATGGGAGGCTGAGCCGAATCATGCAGAAATCCAAGTTGGTCCGAGGGAGGGTCTTGATAGCTGTTACAAGCAAAGCTCTGATCATCAGCAGATTTCAGTAGCTGAGTCTCCAACTCAATCAGCTTCATGGCACCTTCTCGGTCCACCTCTATGATGTGAATAACAGTGTCACACACGAACAATGTTACTCAGCCAAACAAACAGTCAATCGGAATGATGCAAATAATCACGGAATCAAATAAGAGCACCATTTGAATCCTTACACATATATTCACACACAGTAAATGAATGAATATAGCCAGTTAACATCTTAAAAACAGCAATCGTGTAAGTACACAATCACTCATGCAGATGTGCAAATCTCAAAAATAAGAAAGGCTCCCATCTGCATCAAATTGTGACTGATGAGTGGTTTTCTTGAATCTTTTCTGGGTGCTGAGGGATGATGCTCTCCCCTTGCTGCCAGCTGCATTGGAAACAGGCTGCTGACCCCTAAGCCCCCTTGCCTGGGATGACTTTGGCGGCCATCCTCTTGTTGCCTGAGGCCATGAGGGCCCTGGTGTGTGGAGATTCTCCTGCAGAATGACTGGAAGCCTAATTGTCACCGTGACACTCAAAGGTATCTGTACCAATGGCAAATGGTTGGAGAGACAGCTGTCCTCATCAGAAATGTCCTGAAAGGTGTCGCCTAATGATGTCAGCTGCTTGCCCTCCCTGCTTCCCTGACAGGAACCAGGACCTGGTGTGGCTCCTGGCTCCTTGTCCCCCTCTTGTACTGGTTCTGGGCCACAGAACTCAGAGACAAAGCGATGGAGTGCAGGTTAGAATGCATACCCAGTATCCCATCAGTGATCTGCTGGGTTTGGCCCTCCATGACAGTCGTCAGTCTGTCAATGGAAAAAGCCGTGGGTTCCGTAGAGCGAGTGATCACATTGCTCATGACCTGGACGGACGCCTCCAATGTCCGTGCCAGAAGGCGCAACCCGTCTGGGATCTCCACCACATCTCTATGAACCTCGTATTGCACATCCAGCATCTATCACCTGACTGACGACTCCACAGGCTGGTCATCAGCCTGGAACTGAGCATTTAGGTCACCTCCAACACTTCTCCAAGTGCCAGAGGCCTGGTCCATCTCAGTCTCCAACAGCTGTACATGCAACTGTGATGTGCTTTCACTAGTTTGTATATCCCTTATTTCCGAGGTGCGCATACCCACTGAGGTGTGTGTCTCTGCGCTGGTCCATGGATGTGATGCTGCACCCTCTGAGGCATCCTCTTCCTCCTCAGAGGTTAATGTCAGCCCCTCAGGGCTAGTGCCAGCAGCTGCCAAAGTTGTACCTGTGTAGGAAACAAAAGGAAGGAAAGTTTGGGGCATCTTCAACCTTTGAGGTGAGTGTGCTGAGAAACACTTCCTCATTAACACCACTAGATTCCTTGGGTGAAGAGAGTCAGTGTCACATCAGCTTTCAACACATAACAACCTTCCTTCCCAATGCATGTAAGCCTATAAAAGTCAAAAACCATCAATGCTTCATTCCTAACAGCTTGTCCAGCTTCATGCACCTCCAGTTTCTGTTTCTCTCCCTGGCATTGTGCATCCTTTTCTCCTGCAGTTAAAGAGGCAAGTTGTAATGATGATGATTCTGTACTACAATCACGCCTTCAAATGTATGTACTCTGTAAGCAGCACACTTTTCTCAATAACTCAGCAGGTCTGGCAGCATCGGCGGAGAAGAAAAGAGTTGACGTTTCATGACGGGTCATGAGTACTCGAAACGTCAACTCTTTTCTTCTCCGCCGATGCTGCCAGACCTGCTGAGTTTTCCAGGTAATTCTGTTTTTGTTTTGGATTTCCAGCATCCGCAGTAGTTTTTTGTTTTTAACACTTTTCTCAATGTTCTTTGTCAACTTATATGTCTTGCATTCCCCCCCTCTAACATAAACCCCATTGCCATGCTGAGTGGAAAGAGTTCATCATGCCGCCTTACACAGTTGGACAACACACCCAAATAAAATAATCCCAAAATGGACCCTGAACATAACCTTCCATATATGTCCATCTCCATACTGGTGACACACTCACCCTCGCAGATCTCAGAAGGGTGTTTGCAGCACTGAATCCAGGTTTGCTGGATGATCCCAAGACTGCTCACCTCCTCTGTGACCACTGTCCAGGCTGCTTTGTTCAGCAGGCATGAGGAGCTCCTGCCTAACACTACTGCCTGGAGAAGGGCTTGCAGGGAGTCATCGTCAAAACTTGGAGCCATCCTTGAACTTTTGCATTCCGCAGCTCCTGGCTCCCTTCTCTCGGCCATCTATGGAGAGACACAGAGAGTTAAGGGTCTGATGTTCTATATCTCCCTAAACACTTGATATTCGTCAGGGTTATGCATCATGTGCATTCCAATGCTATTTCTTCCCTGCCAAGGGTCCCTCGCAACTAGAACAATCATACACATTTAAAAATCATCACTTACCTGCTGCAATGGTTTAAATAAATTCAAAATCTCATCTGCCACAATCTCATACCAGTGGTACCCTTAAATGAGTGGCCATGACCTCCTTCTGGGTTATTACCTGACCTTCTGTCATCGGACATCCCACCTTCAGTAGCCGTTTGAGTGCACCATTGCCCGAGGCTGTTCGTTGGCTCCCCACAGGCAGCTGTGAGTTGGCTGCTACATGTATTATTCACTATTTTTCAAAGGCAGGGCAGAGTCGATGATCCACTGTCTTCCGGAATGGACTCCCACTTACTGCCGAGATATGTAAAATTCAACTCATAGTTGAACTCACACAAGTATCCATATGCTGAATTACTGATCTTAGTGAGACCACTATTTGTGAATTGTCAACAGATAAGAAAGGCCAAGCATAAACCAGTTGGTCTATAATGCCTGTTACAATATAGCAATGTGTAACAGAGACAAACAATCATTGCGTCCCCACCCAGTCACACTATATGCAAGGAGAAGCAAAAAAGAGGAAAAATTTTGGGATCACTAAGGGCCCTTAAACTAGGGAACAACCAAGTGAACCTCCTCTGCATAAAACTAGTTTTAAACATTCTATTTTTCGTCAGTGTTGCTAATATCCCCACCCAATCATTCCAATCCTAGTTATCTATCATCTTTGCAAATTTAACCTTCTTAACATCTGGTACTCACCTTAAATTGCAAGGAATCCAACAAAGAAAAGGAAAGTTTTAAATTATCCTTATAATAACTGTATAAAGGGCTCCTCTTTACGAAATTAACCTAGAAGAGAAGCCACCCACCAGGAACATAGGATCAGGGGTACGACATTCAACCCCTCAAGCCTATCCCACCATTCAATGAGATCATGGCTAATCTGTGTACTAACTCCATCCACCAAATTTGGCTCTATAGGTCTCAATACCCTTTACTAGCAAAAATCTATTGATCTCAGGTTTAAAATGATCAGTTATGATAGTATTCTTGCTTTTTGTGGGAGAGAATTCCACACTTCTAACAACTCTTGCATAAAGAAATGCTTGCTAACTTTTCTCTTGACTCTGATTTTAAGGTTACATCCCTTTGTCCTAGACACTCTCACCAGCAGAAAAAGTTACTCTGTTTACCAGCCGGACAGCCATTAATTAGACACGGTACCTATTATCTGCCGTATTTCAAAGGTGAATTAATTCCTTGCAGAATCCTAAGAACCTCGAGTAAATTATCCTTCAAAATTCTATATTCCAAGCCTAGTTTATATAATCTTTCTTCATAAGCTAATTCTTAAAGCCATAGTTACATTCCGGTGAATCTGTATTGCACTCCAGTAATGGAAGGGGTCATCAACAGTGCTATCAAGCAGCACTTGCTTAGCAATAACTTGTTCATTGACATCCAGTTTGGGTTCTGCCCGGGCCGCTCAGCTCCTGACCTCATTACAGCCTTGGTTCAAACATGGGCAAAATAGCTGAATTCCAGAGGTGAGGTGACAGTGGCTGCCCTTGGCATCAAGGCCGCATTTGACTGCATGTGGCATCAAGAAGCCCTAACAAAACTGGAGTCAATGAGAATCAGGGGGAAAACTCTCTACTGGTTGGAGTCATGCCTAGTACAAAGGAAGATGGTTGTAGTTGTTGGAGGTCAGTCATCTCAGCTCCATGACATCGCTGCAGGAGTTCCTCAGGGTAGTGTCCTTGACCCAACCATCTTCAGCTGCTTCATCAATGACTTTCCTTCCATCATAAGGTCAGAAGTGGGGATGTTTGCTGATGATTGCATAATGTTCAGCAATATTCGTGATTCCTCAGGTACTGAAGAAAGTCCATGTCCAAATGCAGCAAGACCTGGACAATATCCAGGCTTGGGCTGACAAGTGGCAAGTAACATTCACGCCACACAAGTGACAGGCAATGACTATCATCTACCATCACTGAATACCTCAACATCCTGGGGGTTACCATTGACCAGAAACTGAACTGGACTAGCCATATAAATACTATGGCTACAAAAGCAGGACAGAGGCTAGGAATCCTGCAACAAGTAGCTCACCTCCTGACTCCCCAAAGCCTGTCCACCATCTACAAGGCACAAGTCAGGAGCGTGATGGAATACTCCGCACTTGCCTGGATGAGTGCAGCTTCCATAACGCTCAATAAATGCTGGCCCAGCCAGCGAAGCCCACATCCTGTGAATTAATTTTTAAAAATTCCTTCTCAAGACCAATATATTCTTTCAAAGATGTGGTGCCCAGAACTGTACACAACACTGCAGATGTAGTTTAACTCAGGCTATGCATAGCTATTGCAAAACTTCCTCCTCTTTATGTTCCAGCCCCCTAATTATATGGCTAACGCACTATTCACAATTTTTATTATTTTTTGTACCTGACCACAACATTTTAATGATCTGTGTACATAAACTCCTAAGTAAGGTGGTCTTGTGGAGCCCTAGAAGTAGATCATTAGGCTGGGGATGATACATTACACAAATCAAGAATGCAGACACAAACCTGCAGAAGTGGGGAGTCTCAACAACAGAAAAAGGAAATACAAATTGATGGGGATATTGTAGGTCAAGGGCCATTGCTCATTGAAATAAATACATAGGATTTGAAAATAGCAGTTAAAGTGTTTGCGGAAGCAGACCATAAGCTAACAAAAGAATTTGGAACAATAATCTTTATTGCAACTGAGCATGACTTCAACCACTACTTAATCACACGAGATTTCTGAATTTGAACCAATAAAAGCTTCATCTTATGGAGCCCCCTTAATTATAACATTAAAAATGTGAGCTCACAATATGAATGCGAGGACTGAGTCCTTTACTTACAATTGGTTCTGAGATTGAAAAAAACGCTTCGGTAATAAACCCCCAAATTAATTATATCTTATAGTTTAAGCCAATGTTACTACTGTAAGGAACTGTTGAAAAAATATAATTAGTTCCATACACCACATGAACTAAGGTAGCTGATTTATTAAAACCATACTTGAATTTCATATTTTCCATTATATTTGTATAACTAACTCACACTTCCCACCTACTGTTTTCCAGTAAAATGTATGCATTTGAGGCAAAGTAACATCTTGATAAAATGTGTTTAGAACATTTGTTACCAATACAGGGGAAAGCAAGTCATTAATACTGAGCAAATAAATAACTTAATATAATTTTCACTTCTCTGTTCTCACAGTTTACCACATAAAAGCATAACAACTATTGAAAGACACTAGAGTGTTTATGGGCTGAATTTTTCTGTCGGCGCGCAGGGGGCGGGACCCGCTCGCCGACCCGAAAATGACGCGGGGAATCCCCGACGTCATCCCGCCCAATTTAAATATTCAGTAAGGTGGGGGCACAGCGAAATCAGCTGTCCACCCGCCAACCTGTCAATGGCCAATTGAGGCCATTGACAGGATAATTAAAATAATTAAAGGACCTGCCCGTCCATCCTTAAGGTTGGCGGGCAGGCCAGGAGCCCCGGTGGGTTTCTGAAAAAACATGAAACCTCATCCACTGGCAGGATGAGGTTTCATGTAGGGTTTAAAAAAGTTTATTAAAGTTTCGGTGAAATGTATTAACATGTCCCATCTCGTGTGACATTGTCACATGAGGGGGAAATGTTAAGGGTTTTTTTTATTTTTCTATTTTTAAAGTTTATACAGATGTCAGTGATCACCCTGAGGCAGCACTTTGCCTCAGGGAGATGTGCGCTCTTTTGTGCGCATGCGCGAAAGAGCGCACTCTCGCATTTGGGGAATCCCCCCCACCCCCTGCCCGCACAGGAAGCGCATAGCGCTTCCCACCAGGCATCACGCTGGGTGGGCCTTAATTGGCCCGCCCACTTAAAATGGCAGCGGGGCCCACTTCTCCGGCGGGGATCTGCTCACCGCCTGCCGAAGATTGGGTCGAGCCCACTTGCCCGACGGGCAGAAAATTCTGTCCTATGAATGTTCTGGTTATTAGAGCCAAGTTCAAGCAATTAAGAAACAGCAACTCTCAAGCATTTGTTGCTGATTACTGTGTTGTTCTAGTATTTTAGGGAAGCATAATTCAAAGCGAGTGTTTTATTTGTTTGAAGACGGTGTGAATTCTGAAAATAATGAACAGTGTACAATTTTCAATTCAATCCTTTTGGATTGTGTCAGGAAAAAACATTTTAATCTAATGTAAAGTAATGGTGCTTTTAGTTCTGACACTGCTATTGGGAATAATTTGAGGTGATGAATTGGGTGTTGAGCAATAAATATGTTATACAAGATTACTGTTGGTTTAAGTGCAGTTTTTTTCTTATACCGCATATAGGTATCGAAGTGCTGTACAAACCTGGTGACAGTATTGCAGAGGTGGGATTTGCATTGATATCTATATTTTCCTACACACCTTATTTGGTTGTCCATCTTGAATTGACTGCTGTGCTGTTTCGTTTGGTTCACAGATCTGTTTAATTTTGTAAGCAAGCAGAGAAATAGAGAAGGAATGTGATTTCATGTGTATTTTGTGCTCTTTGTGGTAGTGGTAGTGTGAGTGACCCAAATCAAAATTTGTGATTAGGTTCTTCCAATATCATGGTCCAGTCACTGACATAAAACCCTGTACCCTGGCTCCTATGTCCCAAACTCTGGACTATGGTGTTCAATGGATAATCCAGTTGACCATCAATTTGTCTGAATGTTGATTCCAATCTTTCCCTATGATCTGACAACCATGTTAAGAGTTACTTATGGAACTGCTGATGTCAGACATAGCAACAATCAGAGCAATTTCAAGAAATACTCGTTTGTGTCTAGACCACTGATTCACTGATAATTCAGATCAACGGTGGCAGATGTCATTTGAATATAGCAGATTGTGATGCATCTATTCAATTATTCAACACAGCAAGTTTCTCCGGGAGGGCTAAGCTTTCTGACATTTAATACAACTCAATGTGCACCTGCCAAAGGAGCAAATAGAGAAGATCAAAGGAAGAATTAAATATCTTTGGTCATAGAATGCTGAGTGTTGCTTTATGGATTTGTTTGGTGTCTCATTGATGAGATCTTAAGACTTGTATGTTTAAACATGAACACTTTATTGGTAGTCCTTAACAATGCACACATCCCAGTTACTGCCATGCATGGTGCTGCTCCCCATGTAGGTAGGTTACTTCTAGATTGTTCTCTCAGTCCATTACCATGTGACTCTATACAATGTGTTATTCTACAGTCCCACATTAACTCTTGCTCTACCAAGTACCTTTACATTACAATGGCATGCAGGCACATGCAACATCATACAAGATCCCCCTTTCTTCCCAAAAGAAAACTTTCCTCCCTTCCAACGGAGTATAACCATTTGTAATACAACCTTTACTTGCTATCCCTTCTCCCCCACCTCAAGTCTCTGACTTTATAAATTCAGACTTGACAGTTCTTCTACACCTCAGTATGTCATGGTTGGAGGAATGGTAGTAGTACTCAGTGTTTCTGGTACTTGGCTATCTCCTTTTGATTCGTCTTTTGCACTACTTCAAGTTGCATTTCTCTTTATTAACAACCCATCTGCTTTTTTCAGATATTGTGGGTTTCTCCCATTCCTTCCGAAGGGAATGTGCATTCCATTCATTCTGAGAGTAGACTCGAATTTTTTTTTTCCATGGTGTCCGCCATATTCTTGCTGGATGTACTTGTTTCACAAATAGAACCTTCATTTCCACTTGTTTCACAATCTCAGCCAAACATTTGTTTGCTGTTTTATTTTCGGATTGTTTTGTATGTATGAATCTTTTCTTTCAGGTCAATAGCTCTCAGTACATCTGAGATATGCAGTGCTTTTTCTTCTTCTTGTTGCTTGTGCTTCAGTGTCGTATTTACACCTTTCGATCTTATTTCTGTCTTTTCTTTCTCCGTCTGCAGCAGAACGTTGTCCTTGTCCTTCATTTTAGTTTCCCTGTTGGCCAGGTCTGTCTCCAGTGAAGTCTTAGTTTGTTTCGGCTCTGTAATTGTGCTTCTCATGGCTTCATTACCTGCTCGCAACTTGGAGCGTTCTACAGCTTTTCCTTTCAATGCCTCCTCATTGTCATTCATTTGATTCTTCAGCTCTCCTGTCTTCTTCTTGTAACTTTCAGCTTCCTCCAGGAATATGGGGCATTGCAGAGTCTTCTCTGCCAACTGTTCTTCAGTTTGTTCAGAGTGAAGTCAAATGCATTTTGCTTCTCTTCACAATTTTCCAGAGGAACAAACTTTGGCCTGAGGGATCCTTATAATGTGTGAAGGTATTTCAACAGGTTTTCCTTTTCTTTGCAAAGTTGTTTGTTTCACCTTGAGTTTTATTGTAATTCAGCAGTCTCTCCTTGAGTTTCTTCTGCTGTTCTTCCATGCTGCTGTTTAAGGCAGTCTTCATTTCTTCATGTTGCTAAATGTTTATGCCTTCCTTTCACATTTGATCTTGAAGGACTATCAGCTGTTCTTTCAACTGTTTATTTTCTTGTTGACCTCTTGCCAACTCAGTCTGGGACTCAGTGCATTGTTTTGTTGCTACTGTTAATTCCAATGCAGCTTTTTTTACAGTAAATATTCAACATCCTTTTTTGCTCCTCATGCTTTTCCATGGCTACATATTGATTCTTCAAGGAGTCTTTCAGGTCACAACTTCTTTGCATGCTTTTTCTGCCTGCTGTTTTGTCTGGCCATACATCTGGTTGAGTTTTCCCAACTCCCACTTTGATTTGCCAACTATGGAATTGAGGGCTGTTATTTCCTCCTGGTACCTTTGTGTCATCTCTGAAATTTGTTTGTTCAGATCTCAAACAGCTTGGTTCATTGAATACTTCAATTTAGCTTGAACCTTTCAGTTCTGCTCTGGTGCGAACATTGTCCTGTAGAATCTTCATTGCTTCATTCACTTTTTGCACATTTTGCTTCTTTGGATTACCTCATAGCCTTCCTTCATTCACAGCCATCTGCTTGCTCCACACTACTATTTGCTGTTACAGTTTGGATACCTTGTCAGCACTTTCAAAAAATCTATTTTTAAGCCTTTCAGCTGGTTCTCAGATATTCCTTTCTTCTGCATTAAGCTCTTTAGCTCGTGCATTTCATTGCACTGATGTGGTCAGCAACCATCTTGTGGTTTACTTGAATATTATCACCCTCACTCTGGGGTCTTCTGTTGCCCTCTCTCTGGAGTCTTTTGTTGCCCTCCCTTAGGGGTCTTTTGCTGCCCATGAAGCTTTATTGTACGTGTGCTAGACATTCAATGGTCTCTCTTCACAACTTGGAGTTTAAAACATCTGGTAAAGCCTTTTAATATGTCACCAAATGTTGTCAAGTATTGATCTATACATTGGTTGCGGAATACTTAACTGAAAATGAGCCAAACATGTATAAAAACTAATCAACTTGTACTTCTTGGATTCCTTATTTAATCTTGTAATTTTCCTGTAAACTAAAGATTCTCTTCTATAAGTCTCTCACTCGGGTCCTTATCCAAAATGGGCCTGGCTCATCTAATTTTCTGTCCATGGTCATTTTTTTTGTAGTAGCTGCAGCTTTAAATGTCATTGCCCCTTTAAGGCTAGCTGTGCAGTAACCTTTCTTTTTACTCCGGCTGTCTCTGCAGCTGTCGGTTTTCTTTCTGTGAGTTTCCTGCACTTTTTCAGGTTCGGCAGGCTCCCCCTGTGATTGTGGGCCTTTTTTTAAACTTTAGAAAATTACAGTTTATTCCTCCTTTTGTCTAACTCTACAGGTTTCTCTGTTTCTTTTCTTTAACTGTGCAGGAATTTTTCTCCTCAAACAAGATGCTAGGGACTCAACTGAGATAGATTTTTTCCTTCGAACTCTGCAGGTTTTTCTCCATTCTGCTGTTTTTCTTTTAAACTTTTTTTTACTTCAGCTCAGCCACCTTGTGTTATACAGTGCTGGCTGACACTGCAGCTTTCCTCCAGCTGCCCTATGGATATGCTGAGCCCTGACACAGCTGTCTACTCTACAATGTAAGTACAGCTCCTTTTTTGTAGTTTTGCTCAGTTGTCTTGTGATATGTCCAGGTTCCTTCATTCTGCATCACTCAGCATCTTGCTTTGCACCTCCACTCATTCTGGTGGATTCCTCAACTTCCAAGTCTGTAATGAAGCTTCTTCAACTGTTTCTTCACTTTTTCTTCTTAGGCGCACATCTCTCTAGTCAGGCTTCAGCTGCTTTTAGTTTTAATATCTTGGGCTTCTGTTCTGGGTTCATTGTTTAAATGCCACCTTTCATATCACTGCTGATCACCATTTTGTGCCACAGGTTCATTTTGTGTATCATTGAAGAGATCTTGAGACTTGTATGTTTAAACATGAAGACTTTATTGGTAGTCTTTAACTATGTACAAATCCCAGTTACTGCCATGCATGGTTCTGCTCCCCATGCAGGTAGGTTCCATCTAGATTGTTCTCTCAGTCTATTACCATGTGACTCGATACATCATACCATGGGCGGTGCTATTCTCCAGTCCCACATTAACCCTTCTTCTGCCGAGCACCTTTGCAATGGCATGCAGGCACATACAACAGCCATGGGCAGCATTTTCCCCCCGTTGGGGGGGTTGTGCGGGAGTGGGCGCGAGCGGGCGGGTTCCCGATCGGCGCCCCCAGTTGGGGGCGTGCCACCATTTTACGTGGGCATGCCAATTAAGGCCCACCCAGTGTAACATCTGCCTGGATGTGCTGTGCGCTCCCTGTACAGGCGGGGGGGATTCCCTGAGCAGGTCTGTGCGCTCTTTTGCGCATGCGCGTGGAAGAGTGCACAGATCTCCCTGAGGCAAAGTGCTGCCTCAGGGAGATCGTTTGAAGTTTTAAAAATTTATTAAAGGTAAGAAAAAAATTTCCTGACATGCCCCTCCTCATGTGACACTGTCACATGAGCTGGGACATGTCCATTACTTTTATTTAAAAATTTTCCGAACATTTTAAATCCCTCATGAAACCTCATCCCGCTCGTGGATGAGGTTTTATGCTTTTCCGGAAGGCCGCCTGGGCTCTTCACCTGCCCGCCAACCTTAAGGTTGGACAGGCAGATCCATTAATCATTTTAATTACTTTTTTAATGGCCTTAATAGGCTGTTGACAGGTCGGCGGGCATGCAGCCAAGTCAGCTGCATGCCCGCCAAACTGAAAACCTAAATGACCCGGAGTGACGTCATGACACACACCCGACGTCACCTCGCGTCATTTTATGCGTTGGCGAGCAGGCCCCGCCCCTGCTCGCTGACCGGAAAATGCTGCCCCACATAACATTGAGCAAAGCAGTTTAATATTGCTAACATCAGACTACTTGCCTCCTGATCGGAAAGCTTCAGGATCCAAAACTAGAGTTGTCTAATATCTTATCCAAATATATTCAGCTCAATTTCACAAAAAGAAGATTTTCCATTCCCTTTCTGCCTAGTTTAGGGTGGATTTTCACTCACTGCTTAATTTTTCCTTTTTTTTTCCTTTTCCTCCCTGTGGTAGGAATCCACCAAGAACCCTACCAAAATTAAAATGATGACTTGGAATATTTGTCATGATCAGTGGTAGGGAAGCTTGGAAGTAAAATCCATCATACCATACTTATGTGAACTTTCCACGAAAGTGGAAAACCTTGCCCCTGTTATTTCCAAAACACATTAATGACCTGGACATCAAAGTCAAATGTAACCTTGTCAAATTTGTTGATAATTAAAAACGAATGACAGAAACAAAGAGCATAGCAGAAGATTTATGGAAGAATTTAAATAGACTTTGAGGATATAGGTAAGAGTGGTATTTCTCTATCTTGTGTTTTACTGACAAATGTCAATGTCCAGTTAAATAGGATTAACTGGGTTATGTAAGTCCCTTCAAATGTGACAATCCATTTTGAAAGGAATTTTTAAAGAATTATTGACAGTTAGCTTTAGCATGCTTTGATGTGACCAGCATTTCCTGCCCTTTTCTTGCCTATTAACAGCTTGTTGTTATAACTAGAATCATAAATCAATACTTTTATATCTTGGTAAGAATCACTTCTGTGAGTTACTTGACTAGTTTACAACCAAATTGACCCATCCATTTAACCCTTTTGGAGTAGTTGTAAGTTGCGATTAGGGTTAGGGTTAGGGTTACGGCTAGGGTTATGATGCTGGTAGCAACTGTGTTTTTTTTCTCAGTCATTTGGTGAAATGTTTGAGTAAAGTGTCTGTGCCTCTGTAACTATATTTTCTCATAGATAGAAAATAAAAATATGAAGCTGAAACTGAAAAAGATAAATTAATTAAAATGTGAAATGAATAATAGCCGAATATCGACAATTAAAGTTATGGCACCCATTTTAAGGTCTGGTCTGCATGAATTGGAGTGATAGCAGTAAGAAACAACCAGCATGCATTTAATAGGGAAAGATCCTATCCTACAAACTTTGTTAACTTCTTTGAAGATTTTTTGGATAATGTAGTTAATGGTAGTATCAGAGATACAAGCCTAAATTTTACACAATTTGCACTCCTGGGGCAGAGTGCATATCAGGAATTAGGGTATGGAGGTCAGTGGGCCAATAGAATTTTCCATTTACTCAATGACAGGCCCACAGATCTGATGTTCAACTTCAGTGACATTATTACAAACATATAGGGCAGGATTTTTCAGTCGGCGTGTGGGGGTGGGCCCAACATGCCAACACGTAAAATGACGCATGATGACGTCGGGCGTGCATCCCAACATCATTGCGCAGTCTCGCAATGTTTCATTCGGCGGGCACATGCCGGAGTCGGCTGCGCGCCAGCCGATATGTAAATGGACTATTAAGGCCATTAAGGAAGTGATTCAGGTAATTGTTAATGCTGCCCATCCAACCTTAAGGTTGGTGGGCAGGTGAAAAGGCCAAGCGGCCTTCACATTTTTTAGGGAACCTCATCCACGAGTGGGATGAGGTTTCCTAAAGCTTTTATTAATAGAATAAAAAAATTTTCCTAAGTATAAAAACATATCCCATCTCATGTGATACAGTCACATGAGGGGACATGTTTAAATAACTTTTTAATGTATCTATTCATTAATTACAATAGCGAATCAATCTCCCTGAGGCAACTCCGTGCCTCAGGGAGATTGAAGTGCTCTTTTGCACACATGCGCAAAAGAGCGCTGGCCCCGACTCTCCCTCCTCCCACCGCCTCCCCCCCCCACCCCACCGCCGTACAAGTAGTGCTGAGCGCTAAGGCTTGCACCTTACACTGGGCGGGCTTTAATTGACCCCGCCTACATTAAATGGCAGCGCGGAGCTGATCACAGGCGGCAATTGGCTCCGCAACCACCCCCACCCGCTCCCACCGAGCCCACCCACTGCCTGAAAAATTCAGGCCATAAATATATATATCAAATGGCTTGTTTGCAATTTCAAACATTTTTACGTGACAAATTTCACGTGAAAAGTGTATAATTAAGCTAAACTTGCAGGTATCCAGGGTACAATACAGGGCTGCAGCAAGATGGGATATTTAGAGGGGCAGACAGGATGTAGAAACTGTTGGTTTCAGCACAGCTAAGAGGAGGCAGGTACATTATGAGGAGCCGGTCATGACTGCCCTAGGGTACCATTCCGGTCCTGTAAGAGCATCAATGGGGAAAAGGAGAACTGGACATTGGTAAAGGGGTTCTCTTGGTGCTGTACAGGTGGCAGGGAAAATGGGCACTGAGCACCCGAGTTTTGAAAATGATCGGCACTCCCCTGGCATTGGGGGCAGAAGACAGGTGGTAAGGTTACCAAAGACAACTGGGTGGCCACATGCCCAGAAGAAAGGCTCCAGATGGCAATGGGGGCACAACAGTCAATGGGCCCTGTGGTGATGAGGGGTAATGCTCTTAGCAGGAAGGGAAAAACCCTAGGCATCAGGGGGGCATTGGAAAGGAAAGAACAGCAGGAAGGCAAAGGATGCCAAATCATCAACACAGAATTGACCACTGGAGATGGAGCTACCTGGAGATGACCAGAAACCAGTGCCACAGGAAGCTGTGACATCCCAGGCAGATGGTCACAGACATGTGACCCTCATTGCTGAAAACCTTGCACCTCATAAATTTGGTCGGTCGCTATGTCCTGCCAGTCAGTCAAAGTCACTGTGGTCTGGAACAACTTAATTTTCTTCTCCTTCCAATAATCAGCCACAGACCATAGTGACATTATGTGTGCCACTTACTTTCCTGGCAGCTATCATGACTCCTACACCCCTGCCAGTCAAGGCTGCTTCAGCTCTTCACTCCAAACCCCAAAATGAGAGGATGATCTTGGGGGACAAGGGGCATTACTTGAAGAGATGGGCAGTGATTCCTCCTACCGGAGCCCCAGACAGAGAGACAGAGGCAACATAACCAATACCACCACCTCAGTAGGACAACTATTGAGCAAGCCTTCAGGCTTCTGAAGATACAATTCCGGTCAGGTCAGGTGGTGCTCTCGAATACCATCCTGCAAGGCTCCGTCATTATGGTGGTTTGCTGTGCTCTCCCATAACATGGTCCCCCAGAAAGGTGTGGACCTTGAGGACAGTGAGGCCCTGGTAGGAGACAGTTCATCCAGGGAGAAAAGGAAGTAAGAGAGGAGGACGTATTGCAGGTGGAGGAAGGAAATGCTAAATAGACAGGTGCCCCTGCTGCACAGTGAGGTTGCTGCATGGTCTCCTCTTGCAACCCTCTGGGAAGAAGACCCCTGTCCCCTGCCTCAAGGCCTCCAGCATTAAATTCAGGTAGGCATCGAGGAAGTGAGAGTCTAACATGCCCTAGGTGCCAGGCCTCCGGCTATACTGTGACATCTCGCTTCCGAGTGCTTAACTGGAAGTCTTTGGCACAATCAGCAGTTTTCGTTCCTTAGGACAACCAGCAGTCTCAGAGATGGCTGCCGTGTGAATGAGTCCCACACTTCATCTGACCCACGCTGTTCTCCCACTGGCTCTAAGTGGATAGAACACCCATTTCCATATCAATTAAAGGCTCATCCCCCTGAAAATCAGAACTTTAATCACTTTTCCATCAGAGGCAGGTTTCTGACCAAAAACAGACCCGACTGCTGCTTCCCGCCTCCCTGGTGAAAATTCAGCCCTTAGTGTGAGACTAAAAAAAGGTTTTAAGTGATTTTTTATAAGGATTAGTGCTTGGATACATGAAGCAAGATTTTCCATTCCTTTTCTGCCCAGCCTTGGGTGGATTTGGGGTGGGGCAGGGCTGCATGCTACTGGCATCCAGTATTGCCCTGGCAAACAGCAAGGGATTTAAAATTTAAAAGGTTTGACAATTTTCCCACGTTCTGCAATTTTTCAAATTGTTAACAGCTATTTCAATCCCTGAGGCAGACTCCCTATTGCAGGTGGGAATCCAGCCAGGAGCCCACCAAATTTATGATAATCACACTGATCCTGGAATATTTGCCACTGTCAATGGCGGAGAAGTCAGGCAGCCTTAAACTTCACCACACTACCTTTAATGTGAGCTTTCCACAAAAATGCAATATCTTTCCCCTTTGATTTTCAATCTACATTAATGACCTGGATATCAAAACCAAATGTAAGCTTGTCAAATTTGCTAACAAGAAAGAATAATAGATACAGAAGATGTAGCAGAGGATTTACAGAAGCATTTAGAGTGATTTTGCAGCTGGGCAGGCAATTGAAAAATGAAATTTATGACAACTAAATATAAAGTATTGCACAACGGTAAAAATAAATCTGTCATAAGTGATGAATGGGTTATCCTTGGCAAGGCGACCTTTACTTATTCTTTTGAAGTAAACTTTAATTTAAAATATAAAGAAATTCAGAGTTTTGAAGGCCACTTTATCATAGTAATGTAGGAAAGTTTGAGGCTACACCAGTGGCAGATACAGGTACCTAGCAGGTGAGCAGTATCTTTTCACAATACTATGATTTTTTTTTAACCAGTCCATATCATCCTTGCAAAGGATGTCTTGTGGCTCAGTGGGTAGCCTCTGAACCAGAAGCTCTGGGTTCAAGTCACACTCCAGGCTTGATGACCAAGGAAGGTGCGTTCACAACATGGCCAAACAGGTTGAGTATCAATCTGAAAATCCTTCCAACATGCACCAATAACAGGCGGTAATAGCGGGAGTGATTCCTGGTCAGCCATGTGATGAAAAGAAAATTGGAGCCTCGATCATCACTATTTGTAGCTCTGTACTACAACTTGCATGTAAAAGTACATAGTAACAGAAAATGCAGGAAAAACTCAGCAGGTGTGACAGCATCTATGAGAGAGAAACAGGATTAATGTTTCGAGTCTGTATGACCCTTCTTCCGCTCTGAAGAAGGGTCATATAGACTTGAAACGTTAACTCTGTTTCTCTCTCCACAGACCTGCTGAGTTTTTACAGCATTTTCAGTTTCAATCTCAGATTTCCAGCATCCACAGTACTTTGCTTTTATCTTAATGTAAAGGTACATGTTGCCACAGCAACTCGGACTCCTTGGGGACTGGTGTGGCTCAGTTGGCTGGATGACTGGTGTGGGTCAGACTGGTACCAACAGCGCAGGGTTTGTTCTCCATTCTGGTTGGGGTGGATTTGGGACCTGCCTCCTTGCCCTACCTGTGGTGGAAATTGTGGCACTGTGGGTCAGACCTGCTTTGAGTTGATAGCTGCACTGATCTGCCATTTAATATTAAAGTGTTCCAACACCTCAGTGCCCCTGAGTGTGTTTTAACTGGCATGAGTCTGGCATTGATAAATATGAAGGAATGGATCATATTTTGAAATATAGGTTTACGGCTGTTGAGTTTGTGTAAGAAACAAGGAAAGCCGAACAGATGAAAAACATGAAATATGATCCTCCATACTTGGACCTGGGGTTCACGTCTACCAGTTCTGCAAAAATCATCAACTGCAATGTGTTGTTTGTGCTGAAGCTTTTGCTCAGGATAGTATGAAGCCAAGCAAACTAAAACTTCATTTGGACACCAAACATCCTTCCCTCAAAAGTAAAGCATGAGTTTTTTTTCAAACAAAAGCTCTTTCAACTGAAAGAACAGAATGAATGTAATCAAAGAGCAGAGTGCTATCCCTGCCAAAGTACTTGAATCACACTGCACAGTCTCATATCAAATAGCAAGAAGTGGAAAATCTCATGTGATTGGTGAAATCCTTGTACTGACAGGAGCAATTGAAGAACGAAGGAAAAATGGCAGTTTTTTGTTTGTTATATCAGCTCATTTGGGATCAAAGAGGAATTCTTATTTCATTATGTCCCAATTAACCAGGACTACTGATGAGGAAATTTCAAAACTTTAGTCTGGTTTGTGACAGACTAAAACATAAATAAATTATTGTGCCCATCTAGTTGTTGTTGAGATTTGAACTAATGGGGCAATAGACATGACTGGATGTAGCAGTGGACTTGCTGCTCAGGTGAAAGTTGTTGCTTTATGTGGCATCAAGTGTCAATTTTGTATACAAAGGGAGGTGTTAGCCACAAAAGTTTTGCCAAAAATGCTGTAGAATATACTGACTGTTGCTGTCAAGGTTGCAAACTATTTAAAAGCTTAACCAATGACCTCATGCCTTTGTGGCGAGAGAAAAAGAGTTAACATTTCACGTTGTTTCAATACTGATGCAGGGTTATCGATCTGAAACGTTAACTCTGCTTTTCTTTTCAGAGATGTTGCCAAACCTGCTGTGTACTTCTTGCATTTTCTGTTTTTATGTCAGATTTCCAGCATCTCAATTATTTTGCTTTTGAACTCACATCTGTTCCTAGTGCTATATGGAAAGATGGGGTTGTTGCACTGGCAAGTTCACTTCACACAAAAATTCGATGACTAACTCATGGTAAAGCTGCCCCTTTATCTGTAAACTAAGAGGAGAACTGCATGTTTTTAATCAACTCTGAATCATCACTTCTTTTCTTCACCATCATTTCTTCAACCAAAGCCTCCAGGATTTACTAGGCTATTTGGCCAGTAGAGTTGACAGGCTCAATGCAGTTTAACCTTTCTATGCAAAGTAAGAATGGCAGCATTTTCACCATGCATGAAAAAGCATAGAGCTTCACCAGCAGACTTTAGCTGTGGAATAGTTATGTGCCACAAGACAATAAATTGTGTTCTGCACATTGTCTTCTGCCATTGTGGGCATGAAATGAAGTTAAAGATGTAATTCTGGGGCACTTGTGTCAGCTTTACACAAGATTCTGCTAATATTTTGCTGAGAGACAAATGAACTGCAGGATTTCACCTAAATCTGAAATGTATTTCTAGCCCAGGTTTACCATGAATCTATAACAACAATAGCAGAGACAACTATTATTTGTGGAGCATCTTTAACATAATAAAGCACCCCAAGGCAATTCACAGGAGCATTATCAAACATAATTTGACATCCAGGCACATAAGGCAATATTGTCTAAGTGTTAAAAAATTTGTCAAAGAGGTAGGTTTTAAGGAGGTAAGAGAGGTTTGGGGACAGAATTTGCTGAAGGGACTGTCGACAATGGTGGTGTAATGTGCAAGAAGAGAATTTGTTCGCCAGTGCAGGCGAATCAAGAGACAATTTTGAAGTCATGCCTCTTGATCAGCTCTGGTTCTCAATTTAAAAAAGTGTTTCCTGTGCTGTTCCAAAGTGTTGTTGAAATACTTATCTATTTTGCTTCAGCATGTCTGTGTGAATTGGGATTTTATTTGAAAAAGCAAATAGAGAAGTGTTTGAATGTAGAAACTGATTTGCAATTGAAATTCTCCAAATCAATCAGTGGTCCCAGGTGAGAGTCACTGCACTTGATACAAGACAGTATTTGAGTGCGGCATCAAGGATCCCTGGCAAAATTGAAGCCAATGGGAATCGGGGGGAAACTCTCCACTGGTTGGTGTCATACCTAGCACAGAGGAAGATGGTTGTTGTAGTTGTTAGAGGCCAATCAGTCCCAGGACAACACTGCAGGAGTTTCTCAGGGTAATGTCCTAAGCCCAACATCTTAACCTGCTTCATCAATGACCTTCCCTCCATCATAAGATCAAAAGTGGGGATGTTTGTGGATGGTTGCACAATGTTCAGCACCATCCATAACTCCTCAGGTACTGAAGCAGTCCATTTTCACTTGCAGCAAGACCTAGACAACATTCAGGCTTCAGCTGGTAAGTACCAATTAACATTCATGCCACACAAGTGCCAGGCAATGACCATCTACAACAAGAAAGAATCTAACCATCTCACCTTGACACTCAATGGCATTACCATCGCTGAATTCACCCACTATCAACATCCTGTGGATTACAATTGACCAGAAACTGAACTGGACCAGCCATATAAATACTGTGGCTACAAGAGCAGGTCAGTGGCTGGGAATTCTGTAGCGAGTAACTCACTTCCTGACTCCTCTAAGCCTGTCAACCATCTACAAGGCACAAGTCAGGAGTGTGATGGAATACTCTGCGATTGCCTGAATGAGTGAGGCCCCAACAACACTCAAGGAGCTTGACACGGTCCTGGACAAAGCAGCCTGCTTGATCCGCATCCCATCCGCCACCTTAAACATTCACTTCCTCCACTACTGAAGCACAGTGGCAACAGTGTGTACCATATGCAAGATGCACTGCTTCCAAACATGCAAACTGTACCATCTAGAAGGATCAAGGGGAGCAGATACATGGGAACACCAACACTTCCAAGTTCCCCTCCAAACCACACGCCATCCTGACCTGGAACTATATCACCATTTTTTCACTGATGATGGATCAAACTCCTGGAACTCCATTTGTAACAGCATTATGGGTGTACCTACACCACATGGACGGCAGCTTATCACCACCTTCTCAAGGGCAATTATGGATGGGTAACGAATGCTGGCCTTTCAAGTGACACCCCCATCCCAAGAAAGAATGAAAAAAAAAATATGAATATGTGAATTAGGAGCAGGAGTAGGCCACTTGAGCCCCTTGCACCTGCTCTGCCATTCAATAAGACCATGGTTGATCTGAGTGTAATCTTAGCTCCACATTCCCATCTACCCCTGATAACCTTTCACCCCCTTGCTCATCAAGAATCTATCTAGCCCTGCCTTAAAAATATTCAAAGATTCTGCTTACACCACCTTTTGAGGAAAAGAGTTACAAAGACTCACTACTATCTGAGAGAGAAAATTTCTCCTCATCTCTGTCTCAAATCGGCGACCCCTTATTTTCAAACAGCGACCCCTAGTTCTAGATTTTCCCACAAGAGGAAACTTCCTTTTCACATCCACTTTGTCAAGACCCCTCAGGATCTTAAAGGTTTCAATCAAGTCACCTCTTACTCTTCTAAACTCCAACAGATAAAAGCCTAGCCTGTCCTTTCCTCATAAGATAACCCTCCCGAGCTAGGTATTAGCCTAGTAAACCTTCCCTGAACTGCAACCAAAATATTTACATCCTTCTTTAAATAAGGAGACCAAAATCTGTCCTGGGACTGATTGGCCTCTAACAACTACAACAACCATCTTCCTCTGTGCTAGGTAAGACACCAACCAGTGGAGAGTTTCCCCCGATTCCCATTGGCTTCAATTTTACCAGGGATCCTTGATGCCGCACTCAAATACTGTCTTGTATCAAGTGCAGTGACTCTCACCTGGAACCACTGATTGATTTGGAGAATTTCAATTGCAAATCAGTTTCTACATTCACACAATACTGTACACAGTATTCCAGATGTGGTCTCACCAATGCCCTGTATAACCAAAGCATAATCTCCCTACTTTTGTAATCAATTCCCCTAGCAATAAATGGTAACATTCTATTAGCTTTCCTAATTATTTGCTGTACCTGCATAATAACCTTTTGCGATTCGTGCACGAGGACACCCAGATCCCTCCGCATCTCGGAGTTCTTCATTCTCTCACAATTTAGACAATCTGCTTCTTTTTATTCTTCCTGCCAAAATGGACAATTTCACATTTTCCCACATTGTACTCCATTTGCCAGATCTTTGCCCACTCACTTAACCTATCTATATTCCCGTGTAGCCTCCTTATGTCCTCTTCACAACTTACTTTCCTACCTATCTTTGTATCACCAGTGAATTTAGCAACCATATCTTCGGTCCCTTCATCCAAGGCATTTATATAAATTGTAAAAAAAATGAGGCCTCAGCACTGATCCCTGTGGCACATCACTCGTAACATCTTGCCAACCTGAAAATGACCCATCTATGCCTACTCTCTGTTTCCTGTTAGCTAGCCAATTTTCTATCCATGCCAATTTGTAACCCCTTACATCATGAGCTTTTATTTTCCCACAATAACCTTTGATGGGGTACCTTATCAAATGCCTTCTGGAAATCTAAGTACAGTACATTCACCAGTTCCCCTTTATCCACAGCACATGTTACTTCTTCATAAAATTCCAATAAATTGGTTAAACATAATTTTCCTCTCACAAAACCATGTTGACACTGCCTGATTACCTTGAATTTATCTAAGTGCCCTGCTATAACATCTTTAATAATAGCTTCTAACATTTTCCTTATAACAGGTGTTAAGCTAACTGGCCTGTAGTTTCCAGCTTTCTGTCTCCCTCCCTTTTTGAATTAACAAGTTATATTCACTATTTTCCAGTCCAATTGAACCTTCCCCAATTTTAGGGATTTTTGGAAAATTAAAACCAATGTATCAACTATCTCACAAGCCACTTCTTTTAAGACGCTAGGATGATGTCCATCAGGATCCGAGGATTTATCAGCCTGCAGCTCCAACAAATTGCTCAGTACCACTTCTCTGGTGAATGTAATTTTTTTGAGTTCCTCCCCCACTTCCATTTCCTGATTTACAGCTATTTCTTGGATGTTACTAGGATCCTCTATAGTGAAGACTGATGCAAAATACCTGTTCAATGCATCTGTCATCTCTTTGCTTTCCATTATTAATTCCCTGGACTCACTTTACATAGGACCAACACTCACTTTGTTGGCGTTTTTCTTTTTTTAAATATCTGTAGAAACTCTATCTGTTTTTATGCTTCTAGCTAGTTTTCTCTCATACTGTAATCTTTCCCTCCTTATTAATTTTATAGTCACTCTTTGCTTTTTTTTTGTGTTCTGTCCAATCTTCTAACCTGCCACCCATCCTTGCACAATGATATGTTTTTTGTTTAATTTTGATACTACCTTTAACTTTTTTAGTTAACCACGGCTGTGGGCCATCCACTTAGAATTTTTCTTTCTCAGTTGAATACATCTATTCTGTGTATTCTGAAATATCGCTTTAAATGTTTGCCACTGCATTTCTCGTTACCTATCCCTTAACTTAATTTGCCAGTCCACTTTAGTTAGTTCTGCTTTCATGCCCTCATAATTACCCTTATTTAAGTTTAAAATACTAGTCTTGGACCTCCTTTTCTCTCCCTCAAGCTGAATGTAAAATACAATTATATTATGATCGCTGCCACTGAGGGGGGCCTTCACTATGAGGTCATTAATTAATCCTATCTTGTAGCACAGTCCATGTCAAAATGCATGAAGACCTGGCCAATATCCAGGCTTGGGCTGACAAATGGCAAGTAACATTCGCGCCACACAAGTGCCAGGCAATGACCATCTCCAACAAGAGAGAATCTAACCATCACCCCTTGACATTCCATGGCATTACCATCGCTGATACCCCCACTATCAATGTCCTGAGGGTTACGATTAACCAGAAACTGAACTGGGCTAGCCATATAAATACTGTGGCTACAAGAGCAGGTAAGGCGCTAGGAATCCTGCGGTGAGTAACTCACCTGCTGACTCCCCAAAGCCTGTCCATCATCTAGAAGGCACAGGCCAGGGGTGTGATAAGATACTCCCCACTTGCCTGGATGAGTGCAGCTCGAAAAACACTCAAGAATCTGGACACCATCCAGGACAAACCAGCCTGCTTGATTGGTACCCCATCTACAAATATGTAATACCTCCACTGTAGCAGCAGTTCATACCATCTACAAGATGTACTGCAGGAACTCACCAAGTCTCCTTGGATAGCACCTTCAAACCCAAGTCTACTACCATCTAGAATGACAAGAGCGGCAGATACTTGGAAACACTGCCACCTGGAAGTACCCCTCCAAGCCACTCACCATCCTGACTTGGAAATATATTGCCGCTTCTTCACTGTTGCTGGGTCAAAATCCTAGAACTCCCTCCCTAACAGCACTGTGGGTGTACCTACACCACATGGACTGAAGTAGTTCAAGAAGGCAGCTTACCACCACCTTCTCAAGGGCAATTAGGGATGGGCAACAAATGCTGGCCCACCAGCAAAGCTCACATCCCAGGAATGAATAAAAAAAGTACCAGGCCTAGTATAGCCCGCTCTCTGGTTGGCTCCAGAATGTGCTGTTCTAAGAAACTATCCCGAAAACATTCTATGAACCCCTCAGCTAGGCTACCTTTGCCCATCTGATTTTTCCAGCCTATATGTAGATTAAAATCTCCCATGATTATCACTGCACCTTTCTGACAAGCTCCCATTATTTCCCCCTTTATACCCTGTCCTACCATGTTGTTACTGTTAGGGGGCCTGTACACCACTCCCACAAGTGAATTCTTTCCTTTATCATTTCTCATCTCCATCCAAATCGCTTATACATCCTGATTTGCTGAACTTAGATCATTCCCCTCTATTGTGCTAAAACCATCATTAATCAACAGAGCCACCCCTCCACCTTTCCTAGCTTCCTGTCCTTCCTAAATGTTACATAGCCTTCAATATTCAGGTCCCAGGCCATGTCTCTGTAATGGCCATCAGATTGTATGTATTTATTTCCATTTGAGCTATCAATTCATCTATTTTGTTTTGAATGACACATGCATTCAGATACAGAGCCTTTAATTTTGTAACCTCTAGCCTTACCTGCTGATTTACTCTTAGATTTGTATTCTGTCTCTATTTGTCACAGTCTGTTTATCATTTCCCATATTAGTACATTTCTCTCTTGCCTTGACTCTACTCTTTGATTTACCACATCTTCCTAAATTTGGTCCCTTGCCACTACTATTTAGTTTAAAATTCTCTCTACATCCCTAGTTATGCAGCTCACTAGAACACTGGTCCCAGCATGGTTCTGGCGTAGACTGTCCCAAATGGTACAGCCTCCATCTCCTCAGTACTGGCGCCAGTACCCCACAAACCAGAACCCACTTCTTCCACGCCAGTCTTTGAGTCATGTATTAGTTTCTCTAATCTTATTTGCCCAATGCCAATTTGCACATGGCTCAGGTAATAATCCAGAGATTATTACCTTTGAGCTTCTGCTTCTTAATTTGATGTCTAGCTCCTCAAACTGACTATGCAGAACCTTTTTCCTTATCCTGCCTATGTCTTTGGTACCTAAATGGACCATGAGGACTGGATCGTCCCCCTCTCACTCCAAGATCCTCTCCAGCCCTGAGCAGATTTCCCGAACTCTGCCCCGGGCAGGCACACAGACTTCTGGACTTTCGCACTTTGCTGTAGAGAACAGTATCAATCCCTCACACTATACTGCCCCAAACTACCACTGCATTCCTTTTTGCTCCCCCAGCTTGAATAGCTTCCTGTACACAGTGCCAGGGTCAGTCAGCTCATTCATCCTACAGACCCTACTCTCACCTAAACAAGCTGGAAGAACCTCAAACCTGTTGGACAATTGCAAAAGCTGCAGCTCCTGCACTCCTGTCCTCTGGGGCACCTTGCCTGTCTCACTCAGTCACACCCTCCTGTCCCTGATCACTGACCAAATCAGACGACCCCATCCTAAGGGGTGTGACCGCCCTCTAGTACAAAATGTCCAGGTAACTTTCTCGAAAAGCATCGCAGCGTCTGCAGTTCGACCTCCAGCTCAGTGAATCTGAGCCGAAGCTCCTTCAGCCTCAAACACTTACTGCAGACGTGCTTGCCCTGGATCACAATGTTTTCCAGGAGTCCCCACATGCTGCAGCCATAACACATCACCTGTCCTGCCATCCTTAATGTGTTTTAATTAACTATTTAATTATTTTATTCAATTAATTATTTTCATTTTTTTATATATTTTATTAATCTTACTACCAGTTCATATATTATTTGAAACCTTAGGAACAGACTAGACCTTAACCACTTACCAGAAACTCACCAGATATTCACCAAACAGTAAGCTTCTTCTCTGCCGTAGAGTGGGAACCAATTCCTACAGGGTGAAAAAATTGGAAAAAGCAAAGGAGCATTTCCTTCCCCTCTCATCTCATTCCCTCACTCACCCAATTTCCATTCAAAGTTGCATTTCAGTGTTAAGTTGCACTGAGAGGACTATAATTATATGCTCTGAAACTAAAGAGTTAGCTGAGCCTCAGGCACAGAAAAAACAGTTTAAGCTAGTTTCCTTAATTAATTCACTTCAACTGCTCTCCAGTGGAGAGCTTGTATATCCCTGCTTAAGCCTGGGTGACATTTAGAATTCAAACAGTACATTTCAGTTAGATGTTAAATACAAACAAAATTTGATTTTTAGAAAGAGGTAAGATTCCCTCACTCACCCAACTCTCAGCATTCTTGTTCAAAGTCGCACTCCAGTGAGTGACTTTTATGAACCAGCAGTCAGGTTTATCCTACTCAATGAGATTAGAGAAAGTCATCAAGTTTATGTTCAAGTTTATTCTGTTGCATGGTATTGGAGCTGTGCCATTTATGTTGCTTTTTGTCTTTGTTGCAATCAGGTGAGGAGCGATCGAATAGCTCCCTGCTTCTTATTTGACCGCAACAGGCTTTTTTAAGAGGATACGCTTGCCAATTCAGTGAGTGTTTAACTGCTTACGTGCTGCGACTATAAAGGACACGCCCACACACACACATGGGCAGGATTTTTATATCGGCATGCGGCCGTGATCGGCGGGCCCAGGAGTGGCCGGGGAACGGACCCCGACCGTGATTTCACGCTGGCTGGCCAATTAACGGCTAGCCAATGTGAAGCGCTGCCAGCATGGGGGCGGGAGGAGGGCAGGCCCTGATGTCAGAGCAGGCGCAAGGGAGCGCGGAATGAAAGCCCCCTGAAGGCAGAGAGCTACCTCAGGGAGCTGAAGACTCGATAGCAATTAAATAAAGATTTTTAAATGTCCACGCATTACAATCAGTCACCTGAACATATATATGATGAAGATTATGTCCGTATGTTTTTATTTAATAACGGAAACCTCATCCAACCCTTGGATAAGGTTTCATCAAAACTGCAAAGTCCGCCTGGCAGGCTTGCCCATCCACCAACTGTACAGTTGAACGGACCACGAAAATCGGGGACAATTGGGACTTTAGCAACTTTAATTGTCTTCTTAATTGTCGGCGGGCATGCTTCCAACGCTTGCGCGTGCCTGCTGACCGAAATATCATGTGAGCACGTGATGATGTTGGAATGCTTACCTGATGTCATCTCGCGCGATTTCGCATCTGATCGGGTTGGGCGCACACCCGCAGAACGAGCTAATAATTCTGCCCTTGAAGCTCATACTCACAGACACCCACACACACTTTTGAAGTTCACACTCACACAAATAGATTACAGATTGAGCGGATAAAATTAGCAATTTGAAGTCCAGTAAAGTTAAAGAGATATACAGCTCTTTGGCTTGGCTGGCTTCAGGCTGAATTCTGTGGTCCTTCTGGGTCAGCTTCAAGTGGTTTAAAGATGTGGACAGGTGATTTATCTGTTCTTCTGAAGATAGTTGCTGCGGGGTTGAATTTTTAAAATCTCTGTCTACGACACATGGAGAGTCAAACAACAGCATTCAGGCTTTCAACATTCCAAATTATCTGGAGAGAGAAAGAGAAAGAACAATACAGGGATCTTGCTTCTTCAGTGTCTCATGTGCTTGTTCTGATCTGCAATGAAAACAGGTGCTTAAACACACAAAGGGTTAGCTGGCTTATCACATGACCCTCTCTCTTCACCTGCCTGGTGATCCAAAGATGGTCATGGATTCCCGTTGTAACTTGATTAAATTATGGCTGGGAATTCTTCTCTCAGCCAGAGTCCTTTGTCTCAAGTGATTGCCTCTAATGATTGTTCACATCCAGTTGAGTCTGGATCTCCTGTGAATGGAGACAGTAGATGTGGTTCATTCACATTCCCTTAAGGTGATTGTCTTTGGGCTCTTGCAGAGAGGTAGGCTCCACTTAATGGTGTTAAGTGGCCATAGGAGGTACAGTGATGCAAATGTACAGCGATCGTTGACTGTAATTGCAAGCCCTTGGAATGTGGCTTTTGTCTTGCTAAAAAATCAGTTAGTGGTTTCCAGCCAGTAAATTCATAAAGTCATTTTTTATGAAGTATGACTTCATAACATCTTAAAGAATATTTTATGTTAACCAACAAAATAAAGCCCCAATTATCCATGCACGTAGTTTTGGCACTAGTTTTGGAGCTGGTTGGGGTGAAAAATGGCAGGAGAGCTGCTTAGGTCTGACCTTGAAAGCTCAAGTTCTGATTGCACCACTCAAAATGAGTGGCAGTAGTCTGGCCTGACAGAATGACAGGCAAAGGAAGGGGCAGGGGGTAGAGTGGCAATGGTGGAAATACAAACACTTTCATTCTGAGGAAAAAACAGTAGGTTCATGCATCATGTAGGCACTGCCATTTGCCCAGGGCAGTGCCTAAGAAATCCAAGTAATTTGCTGGAGCACAGCTTGCTAGGCTGCAGTGAGAGCCTGTGTGCCCAGTGTGCATTGGTATCCACAATAATGTTGGCAGCAGTCTGAGCTTACTTGGCATCAAGCTGGGCATGCATGGCAACAAGCAGAAATTTCCTGACCGCAGTATTGCATTGCAGCACTCAGACATTGGGTGGGCTTTTGCTTGTGCTACTGAGCTGAGACATCAGCCATCGAACGCAGCAGCATAGCTAACTTCACAAGTGCTCTGATGGAGTTGGCCACCACTTCCATACTAGAAAGGATGGGCTTCAAACTCTGCACAATATCCTGTGCCAATTTGGAGCAAGGCTATTCCATACTCCTTAACAGTGACTGTAGGCTCCTTCGCAGGCCTGCCAGTACACCAAGCATTTTGGTGTGCATGCCCATCAGTGTTTTTCTGTGCTCTGACCCATCGAAGTTCTCATCTGAGTCTTCTGCAGCAGAATTGATGTGTGTCCTCACCCTCCGGTGAGCTGGCACTCAAACTCTCCTTTTCCCCTTACCTGGCGAGAGCCCACAAGTGCCCTGTGACTCACTGTGTGCAGATTTCACCTCTATGCTATCCTCTAAATAAAAGCTGTGGCAGTATCAGATTGCTGGTGACTGTGAGTATCAGATTGAGTAATGGTGTGTCATTTTCCTCAGTCTGCTCTCCCTCTAGGCCTTTAGCTTCAAGCACCAATGACTGGTCTGTTGGAAGTTTCAGGATATCTGAAAACATAATCGCACAAGGGGAGGGTTGATGAGCAAAGTGGGGTGGAAAGCAAGAGGTGCACAGTTACACCACTTGGAGGTTGTAGATTTGAGAGGGTGCATAAGGCAGGAGTGCAGTCATCCTGGATGGTTTCAGCAATGTCATTCGTCATTGCCTCAGTGACAGTCACTCCAATTATCCTGAACACCATCTCCTCAATGGGGGTCAGCACTTGCAGTGTTACTTTTCTGTTGATGCCACCTGTTTTGGGCCACCTTGTCCCGTAAAAGAGAGGGAAATATATCAGTGAGTATGTTGCAATGCATTTGAATGATGTGTCTGCCACGTTTATATAGTGGGTAGTGTTATTATATGGTAGGTGATATTTGCCAGACTGACCAAATCCACAAGGGAAACATGGCTACCCTAACACAGCGGTTTTGGAATTTGTATTTATTACGATTAGGTTTGTGCATTGAATTCAGAAGTAATGAGTCCACTAACACCTTTAGAGATTGAAAAATTAAATTAAAACATTTATTAGCAAAAGAAAAGAATTAAAACACATACACAAGATTACAGTTACACCGTTACTTACTATTATAACAGATCCCAAAATTCCTAATTAACCTGACTCCTAACTACACACCCCCTTTAAAGCAACAGTCCAAAATAGATTTTCAATGTAGCGAGGTGATCCAGCAAGGTTACCACAGCACCCAATCAAAATTGGAATTCCAAGGGCTTTTTAACACAACTTTGGTTACTGGAACAGCAGACTTCTGCAAAGTGGATAAAGGCTGTTTCCCCAAGTCTGTTTCACATGGTATATCTTTTAGATCTTACACGGCTGCCCTTGATACAACCTTCCATCCTTCTTTATATATATTTCTTTCTCTTTAATCTGTAAATCCCATTGTTTCCATATGTCTTTGGGATTTACTTTTCTCATATTATATAAATCTTTCATGTTGTCAATATGGCCTTTTCCTTTTGGGAAGAATAAATGTAATAACCTTGCCCTATTTATCCTGTCAGTTGTAAAACTTTATCATGTTTCTTTGAAAACCAAGCACCTCTCCACTGAGATTAAAATGCAAATTTCATTCACACCATATCTACTGACTTTCCCCTAGCTCGCTTATTAGCTTTTCAAATACCCTTTTTACACCTAACTCCTTTGATAATTTCAACCTTGCAGTCTGACTCTAATTCAATAAAATCAACCACACAGACAGAACCATCCACACACACACACACACACACACACACACACAAACATTGCAATACCCACAATAATAGTATGAAAAATATGGTAGTTTCTTGACACCTCCATCCTTATAGAAAAATGAACCGTCATACTTTTAAAAGACGGCTTCATTTTCTCAACCCATCTTACATTACTTACTATGCTTAACTATATACACAAGCTATTACATTACCAGATGCATGCATTAACATAACAATATATACAAATCCTTTGTACCAATAGAGGTCATTTCAGCCCAGTGTCCATGTTTTACACGTCCAATTTCCTTTGAGCTTTAAGATCTCAACAATGCACCTGCAATTAGATTTTCTCATCCAGCCACATGTCCAATCTGTAAATTAAACGGTTGCAGTAATAAACTCCATCTGAATCATCTTGCACTTTGGCTTCAAAATTTGTCCAGAAATTTTAAAGGACTGTGGTCTATATAAACAATTGTTTCTGATGAATTGCTTGCAACATAAACCATGAAATTCTGCAATGCTAACACCAGACCTAGAGTCGCCTTTTCAATGGTTGTGTATCTTTTTTGATGTGCATTCAGAAAAATATCCTATTGGCTTCTCAATTCCAATTTCATCTTCTTATAACAATACAGCACCAATACCCATTTTTTTTTATTCGTTCATGGGATGCAGGTGTTGCTCCCATCCCTAATTGCCCTTGTTCAGAGGGTATTTAAGAGTCAACCACATTGCTGTGGGTCTAGAGTCACATGTAGGCCAGACCAGGTAAGGATGGCAGATTTCCTTCCCTAAAGGACATTAACAAATTTTTACAACGATCGGCAATGATTTTGTGGTCAGATTTTTATTGAAATCAAATTTCACCATCTGCTGTGGTGGGATTCAAGCCCAGGTCTCCAGAGCATTACCCTGGGTCTCTGGAATACTAGTCCAGTGACAATACCACTATGCCACCACCTCTCCATAAATGTATCTTTTAGATCTTACACAGCCACCTCTGATACAACCTTCCAACCTTCTTTAAATATATTTATTCCTCTTTAATCTAAAGCGCTTGCATCCACCACCAGCTTAAACTGCTTGTCATAATTAGGTGCCAAATTTGGTGTCATAGTGAACATACAGTTTCCAAACTGTCAAATGCATTTGACACTCATGCGTCCATTGAAACTTTTTGTTCTTTTTTAGTAGTTCAGTCAATGGATCAACCACACTGCTTAAATTTGGTACAAACTTCCAGTCAAATCCACTCATACCCAGAAATCTCAAAACTTTTCATTTTGTTGTAGGTACTGGGAAATTTACAATGGCTTTTACTTTCGCATCTCTCAGAGCCACCTTACCAGGTCCAATGGTATGGCCTAGATATGTAACTTGCGCTTTTGCAAATTCACTCTTAGCCAAGTTTACCATCAAATTAGCTTCTTGCAGTTGATCAAACAGTTCTTCCAGATGTTGTAAATACTCATCCCACATTTGAATGAAAACTACCAAGTCGTCAATATAAAGAGCATAATTGCTCAACCCTGCAATCACTTTGTTTGTCTGTCTTTGAAATGTTGCTGGTGCATTCTTCATACCAAATGGCATAACTTTAAACTGATATAGTCCATCTAACATCACAAAAGCTGATATCTCTTTTGCTGTCTCCAATAATGGTACTTGCCAATATCCTCACAGCAAGTCAATCTTTGTGATAAACTTTGATTGTCCTACTTTCTCAATACTATCTTCCAACGTGGAATAGGATATGAATCTGCTTTTGTCACTGTGTTTTCTTTCCAATAATCCACACACTGTCTTTGTATTCCATCCGGCTTCAATACCATCACAATAGGTGAACTCTAGTTACTGCAACTAAGCTCTGTAATGTCATTCTGGAGCATGAATTCAATTTCTTTCTGTACTTGTGATAATGTCATTGGATTTAACCTATAAGGATGTTGCCTTATTGAAACCGAATCACTCACATCTACATTGTGTGTAGCTAAATTTGTCCTTCCCAACTTATTCCCACAAATAGCTTTGTATGATTGCAATAGCTTTTTCAAATCACATTGA